>NC_047038.1:8155812-8780812 GCF_011762595.2 Tursiops truncatus
GAGAATTATGTTTTATATGGGGCATTGCTGAGGACTATAGCCTGGAAACAGCCTCTCGGATAGCTCTGAGGAACTATTCCAAAGAGGTAAGGGAGGAACCAGGATATATAGGAGTTTTTGCAAAAAAAAAAAAGAAAAAGAAAAAAACCCACATGTAGTTGAACATCTAAAGATTATTGCTGGAACTTCCCTGGTGGTCCAGTGGTTAAGATTCTGTGCTTCCACTGCAGGGGGCACAGGTTTGATCCCTCGTCAGGGAACTAAGATCCCACGTACCTTGTGGTGTGACAAAAAAAAAAAAAGGATTATTGCTAATCACAAAAAATAGACATCTCAAAGTTAGTGATTTTAGTGCTTTTCTATGTATGGGAAGATTCAAGAATGCAAGAGTCTGGATTTATTGAATTTAGTCCTTTGATATGCACCTTAACTATCCTAGGTCAGTGACCTGTTTTTCTCCATCCTGAATTCTCCTCAAGCACACACTCTGGAGGTGGGTCTACAGTGGCTGATGGCTTTATGGCTGAAACCTTTTTGTTTACTGAAATGCCAGGCGACATTCTTTGTCCACACTTTTCTAGTCTAGTGTATTCTTTTACATTCTATCCTATTTTTTATAATATTGGTCAAAATTGAATACCTTGATTCCGAAACCCACTCTTTGTTACAACCTATTTTGAGAAACACTATTCCTGGTCAAATCTTGTAGAGAGAAAAAAATGATAATTTCTGTTTAAATATTAAGTATTCAACAAAAACTTGGAATCAGTAACTTTACATTCTCTTAGGAGGATGATATGTAAAGGAGTGAATATTATAAAATAATAAATACCATAAAGAATGGGTATATACGTTTTAAAATTCTTGTCACACCAGTATAGTGAAAGGAAAAATATGCAGTGTTTTTATCACAAAACAAACAAAAACTATTTGGAGTACATCATTTTATGAAAAGTTAACTGTGAGATTTATTAATAAGAGGTGAAGAAATTATACAATTTTGATAACATATTTCTCTTACTTTAAGGGGTCCATAAACAGCTCTGTTGGTCACCAGATTAGGGTTTGTAACAAAGTAGAGTCCCATTTCAGGCCAAGACCTAATATTCTTTTCCTCTGACACAAACTCCTTCCTCAATGCATATTCAAGCCACTCTGGACATTGCACTATGATGACATGACAGCAGGAGAATGTTTCTGAATTTGTTGCAGGAAGGGGGACCCCTTCCAGGGCCCGAAAGTCAGCTCTTGTCTAACACTTGGAAGTGAATTGTCCCAGGACACACACGTGCTGACAAAGCAAGAGACTTTATTGGGAAGGGGCACCCAGGTGGAGAGCAGGAGGGTGAGGGAACCCAGGAGGACTGCTCTGCCACGTGGCTCACAGTCTTGGGTTTTATGGTGATGGGATTAGTTTCTGGGTTGTCCCTGGCAAATCACTCTGACTCAGGGTCCTTCCTGGTGGCACATGCATCGCTCAGCCAAGATGGATTCCAGCAAAGAGGATTCTGGGAGGTTTGGTAGGACATATCGTCTGGTGTCTACTTTTGACCTTCCCCAAATTCTTCTGGTTGGGGGTGGCTTGTTAGTTCCATGTTCCTTACCAGGACCTCCTGTTTAAGATAATTCATGCAAATGGTTACTGTGGTGCCTGGCCAGGGTGGGCGGTGTCAGTCAGTGTTTCCCCTAACAAATTCATTGCTGCCTAGAGCATTAGGAGATGAACAACTAATTTAGAAAAACATTTTGACAATAAATATAAGATATTGACTTGTAAGAGTTATAAAGAAGTTAGACTTCAGAAAGAAACATCAGGAAACATAGGTATTTTTTTGCATTATTATTTACAATTGCTGAGATATGGAAACAACCTATCTGTGGACAGATGAATGGATAAAGAAATCGTGGTATATACATACAGTGGAATGTTATTCTGCTTTAAAAAAAGGAGGAAATCCTGACATTTGCAAGAACATAGATAAGACTGGAGGACATTAGGCTAAGCAAAATAAGCCAGAGGTTGGGGAGTGGGGGAAATAGGGAGAAGTTGGTAAAAGTGTACCAACTTTCAGCTGTAAGATGAATAAGGTCTGAGGATCTAACGTATGATATAGTGACTCTACATAGTTGATAACACTGGATTGTATAATTGAAATTTTCTGAAAGTAGAACTTAAGTGTTTGTTGTAGAACTGAAGTTTGTGTCTCCCATGCATAGTGAGGCCAAACAAACCAAAAAGGTGCAGTTTGGAGCAGAGCACTTTATTGCAGGGCCAACCAAGGAGAAAGAGTAGCTTATGCCCAAGAGGTGCAAACTCCTAGATGGTTTTTGGGGAAGAGATTTTGTAGGCAGGGTTTGCAGGGAGGTCTGCAGGATGTGGACCTTCCTCTGATTGGTTGGTTGTGAAGTAATAGGATGTTGCTTCTGGAATCTCAGTCATCAGCCTTCTGGTTCCAGCCAATCTGGGGTCTACATTCTTGTGCTCAGCCTGAACTTACCATCCTCCACCGGGCGGGGGGCCTTTGTTCCTATAGAAGAATCCAGAGATATGTGTTAGATTTCTATGCACATCCCTTGAGGAGAAACCAGGCCCCTGCCCCATCACTGCACTCTTGTTTTGTGACAGCCTTTCCCTTGTTTTTGCATCCCTTCACCCCTCTAAATCAGTAACTGAATCTGCCCTTTGGAACTCAGGGAAGGTCTAGGAGGCTAAAGCCTTTTTTCTACAAATAAGAAATGACGGACCCAGAAAGGCTTTTGTGCCTGGGAGGGCCCCACAGGGGTATAACATATGCTCAATTTAATCTTAGTGTTTTTGGAAGAAAGATCTGTAAATATTGTCATCTATTTAACTTAAGCATGACAGAGGAGTTATTGTCTTGATAAATGAAAATTCTTAGGCAGTGAGGCTGAGAGAATTTTTCTGTTCTAGTGTGACCAAGATTCTTCTTTATCTCGTGTTACTCAAGTATTGTTGATCCTCTTCTATATTGTCCACATTTTCTTTCTCACACCAAATGATTTAAACAGAAAACGTTATTACCTTGAAACAGGACATTCACACTTATCAGTGAAAAATTCTTTCTGTGCATATCTAATTCCTCAAAGAACACTTTAACCAGGACATCTTCATCAGTATTATTTTTAAAATGGTTTTATTTTCCTCCAACATGCTCTTCAGAATACATTTCTCCCTCTCCCCCAGTTATTTTGGTATATTGCTGCAGTAAAGTGGTTTTCCTTTTCGCTGCATATATAGTCTGCGTGTCCATGGCCCTGATCTCTAATAGGGTTATTCATTCCCTCTGAACTTATTTTATGTTTCCTCCAAACACAGTGTTAATTTCCAGATTGAAATCCCAGCCAAAATGAGATTTCCTTCTTCCTCTCCCTGATGCCAAAAACTCGTCCTCTGTGCACCAGTGCTGAAGCAAATCTCAGACACAGAGTTTTGGGTGAAGTAGAAAAGAATAGTTTTATTGCTTTGCCAGGCAAAGGGGGACACAGTGGGTTTGTGCCCTCAAAACTGTGTGTCCCAACCGGAGGGGATTTGGTGAAGAGTTTTAGAGCAGTAGTTCCAGGGCCAGGTTGCTGATAAGGATTAGGGTGTGTGCAGAGCCTGCATTCCTTTAATTTGGCCTCAGGTGATCTCCTGATGAGCTTCTGTGGTTCTGGAGTTATCAAGCTGTGACCTCTCTGGAATGCAGAATGCTTCATCAAGTAGTTAACATCTTCCGTTTGTTAGAGGTTTTTGTTCTGCAGAAGAGCTCAAAGATATTGTTAGGTGTATCCCTTGAGGTGGAAGCAGGAGCCTGTCCCAAGGCTGCACTCTTGTTTCTGGACTGCTCCTCCCTTGTCTCTATATTCCCTCCATTCTCTGGTTAGCAACTGTTTGATCCTGCCCTCTGGAACTCAGGGAAGGTCATGGAGGCTGAAGCCTATTTCCTACAAACAAGAAACAAGGGATACAGAAAAGATTTTGTGCCCAGGAGCCTCACAGGGTACTGCTCGGTTTCATCCCTATATTCAAGAATGTACAGAAGGGCTTACCTGGTGGTGCAGTGGTTGAGAGTCCGCCTGCCGATGCAAGGGACGCGGGTTCGTGCCCTGGTCTGGGAAGATCCCACATGCCGCGGAGCGGCTAGGCCCGTGAGCCATGGCCGCTGAGCCTGCGCGTCCGGAGCCTGTGCTCCGCAATGGGAGAGGCCACAACAGTGAGAGGCCCGCTTACCGCAAAAAAAAAAAAAAAAAAAAAAAAAAAGTACAGAAATATGGCTGCCATGATATTTTCTGAGTTCTCTCTTCTCAGTACTCCCGCTCAATCTCTTTTCAGTTCAGAGCAATATTATGTGCAATATCATGTGTGTTATACTTTAAAAATCCACTTTATTTTATTCGTTTAGATAATGCTACTCAGCCGTAATTGTTCTACAAAGAGTATACCTTAACCTCAAAATCTATCCATATTAAATGCTATAAAATGAATGTCTTGAAGAGTCTGAATAAATCAATATAATTCACTATAAGAATCTCTAAAAAGTGTAAATAAAATTCATATTAATATTTATATGCATCAAGTACTTGGTAAAATTTAATAAAAGTCATGATAAAAATAAGTGTCATAAAGGAAGATGTTCTCATACTCAACAAATATTTATTTACAGATTTATAGAGCAGTGAAATCCAAAGGGCAGATAGTCAATATAAATATATTTTATTACATTGTCTGTTTGTAGCAGACTTGTTGCTAGATGATACATTTATATTTACTGATAGGACTAAAAGTGAAATGGATAAACAGAATGTGAAGGGATTTTTAATAAGTTTTATTGGTTTATATGACATTTGGAATTTTAAAATTGCATTATTTTACGGGCACTGAGTGCAAATTTTCCCAACAGCATTATAAATATATAGCAAAGACTTTAAAATAAGGCACAGAAATTAATAAATATTTATGGCTTATTGAAATATAATATTTAAAAACAGTAATTAAAGAAGATAATGGTGTTCATACAACCACTGACAGATCTTATTCCTTATTTTTGTGCTTGAATTTTGACTTACATTAGATTCTTATAGAATTATTTTATTGCTTTATTTAAAAACTTCAGATTTTAGGTGGCTATGAAAACATATGTAATAAAGATGATTAGTGCTTCCTGATAATCCCATTATAATTCTCTATATAAGAATTTTTCATGGGGAATTTCAAGGCAAATTTCTAAGAAAGAGAATGTAGGCAAATTCCTTTTCTGAAATTTGGGGTGAGAATATGGAATGGCAGTCAAGAATTTTAAGTTTACTCAACTTTTGAGTTTGTGAGAAAAGTTTTATAGCATTTTTTTGGAATAAGATACTGAAGAAAAAGTATAGTGGGTTAAAGAGTAGGAGAAACCAGAGGAAAAGAAAATAGATTTTAGTTCCTTTTGCTCCCACAACCCAGAAAACATAAATAACTCATTTACATGTGACAGACAGTAAGATTTACCCACTAGTACTGGAATTGCATCTAAGACGCAAGTCAGAGGACAAGGGGTCTTAATATTCACACCTTAGAAAGAAGAGTCAAGGAGCTTCCAAAAAAGTAGAACCAAATTGCACCCTCCCAGCCTTCCTCCCACATCTTTATCCACCAGTCTGCCAACTGCCCAACCTGTCCTCCTCATGGCAGGCCCCCCAAAATAGCAAAAAACATTTTTGTGTTTAGTAACTTCTAGAAAACAGAGTATATTTATTATAGCAGAATGATTAAAAATAATAATAATAATGAAACTGCCTTATCATTGAACTGCCCGATTTATTATCTTGTATCAGGGAAAAAAAATCCCCTATTAGAAACATTTTCAGGGAATAGTGGGGTACAAAGTTAGTTCATGATCATGCCTCACAAGTAATCTTCATGTACAGCCTAGTAACCTGTGTCCTCTACCAGGAACCCACAACATCCAGAGAGAAAACTAGCATCACAGAGGGAAACGGACAACATTGTAGATGAGACGAGGACACAGGCGCTCAGCAAAATATGACTGGTCATGTATGTAAGAGGATCTTTGTATTGCCTTTTATCCCGTTCTGCTCCACACCAGGGGATCTGGGTAGAGCTTGGGTCTCAGAGCTAGGCAAGGCCCCCTTCATGCCAGAGATGGCTGTGCTGTAGAAGCTGGAGTTAAGAAAACTCTGAAATAGATTTGAGATTAGAATTTTAAACTAGTCTGGATTAATTTTGAATAAACCACATAACCAAAAAATAATGAAATTTAAGTATTAAGTGGACCACTTCTTGGTGCAAATGAAAGGTTGACATTAGCACAAGAAAGGGATGGTTTATGGAGAGTGGCATTTTTGTGATACTTCACTAAGTTGAAACTACCCAATAAACTGATTATATATATTTTGAACTTCAGAATTCAAAGTGATTGAATGGATGGCTCTATGATTAAAATTTTCCTTGAATATCATGTATGTCTGTATTCAAAACAAAAATGAACATTAAAAATTAGTGTCTTATATCTGGAGGTAAATTCCCCTGATGTTTTGTAGTCACACATTTCTTTTGACTTAAATGGTGATGTTGCCTTTGACTTTTAAATCAAATACTGCACTTCCTTAAATGGAAAAAAATGATGGAAGATTTATGACACTTCATATATTGTAAGATAGTTCACTTCAACCTTGTAATTTTTTACAGGTAAAATTTTAAGTAAATACTTGATTGTACTTTGCCAAATTTATGTTTGAAGCAGCATTTTATACAGATTATTTCTAGTTGTGAATTATTCTGTCTGATACAACTTGCTTTAACTTATCTGCAATCAGTTTTATTCAATTGCTGAACCATCTACATATGTTATGTTTGATTGCAGCTAGATAATGTTTTTGTTGAAAAATGTTATTTTTTTGTAAGCATTACTTACTGTTTTTCCAAGAACAAGCAGTGCCATTTATATGATATATATGAAATGATATAAAAGTTACAAGCCTTAAGTTATCTTAGACATTTTACCACCCTCAAGACATCTTATTTTTGATTCACTGTTTTCATTAAGTTCCGTTTTCGACAATAGTGTTTAACTTTAATGTCATTTATTTTTACTTCCATCTGCTCTGAAGGGATTCAATTCTAGTTGGTACCTAGTTATTTTCTTTCAGTTCTATCTTGATGAGAAGTAAACATAAATATATTTTACCACCCAGAAAATTTTACAAAAATATACTGGAAAAAAAAAAAACTGTGTGGCATAGAGAAGCGTTAGTGTACAATTTCACTTTATATGAAATTATTAGAAGAAGATATTCAATGCACATAAAAATGATCTCTGTTTATGCATAAGTAAGAGTAGTGAACCAAACTGATAGAAAGTTTCAAGACCCCTATTAGGGACTTCCCTGGTGGCCCAGTGGTTAAGAATCTGCCTGCCACTGCAGCGGACACAAGTTCGATCCCTAGTCTGGGAAGAACCCACATGCCATGAAGCAACTAAGCCTGTGTGCAGCAATGAAGACCCAATACAGCCAAAAATAAATAAATTTTTAAAAAGACCCCTACTAAATGATAAATTGAAATTATTTTTGCTTAGAACATTTTGTTTCTCTGTATAAGAGAATATTTCATATATATATATAATATATATTTCAAGTATATTTCCTATCTATTAGAGGAAAGGAGCCATATTGAAATGGATCTTTAGATGAAAATATGTTTCAGTTTATAATAACAATATAGTTGGGGGAAAATGCTGTATTTTAAGTAACAGAAAACGCACATCCTATATTCATGTTCATATTTTGTAAAAGTTAAATATAACTTAAAATATGTAATTGATGAGATGAGATGATTGATTACTGTGATAAACTCTATTCAAAAATCAGGATGACACTCTCAGGCGCTCAACAGCCACTTCTTGTGTTCATTTCTTAAAAACCACTTGTGAGTAATTTGGAGGTATAGGAAACAAAAGAAAGACTCACCAATTTCATCAGACACCATCAAACTGTCATTGTTACAGTTGGGAAGGCAGATTCTCTGAGCTGCTGACCCAACAGAGATATTATACATTCTTGCTAGCAGAACTGAAATTTTTGGTGGGGACAGAACTGAAATCTTTCAATGTACTCAAAAGCAGGAAATGGCTCATGATTTCTAGTCACTTTAAATTGTCTTTGGCCCCTGTGCTGGATCCTGGCAGTTAGACTTAAGAGAAATTATATTGGAGGATCTGGGAAGGAATTTGCTTTCTCATAAGAGAAATGGGCTCCCAGAGAAGCAAGAGACAATTGGAGCTCACCCTGGAGACATAGACAGTTCTGGTAGCCATTACCGGAAATTGCTCCTACCAGGAAGATACTGGTCCTGGCAAGCACCATTTTGGAATCCTCCCTCTAGCTTATCAGCACCAGAACTGGCCCAGACCACCAGCCTGTCAGCACCAGTAATCGGGCACCTGAGGCCATGCAGCTAGCTGGGCTGGGATGCAGCCCCACCCACTAGTAGGCCTGCTGCCTTAGGACCCCCTGAGCCCCCAGCTGCTCTAGGACCTGGCCCTACCTACCAGAGGGCCCAGGAACCAGCCTTACCTATTAGTGTCCCAGCACTAGCCCTGGGACATCCTAAATTCCTGCAGCCAGAAACCCCAGGTCCCAGCCCTACCCATCACTAGCCCTAGGACCCTCAGGGCCCAGGCCCCACCCACCAGTGGGCTCATGCCAGCTCTGAAATCACCTATTACAGAGGCCAGAGACCCAGGCATCTACCTCCCCCCACCAGTGGGTAGGCCACAGCCCCACCCACCAGAGGCCACACCAGCTTTGCGCCCCCCTGATCCCTCCAGCCAGTGACCCCAGGACCAGGCGATGCCCATGTGCCAGTTAACTCTAATCCTCAGATCCCCTGAGCACTGGCCATGCCCAAAAGAGAGCTGACACCAGCCCTAGGATGACCACACCCAGAAGCCTGCTGTGCCAAGAACCAGCTCCACCTACCGAGAGACCAACACCAAACTGCAGGGTCCTGCAGCCAGAGACCTCCAAACATGGCTCTGCCCACCAGCAGGCCAATACTGGCTCCAAGACACCTTGGACCCTTCAGCCAGCCACCCCAGGGTCTACCCTCACTCACAAGCTGGCTGAAACCAACTTAGGGACAACTCAGGCCCTACAGCCAGCCATGTCAAGAACTGGACCCTCCCACCAGCAGGCCAACACTAGATTTGGGACCCCTGTCCCCACAACTGGCAACCCCTGGACTTGGCTCCAGGGGTTGTTGTTTCTATTTCTTTAATTTTGTATCTATATGAGATGATGGATATCCACTAAACAACTTTTGGTAATCATTTCATGATGTTTGTAAATAAAATCATTCTGCTGTACACCTTACACTTACAGTGCTATATGTCATTTACCTCTCAATAAAACTAGAAGAAAACAAAATTTTTTTAAAAAGAGTGATTAAAATAAAAAAGTAGAGAAATTGATAGTTTCTTCCATAACGAGACATTTTGCCTTCAGTTACAAAGCCCATAGAATGAGCAGTGGGCTAGCACTAGACCCAGTATGTCCCAGAGCTCTGCAGCCAGTAGCCACCCCACAAGGCAGGGCCTGGCAACCATTCAGACCAGAGGCCAGTCATGCCTACCAGAACAGTCATAGTAGTCAGACAAGTAAGAGAAATAAAAGAATCCAAAATAGAAAGGAAGAATGAAAACTGTCCCTATTTACAGATGACATGATACTATATATAGAAAAGCCTAAAAATGCCACCATAAAACTACTAAAGCTCATCAGTGAATTAAGTTGCAGGATACAAGATCAATATACAGAAATCTGCTATATTTTTTTACACTAACAATGAATGATCAGAAAGGGAAATTAAGACAACAAGCCCATTCACAGTTGCATCAGAAAGAATAAACTACCTAGGAATAAATGTAAAGAAGGAGGTAAAATCCTATACTCAGAAAATTATAAGACACTGATGAATAAATTTGAAGAGGAGACAAGCAGATGGAAAGATACACTGTGTTCTTGGATTGGAAGAATTAATGTTGTTAAATGACCCTACTACCCAAGGCAATCTACAGATCATGCAATCCCTATCAAAATACCAAAGACATTTTTCACAGAACTGAAACAAGTAATCCAAAAATTTGTATGAAAATACAAAGGACCCTGATTAGAAAAACTAATCTCAAGAAAGAAGACAGAGCTGGAGGTATCACAGTCTATGATTTCAAACTCTACTACAAAGCCACGGTAATCAAAACAGTATAGTACTGGCACAAAAACAGACACATAGATCAATGGAACTGAATAGAGAGCCCAGAAATGTACCCAAACTTATATAGGCAATTAATCTATGACAAAGGAGGCAAGAATATACGATGAAGAAAAGACGGTCTCTTCTGTAAATGGTGTTGGGAAAACTGGACAGCCACATATGAAAGAATCATACTGGACTAGTTTCTCACATCATGCACAAAAATAAATTCAAAATGGATTAAAGACTTAAATGGAAGACCTGAAGCCATAAAACTTCTAGAAGAAAACATAGGCAGTATGCTCTTTGACATTGGTTTTAGCAATATTTTTTTGACTAAGTCTTCTCAGGCGAGGGAAACAAAGCAAAAATAAACAAATGGGACTACACCAACTAAAAAGCTTTTGCAGGGCAAAGGAAACTATCAACAATGAAAAGGCCACCTACTGAATGGGAGCAGGTATTTGCAAATGATACATCTGATAAGGGGTTAATATCCAAAATATACAAAAACTCACAGTTCAGTGTCCCCAAAACCCCCACACAACTCAATTAAAAAATAGGTAGAGGATCTGAATAGACATTTTTCCAAAGAAGACATACAGATGGGCAGCAGGCAGGTGAAAAGATGCTCAACATCACTAATCATCAGGAATATGCAAATCAAAATCACAAAATCACACCTGTCAGAATGGCTGTTATCAAAAAGACAATAATAAGTGTTTGTGAGAATGTGGAGAAAAGAGAACCCTCCTATACTGTTGGTGGGAAGGTAAATTTGTGCAGTCACTCTGGAAAACAGTATGGAGATTCCTCAAAAGTTTAAAAATAGAACTGCCATATGGCCCAGATATTCCACTGTTGGGTATTTATTCAAAGAAAATGAAAACAATAATTTGAAGAAATATATACACTACTATGTTCATTGCAGCATTATTTACAACTAATTACAATGGCCAATATATCAAAGCAACCTAAGTACCTATGAATAGATGAAAGAAGATGTGGGATATATATATATATATATATAAAATATATATTATTATATATAATATATATATATATAAAATTCAGCCATAAAATATGAATGAAATCTTGTCATTTGAGACATGATTGGACTTAGAGGGTATTATGCTGAGCGAAATAAGTCTGACAGAGAAAGACAAATACAGTATGATTTCACTTATATGTGGAATCTAAAAACAAAACAAATGAACAAACAACAAAACAGAAACAGAGTCATAGTTTTAGAGAACAAACAGGTGGTTTCCAGAGGGGAAGGGAGTGGAGGGAAGAGAGAAGTAGGTGAGGGAGATTAAGAGGTGCAAACTTCCAGTTGCAAAATAAATGAGTCACAGGTATGAAATGTACAGTGTAGGGAATATAGTTAATAATTATGTAATATCTTCCTATGGTCACAGATGGTAACTAGATTTACCATGGTGATCATCTGGAAATGTACAGAAATGCTGAGACACTATGGTTTATAACAGGAACTAACATAGTGTTGTAGGTCAACTACACATCAAGAACAAAGAGGTAACAAACCCACAGAATAAGTGATAAGGTTTGTGGTTGCCAGAGACGGTGGGTGAGGACAGAGGGAATTGGATGAAAGCAGTCAAAAGTTAAAAACTTTCCAGTTATAAGATAAAGAAGCATTAGGGATGTAATGTACAACATGATAAATATAATTAACAAGGCTGTATGTTACATATGAAAGTTTAAGAGAGTAAATACTAAGAATTCACCTCACAAGGAAATCATTTTTGTTTCTATTTCTTTAATTTTGTATCTATATGAGATGATGGATATCCACTAAACAACTTTTGGTAATCATTTCATGATGTTTGTAAATAAAATCATTCTGCTGTACACCTTACACTTACAGTGCTATATGTCATTTACCTCTCAATAAAACTAGAAGAAAACAAAATTTTTTTAAAAAGAGTGATTAAAATAAAAAAGTAGAGAAATTGATAGTTTCTTCCATAACGAGACATTTTGCCTTCAGTTACAAAGCCCATAGAATGAACATGAAAGAGTGTGAAAAGCAAAAGTCAATATGTTATAGGTGCCAAATATTCAGAATGAGTCAGTCTTTGGTGGTTGCTTCATTAAAATTTCAATTGAAAAGATAGAATAAATTTGATTATGATTGCCATGAAATTTGGGGGCAATTACAATGGGATAAGTAGTAAGAAAAAGCAACACTTGTGTCCCCCAAAATAATATGTTGGAGTACTCTCTTAGTCCTTTCAGGCTGCTATAACATAATATCATAAACTGGGTGGGATATAGGAATAAAGAAAGGAAAACATTATTTCTTAATGTTCTGGAAGCTGTAAGTCCAAGATCAAAGTGCCACCAGATTCAGCACCTTGTGAGAGCTCACTTCATAATTCATAATAGCCTTCTTTTGTGTTCTCACATGGCAGAAGGAGCAAGGGATCTCTGCCGGGTCCCTTGTAAGAGGATTAATCCAGTTCATGAGAGCACCACCCTCATGACCTCAATACTTCCCAAAGGTTCCACCTCCAGATACTATCAGAATGAGGTTAAGTTTCAACATGTGAAGTTTGGGAGGATAGATTCAGTTATAGCAAGTACTAAACCCTAGTACCTCAGAATGTGACTTTATTTTGAGATAGAGACCTTACAGATGTAATCAAGTTAAAATGAGGTTATTAGGATGAGCCTTAATACAATATGACTGGTATATTTATAAAAAGGGGAAAATTTGGACATAAACACAGACGAGCACACATGGAGAACTCATGTGAGGACTGGAGTTATGCTGCCACAAGCCAAGGAACCACCAAAAGCTGGAGCAGAGGCCTGGAATATATCCTCTCTAGTGCCTTCATAAGGAGCATAGTTCTACCGTTGCCTTGATTTTAGAACTCTGGCCTCCAGAATGGTGAGACAATATATTTCTAATTATTTTAAAGCACTGGTTTTTGGTACTTTGTTATTCCAGCCCTAGGAAACGAATACAATATTTAAGTATTAAAAGTACAATAATTTTTATTTAATCAAATAACAGATAAAGTGAATTTTTTTTTTTTTTTTGCAGTACGCAGGCCTCTCACTGTTGTGGCCTCTCCCATTGTGGAGCACAGGCTCCGGATGCGCATGCTCAGCGGCCATGGCTCACGGGCCCAGCCGCTCCGCGGCATGTGGGATCTTCCCGGACCGGGGCACTAACCCGTGTCCCCTGCATCGGCAGGCAGACTCTCAACCACTGCGCCACCAAGGAAGCCCAAAGTGAAAAAATTTTTAAATAAATCTTACTAGAAAACATTATTTAGTTGAGCATATTACTCCATATGTAATGAGGGTAATAAATAGAACAAACTTTCTAAAATAAGGCTCACATTAATTCTCAGTCTTCTGAAAGTCTATAACAGAAAATCAGCCTTTGTTCATTAGATTCCCAATAGACTTAGGCAGCAATGTAATATCTTTAAATTTCAGTCCATTCACAGTGTACCCTTTAGATCAGTTTACTTTGATATTTTTATAATGCAATCACCTAATCTATTCTTAATCCGTGCTTTCTTATTCATTCAGCATAACAATATCACATGATTTATCTTTTGAATAAGGTAATACTTTTCTCAAATTGTATATGAGTCACAGATTGCTTTCTTCAGCAGAGGGAAATGTGAGCTCGTTTCCTGCCAAAGTAACTGCATAAAAAAGAAGCATATTAAGATGGAAGATTTACTTTTTAAAGAAAATGGCATTCAAGGCATTTTTGTTATGAAGGTTGAAAAGGCAAAGATCTAATGTTCATCCATTTAAGGATGACAGGCTAACAGCTAAACAAATAATGAAGACGTCGTATTCTGTTCAACGTTGGCTGGAATAAATTCTGGGGGAGTTTACCATCAAATCATGTGATTCTACATAAATCAAAAATGTTTAGACAGATTATTTTGTTCAGTTTCCTTGACAGTGAAAAATTCTACTACATTGTGTTACCATATTAAGCATATTAAATTAATAGACATGCTTTGCAAATTAATTATTAAATTATAACAAGTGAAAGAACAGATCTATTCCAAAATTGGGATAATCAAAGCTACAGTGATATTCATAATAATTTGAGGATTTTATTAATTGGCTATATGCTATTTCAAACTGTACTGAAGAAAAAAAAAATGGCTGAACCCTCAAAGACTTTTACTTCCCTTGTAAGTTTTTTATGTCCAGTATAGTTGTTTCTCTGTCAGATGCCACAGAATACAACATAGCATAAACAAGATTTTGTGGTTAAATAAAGTTAGAAATACTATGCACAATATACTGCACTGAAAATTCACAAAACATATGGGCATATCAAAAGCAAGGAAACATGCTACAGTGAAAACTTTTGTAATCTCATTTAACCCTAAGGTTTCCAAACTTATTCTATTAAGAAATACTAATTTCATGAAACACCTATCAATATCACTAAGAACTGTTTCCCCAGATATGAGAATGTGATATATGAAACTTCAAGAAACTGAAGTCCTTTTTACTGAGTAATAACAGATCATCCCCATAAAATGGATTTACAGAAAAAACTTAAAATTACATATGCCATAGATAGATATTGCCGTAGTATATTCTAGGCCAGGGATCAGCAATCTTTTTAGTAAAGGGCCAAATAGCAAATATTTTAGACTGTAGTGGGAGCTATTCAATTGTCAGAACTACTCAACTTTGCCATAGACAATATGTAAATGAATGACTGTGCCATGTTCCAGTTAAACTATTTGTGGACAGAGAAATTTGAATTTCACATCATTTTCATGTCCCCTAAATTTTATTCTGAATTTCTTTCAACCCTTAAAAAATTTCTTAGCTCACAGTACAACAAGTACAAAAAGTAGCAACAGGCCAGATTTCACCTGTGGGCTGTAGTTTAACAGCCATTATCCTAGAATATTAATCCAATGGATTTTATTTCCCATTTATTTGTGCCTTTTAGAAAGAAATGGAACATTCTTGCATTCAGGCTTAGATTATTTGGGCCAAAAGTTCATGTTCCTTTAGGAAGAACAAAGAAGAAAAATGGAAGAGAATGTGATATGATGTATACATCTAAATTCAAATCTATATTTTGCAATGCCATGCTATTGAAATTATAGTGTGGTTTAGTGAATTACATTTATGTCTGCCTATTCCTTGCTAGGTATATATTCAGGCAAGGTCTATTCTTTTATTTTCTTAACATATATGCAGTCTCATGACTTCATGAAAAATAAAATAATACACTGTACCATGGAAAACAAAAGAAAGGGAAATGTAATTTGTGACTTTACTATAATCACATTTAAAATTATGTAGAAGAGCTATTTATTACATGTTAGAAAAATCAGTGTGGAAAAAGATGCATTAATTATACTATGAGTCCTGTGTATTTTTCTGGGACTTGATACTTTAACTCAACCTTATGTTTTAAAAATAATCCAAGTTGAAAACTCTTATTAATAGTGTGTTCATTTTCATTCCTCTGTAGTATTCCAGTATTTTAATATATTATTTATTTATTCCTTCTCCATTACTGGTACTTGTTTGGTTCTCATTTGGTGCCAATATATACAATATTTCTATGAACATTTTGTACATGGATTCCGGTATATCAATGCAAACATTCCTCAAAACATGTATATCTAGTATGAGACTACAGGATATGTATACAATCTTTGACTGTATTGAAAATAATTTAAAATGAAAGTTTCCCATAGTCGTATGAAGTTATCCTCACAAGATTAGCAAATGCATCTCTGTTTTCCCTCAGCTTGGTAACAATCGGTATTTTCATAACTCATAGTTTTAAAAATCAGAGAGTCCATCTCTCACTATATATTTTTTTCTTGCATTTAATATATATATAGGTATTTCCTAAGTTTCAGTAACAGCTCTATGTAGAGATCTTACAAGCTTATTTCATCTCAACAACATTGTAATGAGATGTTCACTGTCCTTAACCATTTTTATAGATGTAGCAAAGGGAAATAAAATTTCAATGAGGAGAGAGGGCTCAGCAATATCAGAGACTGTCTCTAGGCCCAGAAAGATGAAGTCTGAAAAGAGTCCCTTGGCTTTGGCAACAAAACTTTGATGATCTTTGTTAGAGCGTTTTGATGAGACCTGAAACCAAATTGCAGCAGGCTGAAGAGGGGATGGAAAGGGAGAAAGAGAGCATGTAGGTGACACTTTGAAGTTAGGCCATGGGGAAGAGGAAGAGAGTGAGAAGATGGGCTCGGAAAAAAAGGGTGGATCTCTCTGTTGCGGTACGCGGGCCTCTCACTATTGTGGCCTCTCCCGTTGCGGAGCACAGGCTCCGGACGCGCAGGCTCAGCGGCCATGGCTCAAGGGCCAAACCGCTCCGCGGCATGTGGGATCTTCCCGGACCGGGGCACGAACCCGCGTCCCCTGCATCGGCAGGTGGACTCAACCACTGCGCCACCAGGGAAGCCCAGAATTCCTTATTTTTAGTCCTTTTTCAGTTCCAGGATCCCAACCAGGATACTACATTACATTTAGTTGTCATGTCTCCTTAGGCTCTTCTTGGTTGCAAAAAATTCTAAAACTTTCCTTGTTTTGGATAATCTTGATAGTTCTGAGGAATATTGATCAGGGATATTGTAAGATGCCCTTCTATTGGAATTTTTTATGATTAGACTGGGGTTTCTTGAGAGGAAGGTCACAGAAGGAAATTGTCAGTTTCATCACATCACATTAAGGGTACACACTATCAATATGACATCTATTGAAGTTAACTTTGGTCACCTGGCTGGCTTAGTGTTTGTTAGGTCTCTTCCCTGTAAAGTTACTCTCCCCCCGCACTCTCTTGATAATATACTCTTTGAAAGGCAGTCACCGTGTACAGCTAAGGAATGGGAAATTATGCTTCCCCTTCTTTAGAGTGGGTTACCTACATCATTGATTTGGGATTCTTCTGAGTGGGACATTTTTCTCCCCTATTCCATTTATTAACTCATTTAATCATTTATTTATATCAGGATGGACTCATGGATATAATTTTATACTTTGAGTTATAATCCAATAGTACTTTATCTATTTTGTTCAAATTGTTCTAGTTTTGGCCATTGGAAGTTCTTTTAGTTGACTCCTTGTGCCCTTTAACATACTTCCATCGTTGTGATTTTTTTGTTTGTTCATTTGTTTGTTTGAAGACTTTCTTACCTGTGCTTAAAGATGCTCCAGTATCATCTTGTTTATTACTTGTCCTAGTCCTATAATCAGCCATTTCTCCCAAGAGTGTTGTTCCTTTCATTGGATAATGGTATTAGAAGCTAACTTTAAGGCAGTAGGCATGTTCATTGCTATTGGTTGTCAATTCTTTGAGGCTCTCTTAGCTGACAGAGCAAGGGGATATATGTGTGCACACTAACCCGTGTATATATACATATTTATAAGTATGTCAATATATAACCATCTGTATCTATATTCAGTAAAATATGAGTTCTTACAGATGTCTTCAACTCTAAACTGTTACCCTGTGAATAACTCTAGCTTTCTCCCCTTGCTTTTCCCACTCGACGGTGAGAAACTTGATTCTTACTATCTGCCTTTCATTTATTTAATTGTTCAGTTTCAGCATACAAGTATATCAGGGTCTGAATTGTTAACCCACAAGGCTTTGGGAAACAACTTTATCCAGTAAAGTGTGGTACTTAGGTGAAGTCCCTTTTGTCTTTAATCTTACTGACTCGATTTATTTCCAGAGTTAACTAAGTCAGCACATTTCCCCCTGACCCCTTCAGTGAGGTTGTTTCATATATTTATAGTACAGTTAGATTCTCTCATCATAGTCTGCATTCTTTCCTGGGATCCTATGGCCTTCTAAATGATGTTTTTAAATTTCATATATTAAGGATCACTCCTTATGTTATAAAGTTCTATTGGGTTTTAGAAATTAATAATGTCATGTGTCCATAATTATAGTATCATACAGAATATTTACACCACCTTAAAATTCCATATGTTCCAACTTTTCATCTCTCCCTCCCTCCCTTCCCCTGAATCCCTTGAAACCACTGCTTCTATAGTTCTGCTGATTTTTTTCTTTACTGATTCTATAGTTTTGCCTTTTTCAGAATGTTATATAATTGGAGTCATAGCTTAAGTATCCTTTTCGTACTAGTTACTTTTAATAGAAGTATGCATTTAAGGTTTGACTATATTTTTACCTGGCTTTATAGCTCATTTCTTTTATTGCTGTATGTTTTTTTGTTGTTTGGATGTACCACAATTTTTTTAAACATTTATCTATTGGAGGACATCTTGGTTGCTTCCAGTTCTGAGCAGTTATGGAAAAAGTTGCTGCAAGCGTTCATTTTAGGTTTGTGTATGTGGATGTAAGTTTTCAACTCAATTGGGTAAATACCCAGGACTGTGATTGTTGGATCATATGATGATACTATATTCAGCTTTGTAACTGTCAAACTGTCTTCCAAACTGTACAACTTTGCATTCCTACCAGCATTGAATGAAAGTTCCTGTTGCTCTGCATCCTTACTAGCCTTTGGATTGTCAGGTTTTTGGATTTTAGCCATTCTAACAGTTATGTAGTGGTATCTCTGAGTTAATTTGCAATTCCCTAATTACAAAAGATGAACATATTTTCATATTCTTATTTGACATATACATATATATATATTCTTTGATGAGTTTTTGCTCATTTTAAAATTCGGTTGTATGTTTTCTTATTGCTAAGTTTCAAGAGTTCTAAGTATATTTTGGATGCAAGTCCTTTATTAGATATGTATCTTGCAAATATTTTTTTGTCTTATGATCCCGTGATAAAGGCTGCCTCTCTCTCTAAATTTACTTAAGTAACAGGAAGGACTCAATAAATTTTTCCTAAGCAAAATGGTCTATTCCAGATGATTGGAACATCTACGACTAAGCATAAAATAAGGGGCAACCATTTAATATATTTGTATAGGGACTAATAGAAGTGGAAGAAGAAAATGTTTAAAATAAGTATTGATACAAATCTTTATATTGAATGCACCATTCGAGTTTTTATTAAGGGACAGGAAGAACAGCCATTGTGGGAGAAATATTACAGGCTCAGTTTTTAGGGGATGATAATAGATCTATGTGAATATGTTTAATATGTTTAATTTAAATATAGAAATGAAGCTCAGAATGTGATAATAATAGAAATGTACATTAGGTAATCATCCCCTCAACGTGAAATTTTTAAACTCTCTTTTTAAATTTTTTAAATCTTAGTCTACATCTTGTCTTAAATTTCTTTCTAAGGTCTACTTAAAAAAAGAATCAACAATTAAAGCTTCTCAATAGCTTCATATAATTTTAATCTTAAAGTCTATTTATCATAGACTACAAGTTAAAAAAAATCACAGAAATTGAGTTCATCTTTTCTCAAAATCATTTTGATAATTTCCTTATTATGAATCATGATAGCATTCTATTTTTAAATATTTCTTTTTCACAAAGTAATATTCTTTTTATAAAGACTAATATGTATACTAGCATATTCATTTGAGCCAAAAGGGAATTATATCAATTTGTGCTTAGCTTAGATAATTATTTCATTTACTTTATAATTATTATTTTTGAGTATGGAATATTCATCATCCAAGAAAAAGTTAAAGCCCATGAAATTCAATTATCATTTGCGCTTCAGATATGCTGCAGCTAGTGGATTGAAACTGTTTTCTATTTAGTGTGTGTGTGTGTGTGTGTGTGTGTGTGTGTGTGTGTGTGTGTTTAACTTTGAACTTCATAGACAGAAAATACTACCTTAGTACATGTTGTTAATTCTCTTTGTCTTATTTCCCTAATGATAACAAATTAATATCCTCAAGGAAAGCATATAGAAAAGTGCCAACATTTCAAAATACAAAAAATAAATACAATAAATGTGAGACATAAAATAAAACTATAGCAGTGTTTTTGATAATGGAGGTTATCTCTATGTATGGTACCACATGAAGCACCAAGAAGGTAGTCTCTGATTTGAGGAAGAAAATTTTGATGCAGGAAATACAGAAAAAATCCTATTCAATCCCTTTTCCACTTCATATAGGGGTTCTCAAATGCCTTGAGGTATGTTTTGTTTGGCTAGGGAAGTATTTCACTTTGTTATCACTATAAACATTATCAGGTTGGGACTGTGCTCCCCAAGATCTCCAATGGCTTGAGCATTCCATTTATCTCTGTGGCTTCTTCAGACATAAACCTTGCCTTTTTGACACCTAAAAGCAATTGGGACAAATGTTACCCAATCCCACGTGGGAATTTTTCACCTTCTATTACCACACCATTTATACCTCCTTTACTTTCTATTTGAGACTTTTTTTTTTTTTAAGAAGGAAGTCTTGGGGCAGAAAAGAAAATTACCTTTTCAAAAATTAAAATTTTGGTGGTATTCGTCAATCTTCCACCTTTGAAATGTTTTTTCTTACTTTTTACTATTTCTATATCTCTTCTTTCCTCTCAATTTCTTATATTGAAATGAACCACACAGATGTTTTCTTACCAACTTCTTACCCATTCTCTCCTCTTTATTCTGTTTATTTTTTACTTGTTTTAATGAAATTGCTAAGCCTTTAAATAAGTTGAAAATTTGCTCTCATTTTCTTCCCATTCCATAGATTTTACTGGTCTATATGGTGCTTTCATAACACCAGCACAAATCTTTGAAATGTGAAAACATTAACGACTCCTGTTTTTCATATAACTTGGATTATAATGAATAATTTCACTTAAAATCAATAAAGAAAAAAGGTAAGAAACAGCAATTTATAATTTATCAGTTGACCATCTCACTGAGTTGGTTGGTATAATATAAGCTTCTTACCTGTGCTTACTGCCAAATGATCTCTTACCATCCATAAAACATTATATGTACAATGAATATAACACAGCAGTTTTCCTCTCACTCATTATTAACATCAGTCTATTAAATTAGAAAGACCATATCTTTCTTCCCCTTTCACATCCATACTTCAGAGCTAACCCCCACCTTGCTCTGCAGAGGGCAGGTAAGATTACATACATGACACCGCTCCATGCCCCCATCAGAGTTGTTTACAAGAGAGATGCCAGATTCAACCTGAGTAACTCCCTCTCACATAATATGAAGTCCGTAGATGAAAAAAATGGGTTTGAACGCCGTAGGTTCTACACAGAAAAATATCATGCAGACTTAGGGTCTAAAGCTACCATTTTAGAGCATACTTGGTAAAACCTAAATAGGCAGGTACATTTGCCAGTAAAGAAGTTATGCATAGAGAAATAAAGGAAACAAACTTGCAGGGAGAGTGAGAACAAGAAAGCAAATTTGATTTCTCATCTTCCCCTTTACCAGTCTAAAGTTGTTTATGAGACTTACTTGTAATTCCTTCCCTTATTTGTGGAGGATATTTCTTAATTACTATGAATTCTCCAGTAAGAGGGATATCTTACAAAACAAAATTGTCTGAAATGGATAATCACAATGTTCAACTTGTTTCAAATTGAAAATGATAGGTAAAATAGAAAATAATAATATTTGGGGAAAACAATAATATAGATGTTGCTTATTAGAAGCCGTTCCCTAACTCTAGTCCTGAAATATATCTTCCTCCTGAAAAAGTGGGCACTTTGCTTAAATCAGTTATGAGATATTCCATAATCTATGTCACTCCTAGAGACTGTAGAAGGACTAAAGTAGACATGATAGAGGGTGACCAGTTGGCAAAACTCCCTTGGCCTTCAGTCATCTCCCCTTTTTCTTTCTTCTTGGCTGTGTATCTCCTAATGCTCAGGGAATTTTGAGCAGGTAACAAGACACAACACTTGCCGAAACTGTTCTCAGGAAAACACTGTTCTGATGCTTACTGAGATCCTAAGCAAATAGCATGAAAACAGGAATAATCCGAAACCATGGTTTAGCTTAGTGTCAAAGACAGGTGCCTAAACTAAAACTGCAAGGACACATACTCAGCCCTTTTTCAACCTATAAAGACCTTGCTAAATTCACTAATTGTTCACAGTCATTTTCGTGTTTTTTACTTTGCATATGCCTTATGATTTCTAAGTAATACATGTGTCATCAAAAAATATATAAGTTTTATTCCTTTCCCAAAATGACTCTACACATAGACGTTTTAATGATGAAGGAAAAGGAGTCAATTAAATGGTTTAACAGTAAAAGGGATGTCTCTTAGTATAAATATAAAATATTATGACATTTTAAGAAAAGTCCATGCAACTGTGGTAGACAGCACATAAAATAATTCTAACAATTTGTATACTCCTAATTATGTTTTAACAGCTAGTGATATGCTGCTAATATCTACAAGGAGAATTTCCTAGATCTGTGTGGTCCTGTTTATTACTTTAAAGAAACAAACAAAAAAATCAGGAAACAATAATTTCACTCAAAGCTTATAAACTAAAGAAAACACTTGCAGAAGTTAAGGAAATAGGCAGTTGCAAATCTGTCTATTCAGACCTGTTAGATCAATTTCCCATATTGGGTCAGAGGTCAAAACACTCTCTTATCTATGATTCCACCATAGATAAGGTTCAAATGGTTGACTTGTTAGATAATTCTAATAGTTTCTAAGTAGACCTAAAGTTATTCCTTTTTATGGTACTACATTTTGTCCTACAAAATTCAATTACACTGAAAAGCAACAATGAATGATAATACTCCGAAGGAGAAGAGTAATGGGTTCCCTCCCTCCTCGGCCCCAGGGTATATTGCCCTGTTGTCAAAATATGAATTGTCTTTTCCCATCCGGCACCTTTTTAACTGATGTCAGACCTGGGCAGGTGACATGCTTTAGACAATAAAAGGTGAAGAGGAGTGAAGTGTGCACTCTGGCTTAAAAGTCAGATGTAGTTCACCCTTATTCTTGTTCTCACAGTGCCATTTCTCATATGTAAGCTGCTCCCTTAGCTCTAGGCCCAGCCTGAAGATGATGTGAGGCAGAGCTGACACTGAACTAGAAAGGCCGTTCAATGTAGAAAAGAAATATTTTTTTTATGGGTGCACTAGTAAGACTTTGTTAACTATAGCATAACCTAGACTAAGTAGTCTGAGAGATGCCCACTCCAATTAATTAGCTTTGTCATAGCAGTGATTGGTTTATGAATCCACATCTGATTCTATTCAGAAACTCTGCTGGAAGCCTCCTGGGGAAGATTCCTTTGTTCCAGTTAGAAGACACTGAAGATAAAGGAAACGGCCCTCTGTCCTGGTGTTTCTGATGTAGTGCCTGTAACTGCTAAAACTGTCCCACATAATCACGGAGGAAGGCGAAACCCAGAGGATCCTAGCAACCAGAACCAGGGCCCTAATTGGCTGGCCCTGAGGTCTATCTTATCTCTAGACATATTTAAAGTAAAATAATCAATCCTTTTATTTTTCAAGCCAATTTGATTCAAGTTTGACATTTCCTTTTTAGAGTACGATAAGAGAATTACATGCATTCTAACTAGAGTAATGGAAATTTATATATAAATGCAAGAGAATAGATCTTTAAAATGTCACTTTTAGGTCTGTTGTTACATGTTATAATGTAAAAATAACAAGAAAAACCTATTTTTACAAAATACCACTTTACCTCAGTTCCTATGCTTGAGGGTCTCTTGTTTCCATTGTAGCTGGGTGCATAAAATCTAATAACTACGAGAAAGCAGCTTTCAGAGAAGCTTAGCAGCATTGCCAGATGATTTATTTCTGAAAATAGTGTGCAAAGTCACTACATCTCTGTTTCTTTCTTTTTGTTCTTTTTTGAGGTAAAACACTTTAAAGGTGTTCCTGTTTCATAATCAGAGCATTAAGGATTTTGTTGGTGGAACTTTTTGTGAGGATTTTCAATTTTGCAACAGCCAATAAGTGATTGGCAATGAGTCTTGCAGAGCCCTGCAACTCTGAGAACATACAGCATTGCACTTGGCAGAGGTAGATGCTATACTTCAAAAAAATTTCCTGAGTTAAAAATGCAAATTAGCGTAATAGTTTTCTGACTTCAAATTAATTTAACAAGTTGTTGAATATTCAAAAAACAGATAAAATGAAGAACATAGTTTTTTTTTTAAGCACAGAATTCATCTAAATTATGGCTTTCTATATAGCATCTAATTTGTTTTATATTTGTATGACACATGGTTGTTGGTGAAGTTGGTGTTTGTATATTATATACACACTCATGCACATTCCCTGTGGGAGAGTGCAATATGAGTAATTTGGGCATCCTTCAGGCCCTGGAGATATAAGATGTAGTTCTTTGTGAAAGAATGCTTGTTCCAGTGTATTTGGAAATGGGTTGCAAGGAATATGATGCTGGGAAAAGGCACCTTAGAGGCAATTAGCACCAGTCATCAGCAGGCTGGTGAGCCACTGGAGGAAAGGAATGTGCTGTTCATTGGAAATAAAGCACAAATTGTGTCTGTTTTAGTCTATAACCATGAAGCGTCAATGTCAGCTTCAAGGGTGTGTGAGGTGTGCTGTCACACAGGCTCCACGTTTAGAGGCCCTATGCTTGACTTAATGTCCCACGGTTGCCATCTTGAAATTCTGGGGCCCCACATTCTCACTTGCACTGAGCTAGTCCTACTTGCACTGTAGCTAGTCCTACCTGACTTTGACATGCTTCAGTTTTAAAATGTAATGCTCAAGCAACATCGTTGAAGGTAATACTTTAAGGTCTAAAGGATAAAAAGAGATTAGTGCATTCAGTACTGTCCTAATGGTATACCAATGTATATATAGGTCCTAATACTTACCTAATGGTAAGATGGAGGTTAATTGATGTTTGTATTATAATGCGTGATGTGAACTTTTGTAAGAAAGCATATATTCCAGGTTCTTAGATGCCATTCTGGTCAAGAGAAGTGATACACTTACAAAAGGTATCCTGATTTTTTTTCCCTGTTACATACATTTGCAGTAATAAGCTTACTTTATTTTTTTGATGTAGATATCCTCTCAAGTAAGGGTTTTTAGTAAGTATTTTATTAACTAAATATTTATTAAATGATTTTTGTATTAATTTGCTAGTGTTGCCATAACAAAATACCACAGACTGAATGCTTTACACAACAGAAATTATTTTCTCACAGATTTGGAGGCTGGAAGTCCAAGGTCAAGGTGTGGACAGGTTTGATTTCCCCTGAGACCGCCCTCCTTGGCTTACAGATGGCTGCCTTCTATCTATGTCCTCACATGATCTTTCCTCTGTGTGTTAGAGCCCCTGGTCTCTCTCTGGGTGTCCAAATTTCCTCTTATTATAAGGACACCAGTCAGATTGGATTACAACCTACTCCAATAGCCTCATTTTAATTTAACACCTCCTTAAAGGCCCAGTTTCCCAAAACAGTCACTTTCTAAGGTACAGGGGCTTCAACATATGAATTTGGGAGTGGGGAACACAGTCAGTTCATAACAACTTCTATGCGGCAAATACTTTTGTATGCTCTAGAAGTGGAAAGAGAATAATAGTGGAAATTGACCTATAAAATAATTATGATACAAAAAGTTTAGGTGACTCTGCAAGGTGGGCATACAATGGAGGAAATAATTCTTTTTCTTGGAGAATCTAAAGATGGATGAATACAAATACATCAAATAGGAAAAGCTTCCATGTAGTAGAATTTACAGGAAAAAAAGCAGAGTGTGAAAGCTTTGGAGTTTTTAAGTGTGTGGCACTAGATTCTCTCATTAAAAATGTACTGCAGAAATATAAATATGAGATGAAAAGCAGGGAAGGAATAAAATATAGGTTAGAGTCAAAATTTATTCAAAATTTACCTGGAAGTAGGAGACTACATGCTGTAGAAATAAGAGTAAGGCTGTGTAGTCAGAACATCCTAAATTCAAAATGAATTGATACCACTCAGTTGTGTAAAATTGCACAAATATTTGAATGTCTATGAGCCTTGGTTTCCTTTACTGAATAAAGCACAACAGTAGTACTGTGACAGAGGTGCCACTCCTTTCAAACATCCATTCTCCTACCTCTTCCATAATAAGAACTTTATTTTTTAGGTTAAAAATTGCTGCCCAAGTAAAACACTGCT
Organism: Tursiops truncatus; assembly: GCF_011762595.2. Taxonomy (NCBI): domain Eukaryota; kingdom Metazoa; phylum Chordata; class Mammalia; order Artiodactyla; family Delphinidae; genus Tursiops; species Tursiops truncatus. Next base: position 8,182,136 of record NC_047038.1, read on the forward strand.
TTCTCTAGGTTCTCTTGCAGTTAGTCTGGTCCATGTTTAAGATTCAGCTGCTCTCATGTGCAGTTTTCTGGGAGAGCTCTTAGAGGAGGGCCTGTGCTTTCCACCTCTGCTTCCAACTTTAAAGTATAAGGCAGACATGATGGCTGGTACTCCAACAGTCTCTTGGACCATGAGGATAAAAGCCATATTTTAGGGATTATAGATTGGAGAAATGGAAGTATAGGGGACTCATGAACAACAGGGTTTGAACTGTGCAGGTCCATTTATATGCAGACTTTTCCAATAGCAAATACTACACTACTACATGATCCACAGTTGGTTGAATGTGTGAATGTGGAGCTGTAGATTCAGAGGAACCTTGGAAACAGAGGGCCCATTATGAATTATGTGTGGATTTTTGACTGTGCAGAGGCTTGGTCCCCTAAGTTCCCAGCTGTTCAAGGGTCAACTGTAGTCTGGGTCCTGTAGAGTTTTTGGAGGCAAGCCAATATAACACACTTGGTTTGTCTACAGCTACACTTCTTTTAGGTGTAGAGACATAATATTTTATTTGTATTAAGGCTCTGTTATTTTGCATTTTCTAACACTTCAGTAGTATTGAATCCTTTTGGGGGTTCACAGTGTTGTTACAAGGGTGCATTAAGAATAAAAATGGCTAGTATACAAGTTCTTTTACTGTCTTTATTGGTAAAAGGGGCCATCAAATTCTGATTTTTTTGTTTTTAAAGTGGGACACCAGCATGATAGCAAATCAGTTAAAGAAAAATAACTTTCGTAATGCTCAAAAATATAACCAAGTGGGAAAAGAAGAGGCAATGAGATATTTAGAATATCTCAGAGTCTAAGATATAAAAATATAGAATAACATATTTTTAGATGGATCACTCAGGAATACACAGAAGGAACCAGCAAAAACTTCAGCTCCTCAGGCAGCGGGGACAAGGACCAGGTCTGGGGAACAACAGCATTAAGACTAGAAACATCCATTTGGGATTCAAATTTTGTGACTGGGTTTAGGTAGGTTAGAAGACTTGTTATATTTAAGGAACAGCGAACGTGTTTCTATTACTCAAGTAAACAATCTTTTGAAATATTAATAGGCATGATTTTCTATCTGAATAATAGTTCTTTTTTGATGATCCAATATTCTGGAAGCTGCCTAATTATCATCTTTATTACCCTCTGATCATTTAATATATCACCAAAAAATAGTACTCTATATTTGATTAGAAACTCAAGATGAAATTTTGTTTTACGTATATTTATTTAGATGCCTGGGTAATTTATTGCTAATAAATAACCCTTAGGTTGCCCTAGACATTGAAAAAATTCCACAAATACCTCACAAAATTAGTGATAAGATCAAGAGAGACAGTCAGAGAAATTGTATTGTAAATTGGAAAGTATTAAAGCAAAGTAAAATATCTCTATTACTACCTGTCTCTCTAAAATGCAGTTTCGTCCTTGTAAACGTTGACTAGTCCAATTTGTTGTATATTCGTGATTGTCAAATTATTCAATGCCTATTAAAGTGACATGAAATAGTATGCGATGTCATGCAACTGCTTGGGATGTTTTTTAAATATGTTGACTATGATTTACTCTGGTAGAAAATATATTAATTATTTTGTTTATCTTTAATGCAATATATTATACTCACCAAGCTTGAAAAGGGAGAATGTCAGTTAATCTATTCAGTGGTAATGATTTACAAGATTTAGAGTAAAATACAAATACTAATACAATAGTACTACTAGCCTTTGGTTACAAGGAGAGATTTTTATCAACCAATGAAAATAAAAGGGATTGTTCTATCATTCCTCAAAGGAAACTACTGATTAATTTTTTTTTTCTTTTTACTGAAAGAAGAAGGAATCTTTGAGAAATTATTTGCAAAGCAAGCAGGAAGATTACCCTCTGCCTGTATATAATAGGTAAAAGGGACATTTCACCAAAGGGTTCCACATTCAAGAACCCTTTAGAAAAATAAAATGGAAAAAATCAAGACACAGCAGCATCAATAAACTTTATAAATTTAAGATTCTGCACAACATATATTAAAATCATTTTCAGAAGTACTGAAGGACACAAAAATTAGATCAATTGGAATTCAACAAAATTAAGAAATTCTGTGCTTCAAAAAACACCATCAAGAAAGTAAAAGGACAACCTACAGACTTAGAGAAAATATTTGTAAGTCATATACCTAAGGAATTTGTATCTAGATTGTAAAAAAGGACTCTTACAACTAAACAGTAAAAACAAAAATAACTCAATTTTTTAAAATGGGTAAAGGATCCAAATAGATATTTCTCTGAAGAAGATATACAAATGACCAATAAGCATGTGAAAAGACAGTATCAACAGCCTCAGGGAAATGCAAGTCAGAACCACAAGGAGAAAACCCTTCACACCTGTTAGAATGACTATACTCAAAAAGGCAGATAATAACAAGCCCTACAGAGGATATGGGGAAATAGGAACCCTGGTGGGAATTTCTTTTTTACAAAAGTGGATAAGGTTAAAATTCTCAGCATTCAGGGAAAATAAAACAAGAAGATAATCTTATTTAAATGTGAAAGCATGAATAGGAATACCAATTTTAAATAGATCTTTCTGGGACTCAGCTAGTTTGAAATACAAAAAAAAAAGTTTTAATTTAGATAATTAGTTGAAATGATATATATGAAGAATATTCAAACTAAAGATTGGCCTCCCCCCAAAAAAGTGCAGGGTCAAAAAGGGAACATGTTTAAGAACTATGCAATAGAAAATGAAGGTAGAATCAGCTCAGATTACTCTTATCTGGAGAGGAAAGATTTGAAATAATTAGTAGGGCAGCTGTTGATAGAATTTTTTTGTTGTTGTTGTAACAAGCTGTTGGTGACAGGGATCTGCACATTTGGTGAGGTTCTATAAGGTAAACTTTAGGAACAAAGTTTACCTTATAACAAAGTTTACCTTATAATGGCAGGATACTGCTCTTCCAGTTTATTAAAGGGATTTTTAACAAATATTTATTTATTTATTTATTTATTTATTTATTTGGTTGCACTGGGTCTTAGTTGTACCATGCGAACTCTTAGTTGTGGCTTGCATGTGGGATCTATTTCCCAGACCAGGGATCAAAACCAGGCCCCCTGCTTTGGGAGCACAGAGTCTTAACCACTGCACCACCGGGGAAGTCCCTAAAAGGATGTTTTTAAATCTAACTTTGCAGCCCTCATTTTCAGTAAATGCTCATTTGCAAGAAAGCATTGTCTTTCTAAAACTTCTCTTCCTTGGCCAGACTGGAGTGTTGGTGGATTCATAGCCTCACAAACCATCCAGTCTCTCTGCCTCGTTCTTGATTATATGTCAATGGCTCAGAGCTAAAAATGGAATAATAAATAATGAATCATCCTGACAGGTAGAAATGCATACAGTGATTTATAAGGGTATTTGTTTATGACAAATTCTTTCCAGATTTGTCCCTTACTCAGTTGTTTTGATTGAGTGTTAAGTCTCATGAAGAAAAACAACACTGCTTAGAAACATTAAATTTCTTTTGCAGAATGTTGATGTCATCTAGTACTTTGTTACATGACTGAAAATATTCGGAATTTATATTACTTATAACTTGATTAAGAAGCACAGTTCAAGAAACTATCTTCAAAGAAAAGGCAACTAATACTTTTTAGTTTATTTATTTATTTATTTTTTAGTTTATTAATATATCATAGTAACTAAGAAAAATGGAGCATTTGATCATGCTGCAACTATTGTATTATAATTAAATATGAAGTGCTTTTGCCCTGAATATTATTAGTACTAAACAAAGATGCCTTTCTTCACACTTCCCAGGTGCCAGTTGAAATAAATAATGAGATATACATTCCCTTATGTGTTCAGGGAAATCATAAAAATGTGTTTGTATTAACTAGAAATCTTTCCATTTGACAAAAATACATCTTGAACTAAATTAAGCAATAAAAAGGAGAATTGGGTGGCTCTGCAAAACTAAACCATGAAAAGATAGAGCTGAATAAGAGTCAGGTTCAGGGCTTCCCTGGTGGCGCAGTGGTTGAGAGTCCGCCTGCCAATGCAGGGGACGCGGGTTCGTGCCCCGGTCTGGGAAGATCCCACATACCGCGGAGCGGCTGCGCCTGTGAGCCATGGCCGCTGAGCCTGCGCGTCCGGAGCCTGTGCGCCTGTGAGCCATGGCCGCTGAGCCTGCGCGTCGGGAGCCTGTGCTCCGCGACGGGAGAGGCCACAGCGGTGAGAGGCCCGCGTACCGCAAAAAAAAAAAAAAAAAAAAAAAAAAGAGTCAGGTTCAATTGGTTGAGGGGCTATGAATAGTTACAGGATTTCTCCTTCATTTCTTATCTGTGTTGTTCTACGTATTTTATCACCTTTCTCTCCTGGTACAGAGAGATAGTCCAGTCCTGTTTTATGTGTGTAACAATAGCAACTGGTAGCTCTGGATTTTACTAAGGCAGCTTAGAGACACAAAGTAGAGAAGACTTCTCTCTTGAAGCACTGATATAAAATTCTGGGGATAGACCCTGATTAGCTTTGTAGGAGTCATGTTACTCAGCCTGTGTCAATTTCTGTGGCTTATAATGTTTGGCCCAGCTTAATTATATGGAATTCATCTGAAAAGTCAAGCAACCCAGAAAAAGAAAGCAGAATTGGAGGACTTAGTTTTCCTAGTTGCATCATTTACTGTAAAACTGCAGTAATGAAGACAGTATGGTCCCGGCATATGGACAGACATATGATCAATGGTACAGAACTGAGGGTCAAAAAATAAACCCTTACATTTATAGTCGGCTGACTTTCAACAAAGATGTTAAGAAAATTCAGTGGGAAAGAAATTGTCTTTTCAACAAATTGTGCTGATACATTTGGTTATCCACATGCCAAATAAATAAAGTAGAAATTGAAGCTGTACTTTACGCCATACACAAAAGCTAACTCAAAGTGTATGGCAGACCTAAACATAAAAGCTAAAACCATAACTCTTAGAAGAAAATATAGAAGTAAATATTTATGATCTTAGGTTTGGCAATGGTTTCTTAAATATGAAGATATTAGTGCAAGCAATAATAGAAAAGAATGATAAAGTAGACTTCATCAAAAAGAAATATGTTTTCTGTTCAAAAGCTACCATCCAGAAAGTGAAAAGATGATAGGGAGAAAATAATTGCACTATATATATATTATATATATATATATATATATATATATATATATATATATATATAAACTATCTTTTTATTATCAGTGGGAAAACACCCAAATCACAAACTGGAGGTAAAATACAGATGAAATGGAAAACATTATGTTGTCACAGTCTCCCCCTTTGGAATGCCACTTTACTATGGAAGTTATTTTACTGGGGCAAACAGAAGATTAAATACTGTATCTTTGATCAGTTTGGAGTCTCTAATTTTTGTAAAATGGAGAATACAAAATTTTCCAATAAATAAACAAAAAGAGCAGCAAAAATCCCTGGTAAAGCTCTGCATTACCAATTAAAGATGGCAAGGGGGAAAAAGAAGATACTAGAAACTGGTGGCAAACCAAAGTAAAGGATGAAGCCTTTGGTGCTTTTTCTAAACTTCTGTCCTAAAGTGGTGTTTGTCAATATTTTTCAAGATAAAGATTACTATGAATTTGCCCTATCATCCCAATTCATCTCTACCTTTCGCTATTTCTCTCCACTTCCAAGAAATAAAAGGGAAGCATAGCTCTGTCTGATATCTGTCATATGATATATATATATATCATAACTGAATTATATCCAGTTAAAAAAACCTCTTACAAGTTAACAATAAAAAGTCAATTCAATTAAAAATGGGCAAAAGAACTCAAGAAACATTTTTTTTCTAAAGAAGATATACTATGGCCAATATACACATGAAGAAGATACTCAATTAGAAAGTGAACATCAAAACCACAATGAGATATGACTTCACACTCACCAAGGTGACTATAATAATAATAATAAAAAAAAACAGGTGTTGAAAAGATTGTGGAGAAATCAGAACCCTCATGCACTGTTGGAGGGAATATGAAATGATACTATTCCATTGGAAAACAATCAAAATGGTAAATATTTTCTTATCATAAGAGCCAACCATTTTACATCTAAGTGTATATACAAGAGAAATGAAAGCATATGTCCACACAAAGACTTACACTTGAGTTTTCATTACAGCATTATTCAAAATAGCCAAAAAGTGGAAACAACACAACTATCCATCAGGTGATGAATAGGTAAACAAAAGGTAGTATACTTGAATAATAGTCACCAATAAAAAGAAATGAAGTATTGATATATCTTACAACATGGCTGACCCAAAAAACATTATGCCAAGTGAAAGAAGCCAGACACACACAGACACAAAAACACATAATGTATAATTCCAATTGTATAAAATTTAAAAAGAGCAATTATAGGGCTTCCCTGGTGGCCCAGTGGTTGAGAGTCCGCCTGCCGATGCAGCGACACGGGTTCGTCACCCGGTCCAGGAGGATCCCACATGCCGCGGAGCGGCTGGGCCTGTGAGCCATGGCTGCTGAGCCTGTGCATCTGGAGCCTGTGCTCTGCAACAGGAGAGGCCACAACAGTGAGAGGCCCGCGTACCGCAAAAAAAAAAAAAAAAAGAGCAAATATAAAGAGGCAGAAAGTTAGTGAGATTAGTGGTTGCTGAACGCTTTAAACATGTTTTTTAGGGTGGTGGAAATGGTGGAAATGTAGATTATTACAATGATTGCACAACCTTATCAACATACTAAAATTCATTGCACTATACATTTAAACAGTCAAAATTTATGATACGTTAATTCTAACTCAATAACACTGTTTTTAAAAAAGCAAAGGAGATCTAAATGAAACAATTTTTACAGTATCTATTGCCACAACAATGTGCTAATATGCCACAAGAATACCACCTTAAATGCACTGGCTTAAAGCAATAACCATTAATTTAGGTCATGAGTCTATAGGCCAACTGTGTGGGTCTTCTGGTCTCAGGTTGCCTCATTCCTTCATTTGTGGTCAGCTTGATCCAGCTAGGTGGCTGTAGATTTGGGCTGTGTGCTCAACACCAAGTGTGAGCGTGGACTAACTTTCAGCTTGTCTAGGATGGCCTCAGATTTGCATTCTTGTTCCTTCTGCACGTTAGTCCAAGCACATTTTAATGACAGAGAGAGGAAAGCACAAAGAGAAGTGGAAATACATGAACAGGTTTTAAGCTTCTGCTTCTGTCACAACTGCAAACATCTCATTGGCCAAAGCAAATCACGTGGCTAAATTTAAAAACAACGGTGTAAGAAAATATACCCTTATTTCCTTAAAGGAATGGAGGAAGTTGAAAAGTAACTTAAGAAAGCTGATGATAAGACTGGAGAGGACGACTCAGGACAGGCGACGTGGTGACAAATTAAGGAAAAAAAAAAAAAGCTCTCCCAAGTTAACTTTCAAGTAGATTGCAAAATAACATCACAAAGTATTTTCTTATTCATAGATCCCTCTCTCTCACACACACACATACACTTACACATACACAGTAAAAACAGAGTAAAAAGGCAAAATTATGTGCCAGAGTAGTCATTTCCAGGGAGTGTATCTAAATTTTAGTTTTTATTGTTTTCAAATCTTCTTCAATAAATATATGTTTATATGTTTTAAAGTAAATTTTGTAATTATTTAGTAATTATATAGTAATTTAATAGTAAATAGTAAATATAATTAAAATGTTTTCAGATTTTACAAAAAAATATTTTTGCAATGATTTTAAGTAAAAAGACTCAAAATATAGTTACTCTTAATGACTAAAAAATCACCTAAAATATTAGACATGGAAAGAACTTCAGCACTTCTGAAGTCCAATAACTCAACTTATAGGTGAGGAAACTGCACCAAGAAACTTGAGATTTAACTTAGGTAAGACAACTAAAAATCTTTCAAAAGGGCCATCTAAATTCCCAAATCATTGATTGTTTTTGTTGTCCTTATAGTAGTTTATTTTTCCTGTACTCTGACAGGCTATTAGGATTAATTTTTAATTAGGCCTATATAAGGATAGTAGGAGTTGGTTTACATCATAAGATCCATCTTCTATATTTTCCCAAATTATAATGGTCTAATAAACTCTAGATAAAGCAGATCGTTTTATATCTTGAAGTTCATACTATCATTTTTATGTATTTTCTTAGTATAATTAAAATGATGTAAGTAACACCATGTCTCTTTCATTTCCCACCTAAACTGGCAGAGAAACCCAATAAAAAAACTTAGAATATAATCTTCCATTTAAAAAAAATTTCAGCACTGGGTCATCGAAACATCTGATACTATGAAAATCACTAAAATCAATGGCTGTACATTAAACAGTGAAGGTGGTCATATAAATATTTATGCTTTTAGGCATTTTTCCTTTTAGAGACTACCAAGAAATCATTAACTGATCACATTCCTTAGGTCTGGTAACTCATTGGTAATATTTGCTTTCTGCAGTTTGGATGTTTGAGACAGCATTTATGATTTTTCATTCAGCATTACAATAACATTCATTCAATGATTCATTCATTCATAAATTCTGAAAATATTTATGGGATATCTACCATTTTTCTGGTACTATGCGAGGATCTGGGTCATGAATATAACACACCCCTTAACCCATGGTGCTTATAGCCATCACTTAAGGACTTCATTAAAAAGAAACACTGTATTTGTTTAGCCAGAGAGGCTTGACTTTCAGGGGAGGAATTTTGTTAGGTAGTATTTCAAGGAGGCCAACACTACTTACAGTAAAGGTAATAATAATTATATGTGTGTGTGTGTATAATTACAATATTAAGCCTTTAATAATAAACCTGTATTCAAAGTAATCATATATATTTATAAATTTATACATATCCAATCAAATAATTTTAACTTTAGAGTCTTATCTCTTTTGGGGCTTGGACTTGTTTTTGTATGTTAGAATCAGATTTAGATTCTGATTCTAAATTGTATTAGAATTTTGTATTTGCAATAATTTTTTAAAATATCTTTTTGCAAAATATGTATTGAGTGTTCTCTCAGTACAGTACCTAATGTGACATAAGTGAACATTTCAACTTTGTCACTCAAGCATCTAGAATAATATTTATTATATCAATGTGTTTTTTCTTTTTCTTTTTTTTAATTGAAGAAATGAATGACCTGCATTCTAGGCATACCTTTGACTCTTAACATTGATGAAGTTATTTGTTATTAAAGCAGTGAACTAAGGTCCCTTCAAATCTTCATGACCATGGCTACAAATCCAAGAAAAAAGTGAAATCTAATCTAGGAAGTAAATTAGTTGTTTCAAGGTTCCAAGTGAAAGTTTCTTTGTTCTTTCATTTCATGATGCTTGCAGTGTTCTCTTCTCAAATAACACAACAGGAGGTCCCATTACATGGACAGATTCCTTTTTGAGCAATGGCCTAGGCATTGGATAATTGCTCATAAGATAAAGATCTACATTATGAACACTACATAAATCTTTTGTGTAATATTTTACAGATTATGTTTTGTACTTTATTATCTTTGAGCACCCTACGGATATTTCTCAAAACACTTACCTCCCCTTATATTTTCAGGGACGTAAAGTATATAAAGGCTTCTCTGTTGGATGTCCATTATGCAATTCTCATTTAAAAATACTTTTCCAGTCCTTGTTTTGATTTATTTCAAGTCACCTATGTATCCAATGATAAACCAGTTGGTTGCTGACCTTTAAAAATTCCCAGAGCTTTAAGAGAAAACCATAGGGAAACTGTCCAAAATACTGCTCATTTTATTATAAGACTACAGCAATTTTCTTTTGCAAACAATTTGTAAGACTGCAAGCATTTTCAAAAACATTATATAACTAGAATACATACTATTTTAAGTTATATATTTTTATATGTTCCGTACTTCTGTATTCTACTTTTCTGTGACTATTTTATGTATATATGTATGTATGTATGTACGTATGTATATATAATTGAAAAGGTAAAAAAGCAGTATTATACATTGATGAACTATATTTAAATAATATCAAAAATAGATGACATCTTAACTTGTAAAAATATTTTTTTTAGAAAACAAAATGAAGAGATTGACTTCCAGAATGATGAAATAAGAATCTCTCTCAGAGAGGTGATCCATTCTCTCACAAAAATAATGGAAATACTGGCAAAACAACTAAAATTAAACATTTCATAAATTTGCGAATTGACTGAACAATAGGAAAAACAATAATGAATCGCTGGTACATGCTACAACATGGGTGAACCTTGAAAGTATTATGTGAAGTGATAGAAAGCCCCTCATAATGGTTCCATTTCCATAAAATGTCCAGAATAGGCAATTCTATTGAAACAGAAAGTAGATTATTGATTTCCCGGAGCCAGAAGTTGGGCATGGATATGAGAATGAGCATGTCTGCTAATGTGTATAGTGTTTCATTTTGGAATGAGGAAAATGTTCTAAAATCAGATTTGGGTGGTAGTTGCACATCTCTGTGAACAGAATGTTTTTAAATTGTACTGTATACTTTAAATAAGTTTGCTATATCGTATGTAAATGTTATCTCAATAAAACTGTTAAAAGAAAAGGAAAAAAGCAAGATGATATTCCTAAACTAGCAGGACTTTAAGAACTTTATCACATATCAGGAGATGATATGCATATGCATATGCATATTCTGACTTTGAGATCTCATTTCCATAATAACTATTTGCATTCATTTGATATTAATCCTTTGATAGATGAACACATTGACACTTTCTTCTTTCCTCAGCAGCCCTGATGCTAACAAGGCACTAATTTTTTTGTTGTTTTAGTCTGGATCTGAACCTTCCAGTCCTTACCCATACTGTATTGCGGTGTTCTTATTTGTGTAGTTAGCTACCCCAAATCTGTCCTCCATTGAGATTCTTTTGAAATGATGCTTATAAAAGTAGTGTTTTCAGCAGACCTTGTATATAAATACTATTTCATTTCTACTCCCAGGCAATGTAAGGAATGAAATAGAATAATGGATTTATAGAATCTTAAGGAACAATCTTTTATATTCCAGATACAGAGCTTTTTATATATTTTGTGTAAAATCATCGGGCTATATTATATAATAGGTTTAAGAAGACAGTTGCACACACATAAACAGAATTTTAAATACAGTGTCCCACAAAGCACTGTTTGACAAAAAAATTTAAGCTAAAAAAGAAGTGTTCTAGGCTTAAAATGTGTTTGTGAAAAAAATGGATCAAACAAAATTGAAATGCTTTTTTCCTTGGGGACTCAATAATCATCTACAGTAAACATGTTGAAGTGAGTTGTGATTCTCAAGAAGGAAAATACAGTAGTTTCCAAAGTATATTTGAACACAGAAACCCCTCTCATGAACATCAACATTCTTAGATGTTATAAAGCACAGTTTTGGAAACAATGAAGAAATAACTTTTTTTAGTACGTCATTTACACAATGAATTCAGGAGTCTCAGATTCCTTAACATCTAAGAGGGAATCTATGTATTCATCACTTCAGTTTAATACTAATACTATATTCGACATTGCTTTATTTAATTTTATTTGTATAACATAATACAAATACATTATTTTATTTATGTATGGAAAGTAAAATTGTAAAACAAGGCAAACCAACAGCAAATTTTTCCTTCTCTTTACCGTTTACCTCTCCATTCCTACTACTTAATAAAAACTACTAGCAATAATTTTACCTCTTTCTTCTACCTTCATATTTCTAAAATGCATGCTACATAGCTATCCTGCTCTTATCTTTTCCTAAAATGTGGTTGTTTATGTTGACCTGTCTCTCGCTTTCATTCTCACACACATACAGTTCTTCTCTCCACATGTGATTATTGTTACATCTTAATGTGTTGTCAAATAAATATCCATTGCTTACATTATTATGACTATGCAAATTCTTCTTGTTGCTAAGCCACATAGTAAAATAAGATTACATTTTCTTTCTTATAGATCTTTTTGCTTATATTACAGTTAATGATTGTGTGTGTGTGTGTGTGTGTGTTGCTTAGTTTTCTATATACTCTTTTCCTGTTTATTCAAAACTTTCAAGCTGGGCTGGAAAACTTCTCTGAATGTATTTAAACATCCAGTATTCCATAAATCCTTCTTATCCTCCTGTCTATCCTCATCATTTTCTCTAGAACTGCCAGGTTAGTAAGCAATTGGTCTGTTTTTCCAAATTTGCAAGTAATAGTTTTACAAAATATTTTGCCCAACATGTGTCAAGCAATTTCCATGTAGGAATTTAGGTACCAAGGCTCCTTCCACCTCTGGTGCCCTCATTTTTACTTACATGGCCTGCAGTCATTCCTAAATGAAAACAGAGAATGGAGAACCACTGACAGGAAGTGTTTTCTAAGCCAGAAAGTGTGGTGTATCATTTATACCGCCATTCTGTTGGACGCAGCCCAGTCATATAGTTCAGCCAGACTACGAGAGGGTAGGAAAATACATTAGATGTGGGCCAGTCAATGGTAGGAAAGCAAATGTGAGCAGAGCACTAGCTTTCTTTGCCTCCCTGAATTTCAATGGACACATATACACTACCAAACGTAAGGTAGATAGCTAGTGGGAAGCAGCCACATAGCACAGGGAGATCAGCTCGGTGCTTTGCGACCACCTAGAGGGGTGGGATAGGGAGGGTGGGAGGGAGACGCAAGAGGGAAGAGATATGGGAACATATGTATATGTATAACTGATTCACTTTGTTATAAAGCAGAAACTAACACACCATTGTAAAGCAATTATACTCCAATAAAGATGTAAAAAAAATAGTAATAAAAAATAAAAAAAAAGAATACAAGCATTCCAGAGGATTAAGCAAGTAATTTAGAAGGTGGTTGTGAGGAAACCTTGATCTTCTTCAATGCTATAATTTAAACCAGAAACCAGTGAAGCAACATCTGTAGAGTTTCACATGTAAGAGACTGTGACACAAGAATTTCATAATAAACTAAAACTAAATTGGAAAGCAAGACACATTTTCAAGTACACAAACTCCAAACTCTTTGATTTACTCTTTTGGCAAAAATCCATTTGAAGATGCGTACTAACTAATTAAAGATGAATTAATGTAAGGAATTCAGGAAATGGGAGACTAAAAGTAAGAAAATACTGACAATGGGTGTTGTCATCAAATGTGTAATTAAATTAATGAAATTTATATAGTTATTAACTAATGAATTTGTTCTAATTAATTAAATATAATGTTATTATGCAGTAATATCACTTTAAAAATAATAAACCCAGATAAAAATCATTGAAAAATATGAACAAGCATGTTAGGGGTTTTGAAAGGCAAAAAAAAGGCTGTGATGGTATAATATTTTTCTTATCATTCACATGGGATCAACAGATTGAATTTAGACCTTTGTATATGGAAAACAGGTTTGAGCATACTATATAATGTTAAATATGTTAGCACTTACAGATTTAATTCAAACAATGTATTTAGTAAATCAGGCAGTATTATAAAAACAATCAAAAAACAACATATATCTAATATAGAATATAGAAAGCTATTAAAATATATTTAATAAAGAAAATAGAAACCTGTTGTCCATATTTATTCTTTATGAATAGTATAATTCAGATCATATATCTCAAAGTAAATTAAACCAATTGACCATCTTTAGCTTTTAACAGGAAATATAAACTCATAGTATTAAACACACACACACACACACACAGAAATTGAACTAAGAGCCATGCTTGGAACACAGTGCCTCAAGAGGCTGAAGTTGAACAATGGACAGTGTTCAACATTGAAATGCAAAATCAAGGGAAACAGATAAAGATTTTTGTTTTGTTTTGTTTTTGCGGTACGCGGGCTTCTCACTGTTGTGGCCTCTCCCGTTGCGGAACACAGGCTCTGGACGCGCAGGCTCAGCGGCCATGGCTCACGGGCCCAGCCGCCCCGCGGCATGTGGGATCTTCCCGGACCGGGGCACGAACCCGTGTTTTCTGCATCGGCAGGCGGACTCTCAACCACTGCGCCACCAGGGAAGCCCACAGATAAAGTTTTAAAATATGAAATACTTGAATTAAAAGAGAAATGAAAGTTTATCAGGACAAAGAAGGTGACTTTATAATGATAGAAAATATAATGATAGATCACAAATGTAACTTTTTCTGGTTATATCGTAAATATATGCTATATACAAAATCTTTATATAAGGAGTAGCCAAGTTGAAATGACAGAAAAACTAAATGAAATAAAAGGTTAAAAAAAGCCTATTGATTTTAATTTGCCTCTTTCAATGTATGATAGATTCACAAGTATATAAGTTTTTTTTTTTTTTTTTAGCGTTTACACTGTATTCAGTACTCTGCTATGTCAGGATGATGCAGTGAGCATTTTATTTCATGGAGCATATTGTCTAACTGGGGAAATGATCATTAATTAAATAAGTAACACATTGCAATGTATACTTTCAAAAGGATATAAGAGCCACAGAGGAATGGAACCTAGTTAAAAGAGAACAGATAACAAAAGCACCTGACTCAGAATACAGAGAGAGTCTCAGAAGTGCTTTTGTTTATATCTGAAAGATGAGTTGTAACTAAAGGCAAAAGATGAAGACTCTTTATAGTCGGAAAGAAAGAACTGCAGGTATACGCTCCAAAGCTGGAACAAACATACAAATACACCGAGGACAAAGAAACAAATCCGAGGAGCTGATGGAAGGCTGGAGGCATGAAGAACTTGATGAAGGATGAATAGTGCTCAGTTTTGCATCTTGAAGAGATCACTGAACGACACTGAATGGAGAGGGTCTCAATATGTGCAGAGACTCAGGTAGGAAGCCATCATAGTAGAGCAGTGAGGAAGGATGTTTGACTTCACAATGGAGATGAAGAGGTATGGCGACAAATTAGAGCTACTTTTAGTGGAATTGGAAATGCATTGGGTTTTGGAGGCAAAGGAGAGATGCGTGTCTGAAGAATGGAGCCTCCAGGAATGTACTTTTGCAACTCAGAGATATACATCAAACACTGTGGATCTGTGGTAGAAGGCACCATCTACCTGGCAGAGTGAAAGGCTCTTCTGGGGGCTGGGAATATGCAGGAAGTGCATTGAATTTGGTTTGATTCAGCTTGAGAGGCATAAAAAGTGTAACAAGAGAAGTAAATACCTAAAATAATGTGGCAAAGTGTAAATTGACAGCTAAGTGTAACAGAAAAGAAAAACCAAGAAATGGAATTAATTGTATGTAAGAATTCAGTATATCAAAAAGATATCATTTCAAAACATTAAGCAAGGATGGTATATTTATTTATTTATATATATTTTTTTGCAGTACGCGGGCCTCTCACCGCTGTGTCCTCTCCCGTTGCAGAGCACGGGCTCCAGATGCACAGGCTCAGCGGCCATGGCTCATGGGGCCAGCCGCTCCACGGTATGTGGGATCTTCCCGGACCAGGGCACGAACCCGTGTCCCCTGCATCGGCAGGCGGACTCTCAAGCACTGTGCCACCAGGGAAGCCCCAAGGATGGCATATTTAGATAGCAAAACTCCCATCATCAGTTAATAATTTCATTTGTTGAGGGAAGAAGCATTGAGATATTTATATTAACATCACTCCATTACACTTTTAAATATTAATACAAGAAAAAAAAACCTTCCCAGAAATTATTGGGAAAAAATATCTGCATAATAAAGTTCTCTTTAGATGGGAAAGGTCTTTGTAAGCAAGGCACTGAAAGGAAAAATCAGAAGGAATATTTTAATACATAAGAAATATTTTTAAAATAAATACAGAGATGCTGTAAACATCACAAATTTAGAGGTCTAATGGAAATATCCAATTAATCTACTAACCATGTTATTTATTTTCAAACAGCAATTAAAAAGAAATTAAAGTATAATTAAAAATAAAACTACATATATATCCACAAAAACTTACTTGAAAAAAATAATGATTTGGGTAGTTATCTTCTGAAAATCATATGTGAACAAATTAGCAATGTAGATTTTGCATTGCAGTGGAAGGTGGAAAATACTTTACTTAGGGCAGCATGAATATTTTCATGGAAATTTCATGAGTTTTCCAGCCAAACAGACACATTTCATTGTAATTTCAATGAAATTAATAAACATTTGTACCTATATAACTTGACCCTCATCTATGTGATGGAACATGTAAAAAGTTTTGTAAGTAAACATTTCATTTGCTTACAAAGTTAATTCAGTGTTTATGTAGCTGCAAATACCATAAGCATTTCACACCTCTAACTTCAGCTGTGAGGGTGTGATACAGGAAAGAACTCTGAAAATGATTACTGAAGATTGGAAAAAAAAAAAAAAACCTGGGTATTAAGAGATCTGGATCCTTTTCCTCACTTTATCCTTTTGTAACCTTGGCAAAGCACTTAGCATCTTCAATTCCAGCCATAATCATGCAAGCTGAAGGATCAAAATACATTTTTCCTAAAGTCACCAGCTGTTGCAAAACTCAATAATTTTCTGAAGTTACTTAGGGCCTTAGTGACCTAAACACCTGTTTATAACCTCCAATTTAGGGTTCTTTCTAATAATTCTTCTGACTTCCAGAAGTTGATAGAATTTCCCTTTTTTCTTTGTGTTTTTTTTTTTACTTCTGTTGTGTATACTTAGCCGCAACAGTCTAAATTGTTGCTAAATCAATAATAGTCTCTGGGTAGACTGTGCTTAGGAAGGTTAAAATTCCATCAATGCCCCAACAGATTCTGTGTTGGCAGCCATTGCATAAATGCATCCATACTGGGAAAACAAGAACAATGGTCAAATAGGACCCACACCAGCCCACACTAGGGGTCTGTAGGGCCCCTAGTCCGGTTGGTTGCCAGGTCCTGCCCTATGTGGATGCTGCTGGCTGCTGTTTAGCAGAGTCTTGTTACAGGGTGGCTGGTTGCAGAATCCTAGGGCGCCCTTGGGGCTAGTGCGGGCTCACTGGTGGCAGGGTGCTGATGACTCCGGGGCTGTTGCCCACCCACTAGCAGATGAGGCCAGACCCTGCTGTTAGCTCTGGGCCATTGGCAGGCAGAGCTGATACCTGTAATCTGGCTGCAGGGCCCAGGGATCCTAGAACGCCTTTCAGATCGTTGGTGGTGGGGGCATTGGTTCCTGACACAGTTGGGTATGGGGTCCTGGGTGTCCCTGAGGTTGCGTTGCCCTGCCAGTGGTCCAAGCCAGAGCCCCGCTGGTCCCAGGGTGGGGTCTGGCCTGTGTTGCAGGATCATCGTTTCTGGTGGCTGCCCCCTGGTGGATGAGGCTGGTCCAGAGGCTTGTGCGGGTTTCCTGGTGGGAGGGGCCAGTGCCTGTCCACTGGTTGGGTGGAGCTGGGCAAGCCCAGATGCAGCTGTAGTCTCTTTAGTCTTTAGGCAGCCTGTCTGCTGTTGGGTGGGGCTGTGACCCCGCCCAGGTAGTTGTCTGCCCCGAGGCGTCCCCGCACCAAGCTTGCAGGCTGTTGGGTGCGGCAGGATCTTGGAGCTAATGAGCCAGGATGTCAGCCGCCGATGAAGCTCCCCAATGTGTGTCTGCCGCCAGTGCCTGTGTTCCCAGGATGGGCCCCAGACGCTTCCCGCTGCCTCCCTGGAGACTCTCCAAGACCAGCCGGTAGGTCTGGCCCAGGCTCCTATCAAATTACTTCTTTTGCCCTGGGTCCCGGTGCGCATGAGATTTTGTGTGCGCCCTTAAGGGTGAGGTCTCTATTTCCCCCAGTCTTGCAGGGCTCCTGCAATTAAGCTTCACCAGCCTTCAAAGCCAAATGCTCTGGGGGCTCATCTTCCTGGTGCAGGACCCAAGGCTGGGGAGCCTGACATGGGGCTCAGAACCCTTGCTTCTGTGGGAGAACCTCTGCAATATAATTATTCTCCAGTGTGTGGGTCGGTCACGCACGGGGGGGGGGGGGGAACGGACGGGATTTGATTATATCGCTAGTGCGTGCCCCCCCCACCGGTCTTGTGGTTCCTTCTTTATGTCTTTAGCTGTAGAAGATCTTTTCTGGTAGGTTCCAGTGTTTTTAATCAATGGTTGTTTTGCCGATAGTTGTGATTTTGGTGTGCTCGTGAGAGGAGGTGAGCTCAGGCTCTTTCACTTCAGCAAAATGGGCCTCTCGTTCGATAATTCATTTATAATCAGACATTTTATTCCTTATTGAGGCATAAACTATAGTGATTCTTTGTAAGGGCGTTGAAGTATGATTGCCTGAGTTTAAATCCTCTACAGCTCTCTATGCTTTAGTTTCCTCACCTGTAAAATAGGGCGAATAGAAAAGAACTCAGGTGTGAGGATTAAGTATGTTACCATTACAAAGCATACCAGCTGACTCACATTAGGTACTAAAAAGTTAAAAATCGTAATTACAGTAGTGAAAATGACAAAAATATCACTACTACTATAGTAAGCACCTTGCATGGTGGGCATTTTTCTAACTAATTTACATAGATAAAATTAAAGAATGTTACAGGCCAATAAGATATGTACTATTAATTTCCCTAATTTGCAGGTGAGGAATTTGAGGTCTGAAGACGTAATTTCTCCCGAATTACCCTGTTCATATATATTGTGGTCAGAAGTGGGATTTAATCATTGTCATCTGGAAACTATGCTTTTATCTATTTTCCTATACACCTTTCTCCTGTGGTCTGTGCCCTCAGCTGGTTCACAGTCTAGAGTAGAGAAGGGGGGGACTAAAATAAGAAATTACAGTAGAAAGTAAAAACGCACACAAGGTTATGTTTAAAGCAATAGTCTTCAAAGGCGTATGAAAGAAAATTAACTTTGAGCTGGGTCTTACAGGATGACGGGCATTCTCCACATGAGTAAGAAGGGCATTTGTATACCAGGAAGGGAGACGTACTGTGCAAGGTACATGCAGGTATACGCTGGATGCCAGAGTAAAGGCCGAAAATGATGTGAGATGAGAGCAGAGGAGGCTAGGAGAACCACTTGGTGATATGACATAAAGGTCTTTAAGGTTCATGAAAAAATATTGTACATGCTACACAGAACAATACATTGGCAAAATCTCGTAATACTAGCATAAGAAATGAACAAGTGTGTTCTTGTTTTCCTTTTTGCAATTAGCAAGCAAAAAATACTGTCTATTATTACTCAACTCACAACAAAGTGGATGGGATTGGATAGTCTAGGACTGAGATAAGAGTAAGAAGACAAAGCAACTGTTCAAATAAAAACCTAAAGCAATTTAGAGCAATTTAGGCTTTAAAATTAAGATGTTTTATACCATTTCTCTGTAAGATTCTCTGTGAGAGATTGGAAGGAGCCTTGGGTCACTCTGAAGTTTCTAGTATGAATGTTTGGATGGATATTTATAGGAGGAATATAGAATAAAGATGTTTTGGAAAGATGAGTTAGATTTTGGAAAGATTTTGGAAAGATGAGTTAGATTTTGAGCATTTGGAACCATAAATTTTTAGAGACTAAGTATGGAAACATGAAGTACATAGCAGGAAACAAGTTTTGAATCCTAGGGAAAACAAAATAAGAAAAAAAGGTGAAGATTGTAGAATAAATGATCTATTATGTACATAGCTGTTATGTCACATAGAGTAAGTCTAATAATTGGAATTACTAAAAAAAATATTGTCACCTTCTATTTAGCATGAACTACTAAATTATCCCTGCTACACAGCTATTTTACTTTAACCAATCATTTTCATTGAAAAAACAGATGAGAGTGTTGAACTTTATCTGAGCCTGGGGTTTCTAGAAGGCAGAGATGGCCAAGAACTGCCCCTACCCTTTTGTGTTCTGGAAAAGAGCTAACAAAAGGACCATCCTGCCCTGGCATATTCTGCAGAGTAACTGCCTTCACCCTTCAACTAAGCTTTTGTCTTCATCATTCATTATGATCCCCGTAAGACTCACTCATGACTCCCTTGTTTATCTGCTCTTTAAGCCCAGTCCCTCTTCCTTTTCTTTCAAATGATACTTAATATCAAGAGTACTTCCTCGGGCTTCCCTGGTGGCTCAGTGGTTGAGAGTCCACCTGCCGATGCAGGGGACACGGGTTCGTGTCTTGGTCCGGGGGGATCTCACATGCCGCGGAGCGGCTGGGCCCGTGAGCCATGGCCGCTGGGCCTGCGCGTCCGGAGCCTGTGCTCCGCGGCGGAAGGGGCCACAGCTGTGAGAGGCCCGTACCGCAAAAAAAAAAAAAAAAAAAAAAAAAGAATTCATCTCCTTAACTGTTTGATGCTTTTCATCTTTCACGCAGCAGACAATCGATAGTGATTAATTTCCACGGAGAGTAATGGATCTGGATTCACCTCTTAGTTTACCCATTTATTAGCCACATAACACTCAGAAATTTCTTTATTCCTGAATGTTCTTACCTGGAAATTAAGCTTGTACCTTGCCTCAGGTTTAAAGTTTCTTCTGGGAGTTTAAATCAAATGATCTACACTAGAGAGCATGCCTAAATCCTCCCCAAATGAGGATCCTGTTATGTCCAAGACGGTTTGCATGGGACAGTAAAACAGAAAGACATCCTCATTCCATCAATTGTGACAGTTCAAAGTCTGATATTAATCTTTGCTTCCTCCCTTCCTTCATCGCTCATTTTCAATAAGTCACCATATCAGGTTGGTTCTTCCATTTCTTTTCTGACCTAATGCAACAATCTTAGTGTAGTGCTCATAATTTTAGGTTTACTAAAATAGCATTCTAACTGCTATTTCTACTGGAGAAAAATCTCCCTCTCATCCCTATCTATCTTCACACTCTTCTCAAAGATGATTTTGTTTGAATGACCATATGAATTTGTCACTCTTCTGCTACATGTTTTTATGTCCATTAACATTAGGAAGAAGTTGACATTCTTAACACAACATTAAGCCCCTTCATGATCTGGCCAATGCTAACATGTTTAGCTTCATTTTTCACGATCCCCATGCCCGTCTTGTCTACGTCTGCAAAATCTAATCAATGACATCCTATACTACAGTCGTAATAAACCGCTCTTGAGCCTCCAAATGAAAATTGTTACAACTCTAATTTTACAAAGAGAGAAAACAATCCTTTCCAATATTCAACTGGCTGACTCTTATTGGTCCTGAAAATTTTTCGTGGATAAATTACTCCTCTCAATTTATACACTTATCAAACGGTACTGTTATTTTTTGTTGTTGTTGTTTCTCCCAATAGACCAAACGTATGGAAAGTAGAGCTATTTACTTATATTTAAATACGTAACACCTAGGTGTGCTTATCACAAAGTAGATGCATTCTGTATAAGAGAGATGTCATGATCTAAAACAACCGGTTAAGCAGAATAAACCTTGATCCACCTTTCATTAATCAATAAGTAAATTATCAAGTTCATTTTTTGTTTGAATAATATGTTCAGAAAACACCATCAAAATCCTTTACTATACATACGAATGTTATTCACTGTGTAAGAAAACATTCAAATATTTGTTTTTAGTTTTTAGCCCACATACAGAAGCTGCATAAGTTTTTACCTAATTTATGTAAACACAATTACATTGTCTCTGTTTGTCTGCACTATGTCACATAAAAGACACCAAATGGATTTCACTAAATTTGGAGGCTATATTTGATATTGTTTGACTTAAGCTATATATTGAATAAATTAGCATCCAGTTTTTGAATATATGAGTAGAAACACACATTTAGGTCATCATGATTGTCCTGAGAAGTAGAACAGCTATTCATTTCACTCATGTTCAGTAACCGTCTACCCCGCGAGGCAGCATATCATATAGGTTCTTAGCAGGCTTCTGCTAAGTCCTACAGACTTTTGTTTTAAAACCCAAATCTCCCATTTCCCAGCTCGGTGGCCTGCACAATTTAGGTGCCCTCTTTTTGCCTCCAGTTCCTCATTTTAAAAATAATCAGACCTATACTCAATTTATGGATTTATTCTGTGGGTTAAGTAAAATTACACATCTGTGGTGCAGAACACATGCCTGCCACAGTTGTAACAGGGAAGAACCTTTGTATTCTATTACAAGTTAATCACTAAAAGGATGTTGCCTATAAGCTTAAATTACACATCATGGACCATCTCTGGGAACCTTGCTTCCCAGGTCATGAGCATGAAGCTAAAACACCCTTGTTTAGCTCACAGGAAACATCCTGACCAGGTCCACCTGTGAGTGACTGCAGGGAGGAAGAAATGAACACATCCCTTCCAGAGGCTGACCAGAACTAGGAAATGTTTCACTTTGCTCCCTCCCCTTTTAGTATAAAAGAAGCCTGAATTCTAACTCAGACAAGATGGTTCTTAGGGGCATAAGCCCACCGTCTTTCGGTCTGCTGGCTGTTCCTTGCCCCAGCAACTCATCTCTCAATGAACTGGGCTGTTGTGTGGAGAGCAGCGTGAGCTTGGACTTGGTAACAGTAGCTACTGATTGTTGTTTTGGGGTTGGATTGTTCTAGGGGATGGGTATCCTGAAAAAATCCAGCCCTCATGTACTGTATACCCTGAAGTAAGGACAGATAGTAATAACATATTTGCACATACTAATGCAATATTTCAGTGTTGCAAAAGAGAATATAGTTCTATGGAATCTTATATTAAGGTGAGAGGCAATTAACTGAATTCCAGAAAGGCTTCTCTGAGGAAAATATGAATGACCTGAGAACTTCATTTGATGAGGAGAGAAGGAAAAGCATTCCACAGAGAGGTGGCACCATAGGCAAAGTTACTGTGATGGGAGGGAGACGATGAGAACTAAATGAAGACTATAGTGGCTGGAGGAGAGAGAGCAAAGGAAAAGTATGGGGCTGGATGAGGTTAGAGAAATAAATAAGAGCCAGAAAATGCCATTTCCACCAGGGAAGTGTGCCAAGATCAGATATGATTTATTTGAATGATTAATCTGACTTCACTGTGGAAAATGGATTAGGAAAGTGGCTGGAGGAAATATTGATAACCCTGTTAGGAGGTTATTGTATAGTCCAGGAAGGAAATGGTGGTAATTTGTGGATTAGGTCACAGGTACTAAATATGGCAAGAAATGAATGGGTTGAAGAGATATTTAGGAGGCAAAAGTTGTTATTTGTTAATGAATTGTGTTTAGAGGGCAAAAGAGCGGGAACAATCTGAAGTGATGCAGGGGGGAAAAATTACTACAAGAGAGGATACTCAGGTGTGGCATCCTTTTTAATGTATAAATTTAAGTAGCGGTACAATTTCACCCATGTGTTTAAATAAGAGGATTAAAATGTGCTCTTGTTGTCTGAACTTTGAGACGTTGGACACAGATTTTTCCATAGAGAATACATTTGATTCTTTTAGTCATGAAGTTAGGAAGCTTGAAAATCAATTATCTAAAAATGAAAGGAAATAAAATGCTATGATACACAATCAAAAAGAACCAAGAAAAAAAGTCATTAATTACATTACAAATGGCATTCCAATATGGATGAAAGCATGCGAATGTAAATATTTGACTTATTCTCTCTCTTTTTTTTTTTTTTTCTGTACGCGGGCCTCTCACTGTTGTGGCCTCTCCCGTTGCGGAGCACAGGCTCCGGATGGGCAGGCTCAGCGGCCTGACTTATTCTTTTAATAGTAACTATGCCGATCCTCATCACGACTGTGATCCAGAGTAGTGGGGTATTTTTCCTATTCATTTTAATACAGAGTGATTTTCATTAAAATGCTGTAATGGTTTGAGAAGTAAAGAGCTAAGTAAAGGGCTTCCCTGGGGGCGCAGTGGTTGAGAGTCCGCCTGCCGATGCAGGGGATCCCGGGCTCGTGCCCCGGCGGCAGAGCAGCTGGTCCCGTGAGCTGTGGCCGCTGAGCCTGCGCGTCCGGAGCCTGTGCTCCGCAAGGGGAGAGGCCACAACAGTGAGAGGCCCGCGTACCACAAAAAAATTTTAAAAAATGAGCTAAAGTAAAGACTGCAACCCACCGAAATAGCCTACATTTACCAATTGGAAAAAATTCACCCTACATTTATGTCTCATACTAAATATAAATTTGGAGTCTAAATATGCTGTGTATAATAAAATAATGAATATGTAATGTTAGGGTAATAAGTTATAATTGACATAGTGCTTTCACATAAGTTATTTATGTCTTATAACAGTATTATAAATAGTTATTTTTGACATAATTTTAAAGATTAAAGGACCAACAAGAATTAAAACATCTAAAATCAAGGAGCATATTGTCCCTTGAAACTAAGCCTTCTGGTTTAGATCAATTATTATTATTATTATTTTTGCTGCACCAAACTAGAACTTGTGATATCAACAGGAAATCATAGGCTGTCTGTAAAAGAAACACCTTAAGTCCATGATTTATAGTTTACAAGGCTAGCAAATGTTCAGCCCTCTTGGACCCTTAGACATCACTAATTAATCATCATATTCTCTCCTGCTGAACTTGAAAGAAGCTGTGCTCACAACTTTTCTCATTGCAATTTTGTTGGCAATAACTATTACTGGAGCAGAGTTGATGAGGGTGGAGTCTGTCTTCTGTAGCACAAAGAAGGTTGAGAAAATTTTAAGTACAGATTTCCTCTTTGCTTAATTGAGTCTTAGAAGTTTAATTTAAAAATATTCTAATATGAATGATTAAGGGCAATTTAAGAGAATTTAAGTGAATCTTTTCAAAATTTTCCATTTTCTTTAACAGAAAAAAGGACACCAAACTGCTAAAGATCACAGATCTGACATCTAAGATTATGTAGCGTTGTGACAGCAAAGGTAGGATTTGCACTCAGCTCTATTTGACTTATGAATGAATATGTAATTTGCTTCTTACTTTGCCTAGAGGAGAAGTGCAAGTGCACAAACACAGTAATTCTGCAGTATGTTTCCTAGGTTGTTCTTCACACTTAGCAATATTGCTTCATGCCAGAGGCGTGTAGAGAATGGATTTGGCAATATTCACCATAGTTAAGGCTAAAGGTGGCATATTCAAGCCAAAATGGAAAATTTGCTATGTTCTAATAAATATAAAGACTATCTACATTTTTGAATTACAAACTTTAAAACTTTCCTTGCTTGCATTTTATTTATAGTAATGGGCAGGTTGACTTTACTGCAAATTTAAAGAGACTATAAGATAAATGAAATCTTAAAACATTTAATTCCACCAAGTCACTCTTCAACACTGTGGTTTCATTCAGTACTGTGTGAGTAGATTTTAGATTAATGAGAAGTATTTACTTTTCAATTCACTCTTTCTTAACAATACTTTTCAGGACTTGGCTGATTTCCAAGAACCAATATTAATTCTAAGTATTTTTAAACATTTTCTAAAACTAGATCAAGTTTACGGAGGTATCCAATTCTAGCGCCTCATATGCGTGTTTAATGAAATGCAAATATAGAGGTTGTGTTTCTTTGTGTACCAACTACGAAAAAAAATGAGTGCATGACAGTAGGCTAATTGGAGATCAAAATATTATTTTATTATGCTAGCCTTGCAAATCAATACTTTTTTTAAACAGAGTCTATCTCAGCATCTGAATCTAACTTTGCTTAACTTCTTTCTCTTTCCCAAGTGATTTTTAATTGCTAGTAAAGTGAAATTTGAGTTGCCACCTTGTACTTCCTTTCCTGTCTTTAAAGTTTTCTTGTATATAGTTGCTGCTGTCATTGTTATTACCATTATTAACATTATTACTCATGCGCTAAAATAATGTGCTTAATGCAAGCACACACGTAGTGACTGGTTATGACCGGTTTTAATCTAGCATAATAAGAAATACAAATGCAAACTCACTCAAAGCAATGTAGCTCATATTTTGTATTCAAAATAATACTGCTGACAGTGTTAGCATGTTCACATTGAGAACAATTAGGGGTAAAATGACAATGTGTGAACTACTCTCCAATCCAAAGAACAGTGTCCTTTATGAGCAAAAACATGTAATAATAATAACAACAACAATAATAAAAATAAATATAAGAAGGCAGTATCAATAATGAATGATTGAGTGGGCAGCATTGAAGAGCAGAGGGGCTATTTTCAGAGAGGGAATCTACTAGGTACAGAGAAACTCAATGATGAAACTGTGTCAAAGATGAAGGAGTAATCAACTGGACAGTATCACTGCTTGGCCAGAATCGTCATCTGGAAAACTGCAGATCGTTCTGTTGTATGTGTGTCAGTGGCAGGGGCAGAAATGGGAAATATGTAGGTTACCTCAAGATTCAATGACTCATTTCCTTACTCTAGTCCAAGAGGGTTTGAAATCCACTGAGAAAATTTGGGTGGACCAGAGGGAGGCTAAAGGAGCTAAGAACCCAGAGAATCCAAATACTTATATTTTGTAGTATTTTAAATGAAGAACTGATTGTCCCCCACCCCCTTTTACCACTAATTTTTGAATGATTTTATGTAGCTTGTTCTGTTCCATGTTACACAACTCTGAGAGTAAATTTACGGACCCAATAGAAGAATAGAAAGTACTTGTTTATCTTTGTCATCATTAATTCTTACAGGACTGGCAGCCATTCTTCAAAATACACTCCCAACCTCATGTCTAATCTCTACTCAGTGGTGTTTTAATGGCATTCACGATCAGCCTTCTTAGACATTGAATGATTTGTCACTCTTCTCTTCTGCTCTTGTGGCTTGAGGGGACCTAGTGCCAAGATCCATGGTGCTCACACAGGTTGGTCTCACATTGCTACAGCTGCTGCTGCTTCTAAAGAGAGGCTGTGCTAGCCAAATACTGCCTTGAAGCTGAGCTAATTTGGTAAAACCAATCTCCAAATCTATGTTATTGTTAAACTGGAACTGAACGGAGCTCTCTAGAACCCTTGATAAATCCATACAGTATTGTGTGCTTCCTCATACACCCAACTTCTCAAGTGAGAGAATTCTGGTCGTTAGGTTTTACTCACTCCTTTCTCATACTTAAGATAAAATCCAAATACTTCAGCAATTCATAGAGCTCTTCAAGAATTTCTGCCTAGCTCTTTAGTCTTAATTCTGTCTAATTGTATTTAATAGGACAAACATGCTAAACAGCTTATAAGTTCCCATATATACCATGAACTTTCTTATCTCCAAGTTTTTCAGACTGTTACTTTTACCAAGAATATTTTCTCAACTTTTTTTCATATTGTATGATCAATATATTTTATTTTTAGAATTTTTTTAAGTTTACAGAAAAATTGAGCAGACTACTGAGAGTTCCCACTATCCTATCATATTTTTTAAAATGTTTAAAATGCTAAAAATACAAAAAACCATAATCTTCAGAATCTCCACCATCCAGAATTAACCAGTATTGATATTTTATTATTTTCCTCTAGACTTTTTAAAAAGAAAAATCATTCTAGTTTCTGCTTTTTTTTGTAAATATGATACAAGGACACTGACAATTATTTGAGCAATTTAGAATATACAGATACAAAAGTAAAACATAAAACAACACCCCAAATTACAGTACAAGTGACCACTCTTAATATTAGGTGGACTTCATTTTATATCTTTACTTCCAATATAGTAGATACTAGCCATGTATGATGATAGAGCACTTGAGTTGTGGCTAGTGAAAGTGTAAAATTGCATTTCTAATTTTAGTTAATTTCATAAATTTTAATGTAAATAGCCAAATGTGGCTTATGTCTACTGTGTTGGAGAGAGAGCTCTAGACATTATTCAGTGTATATATGCAGAAAAAAACAAAGAAACACTTCCAAAATAGAAACACTTCCAAAAAATGCTGTAGATATTATCTTGAATATTGTAGCATACACTTTATGTTTGGTAAAATGAAAAGGGGAAAAATTGTTGATATTCAAATAAATGTGTCTACTAAAGAAAGAATACCACTTTCTGACAGATCTCACTAAGGTTAATAATGTTTGAAAGTTATTAAGGTACTATAGTCAATTACGGTTCTTCTAAGCTTTGTGGTTTAATTGACTCCTTACTAAAAGTGATGATAATAGCAATTGCCTAATTCTCCAGTCTCCTCTGCCCTCACTATCATTTTGCTTAGTTATGTCATTATTTTAACATTGTCCAAGTTCATATAATTTAAATTCTGTTTTGCATCAGAAGTAAATTTTTCAGTAGCAACATTATTTCTGAATGAATTTAATGCTTATAACTAGTCAGTTTTTATCACTGTTTTTCCATTTCTAAGTGCTTTAATTCAGTCTTTTTTTTTTTTTTTTTTTTTTTAAATTATTCCCCTGCTGTCCTGAGGACTGTTTTATTTTATTTTTTATTTATTTATTTATTTTTGGCTGTGTTGGGTCTTCGTTTCTGTGTGAGGGCTTCCTCTAGTTGCGGCGAGCGGGGGCCACTCTTCATTGCGGTGCGCGGGCCTCTCACTGTTGCGGCCTCTCTTGTTGCGGAGTACAGGCTCCAGACGCGCAGGCTCAGTAGTTGTGGCTCACGGACCTAGTTGCTCCGCGGCATGTGGGATCTTCCCAGACCAGGGCTCGAACCCGTGTCCCCTGCATTGGCAGGCAGATTCTCAACCACTGCGCCACCAGGGAAGCCCTTTAATTCAGTCTTGATTGAATAATAGTTTTACCAAGAATGATTAATAGATACTGTGTTCGTTCATTTAAAAGAAAATAGTTGAGAATGTCTGTTCGTTGCTGTTTATTTTAAATAGTGTTTTGATTAAGAAAACTGTTCTAAAGTTCTATTACAGTATAAACAACCCTAAAACTTAGTGGCTTAAAAGAATAAACATTTAATCTTCTTTTCTCACCATTCTGTGGACCAGGAATGCAGATTTAGAGTCTAGCAGGATGGGTATCTGGGGCCTCATGGAGATGATGGTAACTGCTGAGGCTGGAACACCTAAGATGGCTCTTCACTCATATGCCTGGTACCTCAGTGATACCCCACTTGGTCTCTCTCTCCAAGATAGCCTGGACTTCTTACATTTCAGTAGAACACTCAAAAAGGGAAGAAGTGGTAATGTCATCCCTTATGTAGGCTAAGTGTTTTTTTTTTTGTTTTTTTTTTTTTTTTTGCAGTACACGGGCTTTTCACTGTTGTGGCCTCTCCCGTTGTGGAGCACAGGCTCTGGACGCGCAGGCTCAGCAGCCATGGCTCACGGGCGCAGCCGCTCTGCGGCATGTAGGATCTTCCCGGACCGGGGCACGAACCCGTCTCCCCTGCATCAGCAGGCAGACTCTCAACCACTGCGCCAGGGAAGCCCTAGGCTAAGTTTAAATCTGACACATCATCACTTGCCCTCTTGCTCAAAGGGGTGATGGCATAGACTCCACTTAGAGGAACTAGCATTTGTGCACAGGGAAGGGATTGATGGCAGCCTAATTTGACAGATGCTCTCATGTATACTACTAATTTCCAGTCACGTTTTTCTTCAAAATTTGTGGGTCTTCCCACGTATTACTTCATTATATGTGGTTAAGAAATTTTAAGTCAAGCTGAAATCTTCTCATACCATGCTCCCTGCCCCACATACACATTCTATTTATTTTCTTTTTTAGTATATGTATTTGACAAGTTAGTCTTTGATCCTTAAAAATTAATAGATTAATTAGTGTACATAGCTCCATCTATTCTGGAACTCAGTACTCTTACTGTCTGCAAAGTCATTGTTTCCATACACGCTGGAAATTCTCTTGCGTTATGTCTTTGAAGAGATCTCTATTCCATTTGTTGATTCCCTGACTGTTGGATGGTATCTCTAAATGCTTTAACCTTTATCTTTTTCAGATGTATGTTATTATTATCTTAATCTTTTCCTATATGATTCAATTGTAGTGCCCTTTTCAATTTATTCAATAAATGCACAATCATGCTGTTTTGGCCCTCTGTTTGCAGTCCCCCTTCTTATCTCATTCTGCTGTTCTATCATCTCCTCTAATTGCTCTTCATATTAAGATAATGTTCTAATGAATTTATTCTTTGTATCCTGCAGTCATATAGGATTATCTTCTCTGAATTGAGATACGTTTTTGTCTAGTTTTCTTTCTTTATTTACTGCAGTCAGGGTAAGTTACTTTCTTCCTGTAGAATGCATGCATCACTGCCAACCTGTTTATTTTCATCTTCCTTAGGTTTAACTCTTCCCTTAAATGTCTGAGAACATCCTCATTCTACCCTCAAGTTGTGATTTAAGAACAATATATTCCTCTTCTACCAATTTTCTGTTGCCTGAAGGAATGGCAGAGGAGAAAATTTGGGGGAAGTAGTATGCTCTCTTCTCTCTTTGAGATTTTGTTAAAGCTCTTGTACAAATATTCACACTAATTATTTGGTGGAAGATGAATAATTTTTTGCGGGGATACCCTTGGGCTTAAAATCATTTTGTCATTTTATTCTATAACTCTGGAATCACCTCCATTGTCCACATTCTCTGTTTTTCTATTTTACTATTTCCCTCTAGGATTTTTTCTACTTTTCCTATGTGAAGAGAAAACAAATACACGTAACTACTTAGATTTACCATATTGGGGGTATAGATGAAAATACTGAGTATTGTGTTGACTTATTAGTGTAGGTGCTGATGGACGGAAATAGATTAGAGCTGTTCCTCTCTTCCATATTCTCAGCTGTATAATCTATGTCTTTACTTATTAAGTTGAATAATCTCCATTTTCTTGTACAGTTGCTATTAATTAGCTATTGGGGGAAGAGGAAGGAAATCCTACAGGAAGTGTTAATTCACTATTTTAATTCAGAAACACCTTTCTGCATTTTAGCTGAATAATGTTGGACCATCTTTCAGAAATCATGCTAGTATTACATCAGATTCCACTCAGTATGGATTGTGTAGCCCCTTTAGTTTCCCACAGTACAACGAACCACTGATTTTCTATTTGTTTATCTGTCTTACACAGTATATACTGTGAATACTGTAGGGCCTAGGTCTTACTTGTCTCTGATTGCCAGTGCCTACTATGTAATTTAGACTATGTTAGTTTCTCTCAATCTCTCTCTCTCTCTCACTTTATCTCTCAAATTTCCTGTTGCCACTTCCCTACATTTCCAGGAGGGAAACAGCAGGATGACTGACACCATGGTGGTGTTCCAGTCTGTCCCACCACTCTGCCTCTGAGGCCTTTCCTTGGAAATAAGTCATGTACCTTACATTTTTGCTTTCTGAAGATTATGGAACTTTTCCATGTAACTAATAAGATTGCCTCAGAGAAAGCCTGGAGATAGACCTTTTGCACCAATTTTGGAGTTTACAAAAAATATACAAATTTTAAGTAAATACAGTTACTTTCAAGCTAGGTTCCAACTATATATAGATACAGATATATACAGATATATATATATCCAACTATATATATATTACATACATACATATACATACATACATAAAATACATATATATGTATGTATGTATTTATATATATTTTTTCCTGAATAAAATATTTAAACTGAGGCGTCTCCACAAAGTAAGCTCCAAGGCATTCCGACGGATGATAATGGAAATTACCCATTAATATATTTGTTATTGTTTTGTTTTACTTTTCTCCAACTGTTTATTTGGAAAATGTTCAAACTTATAAAAACGTTGGAAGAATAGTGCAATGAACATTCAAATATACTTCGTTTAGATATACCGATTTGCCACATTTGCATTCTGTCTCTCTTTCTCACGCCTCCTCTTTCTCATTCTCTCTCCAAACTACTTGAAAATACTTTGCATACAGCATAACCCTTCCTCCCTAAAATTTTAACGTGTCCTTGTTAAAATTAAGAGTATTTTTAAAAAGAACCATAATTCCATTTTTTACATCTAGTTTTTTCTCAAAGTTTCAACCCAGGTGCAAAACTTATACTTAGCTGTTTTTGCCTTTTAAATTTAAAATAGTCCTCCAGCTTTTTGGTTTTGTTTCTTTAGCATACTGACTTAAAAAAAAAAAAAAAAAGAGGGCTTCCCTGGTGGTGCAGTGGTTGAGAGTCCGCCTGCCGATGCAGGGGACGCGGGTTCATGCCTCGGTCCGGGAGGATCCCACATGCTGCAGAGCGGCTGGGCCCGTGAGCCATGGCCGCTCAGCCTGCGCGTCCCGGAGCCCGTGCTCTGCAACGGGAGAGGCCACAACAGTGAGAGGCCCGCGTATCGCAAAAAAAAAAAAAAAAAAAAAAAAAAAAATGAGTCCAGGCTAGTTGTCATGTGGACATTTTGAATTTGTCTATTTGTGTTCTCATGCTTAGATTCAGGTTAAATATTTCCAGCAAGATTAATTTATAGGAGCTATTGTGTAGTTAATGCATTACATCAGAGGACATATAATGCCATAAAACTACTACTATCAATGCTAAGTTAATTACTTGATTAAGACAATGATCACTGGCACTCTTTATTTAAAGTTATAGTTCCCCTTTATGTTCAGTAAGTAATCTATGAGTGATATTTTGCAACTATGTGAATATCCTCTTTCCCTGCAATCCCATATCGCAATTTTAGCATTCATTGATGGTATTTACCTAGATAAGTTATTACACTGGAGATGGCAACATGGCTAATCCTATCTGTTAACTGGAATTTTTCTCAAAGAACTACATCCCCTTCCTATTTCTGCTCCTTTTGAATATCACAATGGACTTATTTTTAAATTTAGTATATTATAATCTATTACAATATTTATACTTTTCAATGCTCCAACTATATCAAATTTGGTCAAGAGGAGCCCCTTTAAGTATGCACCTCTGTCCTTTTGATATGACCCCATTAGTGTTTGAGAACCTCTTTGCTAGTAGGGTGCCATTTTTTCTAGTCTACTCTAATGGATAAAGCTAGGAAATATACTTTTAAACTAAATTCATGTTGATATTTCCAATTCAAACTTAACATTACATCATTCTTCCTTAGCTCTTTAAATGCTATATTTCTATTTCTTTTTCTCTCATAGCGAAAATCTTGATCCCTTACAATATTTATTTATTTGTCATCTTATATTGTAAATTCAACAGTTTAAGAATTAAAATAGTATTACAACTAACAATAAACCTATTAGATAAAGTTGAACATTTCCTTGCAATTCTCTTTCTTCTTAGAATTGATCCCACTAGGATTTTATAGTTAAGACACTGTTTCCAAAGGTACTTGAATTAATTCCTCTCCCTGTGTGGCTATATTATCAATTTAACGTATAAGTTAGAGTCATTTGTTTCTCTTTGTATTTAATTTTAGGGTTTGCTTTTTTAATCTTTTAAAATTTATTTTTTGAATATAGAGAACATTTGCATAGCTCAAATTACAAATTATATTTAAAAATTCTTTGCCCTTCTATCTAGTCCCATTTACACCCAATTGGTAACCATTTTTAGGAGTTTCTATCTCTTTCCTATGTTGTTGTTTTCTTGTTTTTTGCAAGAATAAGCAAATATATGGTATCTATTCCTATTCGCCCTTCTATTTTTGTACAAAAGGTAGCATACTATATACAATTTGCACCTTGTTTTTTTTTTTTTTTTTTTGCTTAAAAATGTATCCTCAGAACCACTCCATGTCAGTTCATAGACATGTTCCTCATTCTTTTTTATGGCTTCATAGAAATTCACCGTGTGTCTATACCACAGTTTATTCTGTTCTTTTCCACAAATAAGCATTCTAGTTATTTCTCATTTTGCTATTGCTAACAGTGTAACATTGAATAATGTCCATTTCCCCCTCATATGTAGAGATATAGCCTCAGTATAAATTTCTAAAAGTAAGATTGCTCTGAACTATGAGCTTCACAAGTGTTCCTCTATCCCCTGCCCCACCTTAGGTGGGACAGCATGGCTAGAGTGGGCTAGAGTTGGGTATTTCCCTTCTTCCAGGTCTCTTAGGCTCTGATAATATCCCAATAGGTCAGACCCTGATTGACTAGTTTCTCCTGAGGGCAGACCTTGTTAAAAGCAGAGTACTCTGGCATATTTCAAAATAGTTTCTTTTCCTCTTCCTCTGCCCGAAACATGAGGGGATATTTCTCTGATATTTACTATGAGAATCTGGTCAAGCTCCTGGTGGTAAATCTACAAAATTGTGGGAGACCACCTATAACTGAGTCCCCCTAGATTTTTTAACTCTCAGAGTTGTTCATACTGAGCCTCCACAATTCATCAATTACAGTTCAGACTGGACTCTTGTGTTTTCTTGATCTGTTTTTCTACTCTTATCCCCAATACTACACTTAAGTAGTATAGCATTAATATAGTATTTGTTGCGGACCCAGCCCCTAATTCAAATTCCCGGGTGGTAGCAAACAGAAAATAAAAAGGCAGTAGGTAACACCACCTTCTCTTTTCTTTAAATAAGATTGTATAAATTTTGTATCTGTGTACCAGTCCGGATATGAATCATGCCTCTGATTCTTTTTACCTGTGACAATAAGCTTCTCTTTTCAGCGTACCACTCTCAACCCCAGGCTAGACTCTCTTTCCCAATGTGGAAGCCACTCTAGATTTTTTTTTACTCTGTCTACCTATCGCATATCTCTAGGCAGAAAACATCTAGCAGCAGCTACAGCTGTTTCCAACCAAAACAGTTGCACATTTATGAGGAGAGAAGTTGTTTTCAAACACGTGAAAATGTAGCAGTTAGATATAATCTTTGCTCTGCTGACTGGGAAAAAAAGGCAAAAAGCTTTTGTACAATTTTAGAGCTTTGGCTATAATTATGCACATATAAGATGTCAGACAAAATCACCCCTGGAAGCAAAAATAAATGAGTCTGAATCATTTATTAATTAATCATTTATTAATCTTTTTTTTTCTTTTGCCGTTTATTGGAAAAGTAACATTTCCAAAGCTGGTTAATTCATTTAAATTATTATAACTTTGAACAATACTAAGGAAAGAGGTACATTTTATTACTGTTTATTACTATAAGATTATCCTGTTAACAATCAAAGCAATTCTCCATATAAATTGTCTATAGATAAATGCTGTAACTGACAGTCTTATTACCTAATTCTGTTATATGAGTCGACAGTGCTTGTGTATTCTATGATCCTAATATCATAATCTCACAAAATCATAAAATTAGAAGTGATGTTAAAGATAATATAATCTAAATGCCTTATTTTATAAGAGGAATTGGTATCCAAATAAGTTACTAGATCAAGTGATTTGGTCTTACAAGATCACAAAGCTACTTGGTAAAATGTTAGGACTAGAACATGAGTTATCCAATTCACCACTTAGTTTTCTCTCCACTAACTCACATCACCTTCCTAAAACCCTCAGACTAGCAAATGTTTAAGTTTATTCCTATAGAATAATGGTACGAACATAGACTCTCGCCTCCTACTGGCTGTGTGACTTTGGAGGAGTTACTTAACCATCCTGTGACTCAGTTTCCTCATTAGAGAAGGGACAAAAATTAAACTTACTATTTTTTCACTTAAAAAAATAAGAAAAATCAATTGCAGTGACAGTGTATTTTACAGTGCTTTCATGAAACTTCTCCATATGTTTCCAGATATTTCAACCCCTTACTTTCACAGACAGTGATGCCTTTATTTCACAATTTAAAATATCAGTTAAATAATGAAACCACTCTCATTTACTTGTCGTAAGACCAATAAAGTTATATTCTCCAGAAATAAAAATTTTATTTCTCCTGTCCCTTCTCTTACATTTAAATGTAGCACATTAGTTGTACTTTGGAGCTTAACATGTTCTTTTTTTCTGGGGAGTGGGGCAGTTTCTAAATTCAGTTTTCCCCTATTTTCTCTATGTGGCATTTAATCCTTTCTATTAGGATCTTTCCAAAATAATTTAAACTTTCAAAAATCAAACAAACAAACAAAAACCCCTAAGTGATCCCAAATACCACATTTCAGCTGTGGACGATTACTGTCTTTCTCATACCTAACATAAGAGTTTTCCACTGTTTCCTTGTCTATTTTGTCATATTCCATTCATGCTACAAGTGATGAAACTTGGATTCAGCCTCAATCCCTCTGCTGTAACTCTTTTTCCTTGTTGTTTAATTCAGTGCTCAGTCTGTGCGTGATCTCTCAGCAGCATTTGGCGTAGCTGACCAAGTCTCTTCCTTTATTTCTCTCCTGTTTTAGGGGGTGTTTTTTTGTTTTGTTTTCATACCAATCTAGTCAGAACACCTAGATCTCCTATTTATTATACTCTTCCTGTATTTGTCCATTTAACTGTCATAGTTTTCAGAATTCTCTCCTATAGTCTTCTCTTTCCCCTTAACATACTCTCCTTGGGAAATATTATTTCTTCCCATGGTTTTAATTACCAGTTATTTCCCATTGTCTCTATCATGCCCTGATATAATTCCAAGCATCTGAACCAAGTATCTTTGAAATATTTCCTTGAATATCCCTCATTGTTAGCTGAATTTTCAGACAAATTTCAGGGAGGTTCTCTTTTCCATGCTAGCCTCTCAATAATTTCTTTTAACAAGTCAGAGAATGATCAGATCTCTTAGAGATAGACAGATACAATTTTCAACAATGTTCTTTTGTTTCTTCTCAAAATAAAAGTAAGTAAAATCATATTACTTGCATCGGTTATTCACAACACATTTGATGAGGTCATGCTTCCTTAACAGGTACAAAGTTCACAGGAAGATGGAAAGAGCCCTCCACGTCAGTTCTGGGGGGATAGATGTAAATATTCATGCGTGATCAGCATTAGGGACACAATCAAGTCAAGGATTCGAACTTTGAGGTAACTCATTTCCTCTTACATTTAAGATGATTACAGCACCAGCATAAAATTACTACTTTTCTTATTAAGAAACTAAGGGATATTGTCTATACTTTTTTAGTAGATGTAGTCCAAAGCAATAAGTATGAAAAATATTATGGCATAATATAAACATATGAAGACTCAAGACAGTCTCGTTATTTTATTTTCTTTCCTGATTTCATGTAGATTGTCATTTACCTTTTAGTATATTGTATAGCCTAACTTCCAGGTAACAATTTACTAAGTCAATAGGTTCTCAGATGAATAAAGTATTGTACCCTGGCAACCTTCATCTACTGAAAGAAGATTGGTATGAAGGCCTCTTTCCACATTTTAGTATTATTAGATCTCAAACTGAACCCATGGTCTCCTCCCACTTCTCAATCAGATCCTTCTCGAATCTCATGCAATAGCACAAAAATCTATGGAATACCAAGATACTCTATCAATAAACCCAGGTGCTATTCTAGGGTCTTTCATTTCCTTTGTCCCTTAGTTCATTCATTGATTCAGTCGTTTATTTTTAATTTATCTTTGCATTTTTTCTGTCTCTTAATTATGCTTTTATCCACCATAATTTAGACCTTATGAAGATAATTGTAAAAGGGTTACTTTAGTTGGTCACCCAAGTTCACCACAGCACACATAACCTTAATAACATTTTAATGTTCTTCTGTAACACTTGATTATGTACCTCAAGTCTTTCATTTTTTTAATAAGTATTAATGTGATTTAGTGGGTAACCTTGGTTTTTTTTTTTTTTTGGATGCATTGGGTTTTCGTTGCCATGCACGGGCTTTCTCTAGTTGCGGAGAGTGGGGGCTACTCTTCATTGCAGTGAGCGGGCTTCTCATTGCACTGGCTTCTCTTGTTGTGGAGCATGGGCTCTAGGCGCACAGGCTTCAGTAGTCGCAGCACATGGGCTCACTAGGTGTGGCGCACGGGCTTAGTTGCTCCGCAGCATGTGGGATCTTCCCGGACCAGGGATCGAACCCGCATCCCCTGCATTAGCAGGCAGATTCTTAACCACTGTGCCACCAAGGAAGTCCCTCAAGTCTTTTAAATGCTTAAAAGACTTTATGGTGTAGAGTAATTTTCTATTGTAGATCTTAAAATGCCTTGCAGACTCTCATCCTTGAGTACCATAAAGCTACATTTCTTTTTAAAATTTATTTTATTGATGTATAATTGATTTACAATGTTGTATTTCTACTGTAAAGTGGTTCAGTTATATATGTATATTTTTCATATTCTTTTCCATTACAGTTTATTATAGGATATTGAATATAGTTCTCTGTGCTCTACAGTAGGACCTTATTGTTTATCCATTCTATATATAATAGTTTGCATCAGCTAACCCCACACTCCCAATTCATCCCTCCACCACCTCCCTCCCACTTGGGAACCACAAGTGTGTTCTCTATATCTGTGAATCTGTTTCACTTTCATAGATACGTTCATTTGTGTCATAATTTAGATTCCACATATAAGTGATATCATATGATATTTTTCTTTCTCTTTCCAACTCATTTCACTTAGTATGATAATCTCTAGGTTCTTCTAGATTGCTGCAAATGGCATTATTTTATTCTTTTTTATGGCTGAGTAATATTCCATTGTATAAATATCAGATCTTCATCCATTCATCTGTAGATGAATATTTAGGTTGTTTCTATGTCTTGGCTACTGTAAATAGTGCTGATATAAACATAGGGATGCATGTATATTTTTCAATTATAGTTTTTTTCTGGCTATATAACCAGGAAAGGGATTGCTGAATCATATGGCAACTCTATTTTTAGTTTCTTGAGGAAACACCATACTGTTTTCCATAGTGGCTGCACCAACGTACATTCCCCTCAGCAGTGCAGGAGGGTTCCCTTTTCTCCACACCCTCTCCAGCATTTGTTATTTGTAGACTTTTTTGATGGTCATTCTGACCAGTGTGAGGTGATACCTCATTGTAGTTTTGATTTGCATTTCTCTAATAATTTGTGATGATGACCATCTTTTCATGTGCCTATTGGCCATATGTATGTCTTCTTTGGAGAAATGTCTATTTAGTTTTTCTAACCATTTTTTGATTGGATTTTTTGTTTTTTGTTATTGAATTGTATGATCTGTTTGTATATTTGGAAATTAAGCCCTTGTTGATCACATCATTTGCAAATATTTTCTCCCATTCTTTAGGTTGTCTTTGTTTTGTTTATGGTTTCCTTTGCTATGCAAAAGCTTGTAAATTTGATTAGGTTCCGTTTGTTTATTTTTGCTTTTATTTCTATTGCCTTGGGAGACTGACCTAAGAACACATTGGTACAATTTATGTCAGAGAATATTTTGCCTATGTTCTCTTCTAGGAGTTTTATGGTGCCCTGTCTTATATTTAAGTCTTTAAGCCATTTTGAGTTTGTTTTTGTGTATGGTGAGAGGATGTGTTCTAACTTCATTGATTTACATGTGGCTGTCCAGCTTTCCCAATACCACTTGCTGAAGAGACTGTGTTTTTCCCATTGTATATTCTTGCCTCCTTTGTTGAAGATTTTTAACCAGAGACAAATTATGGCCACAGGCATTAGTTTCTGCAAAAATCCCCCATCAAAAATGTGTTAATTGACCATAGATGTGTGGGTTTATTTCTGGGCTCTCTATTCTGTTCCATCGATCCATATGTCTGTTTTTGTGCCAGTACCATGCTGTTTTCATTACTGTAGCTTTGTAGTATTGTCTGAGGTCTGGGAGGGTTATGCCTCCTGCTTTGTTCCTTTTCCTCAGGAGTGCTTTCACAATTCTGGGTCTTTTGTGGTTCTATATAAATTTTAGGATTATTTGTTTTAGTTCTGTGAAAAATGTCATGGGTAATTTGTTAGTGATCACATTAAATCTGTAGATTGCTTTGGGTAGTATGGCCATTTTAACAATGTTAACTCTTCCAGTCCAAGGGCATGGGATATCTTTCCATTTCTGTGAATCATCTCCAGTTTCCTTTATTAATGTTTTATAATTCTCAGCTTATAAGTCTTTCACCTCCTTGGTCAGGTTTATTACTAAGTATTTTATATTTTTGGTGTGGTTTTAAAAGGGATTTTTTTTTTTTTACTTTCCCTTTCTGATATTTCAGTGTTAGTATAAAGAAATGCAACTGATTTCTGTATGTTAATCTTGTATCCTGCTATCTTGCTGAATTTGTTTATCAGTTTTAGTAGGTTTTGTGTGTTGTCTTTAGGGCTTTCTATATATAGTATCATGTCATCTGCATATAATGATAATTTTACCTCTTCCCTACCAATTTGTATACATTTTATTTATTTTTCTTGTCTGATTGCTTTGGCTAGGACTTCCAATACTATGTTGAATAGAAGTGGTGAGAGTGGGTATCCTTGTCTTGTTCCAGATTTTACTGGGAAGGCTTTCAGTTTTTCATCATTGAGTATTATACTGGCTGTGGCTTTGTCATAAATGGCTTTTATTATGTTGACATATGTTCCCTCTATACCCACTTTGGTAAGAGCTTTTATCATGAACGGATGTTGAATTTTTTTTAAATGTTTAACAGTGGCTTTATTAGGTGAATGCTTGAAAGTACTCAACATTAAATTCAATTTACTTTACATGTTTGCAAACACACTATTAGCAAGTCTTAAATATTTCAAATCAGCTAATGCAAAGTACAGAAGGTTTGTTCTCAAATAATTCTTCTGAGCTGACACGAAGACTGAAAGGAGGCTGTGACTTGAGTCCAGGTCTCTAACCAACAATCACTGTATCATCACTGGTGAACTCATGTGAGGGAACTTCAAGGTTGAGAGGTGCAGACTCCTTCCTGATCCTGCCAGGTGCATCATACTGTGACCCATGACAAGGGCA
Organism: Tursiops truncatus; assembly: GCF_011762595.2. Classification (NCBI taxonomy): domain Eukaryota; kingdom Metazoa; phylum Chordata; class Mammalia; order Artiodactyla; family Delphinidae; genus Tursiops; species Tursiops truncatus. The sequence continues at coordinate 8,222,652 of NC_047038.1, forward strand.
GTAATAACTACCAAAATCTCGTGCATTTGCAATGGGTACACAGCCAAGATGAGTGCAAACACCTGTCAAGATAACCCATTCAGGTTTCTTTACTTGTTCTAAATCATGATGTATGTCCCTCAACTAGGACACTTCAATTGCAGTTTCCTCATCAATTTCCTTCTTGGTTCTATAGTGCACAAACATGGGTTTGCCTCTCCATCTGAAAGCCATGTTCTTGCCCTCTGGTATATCAGATAACTTGATTTCAATTTTCGACATGGCCAGCCCATCAGCAGAAGCACTCATGATGGAAACAAACTGAGAGATGACATCTATCCTCACTGCTCTCTTTTTTTTTTTTTCTAACATCTTTAGTGGAGTATAATTCCTTTTCAATGGTGTGTTAGTTTCTGCTTTACAACAAAATGAATCAGTTATACATACACATATGTTCCCATATCTCTTCCCTCTTGCGTCTCCCTCCTTCCCACCCTCCCTATCCCACCCCTCCAGGCAGTCACAAAGCACTGAGCTGATCTCCCTGTGCTATGCGGCTGCTTCCCACTAGCTATCTACCTTACGTTTGGTAGTGTATATATGTCCATGCCTCTCTCTCGCTTTGTCACAGCTTACCCTTCCCCCTCCCCATATCCTCAAGTCCATTCTCTAGTAGGTCTGTGTCTTTATTCCTGTCTTACCCCTAGGTTCTTCATGACATTTTTTTTCTTAAATTCCACATATATGTGTTAGCATACGGTATTTGTCTCTCTCTTTCTGACTTATTCACTCTGTATGACAGACTCTAGGTCTATCCACCTCATTACAAATAGCTCAATGTCGTATCTTTTTATGGCTGAGTAATATTCCATTGTATATATGTGCCACATCTTCTTTATCCATTCTCACTGCTCTCTTTTGAAGACTTTGTACTATCTAACACTTCAGCATGACAATAGTCAGAGAAGCAGGCACTTTGATGTCTGTATGGGAATAACAAACAAAAGCAGAGACATTGAGGCCCCCAGAGGCAACCAAAGGCCAGCCCATGGCCTGGCCACTCAGTGACTCAGTGGTCCACAGGAAGGACCACTTCACATCGAGCACTGGTGACTCTGAGGCGGTGGACACTGCAGCCTGCACCAGGAGCTGCAGTGTGCCCACCACCCTGAAGGACGTGGCCAACAGGATGGGTGCAAACAGGGCCCGAGCCTGGATGTTGAATTTTATCAAATGCTTTTTCTGCATCTATTGAGATGATTATGTGGATTTTGTCTTTTTTGTTGTTGTGGATGTGGTGTATCACATTGATCGATTTGTGCATGTTGAACCATCCTTGTGATGCATGGATTAATCCAACTTTGTGATTGTGTATGATCTTTTTTTATGTGTTGTTGGATTTGGTTTGCTAATATTTTGTTTAGAATTTTTGCACCTATATTCATCAAAGATATTGGCCTGTAATTTTCTTTTTTGGTAGTGTCTTTGTCTGGTTTTGGTATCAGGGTGATGGTGGCTTCATAGAATATCTTTGGAAGTGTTCCTCCTCTTCAGTCATTTGGAAGAGTTTGAGAAGGATCCGTATAAGTTCTTCTTTGTATGTTTGATAGAATTTGCCTGTGAAGCCATCTGGTCCTGGACTTTTGTTTGTAGGGAGTTTTTTTTTTTTATTACAGATTCTACTTCACTTCTAGTGATTGCTCTGATCAAATTATTTATATCTTCTTGATTCAGTTTTGGTGGGCTGTATGTTTCTAGAAACGTCTATTTCTTCTAGGTTGTCCAATTTGTTGGCATATAATTGTTCATAGTATTCTCTTACGATTTTTTGTACTTCTGCAGTATCAGTTGTGATTTCTCCTCTTTTGTTTCTTCTTTTATTTATTTGGCTTCTCTCTCTTTTCTTCTTGGTGAGTGTGGCCAGAGGTCTGTCAATTTTGTTTACCCTTTTAAAGAACCAGCTCTTGGTTTTATTGATTTTTTAAAATTATTTTTTAAATCTCTGTTTTATTTATTCTCTGACCGTTATTATTTTCTTCCTTCTGCTGACTTTAGTTTTTTTTTCCTTCTGCTGACTTTAGGTTTGTTTGTTCTTCTTTTTCTAATTCTTTTAGTTGGTAGGTTAGGTTATTTGAGATTTTTCTTTTTCTTGAAGAAGACCTATGTCACTATGAAATTCCCTCTAAGAACTGCTTTTGCTGCATCACATATGTTTTGTATGGTTGTGTTTTCATTGTCATTTGTCTCAAGGTATTTTTAAATTTCCTCTCATCTCATTGTTGAATCACTGGTTTTGTAGTAGCACGTTGTTTAGTCTCCATGTAATCATTTTTTTTCTTATTTCTTTTTCTGTAGTTTCTAGTTTCATGCCATTGTGGTCAGAAAAGATGCTTGAAATTATTTCTATACTCTTAAATGTGTTGAGGCTCATTTTTTGCCCTAGTATGTGGTCATTCCTAGAGAATGTTCCACGTGTACTTGAAAAGAATGTGTATTTTTGGGTTTTTTGCATGTAATGTCCTGGAAATATCAACTAAGTCTAACTGTTCTATTGTATCATTTAGGATCTCAGTTGCCTTATTGATTTTCTGTCTAGAAGATCTGTCCATTGATGTGAGTGGTGTTGAAGTCTCCTACTGTTATTGTATTCCCATCAATTTCTCACTTTATGTCTGTTAGTATTTGTTTTATGCATTTGGGTACTCCTATATTAAGTGCATATATTGATGCGTGTAATATCCTCTTCTTGTATTGATCCCTTTATCATTATATAGTGTCTTTCTTTACCTTTCTTTATAGCATTTGTTTTAAAGTCTGTTTTGTCTGATATGAGTATTGTGACCCCTGCTTTCTTGTTATTTCTGTTTTCATGAAATATCTTTTTCCAGTCCCTCACTTTCCATCTACGTGTGTCCTTTGCCCTAAAGTGGGTCTCTTGTAGGCAGCATATTGTAGGCTCTTGTTTTTTTATCCAGTCTACCACTCTGTGTTTTTGATTGGAGCAGTTAGTCCATTGACATTTAAGGTAATAATTATTGATAGATATGTATTGCCAATTTAAATCTTGTTTTCCCATTGATTTTGTATTTGTTCTTTGTTCCTCCTTTCTTTTTCTTTTTCCTTTTGTGGTTTGGTGATTCTCTTTTGTATTATGCTTAGGTTCTCTCATTTTTTGTGTGAATCTATTGTAAGTTTTTGATTTGTAGTTACCCTGTTTCTCAAGTATGTTAACCCCTTCCAATATATCTACTTGCTTTAGACTTGTAGTTATATAGGCTCAAACACATTCTGAAAAAAGTCTACATTTTCTTACTCTCCTCCTCCATATTTTATGTTTTTGATGTCCTCTTTTACATCTTCGTGTTTATCCTTTTGCTGTTCATTGGGGTTATCATTGCTTTCACAGAATTTTTTTAATCTCTTTACTGGCTTATTTAAGTGATTTAATTTCCAAATGTGATTTCTCTTTCCTATAGATTCTTTGCTTTTAGAGAAGACCTTTCAATATTTCTTTTAGGACAGGTTTAGTATTGCTGTATTCTTTTAATTTTTGCTTGTCTGAGAAATTCTTTGCCTCTCCTTCTGATCTAAATGATAATTTTGTTGGGTAGAGTATGCTAGGTTGCAGATGTTTTCCTCTCAGGACTTTGAATATATCTTGCCACTCCCTCTGGCTTGCAACCTTTCTGTAGAGAAATCAGCTGATAGTCTTATAGGGGTTCCCTTGTAATTAACTCTTTGTTTTTCTCTTGCTGCCTTTAGAATCCTCTCTTTATCTTTAACTTTTGCTATTTCAATTATAATATGTTTTGGTGTAGGTTTGTTTGGGTTCATCTTGTTTGGGACACTCTGTGCTTCCTGAACCTGGATATCTGTTTCCTTCTTTAAGTTTGGGAAGTTTTCAGCCATAATTTCTTTGATTCCCTTTTTCTCTTTCTTCTCCTTCTGGGATCCCAATTATGCATAGATTGGCACAATTTGTATTACCCCATAGGTCTCATGTTGATTTCACTGTGTTTCATTTGTCTTTCTGTCTGCTGTTCTGACTGTGATTTCCATTCTATCTTCCAGATCACTTATTCTTTCTTCTGCATTATTCAATCTGCTGTGTATTGCCTTTAGCTTAGCTTTCATCTTGGCAAATTATTTTTTTCTGATTCCTTTTTATAGTTTCTAGTTCCTTTTTACAGTATTCTGCGTTTCTATTGATAGCTCTTCTTAATTCCTTCAGTATTTTCATTATCTCCTTTTCAAACTGTGTGTCTATTAGACTGAAGAAGTCTGCTTCATTGTTTATTCTTTCAGGAGATTTCTCTTGATCTTTAATTTAATTGGGAATAGTTGCTCTGCTTCTTTATTTCACTTAAATTTCTCTTACTCTTTGAATTTAGGAGAAACAATTATCTACCCTGGTCTTGGAGGGCTGTTTTTATGTGGAAGCATCCTTGTGTAGCTTGTGTGGTTTTAAAATTTTGGTGTGAGGGCTGTTTTTAGTATGGATGCCTACTGCCTGTTTCCTCAGCATGTGGTGGCCATTATCCACTTGATAGGGAGTGTGCAGATGCGGCAGCTGGCACCCACTCCCAGACCCCATGGCAGTGGTGGTGGCTGGAGCCCAATTCCAGAGCCTACAGTGGTGGGGGCTGGTGCCCACCCAGGGAGCCCATGGCTGTGGCATGTATCTTGTTTTTTTATCCAGTCAGCCACTCTGTCTTTTAAAATCTTTTTTTTTTAATTTATTTATTTTTGGCTGCTTTGAGTCTTCTTGCTGCGTGCCGGCTTTCTCTAGTTGTAGAGAGTGGGGGCTACTCTTTGTTGTGGTGCACGTGCTTCTCATTGCGGTGGCTTCTCTTGTTGCGGAGCACAGGCTCTAGGCATGCAGGCTTCAGTAGTTGTGGCACACTGTTGCCATTTTGTAAATTGTTTTCTGTCTTGTAGTTCTTTTGTCCCTCATTTCCTCTTTTAGATTTGTTTGTGTTTTGTTAGGTTGTTTTTTAATGTACAGTGACATGTTCTGATTTTCTTTTATGGATACTATAAATGTTTTGTTGGTGGTTACCACGGGGCTTACATAAATCATGTTATAGTTGAAGCAATCTATTTTAAGATAATAATTTAATGTTCAATCACATACGAAAACATTATACTCTTACTTTTCCCTATCCACACTTTGTTATACTTACCACAAATTACATCTTTTTATTTTGTGTATTCATTAACATATTATCATTTTTTTAACTTTTGTCTTAGTTTATATAGTAGTATTAAAAGTGATTTATGCACTACCAGTACAGTATTACAGTATTTTGTATTTATCTGTGTTTTTACTTTTTCATTGAGCTTTCATGTTGCTGTTTAGCTTCATTTTGTTTCAACTTGATTGACTCCCTTTAGCATTTCTTGTAAGGCAGGCCTAGTAGTGATAAACTCCCTCAACTTATGTATATATGTAAAGTCTTAATCTCTCCCTCATTTTTGAAGGACAGTTTTGGTAGATAAAGTATTTTAGCTTGGCAGGGTTTGTTTGTGGGTTTTTTTTCCTTTCAGCACTTTGAATATACCATCCTACTCCTTTCTGGCCTGGTAGGTTTTACTGAGGAAATTGCTGATAGTCATATGGGCTGTCTTCATCTGTTTGAGCTGAACACCATAGATTGGGTAGATTATAAACTACAAAAATTTATTTCTCACAATTGGGAGGTTGGGAAGTCTAAGATAAAGCCAGAAGAAATGAAGGATGTCCCAGGGTTTTTTTTAATAAGGGCTCTAATGCCATCTATGAGTGTTTTACACTCATGACTCAATTGCCTCCCAAAGGAGCCACCTCCCAATACTATCAAATTGGGAATTAGAATTTCAACATATGAACTGTGAGGTGACACAAACATTTAATCTATAGCATGGGGGTTCCCTCATATCTGAGAGCTGCTTTTCTCTTACTGCTTTCAAAATTATTTTTCTTTGACTTTTGACAATTTGCATATAATGTGTATTAATGTGGATTTCATTAGTTTCATCATATTGGACATTATTACATAACTTTCAATTTATTTCCTTTTGGTGATTGATTTTATTTTATTTCTTTTAAAAATTTTTAAATTTTTTATTATTATTTTTAATTGAAGTATAGTTGATTTAAAATGTCATGTTAGTTTCAAGTATACAGAACAGCAACTCAGTTATACATAAATATATATATACACACACATATATAGATAGATACAGAGATATACAGATATAGATATGTATTCTTTTTCAGATTCTTTTTCCTTATAGGTTATTATAAAATATTGAGTATAGTTTCCCATGATATACAGAAGGTCTTTCTTGGTTATCTATTTTAGTATACAGTAGTGTGTATGTGTTAATCCCAACCTCCTTATTTATCCCTTCCCTCTTTCCCCTTTGGTAACCATAGGTTTGTTTTCTCTGTCTGTGAGTCTCTTTCTGTTTTGGAAATAAGCTCATTTGTATATATATTTTTTTCCTTAGATTCCACATATAAGTGATATCATATGATATTTGTCTTTCTCTGTCTGGCTCAGTTCACTCAGTATGACAATCTCTAGGTCCACCCATGTTACTGCAAGTGGCATTATTTCATTCTTTTTCATGGCTGAGTAATATTCCATTGTATATATGTACCACGTCGTCTTTATCTATTCCTCTGTTGATGGACATTTAGGTTGCTTCCATATCTTGGCTATTGTAAATAGTGCTGCAGTGAACATTGGGGTTCATGTATCTTTTTGAATTATGGTTTTCTCTGGATATATGCCTAGGAGTGGGATTGCAGGATTATGTGGTATCTCTGTCCACATACCACAGGACCAGGCACATAGTAAGCATTCAGTAAATATTTGTGGAAAGAATGAGATGCTGGGCTCTCCATGGGTTCTCTGATTCATCAACATTTCATTTTTTTGCAGCCGTTTTCTTTTGCAGGGTTGTTGGAGGGAAGGGGGTAGGCCTTCTGCAAAGGCTCTTGTCCTTTCTGTTGAATGCTTTGTTCCATTGGGTCAGCCCTGAATTTAGAGTGCTTGGATATGTTTGTAGCCCTGAAGTGGAGAATGGATTCTTCCACAGGGTTGTGTAAGTATCGCTTCCTCAATGGTTTTCTGTACCCCAACCTTCAAATTACCTTTTAAGCACTCTTTTGAAACTAATATTTTACCTACGCTGTGTCGTATATGATGTTATTCAAACCTTGAAACAATTCACAGTTAAGATAATGAGACCCAGAGAGGTTGAGTCATTTGCTTAAGGCCACAATAGCTAATCAGTGATAGAGCTGAATTGGACATAGGGTTCTCGCCACCTGTGTCATAGGCAGAGGGAAGAATGAATTTCCATTAGGCTGTGACTTGTTGATACCCATGTATGGAGAACTGAGAACTGCAACAGAAGTCTCAGAGTTAGTTATCAGGAAAGTGCTGGGAAGAGCATAAGGGTGATGTGTTCCTTTTTGCCCCGAGATAGTCCTGCACATGAATGTGCCTTTGAGTGTGTCAACTTATTCTTGATCTCTACCCTGAATTTTTTCTAGGGTGTGCTGTAGGTCAGTGACTGCAGTGGTTAATGACTAATTCTTGTATATCCAGGTGGCAGGCAACATTCCTAAATTGGTGTTTGGCTGCACCCTGCAGGTCTGCAAACCTTGTAGTTGCCCAGAGACAGTGACAAAGACATCAACCCATTATTGGATAAGGGATCTTACAAGTGTGCAGCAAAAAGTCCTGGAGCAAGACCCCATTGTGGAGGGCAGATAGCAGGCAGGACATGGCAGGAATCTTCACTCAAATGAATGTTGAATTTTATCAGAAGTTTTTTCTGCATCCTTTCAGATGATCATGTGGTTTTTATTCTTTAATTTGTTAATGTGGTGCATCACACTGATTGATTTATGGATATTAAAATATCCTTGCATCCCTAGAATAAATCCCACTTGATTGTGGTGTAAGATCCTTTTAAGTATTGTTGGATTCAGTTTGCTAGAATTTTGTTGAGGATTTTTTTGTCTATTTTCATCACTGATATTGGCCTGTAATTTTCTTTTTGTGTGGTGTCTTTGTCTGGCTTTGGTATCAGGGTGATGGTGGCCTTATAGAATGAGTTTGGGGGTGTTCCTTCCTCTGCAGTTTTTTGGAATATTTTCAGAAGGATAGGTGTTATCTCTTCTCTAAATGTTTGATATAATTCACCTTTGAAGCCATCTGGTCCTGGAGTTTTGTTTGTTGGAAGTTTTTAAATCACAGATTCAATTTCAGTACTTGTCATTGGTCTGTTCATATTTTCTATTTCTTACTGGTTCAGTCTTAGGAGATTGTACCTTTCTCAGAATTTGTTCATTTTTTCCATGTTGTCCATTTTATTGGCATATGGTTGCTGTAGTAGTCTCTTATGGTCCTTTGTATTTCTGTGGTGTCCATTGTAACTTCTCCTTTTTTATTTCTAATTTTATTGATTTGGGGCCTCTCCCTTTTTTTCTTGATAAGTCTGACTAAAGGTTTATCAATCTTGTATATCTTTTCAAAAAGCCAGTTTTTAGTTTCATTGATCTTTTCTATTGTTTTCTTTGTCTCTATTTCATTTATTTCTGCTCTGATCTTTATGACTTCTTTCCTTCTACCAACTTTGGGCTTTGTTTGTTCTTCTTTTTCTAGTTGCTTTAGGTGTAAAGTTAGGTTGTCTATTTGATATTTTTCTTCTTTCATGAGGTAAGGTTGTGTCTCTATAAACTTCCCTCTTACAACTGCTTTTGCCACATCCTATAGGTTTTGGATCATTGCGTTTTCATTTTCATTTGTGTCTAGGTATTTTTTGATTTCCTCTTTGATTTCTTCAGTGATCCATTGGTTGTTTAGTCGTATATTATTTAGCCTCCATGTGTTTGTATTTTTACATTTTTTTTTTTTTTACTGCAGTCGATTTCTAATCTCATAGCATTGTGTTCGAGAAGATGGTTCATATGATTTCAATTCTCCAAAGTTTACCAAAGTTTGCTTTATGGCCCAGCATGTGATCTGTTTTGGAAAATGTTCTATGTGCACTTGGTAAGAATGTTTATTCTGCTGCTTTCAGTTATAAGGTTCTATAAATATCTATTAAATACATCTGGTCTAATGTGTCATTTAAGGCCTGTGTTTCCTTATTGATTTTCTGTCTGGATGATCTGCCCATTGATGTAAGTGGGGTATGATAGTCCCCCACTATTATTGTGTTACTAACAATTTCTCTTTTTATGGCTGTTAGCATTTGCCTATATATTGAGGTGCTCCTATTTTGGATGCATCTATGTTTATAATTGTTCTATCATCTTGGATTGACCCCTTGATCATTATGTAGTGTCCTTCCTTGTCTCTTGTAAGAGTCTTTATTTTAAAGTCTATTTCGTCTGATATGAGTATTGCCACTTCAGCTCTCTTTTGATTTCCATTTGCATGGAATACCTTTTTCCATCCCCTCATTTTCAGTCTGTATGTGTCCCAAGATCTGAAGTGGGCCTCTTATAGACAGCACATATACAGGTCTTGTTTTTGTATCCATTCAGTCAGTCTGTGTCTTTTGGCTGAAGCATTTAATCCATTGACATTTAAGGTAATTATTGATATGTATGTTCTTGTTGTCATTTTGTTAATTGTTTTATGTTTGTTTTTGTAGGTCTTTTTTCTTCCCTTCCTCTTTTGTTCTCTTCTGTTGTGATTTGATGACTATCTTTAGTGTTGTGTTTGGTTTCTTTTTTTTGTTTTTGTGTGTATATCTATTGTAGATTTTTGGTTTGCAGTTACTATGAGGTTTTGATATTGCAGTCTATATATATATACAAGATTATTTTAAGTTGCTGGTCTCTTAAATTCAAATGCATTTCAGATATCCTGCATCTGTCCTCTGGTCTTCTCACGTTTGCTGCTTTTGATATCATATTCGTGTGTGGATGATTTCCTACCTTTAATGTCTGTTTGCCTTTACTGGTGACTTTCCCATTTCATAATTTTCTTGTTTCTAGTTGTGGCCTTTTCTTTTCCATCTAGAGAAGTTCCGTTATCATTTGTTGTAAAGCTGGTTTGGTGGTACTGAATTCTCTTAGCTGTTGCTTTTCTGTAAAGCTTTTGATTTCTCCATCAAATCTGAAGGAGAGACTTGCTGGGTAGAATATTCTTGGTTGTAGGTTTTTCCTTTCATCTCTTTAAATATGTATGCCACTCCCTTCTGGCCTGCAGAGTTTCTGCTGAAAAATCAGCTGATAGCTTTATGGGGATTCCCTTGTATGTTATTTATTGCTTTTCCCTTGTTACTTATAATATTTTTTCTTTGTTTTTAATTTTTGTCAGTTTGATTAACATGTGTCTCAGTGTGTTCTTCCTTGGGTTTATCCTGTATGTGGCTTTCTGTGCTTCCTGGACTTCGGTGACTGTTTCCTTTCCCATGTTAGGGAAGTTTTTGGCTATTACCTATTCAAATATTCTTTCAGACCTTTTTTCTCTCTATTCTCCTTCTATGACCACTATAATGAGAAATGTTGTCCCAGTGGTCTCTTAGACTGTGCTCATGTCTTTTCATTCTTTTTTCTTTATTTTGTTCTACAGCAGTGATTTCCACCAGTCTGTCTTCCAGCTCACATCACATCACATCACATTTGTTCTTCTGCCTCATTATTCTACTTGTTGATTCCTTCTAGTGTATTTTTCATTTCAGTTACTGTATTGTTCATCTCTGCTTATTTGTTCTTTAAAGCTTCTAGCTCTTCATTAAACATTTCTTGTAACTTCTTGGTCTGTGCCTCCATTCTTTTTCTGAGATCTTGGATCATTTTTACTATCTTTACTCTGAATTATTTTCCTGGTAGATTGTCTATCTCCACTTCACTTAGTTGTTCTTCTGGGGTTTTATCTAGTTCTTTTGTCTGGCATATATTTCTCTGCTGTCTGATTTTGTCTATCTTTCTGTGTTTGTGGCCCCTGTTCCTCAGTCTGTAGGACTGTAATTCTTCTTGGTTCTGCTGTCTGCCCCCTGGTGGATGAAGTTGGTCCAGGGGCTTGCGGAGGCTTCCTGGTGGGAGGGACCTGTGTCTTCCCACTGGTGGGTGGAGCTGGGTTTTGTCCCTCTGAGGGGCAGGGCAGTATCAAGGGGTGTGTTTATAGGTGGCTGTTGTGTCAGGAGGACTTTAGGCAGCCTGTCTGCTGATGAGTGGGGCTGTGTCCCACCCTGTTGGTTGTATAGTCTGAGGAGTCCCAGTACTAGAGCCTGCAGGCTGTTGGGTGAGTCCGAGTCTCAGTGCCAAAATGGCGACCTCTGGGAGAGCGCACACTGATGAGTATTCCCTAGGGCATTCACCACCAGTATTTGCCCCCACAGTGAGCAATAGCCAACCCCTGCCTCCCCTGGAGACCCTCCAATAGTCACAGGTAGTCTGGCCCTGAATCCTATCGAGCCACTTCTTTGCCCTGGGTCCCAGTGCATGTGAAACCCTGTGTGGGACCTCCAAGAGTGGAGTTTGTTTGCCCAGTCCTGTGGAGCTCCTGCACCAAGCCCCTCTGGCCTTCAAAGCCAAATACTCTGGGGGCTTCTCCTCCCAATGCCATACCCCTGGGCTGGGGAGCCTGACGTGAGGCTCAAAACTCTCACTTCTGTGGGAGAACCTCTGCAATATAATTATTTTCCAGTTTGTGGGTCACCCACCCAGGTATGGGATTTGATTATATTGCAAAAGCGCCCCTCCTACTGTCTTGTTGTGGTTTCTTCTTTGTCTTTGGATGTGGAATATCTTTTTTGGTAGGTTTTAGTCTTTTTTGTCAATGGTTGTTCAGCAGTTAGTTGTGATTTTGGTGTTTTCATGACAGGAGATGAGCTCAAGTCCTACTTTGCTATCTTGTCCCTCAAATGAGATATTTGTATGCATTTGAAATTAAGAAGATATACCCAACATAGCATAGCTTTCTACATAAAAATATCCATGGGTAATTTATCTGAAATTTTAGTTTGATCTAATAGAATTATTTGTCCTAATAAGTCAACATTTTTCTGCAGTTGTTAACTTCAGTTCTGCCTTTCAAAGTAGTGAAAAAAATTCTTCCTTTAGTTACTCTAAAAGTTCTAGAAATGTTTGAATTCACTTTATCTTCCTCTGTGCAGTGTCTGAGAAAAGGACTTTCTAAATCCTAATAATGTTCAGGTAACCTGCAGAGACAACCCTAAATTATTAGGCAAATATAATCAATTAATAGTCTTTGAGTTTCATGGATAGCCATGTTACTTCTGTTTTTTTTCTACCATGGACTGGACTGTGCCTGGAGCTCTGAGCATTTCTGGATCTTTTTAATGAAATAGAGTATTTTTCAGATCTGTTCTGCCAATGCTCAGGTATAAAAACATTCTCCCTGTCCACTTAAAGCAGTGAAGAGGCTTCTATATATTCTTTGATTTTCCTCCCTATCTAGAAGAATAAGCAAACTTTTCAAATTAAAAAATACACATAGACACATCAAAATTAAGTTCCAGGCAGTATATCATTAATATAAAATGTTAAGAAATATTTGTTTTTTCTCTGATGTGTTTTTTCTTTCCCTGAATCTTTGAAACAAACAGGAAAAGTTATAATTAAAATTGCATTTATTGAACACCAACATATGTTAATTCTGAATTTATTCCCATTGCATCCTAATTAAAATAACTCTTTTATCTTCAAAGGGAGAAGAAATCAGAGAAAAGGAAAGAGTAATAAAATATTGAATACATCATATTGGCATTCTATTGAATTATTTTTAATGCAAAGAGGAATAGTTAATGGTAATGAATGTTTAAGAAGGAAACATTAGGTCTTTCTGAACTTTTTCCTTATCTTTTAGTTTCTGCTCTGTGAAATTCATTACTAGTTTATATTTTTTGGATTATACCCTAGAAGTGTCTGGTGTACACTTATGTAATATCCTCAACTGTCAACTTTAAGCAACACAGGGCATAGTCTGTTAATGGCAGAAAATATACAATGAGAATTTCAACTATATTTGTAAATGCATCATTGATAATAGAGTCAAATGTTTCAGTAAAGCTGCCCTAATAGTAATTAATTTTCAGCAGTATTTAATTCAGCTGATAATAAGAAAGAAATACAAAAATTTACTGCAAGGTGAAGAATGTTGTTAAATAGTTTCAGAAGCAACTGGTACAATATTGACTTCAACACTAGGTGGATCAATAAATACCAGTAAAAACTTTAATATACATAAAATTCTTTCAGTTTTCCTTTAGAACAAAATGAGTTTAGGCTAAATTCAAGTGACATTTTTTCAACTATTGCCTTTTGCCAATTATTTTTTAATGTATAATTTCAAGAAAAAGACAATTTTAAAATAGTGAAAATCAGATTGTGATGAGGAAGCATGTGTAGCCAACATAGACAACAGTACCGTGTTCTTAACTTCACTAGGGTTTGATTGTTTCTTTTCAGTAACCATGTTTACCACAAATTGGGAACTCGTCTGATTACTGAAGGCTTGGCATCATTTAATTGTGATGTTCCCTACTCAGAGGGCATTATCTCTCAGTCTCATTGTACACAACATCCCCAGTGACACTGTAGATTCTTCCTTTCTCAATTATAACATCAGCTAATTTCTTTTACAGTCTCCCCATCATTCATGCATGCAATACTGTTCAACATTTACTCAATCATTTTAATTTAAATGAGGGTTAGTGAGAGAGCCCATTATTAAACAAAATTGCACTGCAATATAATGATACTTTGTTAATCCACACCTCTTTCTCTTTCTTCATTTCCTTACCAGGGAGGAATCTGATGTCATTTCTCAATACAGGTCAGCTCTGAATGGCTAGGTGATTATATAATGGCTTGCTTTGGGTGTTTTGTCTTCATTCCTTTGAAATACTGCTAATGTATTCTGTATTTTCCTCACTCACAAATGTATTCCATCAACAGTATTTGATGACTGTAGATTCTGCAGATCTTGTGCCTATTGCTCTGGAAGAAAGGACGAGCAAAATCATTAAAGCAAATATTCTCAGTTAGGAATCTAGTTTTCTTTTTCTGATATGTAAAATTTTAGGTATTTTTATCTGTGTAAAGTTTAAGTAGGTTGATCTGTTTAAAGCAGGTTATTTAAAATAAATATAGGCAGGGGTAGGAATTATGAGACAATTAGAATTTTCAGAAATTTTAATTAACTATTGATAATGCTACATCTCAGAGGCTATGAGGAAGAATGTTATATCCTGGAAAGATATAACCCCCCTCCTCTTGATATTTCTTCTGGGAGATGTTTCTGCAACATATATGATAGTAAAGATCTATCCTTTTGAGTTAATTTGAGGTGTTTAATGCATGCTTCTATTTTTTTAAAACTATTGAATTGTATACTTTAATTAATTATTTATTTTTGGCTGCTTTGGGTCTTCATAGAGAGCGTGGGCTCTCTAATTGCAGCGAGCAGGGGCTGCTCTTTGTTGTGGCGTGCAGGCTTCTCATTGCGGTTACTTCTCTTGTGGAGCACAGGCTCTAGGCGCATGGGCTCAGTAGTTGTGGCTTGTGGGCTCTAGAGCGGAGGCTCAGTAGTTGTGGTGCATGTGCTTAGTTGCTCCACAGCATCTGGGATCTTCCCTGACCAGGGATTGAACCCATGTCCCCTGCATTGGCAGGCGGATTCTTAACCACTGCACCACCAGAGAAGTCCCATGTTTCTATTTTTGCTGTTACTTTATGAAGTAAAATCACCTAAGTTATTGCAAAACATATTTTTATTTATCTTAGTTATATTTATTGTAAATTTTCAGAGCTACTTTGTGAGAGTTCAGGTACTAGTAGTGTAGCTAATGTAAAGAAAAAATAAAGTGCTCTATAAATTTCCCAGTGACAACTGGATGATGCCTAGCAATGCTGGGCATCTTTTCTTGTGCCTGTAGGCTATCTGTATGTCTTCTCTGGAAAAAATGTCTATTCAGGTCTTCTGCCCATTTTTAAATTGAGCTGTTTTTCTCTTTTTTGGTATTGAATTGTATGAGATGGTTATATATTTTGGATATTAACCCCTTATTGGTCATATCATTTAAAAAAAATTTCTCCCATTCAGCAGGTTGTCTTTTCATTTTGTCAGTGGTTTGCTTTGCTGTGGAAAAGCTTTTAAGTTTAATTAGGTCCAATTTATTTATTTTTTGCTTTTATTTATCTTGCCTTAGGAGGCATAGCCAAAAAATGTTGCTATGATTTATTCCTAAGAGTGGTATGCCTGTGTTCTCTGTAGGAGTTTTATGATTTCAGGTCTTACACTTAGGTCTTTAATCCATTTTGAGTTTATTTTTGTATATGGTGTAAGAAAATGTCCTAATCTCATTCTTTTGCATGTAGATATTCATCTACATGCGAATCAAAATGCAAATCAAAACCACAATGATATCACCTCACACCAGTCAGAATGGCTATCATCAAGAAGTCTACAAATAACAAATGTTGGTGAGGCTGTGGAGAAAAGGAAACCCTTGTACTGTTGGTGGGAATGTAATTGGTTCAGCCACAAAGAAAACAGTATGGAGGTTCCTCAGAAAACTAAAAATAGGGCATCCCTGGTGGTGCAGTGGTTGAGAGTCTGCCTGCCGATGCAGGGGACATGGGTTTGTGCCCCGGTCCGGGAAGATCCCACATGCCGCGGAGCGGCTGGTCCCGTGAGCCATGGCCGCTGAGCCTGCGCGTCTGGAGCCTGTGCTCCGCAACGGGAGAGGCCACAACAGTGAGAGGCCCGTGTACTGCAAAAATAAAAATTAAAAAAAGAGACACAAATTACTGTTTATAAAATAGATGAGCAACAAGGATATGTTGTACAGTACAGGGATATATAGCCTTTTTTAAAAAATTTATTTTATTTATGGCTGTGTTGGGTCTTCGTTTCTGTGCGAGGGCTTTCTCTAGTTGCGGCGAGCGGGGGTCACTCTTCATCCCAGTGTGCGGGCCTCTCACTATCGCGGCCTCTCTTGTTGCAGAGCACAGGCTCCAGACACGCAGGCTCAGTAGTTGTGGCTCACGGGCCCAGTTGCTCCGCAGCATGTGGGATCTTCCCAGACCAGGGCTCGAACCCGTGTTCCCTGCATTGGCAGGCAGACTCTCAACCGCTGCGCGACCAGGGAAGCCCCTAGCCTTTTTAAAATAACTCTAAATGGAGTATAATCTATAAAAATATTGAAACTATGTTGTATACCTGAAACTAATATAACATACATCAACTATACTTCAATTACAAAATAAAATAAAAGCCAAACAAATTATGTCATGATTGGAACTGAAAGTACTGACATCTCTAAAATACATTGAAATATTTTTTACATTTATCTTAATGAGTTTATTAAATATTATGGATTTATTAATATAATAAACAGGTACTAAATAGGTAACATATCTTCACCTGGCACTGTATATTTTGAGCCACAATTCTTTTTCCTCGGGTATCTGAACTTTTGTTCCTATATATAAGCAATCAGTGTTGTAGAAAAGAACTATTATAAAATTCTGATTTTATTTTCATTGCAGGCAAAAGTTCTTATATATTTTATTTCTCTTCCCAGTGTTGGTACCTCTGTGTTTTATTTGCCTATAAATTTGAGGTTCAGAATAATTTTCAATAGTTCTAATACCAGGTCTTCCTTTTCATTAACACTGATTGGCACTCAGTGTGACCTTTCATTGTACTAAGGAAAGAAGTTCTTATTCAAGGAACATTTTTTTTTTTTGGAACGCCAGTTCAGATATCTGGTGATTCTTTTCTCTTAGCTCATTGTGACAGAAGGAGTACTTACTTGTTCCCTATTATTGAACAATAATAATATATTTTATATGCTTCTATATCCATTAGTTTCCCTCAGAATTCTGCTGTAGACCAGCTCCTTTTTTATTCTGCATCCTTTTCCTTTGGTATTCTCATCATTATTTCCAACATGTCCTTTAGAGAAATGATTATGTTTCCCATTTTGGGCACCTGCACTTCAGCACAATACCTGGAACAGGGCCAATTACATACAAAGTATTAAATAAATGTATGCTGAGTTGAGCTTCCAAAATATGAATTGCGTTAAAGTTATTGAGGCAGGTCACTTGTTTAATCACTTTGGCAAAGAAAATTAGTGTACTAATCATAAGATAAATAATAGTCAAGAAAATTTTTTAAGACAGAGAACACCTGTGTTAAGAAATGACTTTAGCAGGCCTTATTAAAGGAAATCAAATCCATTTAAAACATAAGAAATCTAATCAGTACCATCCAAACTCTTATTTCCAGGCTAATTTTTATTTGCCAGTCAGTGATTTTATTCACTTCAAAAATATCTTTAATTTTATATTAGTGCTTTAATAAACATTTACATGTAAATCCACATGAAATCATGAAATCTGTCAGTAAGAGATTATTGATACTGAAATTTAAGTAGACTCTTGAGTCCAAGATTTTTTAAGAAATAGTGTATCCAATAAGAGAATTCAAAGTAGAAAAATAAACATTATTTTTGATTAGAAACAATAAAGGGGAAAAAAATTGATACTATTTCCACAAATAAAAATATTATCATTTTCTTAACAAGTCATTTTCCCAGTGACTTTATTTTAGTAAATTGGATTTATGTATCTAAAAGTTATCTGCCTGCCATTCTCATTTCTGCCTCCCTCTAATCAGCTACTGTGATCTTTTATAACAGCCTTGGGAAGTATAAATACTCAAACAAATCTATAAATAATTTATCATTAATGCATGTGTATATATTACTAATGATAATACTAATAAAGTATACTTTCTATATAATAATGAAATATGTATATAATATATATGTATATATATTTAGTATTTATGTACAAATAAAGTATACTGTTAATATATGCAAATATACAAGCACATACCTATGTTAATTTTGTATATTTGTGTATATTAATGTATATCAACAAATATATACAAATACATGCATATTAAAGCTAGGAAGACAATAAGCAGTTCTCATTTCTCTACCTGTCGTGTACTTAGAAGTTGATATTATTTCTGTGTTCCATCACACTTCTAGTTTCCCTTTGTACTCAGACAGCCACTAATCAATTTATAGTTGTTTAATTTATCAGATATACAAAACATTTATTCCTGAAGTATCTATGCATTAGTGGTTCTGACTGTTTTGAGTTACAGTTTTCCAAAAACTTTAACCACTGGCAATGGGAGTGCTAAGAAACAACGCAGAGGATCCCCCTGGATTTCTTATTAACTAACACTTAGCTTCATTTTGGAGGAGCACCCAATTTCCAATGATAATTAGGATCAATCATCAAGTCAATAAAGCAAAACCATTCTTTGGGGTTCAGTGGCATGTGTAGCTTAATGTAGCCAGGTTGTAGTTTCTGTTTCCAGCTCAATGAAAACCTTGTTTTGTCCTATGGGGAATAGCTCACTCCTTTGAGAATTAAGACCTCTAAACCATTTTCTAGTGGGAAATTAGGGGTAATAATGAGAAGAACCATTTTATATTTTACCCCTTAATTTCTAGGTCTGTGGCTAAATGGCATATATTATATAGTCTATATATATATATATAATATCAGAGCATAAAATGTATCTCATAAGAGCACACAAACTTCATACGATATTGTCATAGGCAACTCTGGCTTTGTAGTAGAGTTTTCTATGGGCTGTTCCAATGTTATATGCAGCCAATTGCTTCAGGATGATTGGAGTGTGGTAAGACCAGTGAATTTCATGGGCATGAGAACACTGACATACTTTTCTTTGTAAAATGAGTTACTTGGTCATAAGTGATTCTATGTAATAATATCCTAGAAGGTAAATAAAGTGTCCCTTAAGCTGCAGATGCCATTGCTGGCAGAAGCATTTTAGGCAAAGAATGCAAATCCAGATCTAAATGAACTATTTATTCCATTCAGGGCCAACTGCTGCCCCTTCCATGATGGAAGGGATGCAATATAATCCATCTGCCATCAGGTAGTTAGTTTGTTCCCAAGGAAAGCAATCATATCCGGAGATTAGTGTTAATCTTTCTTATTGGTAAGTAAAAGCCCTTGTCATTCACTAACTTCATTCATTACTTCTTAGGCTTATTGAGTAGGGGCTAGGGTAAATAGTAAGAAAGGTTGTACGGACATAATCAAATGGGTTCTTATGTTCAGTACATTAATGATAGCCTCCTCTGCAGTGGTTGCCCTTGATGAAACCATGTGAACATTCACATAATCACAGATATCCTCACTCTCTCAGCTAATTTTCAGAGGTCTATACACATGTCATCCCCAGATCTCTTTATCATCAATTTACAAATTTATTTCTTCCTTGAACTTCTAGACAAACTTTTGGCTACATCTATGGGTCAATTGTAGATCTTCACTTCTAGTCATTTTTCTATTCAGGCAAAGGGAACTACTAAGTGAACTTTCAAGAAGACTTGTCCACTGGTAGGATTTCTTTTTGCTAAAAGCTTTCTGAACCATCCTTGAGCGAAGCTGTAATGTCACACCATTCACATTCAGGTCATGACAACATAGTGTTTTACTTTACATAGAAACTAGGGCTTCACTTTTTCTTCTTTCATCAATGAGTCCTAAGGAACTCAAATTAAGGTTATAGGTGTGAGTTACAAAGAAGGTCAATTGTAGCTGGAGATATGTTATGAGATTGTGAGAAATTTCTCTTAGAAGTTATTTGTGCCTTCAGAAACTTCTCAGTACTGATCTGGTATATATTATTTTTATTTGATGATTTTTTTGTGTTCACTCTTATACACAAAAAATTATGGTTTGATTCATTAGACTTCTGTTCACAAAATATAGGGAATTTTTTTTCTCATACACAACTCGAGTAAAGTTTCAGAAGTTTGCCAATTTATTTCACTTTCAGGATCAATTGGCAACTACCAAAGATCTGTTTCAAACCATTCTGATTACTTCTTCAGGCTGCTTTCCATTATGGTAACCACTCGTGTCTGGTGGTCATTTGCTATGTTATGGCCTCCATTGCTCCAGGATCTCACCATTGCCATTTAATTCAGAAAACCTGTTTCAATGGCTATGTCAGAGAGAGAGACATTTTGGACAGAGGGCATGCATATATAAAACATTAAGGCAAGAGATAATATGATGTGTTTAAGGAAGAAAAAGTAGTTTTCTACTTATATATTAAATTATTATGTTAGAAGTAAAGAGTAATGACACATGATGCTGGAAGCAGATAAGTGTATCTCGAAGAACCTCATGTGCTAGACTTAAAACAGTTCAAGGTTCTCAAATTGTAGAATCATATCTGAGTGCTCTCTTAATGCCAGATATAGTAAGAAAAAATACCTTCTTATTTTTCAACACAGAATAAGAGGAATGTCATGGAATGTGTATTGAGTGGAAGAGATGAAATATACTTTGTGAAATAATTTCTCTCAGCAATAGCTATTTATCTAGGGCCAAGAATTATAGGAATATATATTTTAATATTTTTGTGGTTTTTATTAGTTGGGGTAAAATGGACATTTCTTAGAATTTTAATAAATCTGTAGCTCTCTAAGGAAATAAAATCCTAGACAATAAATATTGACAATATCAAGTATTTGGTACAAATAGATATCTCTTACAAAAATATCTGTTTTGAGCCAAATATGTTATTTATAAAGTATTTTACTATTCATTGACTATACTTCAGTAACAAGAAAAATTGAGCTTTTATTTTAACATTCCTGGGATATGGGGATTGAATTTTACACATGTGTCAAGAACAGCAGTTATGGAATTGTCTACATACAAACTAGTGAAAAAAAGGTAGTCAAATTCACTAAACCATTGTTTATTTTGAAAATGGCCATTTGCTAATGTTTGACTGACAGCCACTTTCATATAATTAGCTGCTAAATTAAGCACAATGTGTTTTTATTCAAATGGGTTCCAAGTAAAAGAGCAGTAGAAGAATACATGTCAGGAAGACAGAACATAGCCTCTAACAGAATATAAGAACTGTAATTTAGGTTAACATTTAGTATTCATAATTTATACTGACTCAAGTGCCTTGTTTTATGACATATTATTTCCATAATAAGTTTTGTATTTTGTGTCTTGTAGAAATGTTGAATAGTTTGCTATCCTCTATATTAGTGCATCCATTACATGCAGCTAGAAGCATATTTCAGAGTATTTTGACTAAAAGTCATTCATAATACCATTTGCCTCAGATTTACGTTTTAGTTAAATTCACTTTTGACTTAACATTTCCAGTAGATTTTGCTCAACTTTACGGGCTAAAAGTGTTTTAAATATAATGTATTTTTGGAAACACTAACATCTAAACAAAATTCTCAATTAGTGGCTCCTAATAATTTTTAAATTAATTTTTATTGGAGTATAGTTGATTTATATACAATGTTGTGTTAGAATCTGCTATACAGCAACATGATTCATTTATACATACAAATATATCCACTCCTTCTTAGATTCTATTCCCTTATAGGTCGTTACAGAGTATTGAGTAGAGTTCCCTGTGCTATACAATAGGTTCTTAATAGTTATCTATTTCATATATAGCAGTGTGTATATGTCAATTCCAATCTCCCAATTTATTCCTCCCCCCTTTCCCCCTTGGTAACCATAAGCTTGTTTTATATATCTGTGACTCTATTTCTGTTTTGTGAATAAGTTCATTTGTACTATTTTTCCGGATTCCACATATAAGCTATATCATATATTTCTCTCTCTGACTTACTTCACTCAGTATGACAATCTGTAGGTCCATCCATGTTGCTGCAAATGGCATTATTTCATTCTTTTTTATGGCGAAGTAATATTCCACTGTATATATGTACCACATCTTCTTTGTCCATTCCTCTGTTGTTGGACATTTAGGTTGCTTCCATGTCCTGGCTATCGTAAATAGTGCTGCAGTGAACATTGGGGTGCTTGTATCTTTTCGAATTATAGTTTTCTCTGGATATATGCCCAGAAGTTGGATTGCTGGATCATATGGTAGCTCTGTTTTTAGTTTTTGCAGGAACCTCCATACTGTTCTCCATAGAGGCTGTACCAATTCACATTCCCACCAACAGTGTAGTAGGGTTCCCTTTTCTCCACACTGTCTCCAGCATTTATTGTTTGTAGATTTTTTGATGATGGCCATTCTGACTAGAGAATGAGGTGATACCTCATTGTAGTTTTGATTTGCATTTCTCTAATAATCAGTGATGTTGAGCATCTTTTCATGTGCTTTTTGATCTGTATGTCTTCTTTGGAGAAATGTCTATTTAGATCTTCCACCCATTTTTTTGATTGGGTTGTTTGCTTTTTTGATATTGAGCTGTATGAGCTGTTATTATATTTTGGAGATTAATCCCTTGTCGGTCACTTTGTTTGAGCTGTTATTATATTTTGGAGATTAATCCCTTGTCGGTCACTTTGTTTGCAAATATTTTCTCCCATTCTGTGGGTTGTCTTTTTGTTTTGTTTATGGTTTCCTTTGCTGTGCAAAAATTTTTCAGTTTAATTAGGTCTGATTTGTTTTTGTTTTTATTTTCATTATTCTAGGAGGTGGATTAAAAAAGATCTTGCTGTGGTTAATGTCAAAGTGTGTTCTGCCTATGTTTTCCTCTAAGAGTTTTGTAGGATCCAGCCTTGCATTTAGGTGTTTAATCCATTTTGAGTTTATTTTAGTTTAGGGTGTTAGGGAGTGTTCTAATTTTATTTGTTTATATTTAGCTATCCAGTTTTCCCAGCACCACTTATTGAAGAGACTGTCTTTTCTCTATTGTATACCCTTGCCTCCTTTGTCATAGATGAGGTGGCCAGAGGTGCATGGGTTTATCTCTGGACTCTCTATCTTGTTGCATGGATCTATATTACTGTTTTTGTGCCAATACCATACTGTTTTGATGACTGTAGCTGCGTAGCATAGTCTGAAGTCACGGAACCTGATTCCTCCAGCCCAGTTTTTCTGCCATTGGTAATTTGATAGGGATTTCACTGAATTTGTAGATTGCTTTGTGCAGTATAGTCATTTTCACAATATTGATTCTTCCAATCCAAGAATATGGTACATCTCTCCACCTGTTTGTCATCTTTTATTACTTTCATCAGTATCTTATAGTTTTGTGAGTACAGGTCGTTCACCTCCTTAGGTAGGTTTATTCCTAGGTATTTTATTCTTTTTAATGTGATGGTAAATGGGATTGTTTATTTGATTTCTCTTTCTGATCTTTCATTGATAGTGTGTAGGAATGCAAGGGTTTCTGTGTATTAATTTTGTATCCTCTGACTTTACTAATTCATTGATGAGTTCTAGTAGTTTTCTGGTGGCCTCTTTAGGATTTTCTGTGTATGGTATCATGTCATCTGCAAACAGTGACAGTTTTACTTCTTTTCCAATTTGTGTTCCTTTTATTTCTTTTTCTTCTCTGATTGCCATGGCTAGGACTTCCAAAACTATATTGAATATTAGTGGTGAGAGTGGACATCCTTGTCTTTTTCCTGGTCTTAGAGGAAATGCTTCCAGTTTTTCACCATTGAGAATGATGTTTGCTGTGAATATGTTGTATATGGCCTCTTATGTTGAGGTAGGTTCCCTCTATGCCCCTTTTCTAGAGAGTTTTTTTTTAAATCATAAATCAGTGCTGAATTTTGTCAAAAGCTTTTTCTGTGTCTATTGAGATGATCATATGGTTTTTATTCTTCAATTTGTTAATGTGGTGTACCACATTGATTTGTGTATATTGAAGAATCCTTGCATCCCTGGGATAAATCTCACTCGATCATGGTGTAAGATCCTTTTAATGTGTTGTTGGATTTGGTTTGCTAGTATTTTGTTGAGGATTTTTGCATCTATGTTCATCAGTGATATTGGCCTGTAATTTTCTTTTTTGTGGGGGGGGGCGTGTCTGTGTCTGGTTTTGGTATCAGGGTGATGGTGGCCTCATAGAATGAGCTAGGGAGTGTTCCTTCATCTGCAATTTTTTAGAAGAGTTTGAGAAGGGTAGGTGTTAGCTCTTCTCTAAGGGTAGGTGTTAGCTCTTCTCTGTTTGATAGAATTCACCTGTGAAGCCATCTGGTCTTCGCCTTTTGTTTACTGGAAGTTATTTAATCACAGTTTCAATTTCAGTACTGTCATTGGTCTGTTCATATTTTCTATTTCTTCCTGGTTCAGCCTTGGAAGGTTGTACCTTTCTCAGAATTTGTCCCTATCTTTTAGGCAGTCCATTTTATTGGCACATAGTTGCTTGTAGTAGTCTTTTATGATCCTTTCTATTTCAGTGGTGTCTGTTGTAACTTTTTCATTTTCCATTTCTAATTTTATTGAGTCCTCTCCCTTTTTTTCTTGATGAGTCTGGCTAATGGTTTATCAAATTTGTTTATCTTCTCAAAGAACCAGCTTTTAGTTTTATTGATCTTTGCTATTGTTTTCTTTGTTTCTATTTCATTTATTTCTGCTCTGATCTTTATGATTTCTTTCCTTCTACTAACTTTGGGTTTTGTTTGTTCTTCTTTCTCTAGTTGCTTTAGGTGTAAGGTTAGATTGATATTTTTCTTGTTTCTTGATGTAGGGTTGTATTGCTATAAACTTCCCTCTTAGAACTGCTTTTGCTTCATCCCATAGGTTTTGGATTGTTGTGTTTTTGTTGTCGTTTGTCTCTAGGTATTTTTTGATTTCCTCTTTGATTTCTTTAGTGATCCTTGATTATTCAGTGACATATTATTTAACCTCCATGTGTTTGTGTTTTGTATAGTTTTTTTTTCCTGTTGTGATTTCTAATCTCATAAGGTTGTGTTTCAAGATGTTGCTTGATATGATTTCAATTTTCTTAAATTTACCAAGGCTTGATTTGTGAGCCAAGATGTGATGTATCCTGGAGAAAGTTCTGTGTGTACTTAGGAAAATGTATTCTTCTGCTTTCAGATGGAATGTCCTATAAACATCAATTAATTTATTTGGTCTAGTGTGTCATTTAAGGCTTGTGTTTCCTATTAAATATTATGATCTATCCATTGGTATAAGTGGGGTGTTAATGTCCCACACTATTATTGTGTTACTGTCAATTTCCCCTTCTATGGTTGTTAGCATTTGCCTTACATACTGAGGGGCACCTATGTTGGGTGCATATATATTTACAATTGTTATGTCTTCTTCTTGGATTTATCCCTTGATAATTATGTAGTGTCCTTCCTTGTCTCTTGTAACAGTCTATTTTAAAGTCTATTTTGTCTGATATGAGTATTGCTTATATCAGCTTTCTTTTGATTTCCATTTGCATGGAATATCTTTTTCCATCTTCTCACTTTCAGTCTGTATCTTTCCCTAGATCTGAAGTGGGTTTCCTGTAGAAAAAATATATTTGGGTCTTGTTTTTATATCCATTCAGCCAGTGTTTGTCTTTTGGAGCATTTAATCCATTTACATTTAAGGTAATTATCAATATGTATGTTCTTAGTGCCATTTTCTTAATTGTTTTGGATTTGTTTTTGTAGGTCTTTTTCTTCTCTTTTGGTTCCTTCAGAATTTGTGGTAAAGCTGGTTTGGTGGTGTTGAATTCTCTTAGCTTTTGCTAACCTGTAAATCTTTTGATTTCTCTGTTGAATCTGAAGGAGAGCCTTGCTGGATAAAGTATTATTGGTTGTAGGTTTTTCCCTTTCATCATTTTAAATATATCATGCCACTCCCTTCTGGCCTGCAGAGTTTCTGCTGAGAAATCAGCTGATAACCTTATGGGGATTCCGTTGTATGTTTATTTATTTATTTTCCCTTGTTGCTTTTCTTTGTATTTAATTTTTGTTAGTTTGATTAATATATGTCTTGGCATGTTCCTCCTTGGGTTTATGCTGTATGGAACTCTGTGCTTCCTGGACCTTGGTGACTAATTCCTTTCCCATGTTAGGGAAGTTTTTGATTATAATATCTTCAAATATTTTCTCAGGCCCTTTCTCTCTTTCTTCTGGGACCCCTATAATTCGAATGTTGGTGCATTTAATGTTGTCCCAGAGGTCTCTGAGACTGTCCTCATTTCTTTTCATTCTTTTTTCTTTATTCTGTTCCATGGCAGTGATTTCCATCATTCTGTCTTCCAGGTCACTTATCTGTTCTTCTGCCTCAGTTATTCTGCTACTGATTCCTTCTAGTATTTGCTACTGATTCCTTCTAGTGTTTTTTTCATATCAGTCATTGTATTGTTTGTTTGTTTGTTCTTTAGTTCTCACAGGTCTTTGTTAAACACTTCTTGTATCTTCTTGATCCATGTCTCCATTCTTTTTCCAAGATCTTGGACCATGTTTACTACCATTACTCTGATTTCTTTTTCAGGTAGATTGCTGTAGATTGCCTATCTCCTCTTCATTTAGTTGTTGTAGGTTTTTATCTTGCTCCTTCATCTGCAACATATTTCTTTATCATCTCATTTTGTCTAACTTACTGTGTTCATTGTCTCCTTCCCACAGTCTGCAGGATCATAGTTCCTCTTGCTTATGGTGTCTGCACCCTGGTGGGTGAGGTTGGTCCAGAGGCTTGTGCTGTTACTCCCTTGATAGGGAGTTTGACTGGTGTTGTGGTGACCAGAGCCTGCCCTGGATATTGAGCAAGCCCTCTTCTTTGCTCTGTGGTTGTCACTGCCCTTTTCAGGGGTGGGGTCTGCTCCCTAGTTGTTGGAGTAGAGGCCCCCAGAGCTGTTTCTTAGCTGTGTTTCTGATCTGTGGTGCAAGGTAGGTGGGATTGGAGCACTCCCACTGGGAGAGAAGCCACTGAGTATTCCTCCTCTGGAGTTGTTCACCTGTGAATGTGCTCTATGTGTCACCTTTTGTCCTTCGTGCAGGCTCACAAAGTACACTGTTGTTGGCACTGCTCTTGGTCCCACCTTAACCATGGTCATACTGGCAATTGGCCCTGGGAGTCTCAGGCACTGTTTTCACCAGGCCACTGGCACAGATCCATAAGGTCAGATCCCAGGACTTCAGTACTTGTGCATCTGGACCCGCTGTGGGAGCTATGGAGGGAGATCAGATTCTGGCCTGGCCCAGCTCCTAATATTTTTGAGGTTATCCTGATGTGTCTGCCCAAATATCAGTGCTTTACTCCCTTCTTGATTACAAGTGTAACTACAAATGGAATGAAGTAAATATGGAAGATTACCAATTGCTGTTTGCATCCAACTCTGCACTTAAAGATTTTTTCATTTATTATCAAATTATTACATCCTGCCAACATTTGAAATGAGATGCAATGACACAAAAAATCAGAGCATTTATCACTAAAAGGCAGGCAGGCTGCTTCTACTGGTTAGAAAGAATGCTTGTCCTCTAGAAGTTCAACATGATTACTGAACTTAATCTGTTTCAAGTGGAAATGTTTACATGTTCGTTATCATTGCTCCCATCTGTGCTTCCTGTTATGTGACTTTAAATCATAAAGTTTTCAAGTAATAGCAAAATTATAATAATTTACTTGAATTTTTCCAGCTTGTGCATCAAAATTTCTTTACCTTTAATAGGCAGGTTGTCCCTGTGTTTGTTTTACAGCTGTTGATACCACAGTCAACAAATCAATTATATTTAACATTATCTTAGTTTCAGTGGCTTATTCCATAATTCAGTATTTTTACCTTATTGTCCAATTTTCTTAATTCAAAATTTAATTTTTACTAAACCAACATTTACTTGGAATTCTAAACAAAACAATTCTAGTTGAACTTTGAGGTAGTTTTTTGTAATAACGGATATTATCTGATTGAATATATTCTGTTTTACCTCATAAATGGATTATACAAAAGTCTCTGTAGTTACATTTTATTGCTTAAACTTCTTTATACATAAATGCAGGAATAGCTTTCTTAAACATTTCATTTCCTATTCTATGTATTGTTCTGGCATTTATTTTCACAAATATGAATATATCACTTCATATGTATCAGTAACTGTTCTAAGTGCTTTACAAATGTTAGATTTAATGTTCAACCCACTTTCACTAACCTGCAAAATTTGGTCCCATTGCTCATTTTCTAATTTGCGAACATTTATTTATTTTCCTTCTATTTGGAATCTTTATATAAATATATATATATACATATATTTATATACAGATTATATACATAAAACCAATGCTATACCATGTTAAAATAAGATTTTCTTTTCTCGAGGGAAACCATTAGTTTCTCTTAAGGAAAACTAGTTTAAACAGAGGTACTGCTTAGTAAGATTACAGCAAGCACTTTAGATGTTAGTTCATTAGTATAACTTAATTAACTAAATATATTTAAATGTTTGTCATTATCTTGTGTACTAACTTCCAGATATAATGATAGATGTCATTTTAATAATCTGAGTAATTAAAATATTCTGTATTTTAGTCAACTCACTGAAAAAATACAAATTTCAACACTGTTCTGAGACAGCTTCATTCTGGTAGGTCTGGTAAGCAGTTTTGTGAAAAACATTTGCCAGTCAGATGTGATATCCAGGAAAACACAGGTGACATTCCAATCTGTTAGTAAATAATATATTTTAAAATAATATATTTTAAAATGTACTCTAATATATTTTTAAATGTACTCTAAATAATTACTTTGGGTTATAATTTTAATCCATTTAAGATTTTAATTATTTAATATTCTTCTAATGTCAAGTGAGTAAAGAATGAATAAAACAGGGCAGTCTATAATGATGTGATATAATGATTCTTGATTCCTCAATATTCTTTCATATTTCTATAATTATTTATTGTATTTATTTTTTACTTTTCACACATGAGTAAATTATTTTGTATAATTCAGCCTAAACTGATCTAGAATATTAGCATAATCTAAAATAAAATGGAAATTCTTAAAAATTCTTCATTACAACCAGTTTATAATGTATAACTTTAACAGTTTAGCAGCCTGAAGTACTAAGAATACTTAAAAAAAAACATTTCTCTACAATTTCCCCAAATAATAATAGTTTGTTGCAAAAACAATTTCAGTTTTTTAAAACAGCATATATGTATACAATTTTTATTTTGTTGAAAGCAAAACCATAAGTTGCTGTTTAATTTTTAATAATCTCATACACTGGGTTACTATAGAAGTGAAGGTGGGATAAAATATCTCATCTTCTTTAACTCCCTCAATCACCCTGAAGTAGTTGCTTCTAATAAATAATAAATACATACATCTTGTAATTCCACTTTCACTTTATAACTCAGATTGTCTCTATTGAAATCATGCTTAGATTTCTTTGCTACTTTATTTAAATTCCCAACTCTTAAAAATGCTTGTTTCAGTTATTGATAGATGCTAATGAACCATCCCCAAATTTTGGGCTCTATAATGATTGATTATTTCTCATGATTCTGGGGGTTGGTTGGGAAGTGTCTTTCTTGCTTTCAGTTAGGCTGGGAGCAGGTCTTTACTAGATGAGATTGTGTGACTGGGCTTCTTTCTCTTTATCTCTTAGGTCTTTTATCCTTGGTTCTTCATGGCAAGATGGATGCAGGGTGGTGTTGCAAATGGGTATAAAGTGAGGTTGTGAAACATTGTCATTATTGGCCAAAGCAAGTTACAATGATAGGCCAGATTCAAGGAGCATGGAAATAGATTTTACTTATTTGTGGGTAGATCTGCAAAGAAACTGTGGCCATATTTAATGTACTCTAGTAAACTAGCCTTTATTGTGGCAATATTACGTCCTCACTTTTCTTTATATCTGAAGGTTGAAATCTCAAGGATTCCCATTGCTGCCAAACTAACTGTGTGATATTGGTGAGTTAATAACCTTTTCCAATTCAATTTTCATATCTGTAACACTATAGATATTAACTATATATATGTCCTTCAGTTATTCTGTAAATGAATTAAGATAATGATGCACAGAGTGCCTTGTTCAGTACCTGTCATATGAGTTCTAGATAATGGTCCTTAGCTGTTTCCAATAGCCTTTCTTTCAGTTCTCAAGCAATTGTACTCATAAAACAAACATGTTATGAACTATAACATAACCTGGCATGTATTTATTCTTACCTGCCATGTATAAGGCCTGTTATTAGAAAGAAAAACCTTTTTAGGTATCATATTTATAAATTAATATTTAAACTTTACTCTTTCTAACAGCACTTTCCCAATTTGCTGAATAAAATCAAGTATCTAATATTTGCTCAGTGCCAATGCATTGTTTACTTACAAATTTAAATATGAACTTGAATCTTTCCCTCTGCATCACTGCAATCTGCAGAGTAATGGGCTCAACATCACTTGTGTAGGCCCAACCTTACCCTGTGCCATATCTTTACACCAAGCCCTGGGCTCAAGGATGTCCTGCTATTAAATTTATGAGCCTTGAACGGTTGCCTCTCTGGTTCTACTAATTAATGATTAATTATCATTATCGTGGTTAAGTCTGACTAAATTCTATCATGTTATTATGGACCCAATTTCCAAAGATTAAGCC
Source organism: Tursiops truncatus (assembly GCF_011762595.2). Taxonomy (NCBI): domain Eukaryota; kingdom Metazoa; phylum Chordata; class Mammalia; order Artiodactyla; family Delphinidae; genus Tursiops; species Tursiops truncatus. Next base: position 8,253,037 of record NC_047038.1, read on the forward strand.
TCTAGATTATTCAGACTATCAGTAATTATGTACCAGTATATTTTCTCATCCAAACCTAATTTTCTATTTTTCTAAAAAGGATCATGAAATCCACACCCTTATATACATACATAAAGATATGCCTACATATAGGTACAGTCCTCAACTGTCTGGCAACCCCTTATTTTTATTTAAAAATTTAGTCTTAAAAGTTAAATATTTAGATTCCCTTTTACACATTTCTTGACTTTCCTACTCCCACTACTTTCAACAGATATCACCCAAGAAACTAGAGTATGTTACTCAGTGCTCCAGTGTTTTTCCACTGCCTTTTTAGAGACTGTATATAACACCATTTTATAGTCTGTTTTCTTCACTACCCATGATCCCTTTGTTTATAGGAATCTAATTTTACCCATCTTAAATCAACATTTCTTCGTCTAAAACTTTTTTACAAACTAGAAGCTCAATAAATGATTAAAGGAAGAATGGTTCTATTAGCATTTCATTTATCATTTTAAATGTTGTTAGGTAAAACTTCTAGTTTAATCAATATGTACTACAAAATAGATTTTGTTGAGTAGGAAAATACTTTATCATTCCTCAATTCCAATAATGGAATATTTGAGAAAACAAAATGAGAGTTTAACTAATGTGACTATCTTAAAGGTATCCAATTGCTTTATTCTAATCATTGTAATCATTGCTTTGTAATCAAGCTGTATTTGTTGTTGTTGAATAGTGAACTAAAGGTGTATCTTTATTTAAAAAAATGTATTTTGAAATTTATAATATAAGCCAATAGTCCAGATTTAAAGTAACTATTATATATGCAAAAGTATAACTTCTGTGGTAAGAAGTAGCAATTATTCATCACATAATAAAATACATTATCTCCACTCACTCTGATGGCTAGGAAATTACAGTTTTTACACAATTATGACAGTCTAAATCATATGATATAGATAATGTGGTAGTGAATTAGAGTAAACAAAAGTATTCAAATTTTTAAGATTTCAGACCAATGAAATTATGCTCAATATACCTGTGGATATTCTAGTGTCCTAACTAGAATATGATGAATCTATGCAAAGACTAAATAGAAAAATCACATGCAAAATTGGAAGTGATTAACATTAATTAATTTTAACTATTTGGTTCATTAGTATATATTTATTTTTACTGAAATAAACTGGACAAAAATCAATGGTACACACAGCAACTTCGATAGATTTCACAAACATTATGCTGAGGGAAAGTAGTTGGACACAAAGAAGTACAGACTGCATAACTCCATTACATGAATTCATATAGGTGAAACTAATCAACAATGAAAACAATTTTTTAATTGACTTTTGCAGGCAAGAAGTAGGTGAGGGGTAAGGGAATGGCATGCCATGTTGACTGAATTCACTTGTTAGAAGAAATATTCTGGTTTGATTTGAGAAGATCTATGTCTTTATATAGGTATGTATATAAGCAAAAAAATATAATTTATGAGGGGTTAGGTGTAAGGTGAAGTTATAGGAGATACAAGAAAGGCAAATGATGGTAATTGTAGGTAGATGATGGGTATATGTGGGTTGATTATATTTAATTATTTTTTATATGTCTGAATTTTTCTGTAATATAAAACTTTAAAATATGTTATATAAAACTTTAAAATGTATTTAAAAATTAAATATTTAATTAAATAAATATAAACAAATATTGACTTCTTCCCCACTATGAAACACTGCCAAAACTTTGAGAAGTGGTGTTGTCCATTATTATGGTAAATAACAGACTTTGTTCTTATCAACAGTTTGTTTCAGTAATGTGTGGGGAGCCAGCACCAACATGATGCATATTAGGTGCTCAGTGAACATTGTTTTCTTCCCTGTCAGGCAAATAATTATAATATGATTGAAATATGTTTGTTTTTAGTAAGGTTTTTAAAAATTGTATTTATTATAAAATAAAACCCAGTAATAGCATTTAAGAATATCAACAAAATTCAGGATTTGAATAAAAGTTAGGTTATTGAGACATTAAAGCATAATAAATATCCAGAAGTAATCTAGAAATTTACTGTTTTCATAAAGAGAAGTTTTCTCCAAGATAATGTGATTATGCAATTGTGATAATGTAATTATGCTATGTAGTAATTGAAAAAATAATGGAAATATGATTTAGTGGGAGTTTGAAAATATGAGCAGAAAATCAATAAATACCTGAATCAATTCTTATCAGAACAAAGAACAAGGGCAACAAAAAACACTAATGAATAGGGTAGATATTAATCCAATTATACCAATAATCACATTGACTATCAACTGTCTAAATGTACCAATTAAAAGACAGAGATTTTCAGAGTGGATCAAAAACTACTACCCAACTATATTTTTCTATTGAAAACCTTTTAAGTACAAAGATACATATAGATTAAAAGTAAATGGGTAGAGAAAAATATACTATGCCAACATTAATCAAAAGAAAGCAAGAGTAGCTATATTAATTTCAAACAGAGCAGACTTCAAAGTAAAGAAGATTACAGGGATAAAGAAGAGCATTACATAATAAGAAAGTGGTCAATTGTCCAAGAAGACATAATTCTTTTTTTTAAACTAGCTTATGGTTTTATTTAGGTAAAATTTATGTGCAGTGACTGACATACGCAAATTAAAAACTTTCCATTCAGTTACTTGACAAATGCATACACCTGTGTAATGCCAATCACACAAAGGTAACCAACACTCTGGGTTTTCTTAAGACGAATTATTAATGTGTATATGCCTAAAACAGAGTGCCATACTACATGAGGCAAAAACTAATAGACTACAAGGAGAAAGTGATAGTGATTCCACTACCACAGTTGGATGTCAGTACCCCTCTAACAGAAAGAGACAGATCCCATAGGCAGAAAATCAGTAAGGATATAGTTGAACTCAACAATACCAACAGTCAACCGAATGTAATTGACGTCTATAGGCTACTTCATCCAACAACAGAATACACATTCTTCTCAAGCTCACATGAAGCATTCACAAAGATAGACTATATTCTAGGTTATAAAACACACTTAACACATTGAAAAGAACACACTAACACACTGCAAAGAACAGAAATAGGATATTTGTGCTCAGACCACAATGAATTAAACTAAAATGAAATTAACAGAAAGATACTGATTCTAAAATATGTTGGTATTAAACAACACACTTTTAAATGACACATGGGTCCAAAAATCTCAAGAGAAATTTTAAAAATATTTTGAAATAAATGAAAATAAAAACATAATTTATGAAAATTTGTGGGATGCAATGAAAGTGATGCTCAGAGGGCACTATAACTATTTAAAATTGAATCAATAATTAATAACCTCCCAAAACAGAAAGCATGAGGCCCACGTGGGTACACTGGTGAATACCACAAGGCATTTACAGGAGAAATTATATCAATTTTCTACAATTTTTTTCAGAGGCTAGAAGCAGAGAGAATAACTTCCTAACTTATTTGGTGAGACCAGCATTACCCTAACACCAGAATCAGACTAAGGCATAAAAAAGGGACACTATATACCAATATCTCTCTTGAACATAGACACAGAAATCCTCAACAATATTAGAAAATCAAATCCAAAAAGTATAAAAAGAATTATAAACCATGACTAAGTAGAATTTATCCCAGGTGTGCCAGGCTGTTTCAACATTTGAAAATCAACATGGTAAAAAAGAAAAATCACATGATCATATCAATTGATACAGAAAAAGCATTTGACAAAATTTAACTCCTATTCATGATAAAAGCGCTCAGTAAACTTGGAACAAAGGAGAACTTTCTCAAATTGATAAACACTATCCACAAGACAAACTACAGCTAACTTTATGGTGAGAAACTTGAAGCTTTTCTATGAAGATCTGGCACAAAGCAATGACATCTTCCCTCATCTCTCTTTATCAACTTTATATTGAAAGCCCTTGCTAAAGCAATGAGGAAAGAAAATGAAATGAAAGGTATATAGATTGGGAAGAAAGAAAGAAAAATATCTTTGTTAAGATATGGTATATACACACACACACACACACACACACACACACACACACACACACACACACACACACACACACACACACACACACACACACTGGAATACTACTCAGCCATATAAAAGAACAAAGTAATGCCATTTGCAGTAACATGGATGGAACCTAGAGATTATCATATTAAGTGAAGTCAGAAAGAGAAAGACAAATACCATATGATAGTATTTATGTGTGGAATCTAAAATATGACACCAAAAAATGAACATATCTATGAAACAGAAACAGACTCACAGATATAAAGAACAGACTTGTGGTTGCCAAGGGGATGGGATGGATTGGGAGTTTGGGATTAGCAGATGCAAACTATTATATATAGAATGGATAAACAACAACTTCCTGCTGTATAGTACAGGGAACTATATTCAATATCCTATAATAAACCATATTGGAAAGGAATATGAAAAATAACATGTATATATATAACAATCACTTTGCTCTACAACAGAAATTAACACATTTTAAATCAACTACGCTTCAATAAAATACATTTTTTAAAATGTCTGTTTACAGATGACATGACCATCTATGTAGAAATGCAAAAGAATCAACAAAAATCCTTATGGAACTAATAAGCCATTATAGCAAGGTTGCAGGTTAGGATACAAAGTATACTAAAGTCAAATGCTTTCCAAAATAGTGACAATAAACAAATGGAATAAAACACAATGGCATTCATATTAGCATCTGCAAAAATGAAATAAATATAAATCTAACAAAATATTACAGTATCTATATGAGAAAAACTATAAAACACTGATGAATGAAATCAGAGAAGAACTAAATAAATGGAGACATATACTACGTCCATGGATAAGAAGACTCAATATTGTTAAGATATCAGTTCTTCCCATCTTGATCTATGGATTCAATGCAATCCTAATCAAAATCCCAGAAAGTAGTTTTATGGATATTGACAAACAGATTCTAAAGTTTACATGGAGAGGTAAAAGATCCAGATAGCCTTTCCCTTTCTTTCTTGAAGGAGAACAAATTGGAGAACTGACTATACCCAACTTCAAGACTTCCTAGAAAGCTACAGTGATGAAGACAGTTTGATATTGGCCAAAAAAAAAAAAAAAAAAAGACAATTAGGTTAGCGGAACAGAATAGGGAGCCCAGAAATGGACCCCCTTAAATACTGTCAACTGATCTTTGACAAAGGAGCAAATGTAGTGTAATAGAGCAAAGGCAGTCTCAACACATGCTGCTGCAACAACTTGACATCCACATGCAAAAAAAAAAAAATCTAGATATTAACTCAACATGGATGATAGACCTAAATATAAAACAAAAAACTATAAAACTCCTAGAGGATTACATGACCTAGATATGGTGATACCTTTTTAGATATACCACCAAAGACACAATCATAAAATAATTGATAAGCTGGACTTCATTAAAATTAAAACCTTCTATTTTACAAAAAATAATGTTGAGAGAATGAGAAGGAAAGCCACACACTGGGAGAAAATATTTGCCAAAGACATCAGATAGAGGAGTGTTTTCCAAAATATACAAAGGACTGTTAAAACTCAACATCAAGAATGCAAACTACCCAGTTAAAATATGTGCCAAAGATCTTAATGGATACCTCAGCAAAGAAGATACACAGATGGCAAATAAGCATATGAAAAGATGCTCCAGTCATATGTCATCAGGGAAAAGCAAATAAAAATGAAGAGATACCACTATACACCTATTAGAATAGCCAAAGTCTAGAACACTGATTAACACCAAATGCTGACAAGGATGTGGACCATAAGGAGTCTCATTTATTGCTCATCAGATGCAAAATGACACAGATACTTTGGAAGACCATATGGCAGTTTCTCACAAAACTCTATATACTCTTGTCATAAAAACCAGCAATTGTGCTCCTTGGTATTTTCCCAAAAGAGGTGAAGTTTTATCTCCACACAAAAACCTGCACATGGATGTTTATAGCAGCTTAATTCACAACTGCCAAAAGTTAGAAGCAACTAAGATGTCCTTCAGTAGATGAATGGATTAAAAAAACCAAAAACAAACAAAAAACTGTGATACATCAGACAATGGAAATGAGCTATTAAGCCCTGAAAAACATGGAGAAACCTTCAATGCATATTACTAGGTAAAAGAAGCCAATCTGAAAAGACTACATACTGTATCATTTCAACTATATGACATTTTGGAAAAGGCAAAACTATAAAGACAACAAAAAGATCAGTGGTTACCAAGGGTTGGAGGGAGAGATGGAGAATGGACTTGAGACACGGGGAGGGGGGCGGGTAAGCTGGGACGAAGTGAGAGAGTAGCATGGACATATACACACTACCAAATGTAAAATAGTGGGAAGCAGCCGCATAGCACAGGGAGATCAGCTCGGTGCTTGTGACCACCTAGAGGGGTGGGATAGGGAGCGGGGGAGGGAGATGCAAGAGGAAGGAGATATGGGGATATATGTATATGTATAGCTGATTCACTTTGTTATAAAGCAGAAACTAACACACCATTGTAAAGCAATTATACTCCAATAAAGATGTTAAAAAAATTTTTTTAAAAGAGAGATGAATAGGCAGAACACAGAGGATTTCTAGGGCAATGAAAATACTCTGCATGATATTATAATGATGGATTAATATTTACCCAAACCCATAGACTGTACAACACCAAGAATGACCCCTAAGGTAAACTATGGACTTTGGATGCTCATGATGTATCAATAATATATAGGTTGATTCTTGGTAAAACTTGTACCACTCTGGGGAGTGATGTTGATAATGGGGGAGACTATGCATGTGTGGGAGCAGAGTGTATATGGGAAATCTAGGCCTCTCAATTTTGTTGTAAACCTAAAACTGTTCTAAAAAATGAAGACATAACAAATTATTATCTATCTCTGTATCTATCTGTTTACTCATGTATATATCTCTATTTTTATATAAACTTAATCTTTAAAGGCAAATTATAGTAAAGAAATCTTTGTACTAAGTCAGTACATGATATAAATTTTTTTATTAAATGCAAATATCATTTAAGTGGTTTTAAAAATGTGCTAACTATAGTGTGATTCCAAATTAGACCTTTTATTTCATTTATTCATCCATCCATACACCTGCTAATTTCCGGCAGCATGTAAGCATAAGTAAAAATTTACAATTTTGTTATGAAATGTAAATACCATCATTTTAGGGTGGCCGAACTTGAGGAAATATTAAAAATATTTTTTGTATTTTTCTTATCCTCTTCATAGTGAGTTTTAGCCATTCAAAAATTATATTTTTTTTAACGACTGGAAAAAAACCCAGAAAACTTGTACCTACATTATATTTACTCAATTAATGTTAGATAATTGAATGTGTATTGTAAACATACTTAATACTCATACCCTTATATTACAGAATTACCTTTTTTAGAAATCTAATGAGTTGATCATGTGAAAATTAGTAGATATTAGTTTCATGTTTTTGGCTTTCCAAAAAACTCCAAATTATCAGATTAATGTGGTGTGGTAGATTGATTACACTGCTGGCTCCTCTACTTCACCCCATGCTGTATCCATGCCCTTTGTCATATGGTGATACTGTTCTTTACCCAAAACAACAACAAAAAAAAGAGAAATATATTTTCCTGCTCCTTAATTTTGAATTAATCCTTGAGACCTGTTCTGGCTCATAAGATATTAGCCCATGTAAGGTAAATAGATGTTCAAAAACACCTTCCTGATTGGGTTTGTCCACTCTTGTTTTCCTGTGGTTACAATGAAAACTTGTACCTCCTAGTCTGCAGGACAATGAGAGTATGTGACAAGGTCCTGAGTTCCCCTAGTCATTCCAGCAAGAATGCCTTAGTCAGCCATGCTAGAGGTTCTCCCCAAAAGCAAACAAGCCCGTTCAGTCAACCGAGCTGCCTAGATGACCCATAGTTGGCAACAGATATACGAGTGAGCCCAGTTTGATCAATTAAGCCCAGACTAATGAGACTTATGAGTTAACACATGTTTAGTACTACTGAGAGTTTGTAGTCCTTTATCATGCAGCTTTATTGCAGTAGCAGATATCTGATACTAAGTGTTCTGCATTTAAGTTATAAAATCATATTATCTTGTAAATCTTCTCTGAAATCATGTGTGTAATAAAGTGACATTAACTCATTGCTTTGAAAGGACCACTTTTCTTTGTCAGGCATATTTTTCTTCAATCTGAAATCTATCTATCCAGGTATGTGTCTGTCTAACTTTCTTTCTACCCATTTTTTTCTCTCTCACACACAAGAAACTAATGCAGAATTTAAATCACAGTTTTCTCTGCAACTTGACTTTTCTTGCACTTTCTCTTTAAGAAACTTATGTGGAGATTTAGACACTTGAAAAAGAAATAGAAGTTATATTCTTCAGTTTCTCTAAGAAAGTAAAAGTATATATAGATACACATTTAGTGAAAGCTTTGTGTTCTTTTCATTTTATAATGCTATAAATAAAGAAAAAACAATGTTTTACCCAGTTCTGAAATGTGCAAGATTTAGTATGGCAGAAGGCATTTTATTGCTTGTGGTGGTTTTCTTAAGTATCCTATATGTTAGCTCTAACAGCTACAGCTTGATAATTGTGAATATAATACCTACATTTACCCTAAGCATTAGTCATATAACATTCTATCTGAAAATATTTTTACAACATATTAATTTTTTTATAATACGTCTTCACAGAAGTGTGATCATATAGTTTTAATCTGTGAAAATTAGGTCATAAAGTTGCTATGATAAATGTATTAAATATGTTTTAACATTTATTAAATATTATACAGGTAACAACAGATAAATGTCATTTCCCCAATTTTAAATAAACTACATAATCTTATTTCTAAAATTGCCTTTATCTTTTTGCTTTGTTATAGAAACAAATCCCTTCTCATGCTTTAGTTTCTATATCTTGAAGGAAAAAGATCCCTTTTGCAGCAATATAACAGTGATTGTAATAGCGTTCATTTGTAACCACTATGGACCATTGTTTTGGAGACCTGCACCTATTACACAACATTTTTTTTGCATTTCATACTATTTTGAATCAACTACTAAGACTCTCTGTAACAATAAACGATTTCTATATAACTTTTGAAGTGAATCTAATTTAAATATATAAATATATATAAATGTATTATTTTAATAAAATTTAAAACAAATAAAAAGGATCAGCCTGAATCTTAATTCAGAGACCTGACTCCTAAATTTTCAACTATAAGGGTATGAAGAATTTCTGTAACTCTAATATTTCCTTATTATGCAGAAGAATCAACTGACTTTACAAAACACCTGTCTACTTTGCATCTTAGATTTCCATGTAGTCAGTTATATTTCTTTTAAACAAACAGAGGAATTAGCATGTAAAGAATATAAGTAGGTAGGTGGTAACATGCACCACAAAATATATGCACTTGTAGAGTACCATAATATGACTTTGGATTCTCTTGCCCAAACTTTTCTATTTATACTGTCTTCAGGACATCTGAATTCACTCTGATCTGGCCAGCTGTGTCTCTTATCCCTCCTAAGAGATTTTTGGATCTCAGAAAGGTATCCTCATTGAACAGAGGAAAAAAATTCTCTAACATAAATTGTATCTATGTTTTCTTAGGTCAGTCTCCCAAGGCAATAGAATGAAAGCAAAAATAATCAAATGGAACCTAATTAAACTTATAAGCTTTTGCACAGCAAAGAAAACCATTAACAGAACGAAAAGACAACCTATGGCCTGGGAAAAAATATTTGCAAATCATGCAACCAATAAGGGCTTAATTTCCAAAATATACAAATAACTCATACAACTCAATAACAAAAAACCCAAACAACCCAATCAAAAAATGGGTAGAAGATCTAAATAGACATTTCTCCAAAGAAGACATACAGATGGCAATAGGCACACAAAAAGATGCTCAAAACATCACTGATTATTACAGCAATGCAAATCAAAACTACAATGAGGTACCACCTCTCACTGGTCAGAATCACCATCATTACAAAGTCTACAAATAACAAATGCTGGGGGGAGTGTGGAGAAAAGGGAACACTCCTACACTGTTGGTGGGAATGTAAATTGGTACAACCACTGTGGAGAACAGTATGGAGGTTCCTTAAAAAACTAAAACTAGATTTGTCATATGATCCAGCAATCCTTCTCCTGGGCATATATCTGGACAAAACCCATAATTCGAAAGGGTACATGCACCCCTATGTTCATAGCAGCACTATTCACAATAGCCAAGACATGAAAACAACTTAAATGTCCATCTACAGATGAATGGATAAAGAAGATGTGGTATATATATATATTATATATATATGCACACACACATATATATAGACATATGTACACATACACACACAATGGAATACTACTCAGCTATAAAAAAGAATGAAATAATGCCATCTGCAGCAACATGGATGGACCTAAAGATTATCACACTAAGTGAAGTAAGTCAGCAAGAGAAAGACAAATATCATATGATATCACTTATATGTGGAATCTAATATATGACACGAACATATCTACAGAAGAGAAACAGACTTACAGACACAGAAAACAGACTTGTGATTGCCAAGGGGGAGGAGAAGTTGGGGAGGGATGGATTGGGAGTTTGGGATTAGCAGATGCAAACTATTATATATAGAATAGATAAACAACAAGGTCCTACTATATAGCACAGGGAACTATATTCAGTATCCTGTAATAAACCATAATGGAAAAGAATATGAAAAAGAACATGTATAATTGAATCACTTTGCTTTACAGCTGAAATTAACACACTGTAAATCAACTATACCTCAATAAAATAAATTTTTAAAAAATCCTCATCTACTGCTGTGGAATTCCAAATATTGTGGAACATGCTGTGAAAGATGCAGTGGTTAAAGTAGGTTTTCTGTGCCAATACCTGTACCATTTCGCTAATTTTTAGAACTAGTACTATGTATTTTGTATTTTACAATCACAATTAAGGTAACTATTTATAGATTGTACGTGATACACAGAGATTCAGTATACCTCTGAACTTTGTTTAGGGGAGAGTCCCAGACTCATTTTTTGGAATGAGTAGGGAGTTGTTCTGCTATGATTTCTTAACACAAAGCTTTACCAGCTTCTTTCTGATGTTCTTTTTACTGTCTTAATTTATTTAATTGCGAGATCAGTTCTTTTAAAACAAAATTTACAGTCATTTAAATACTCTTTGAAGATACTTGCAAATATTTCCTGACTGTCCTATTTTCCCTCTGTTTTCACAGGTTGGAAAGTATATCTAAGAAAACAATTGAGGTAATTTGCATTTCCTTATTACAAACAACATGATGTGGTTATGGGCTGAACTGTGTCCCTCAAAATTCAAGTGTTGAAGCCATAACCTCCATTACCTCAGAAAATGATTGTATTTAGAAATAGGGACTTTAAAGAGGTGATTAAGTTAAATGAGGTCATTAGGGTGGCCCTATTCCAACCTGACTGGTGTCTTTTCTAGAACACACAGAGATTCCAGGGATATCCTTGTACAGAAGAGAGGCCATGTGAGGACACAGGGAAGGCAGCCATCTACAAGTCAAGAACAGAGGGCTCAGAAACCATAACTGCTGACACCTTCATCTTTGACTTCTCGTGTCCAGAACTGTGAGAAAACAAATTTCTGCTGTTTAAGACACTCAGTCTGTGGTACTTTGTTATGACAGTTCTAACAAACTCAGACAGATATATTTTTCCTTTAAATACAGGAACTATGACTACAAATTCATGGTAACTTTGTAGCTAAAATTCCAAGTTTCTCCATCCCTAAGAGGATCTTACTAGAATTTTAACATGTAGGATTGAATTGAATTAATTCTTATACTCTCATCATAATCAGTTCTTCCATAGTGGGGGACTGTTGGTCAGATCAAGTCCTAAAGATAAATGTTTCTTTAGCAATGGTGAATATTTTATCCCTTTATTATTAAGATTTTTTTCAATATCTCACAAGAACATCACCATTGTTGTTCTAGATATTATATTCAGGATATTGTATTTTTTTTAAGCAAAATGATAAAGAATATTGCCAAACACAATAAAATGTGAAGAGTACTTGAATTGCATTATAAGTGATAAAATAAAAATATGGCAAGTGTTTAGTTATGGCCAATATTTTAAAATGTAATTCAGGTCCTAAATACTTCATATTATTCCCAGTAAAAATGCATGGTCTAAACATTTGCTTCAGGTAAAATATAATTTTCTATGTCAAATCATTTCTTTTAAGAAACACTGTCCCATTTTAGTATTAAAATTTCAGAATAAAATTTGTGGAGATTGTAATAATGTTTTGTAGCAACTTCCATGACTTCTATAGATTTTTTTTAAAACTCAGAAGGATAAAGAAATTGAAGCATTTTTATTAACTGCTTCTGGTTAATCAGGAAAATTCAACACGTTTTATTTCACATTTTTGTCTATTCTTAACGGCATAGGAATTGTGGCTGCAAATTTTCTTACTTTAGAGTTTTAGTAGTTTTCATCTATATAGTAAGTTGCCTGTCCTTTGTTGAAACTGATTCTGTGCAGAAAAAAACTTTATTCTTCTGGATTTGCAATGGTGGTAAATGACAAAAATTACCCTGTAGATTAATGCACTTTTAAATACTCTAACTTGAATCATAAAACACTTAACTCTAAAAGGCACTTTAAAAGTTGGCTATTAAATTATTTGTCCTCTGAATAAGATGCCATATGTATTAGAAGCAGATGGATTTCTAACCTGTACTTATTCTTCAGTTTGTTTAATTTCTCCTTAGACATTAAAACAAAACAATCTACCATTCTAGATACTCACAATCCTCCCAGTCAAGGGTCATTCTTAGGATTAACCTTTTCAATTGGACAAAGATTTCTTTTTGTTTGGTTATATTTAATTGACTGATGACAATTCTAATTTCAAGTGATAATTTGGCCAAATCCTTTCTTTTTCCTCACGTGTGTTTCCTTGGTTTCTGTAACAAGTTTTCTTATTGGTCAAATTCACTCAAACAATATCCAGATAATTACAGAGGTTTGAAGAATATGTTACCACCAAATTTAAGACCAATATTTGACATCCAAATTGTGAAATACTTTGTCACATTTGCATCTCAACAAAGAGACATTTGTTATTGTTTGCTCTTGACAACCTAGATAGTGTACAATTAGGTCAACTTCTATTTTAGCCAATTAGAATAGTCAGAAGAACATAGCTCCCCTCTGTGAACAAAATTAGAATAATTTGTGTTGTTCCCTTGTTGAGTAGAGTAGTGTTGCTCACCCAAAGTATTATGTTTAAAAGAATTATATAAGGATATCTGCAGTAATGTTTAGTAAGTACAAAATGGGGTACTTGCTTCTAAGAAATTGTTTAGAAGTACAAAATGGGTACTTGCTTCTAAGAAATTGCCAAAAAGAAAATATTATAAAAAATATAATCAACTTTAAACCAGTAATATTGTTTTTAAATGAATAAATAAAATATAGAATAAAATATGATACTTAAGAAATTAGAACAATGGCATTAATTACATGATATGTCAGTAATGGTGTTACTGTGTTTACAAATTCTTATTTATGAAACAGTATTTACACACCAACAATCTTATTTCCCCCTAAAAGATCCCCACTTTTTCTTTGAATGTATCATTTTAAAAGTCCCATTCTTTAAACATGATAACTGAGCAGATTCAAACTTAATATTAGTACCTTCATTAGTTCACAATATGTGGATCCAAATATAATTTAGTGACTGAATGATCTTTCTTTTAAATAATGTCCAACACACGGCTGCCTCTCTTACTGTATTTAATTGCTTGGAGGTAGTTCCAAAAACTCTTATGCAGAACTAACTAAGAAAAATTTGAAAGCTATATGGTCCTGCCACATTGTAAAAGAAGGTTACAATAAGACAAAATTAAGTCGTGATACTGAAATTGTATAAAAGGCAAGATTTTTAGTTACAACCTTGAATAAGTGAATTCACCAGATCTATTGTGTGAGTTTACACTGAAAATGGATTATATTATAAAACAGTCTAGTCAGGTTGGGTTGTTGGTACATTTTTCATCTCTTTTAGACTCCCTAAGTTGCTAATCCAATTATGTAGCCTCTGAAATTGACAGATATGAATGTAGCACAATTTAAACCTCATGGGCTTCGTCTTGTTAAGTGGCATTGATGGATAAGTAAACAATAATACTTTTACTCACTAGTTCATTTAAGTACCCTACATATACTTAAGTATCCTTAGCCACTGGTTTAGTTTCCTTAATATATTCTGAACTCATAAAGGCTAAATATTTCAATCAACTTCTTTCCGTGAGGAATAAATTCTACCTCATAACACTGTTCTATTCAAATTAGAATATTCTGACCAAACTTGTTTACTCTTTATTTCCACATGGACAAAAGTTTCCGTGTATTGTAGAATTTCAAATTGAGATTTAGAAATATCATTTACTCTTAACTTATGAGTAGAATTTTCAAATTGCCATGGACTACAACCTATGGCTATTCCTGTAATTTCAATATTTCACATATATTTTATTATGGTCTTTTACTTGTAAAACATCTCTGTCTTTGCATTGTAAACTAAAATATGGAAAAAGTTGTCCTGATGACTCAGTAAATATTTGTGTTTACCTATATAATCTGTTGACAATTCCTAGCTGTTAAGTAAAACATACTATTCTTAGACATTAATTTAAATAAATTTAGTTTAGTCTCCTTTGTATGCTAGATTCACATTTCAAAGGTGAGTAAATTGTAAAATATTCAGAATACCTAATACAGATTTCACTACTGTGTTACCGCTACATTCTCCTTTTTGGGACAGGGTCCCCTCTGTCATAAGAAGTCCAGTCAGTTTTGACCAGAGGAGGTACTGACCCCTCTCTGACTCCCAGCACAAAGCTTAAAACACCACCCACAGCAAACAAGATCTTACAGTGAGGATAGAATATCACTAACCTTTTTGCTCTGTTCATAATTATGCCATCTATATGAATTCCTTAGTTTACTGAGGCCACTCTGATTACTACCTGTCCCTCTCACTCAGTTTCTTAGATTGCATTTGAATCTTTTTACATCCTCCAGCTTTGCCTTTTGACTTTCCCCTGTTGCATATTAGGAATCCTTCTGAAATGGGTTCTTTGATTAACTGTACTATCAATAAGGAAAGGACATTTTCTCACCAGCCCCACTTAAAAAATCTTAGGGAGGAATTTGTATTAATATGGCTTGGATTATCTTTATATCTTTGGCCTAAAAATATTACAGATACTGATTGGTAAGGCAGAGAGAGCCCCCTCACCCCCCATGGTCAAGGTGCTGAAATAAGCAGCCCCACCTCAAACTTCTGGAAGGAGTCAGGGAGGACAAATTGTTCAAGGAAAGGGAGCTTACTTAAGAAGTATAAATTAAATGGAGTTGGAGAGACCAAAACATACCTATTTGCTACAGTATTCATCTATAATTTTTATGTTCAAAAGTTATTAAAAACAATGACTGATGTCACTTTAAAGATGAACATCCTTCTTAAATATATATAATTTACATAATTTCTAAAACATATCCAGTTAATTAAGGGAAGAAGCTGTTATATATTTGGTGACAGTATTAGATGGTACTTAAATATGTGTGTCCTTTTAAATGTCATTTTCTTCTAAAATTAATATAGCTTACTTTTTCATAGATTAAAATTATAGTTTAGTTTTATGTGGGTATTAATAAGCACTAAGAACTGTGCTATTCATTTTATATGCATTGCATCATGTAACCATAACAGCAAATTATGAGCACGTTAAATAGACACTGACATCTATTTTTAAAATGTATCCAATAAAATATAAACACCCTAGCAATTTGATGCCGATCATCATACATTTAAAAATAAACAAAATTTTTATTAATAGTTGATGATGGTATGTTTTAATTTTCTCCTTAAGTCATGTTTCCATTTTTTCCTCACAGAATTTTATTCTACTCTACTATATCTGATTGAAAGTCTTATCAACCACCATACTTTTCTGAAACACAAAAACATACCTAAATTACAGTTCATATCTAATTTCAGTAAAACAAAATGTTCCTACCGGATTTAACTTTATAATGATTATGAGTATGTAATCATTCAAACATGTATACATATATTACAAATTTGTATAAATGGTTATTTAACACAAGGGGTACAAATTTTATTCTAAATGCACCTCTTAGTGAGAATAAATGGCGACAGATATGGTGCCTTAATCAAAGGAGGCATCTGTATTTCCCAATGTCTCTTTTAATGACCTAAAGTTTTTGCACCCAGAGTCAATGCAAGGGAGTTAAGATTCCATGTGGGTGAGGGGTGTGAATTTCTCTCCCAAAGAGTAAGAAAGGATATTGTGAAATAGGAGATAAGAAAGAACCCATAGGGGGGCCTTAATCACAGGCATTTTCTCAGCCAGGTCACTTTTAGGAAAGAGTACTTCAGGGGATCAGCATCAGGAAATTGCTTTCTCTGCAACAATTCCTGGCTGAGTTTCCCTTGGAATAACTGCATGTTTCCCTAGGTTTACCCCATGTGTAGACTGCTGTTATAATCATATCAATTTGTCAGATGAGGAAACAGAGGTAGAGTTTAGGAAGATTTCCCAAAGCTACACATTTGAGCATTTAAGTCAACATTTGAATTAATGTCTGTCTATCTGACCCCTAACCCTATGCACTTACCACTAAAATACATTAATGCCCACCCAACACTAATAATGCCACTGTAACACATTCATTATTAAAAGAAAGAGTTAAAGGACTTTTAGTACTACTGTTATTAATCAATAGTTTGATAAATAACACTTCACACCTTGCTTGTAATAGAGAAGAGTGGGATAAAGGGAACCACATTTCAGAGATATAAGAGAGATGTGGTGATCAGAATGAGTGCATCACTCTTCGGGGCACATTTCCTTCTGTCATTAAACAATAACAACAAATGCATATCTACAAACACATCACTCACTTGTATTCCTTCATTATCCAAAATGCAGTATAGGAAAGGGAGTGTGCTTATGTGTATGGATATGTATATGCTCCAGTGTCTAAGGAGAAAGAAGACAGAAAGAACTGGACAAGGAACTGTCTCTAAATGTTCACTCGAAGCCTTTTTCCTTCAATATTTTTCTATCATAGAAACTATAGTAACCACAGTAGCCATTTTGATTTCTGGTCTGGTTAGCCAAAGTGTTTCATAAATCCAGATGGGTATACAGACTGAAAAGTGCAAGACCTTGGAGCTCTGTAGTCATTGAGCAATCCCTGGAAGACCATTAATGTGAAGAGTGAGGTAATTAAAGTTGTGGTTCCATGGCCAAAGGTTAAATTCCCCAAAGCCCTGAGAATTATTAATGAGTAGTTGGGCAAAGTGAAAGTGTAACATTGAGACAAGAGGCAAAGAGAACCAGAACAATGACAGATTAACGTTGCAGCATTACTGTAATCAGGAGATTTATCAAATGGTTGGAAAATGCAAGCAGTAGGTGCATGGGGTAACAGGGAAAGTGGCAAAGACTGAAAGAACCTACAAACATGAATTCAAATAGAAGTGAATAATAAGGAAGAGCAGCACAATTGACACATTTATTCAACACAAACTTATTGAAGATTACTGTGTATGAAGCACCATGCAGGGGCTGGTCCTGCAAAATCAATCAAGACGTGGGCCTTTCTCTCCAAGAATGTATGTATCAGAAAACAAAACAAAACAAGAAAAAACAATCAGACAACTCCAGGACACTGGACAATAGGCTACAGATAGGTTTGAAAAAAACTATGTACATTTTGTGGGGAGTATGTTTATTTTTGGTTACATTCCAGACTTTTTAGGATGAGTTAAATTAGATGTAAGAGAGCCAAATGGTCTTTCTGTGTGAGTTTCTTATGCAACAGCTCAGTAATGTGAAACATTATGACATGAATGAGAAATTACAAGTAGTTTGGTATAATTGGAGTGAAAAAGCATTGTGTTGAAACTGTGGATTGGGTTAATTAAATTAGCTACTCAAATGGTGGATTTTATTAGTTTGTTAATCTATTATTGAGGATTAGGCATTCATTTTAGGTGTGGGCCAATGTTTAACACAGTTTTACACAGTTTATCCAGAGTGATAAGTTATGCCTCTCCAATCGCTGCCCATACCCATAACACTTACATATGTATACTCACCCAACGTATTTCTTGTTTCCAAAATCTACATATAAAATACAAGTGTGTATGTGTGTGTGTGTGTGTAGTGATTACGTGGACTTGTGTCAATCATCTCTTATTTATCTGCTGCTAATTCAGTCATCTCTTATTTATCTGCTCTTTTTCCCCTCTTTATCTAGTTAAGACAAAAGAGAAGAAAGAAAAATTCAGCCTTGCAAGTATAAATGTTTTCCACATTCCTTCTTTTGGATAAGAAAAAAAGGAGATTAAGAGAACAATCAGGAAAGATGGCCTTTTAGTTCCTGCTTTGGGACTTGACAGAAAGCATACAGAAAACTGCCAGCTGAGTGCCCCCCCATCCCCTTCTCCAAATCCCTTTGAAATGGCAATAGAGATTTCCAAAAGGAGTGCTTTCTTAATAGCCAAGAATCTCAAAAAGCCACTATGTGAACGAAACTCTTCAGGGTCTCTTAAGGACTCCATAGTCCAGATCAGGACTAAAGATATATATATATATATATATATATATATATATATATATATATGTATGGATATGTATGTATGTATTTATATTTATATACTCAAGAACAATTCTAAGCAAAGCTACAGAACATGTAGAAGTGGGTCTTTCTGGACGAGCCTGTAGAGACTTCAAATTTGAAATACCTACATCAATTCTAAAAGTAAGAACATAAAGGACTGTCATCATGGAAATAAATGGAACGAATGTCTGTGAAACAGCTGGGCTGGTTGCATCCTCCCTTTTTGTCTCTCCTTGTCCTCCCACTTTTCTCTATAAAAAGAGTATTTGTCAGTGCTTATTCTTTTCCCCAAGGTAAGCAGAACAGCTCACTGAAGAACTGAATGATCTCTGCAGAGGACTAGGCTTTCTACAATGGATATTGTTTTCCTGGAGTAAATCCCTTCCTATTTTTTTACATGATGGCAAGCAGAGGCAATCTGAATGCCTTACCACTACTTTTTCACTATAAAGTGGTGCTTGCTAATCCATATATAACATACAAAATCCTATAAAAATATACAAGTTCTCACTTACTTTGACTATTCCATGGGAAATAGGCCTGCCCAACTGAAGAGGAAACTCACACCACCTACTGTACACAAATTTGAATAAAAAAATCAAGACTCATTAGCCTTTTAGGAGAAATTTAACAGCTCAGAAAATGACCAACATGAGGAAAAGATCTAATTAAGGAAAAGAAAATTTAAATTTAAATAAAATTATACTTGATAACTCTGGTGAGATTAGAGACATTTCATCCTGGGGAAAAAAAGTTACTACAATAATACAAATAACAAGAACAACAATAAAAAGAAAAACATCTTTCCAAAAAAGATGTTTTTAGATTTTATATAACATTAGATTTTATCTAATTTTATCAATTAGATAAAATCCTTTTGGAAAGGCATATTTTCTATTCAAAAACATCAATCCAACAATGTAATTAAAGAGAAGTTTGAAATATTTTTTTTCCTTTAAAGCTTTTCAAATTCTAAAATATGTTAGCCTTAAATAAATTCTAAACTAACATCTTAGGTATTCAAGCTTCAGGAGTTGTATTTTTTTTTCCCTTTCAACTTCCTTTTGGCAAATTTTATGTTTAAAGTCTTTTAAATCAGCCTGCACATTTTAAAACTTGTAAGCAAAAGGATTTAGAGCTGTCATTCGGAATGTCATGTCTGTTGTCTGTGGTTCATGAATAATTGACACTGAGATTACCTAGGGAAATTTGCAATTAGCCTCATTAACATAAGAACGAACAGTAGGCTGCTTGGTGAATGCTAGATTTTAACTTAGGTATTTACTCAAGAGATAAAAAAAAGTTTATAATAGGACCTCTAATGAAAAATTCATTAGTTTGATTTGCTATCCCAAGGGTTTCCCAGTTACTTCATGAATCAGTCATTGAGAAAACCAAGAATACACATTCAGTTATTAATTTATACTTTCAACTACCTGTGAATGTACAAATAACAAAAGAGATCAATCTCCAGGTAACATATAATGATTCAACAGCAGTGATGCAAAATAAGTACCATATAGATCACTGCTAATCTGGCTGTTGATTATTCAGAGTTGAAAATTAGGTTCTAAGAAATGTACAAAATATTAATAAAATAATATCAAAAAATTTATTTGTAACTACTTGGAATGAATTTTAAATATGTAAAACTCAGGTGATAATAAACATCTTTATGATTCAATTTATTCTCTTTAAGGTTGATGCTTAACTCACAAGATATCAAATATACTTCTATAAAAAATTTTAAAAAACTCACAAGAACATTAATATACATTTTAAAAAGCACTAATTTTACCATTGCATCAAAAAGAATCAAATACCTAGGAATAAACCTACCTAAGGAGGTGAAAGATCTGTATTCACAAAACTATAGGATACTGATGAAAGAAATCAAAGATGACGCAAACAGATGGAGAGATATACCATGTTCTTGGATTGGAAGAATCAATATTGTGAAAATGACTATACTACCCAAAGCAATCTACAGATTCAATGCAATCCCTATCAAATTACAAATAGCATTTTTCACAGAATTAGGACAAAAAATTTTACAATTTATATGGAAACACAGTAGATCCCAAATAGCCAAAGCAATATTGAGAAAGAAAAACGGAGCTGGAGGAATCAGGTTCCCTGGCTTCAGACTATACTACAAAGATACAGTAATCAAAACATGGTACTAGCACAAAAACAGAAATATAGATCAATGGAACAGTATAGAAAGTTCAGAGATAAAGCCATGCACCTATATTCACCTAACCTATGACTAAGGAGGCAAGAATATACAATGGAGAAAAGAGTCTTTTTAATATGTGGCACTGGGAAAACTGGACAGCTACGTGTAAACGAATGAAATTAGATCACTTCCTAGACCACACACAACAATAAACTCAAAATGGAGTAAAGACCTAAATATAAGGCTGGATACCATAAAACTCTTGGAGAAAAACATCAGCAGAACACACTCTGACATAAACTGCAGTAAGATCTTTTTTGATCCACCTCCTAGAATAATGAAAATAAAAACAAAAATAAACAAATGGGACCTAATGAAACTTAAAGACTTGTGCACAGCAAAGGAAAACCATAAACAAGATGAAAAGACAACCTCAGAATGGGAGAAAATATTTGCAAATGATGTGACCAGCAAGGGCTTAATTTCCAAATATACAAACAGCTCATACAATTCAATAACAAAAAACAAACAACCGAATCAAAAAATGGGTGAAGATCTAAATAGACATTTCTCCAAAGAAAGCATACAGATGGCCAAAAACACATGAAAAGATGCTCAACATCACTAATTATTAGAGAAATGCAAATCAGAACTACAATGAGTTATCACCTCACACTGGTCAGAATGGCCATCATAAAACTTTACAGACAAATGCTGGAGAGGGTGTGGAGAAAAGGGAACCTTCCTACACTTTTAGTGGGAATGTAAACTGGTACAGCCACTATGGAGAATAGTATGGAGGTTCCTTAAAAAACTAAAAATAGAGCTACCATATGATCCAGCAGTCACACTTCTGGGCATATATCTGGAGAAAACCATAATTTGAAAAGATCCATGCACCCCAATGTTTACTGCAGTACTATTTACAATAACCAAGACATGGAAGCAACCTAAGTGTCCATTGACAGAGGAATGGATAAAGATGTGGTACATATATACAATGGAATATTACTCATCCATAAAAAAGAATGAAATAAAGCCATTTACAGCAACATGGATGGACATAGAGATTGTCATACTGAGTGAAGTAAGTCAGACAGAGAAAGACAAATATCATATCATATTGCTTATATGTGGAATCTAGAAAAATGGTACAAATGAACTTATTTACAAAATAGAAATAGAGTCAAGGATGTAAAAAACACACTTATGGTTACTGGGGCGGGGGGAGGGATAAATTGGGAGATTGGGGATTGACATATACACACTACTACATATAAAATAGATAACTAATAAGTACCTCCTGTATAGCACAGGGGACTCTGCTCAATATTCTATAATAACCTATATGGGAAAAGAATCTAAAAAGGAGTGGATATATGTATATGTATAACTGAGTCACTTTGCTGTACACCTAAAACTAACACAGCATTGTAATCCAACCACAATAAAAATTTTTAGAAAGCACTGATTTTTGCCCAAATGTAGTAAGAAGAAGAAAAAAATAAAATGGGTAATATTGAATAATGTGCACATAAAAGTACAAAAGTATGTTTCCACTCATTTGTATATTGATACATTTGTTATGATAACTGCACAACACTTTGGAAGTGTCTTTTAAAGCTGCACACATTTTAGGTTCAATTTAATGCAGCATTTTAAAGTATTATTTTTTCTAGTTCCACTTTAGTATGAGTGTAAAATAAGATATTGAAGATGTTAGAAAATATTACAATATAGTTTTAAAATTTTTAAAGAGAAGATGTCTGTATAGAGTGTAAGGGGGAAGCATTTCTGGAAGAGTTCATATTCCACAAAACGTATGTTGTGGACATGTGTCATCCAAACAATAAAATTATATGTGAAGAAATTCACAGAAAAAAAAATCATTTCATCTGAAATATTTTCTTTTAAAATTATAGGAAGTGCTAGGAACCAACAAAGATCCATCAGAGACTGAATAAACTAGCCAAAAAATAAAAAGCCAAAACAGCAGGGTTCAACACTTCAACTAAACAACTTTTAATCTATCAGTTATTCATTTTTAACATTGTTTCACATAATATGTAATTTCCTGGTACCAAGAGAATAAGAGAAGTAGTATTAATCAAAGTTCTCTGGAGAAACAGAACCAGTAGTGTGTGAGTCTGTATATACACATACCGTGTGTGTGTGTGTGTATATATAGAATATGTGTTTCAATGAGACTTCCTAGCAAAGGATGCACTGTAAAACAAAAATATTTTGTAACCCAGTTTTGTGAAAGGTAAAAATAACTACATTTAAAAGTATACTTTAGAAATTCTCCTCAAAAGAATCCTGTATTTGAACTCTGTTCATAGTTTTATTTTTTTAACTGTTTAGACAAACTGTTGGAAATTAGAATAATTTCCTGCATTAAGCTTAGACAAGTATAAATACAGCCCTATACAGTTTCATAGCTTCCCCTTCCCGCATTTGTGTATATTTGTGACAGTGGGTATATACAGCCTGAAAGTGTATACATGTATCATAACATGTAGATTAATATATTGTGAAGTATTCAGTAACCATTATGTATAAGGTAGATAAAAATTAAAAGGGTTTAATTTCCAAGAAAAAAATAGAAAAATGGTTTTTAAAAAATAAAGTTTAGGGCTTCCCTGGTGGCACAGTAGTTGAGAGTCTGCCTGCTGATGCGGGGGACACAGGTTCGTGCCCTGGTCCGGGAAGATCCCACATGCCGTGGAGCGGCTGGGCCCGTGAGCCATGGCTGCTGAGCCTGCGCATCCGGAGCCTGTGCTCTGCAACAGGAGAGGCCACAACAGTGAGAGGCCCGTGTACCGCAAAAAAATAAAAAATAATATTTATTAGAGCATAAAATTATATATACATATAAAATATATACATATTATATATACTATACATTGTATATATATTTTATATACATATATATGTATACATGTATGTATGGAGAGTCAAGTAGACATAAAATTCACCACCACATAAGTCTACTGCCTTTTTACCTAAGTAATATGGAAACTTCTGTGGAGGTCTTTACAGTTTACTCCAGATATTCCTCACCTCCTTGTCTAATTCTGTATTTCATTCTATATGGCAACATAGGTTGCCAAACCTCTAACAGAATTCTAGTCAGTATTTAATATTATTGTTATTATTTTAAGACTAGAAGTAAAGTCTTAAGTTCAGTTACAGAAGATAAATCTCTATAGAGACATTGCTATTAAGAGCCATCTTGAGTCTTTCTATGTATACTCAAAGGTCTCACAAGATATATGTTTCCAAATAGCAAATGTATTTAAAAATTTAAAAGTTCACATACTTTGAAGAAATAACTCTGAACTTCAAATTAATCACAACTGTGTTGAAGATAGCAATCCTGTATTCATCCAATTATCAAAATTAGTAATTTGTTCTAAGCAAATTATGCTTCTTATGATACTTCACTTATTTCCTTCATTATAAATTTGTTCACTGTGATTGGTGGAGCACTTAAATGTGGTGGCATGGGGAATATATTTCTAAGCACTTTCTTTCAATCTTGAGGATATAATAGATTTTTAATCCTCCAGCTTTTCCCCTTTACTAGTAAAACAAAGCCCTGAGTTTTAGCTTACAGAACAAGTTAAATCATTTTTCCCCTATAGGAAATAATCTGAATCTTAAACATAAATCATGTAGAAGTTCTATTTAAGAGTCCCCTCTTTTAGAGCCTCTTAATGGAGGATATCAACACTTGCTTTATAATTTTGAACTAATTAAATCAGTCTATTTGATTAAACCAAAAGGTCTATTTACCAAAATATTGTTCTGCTCACTAAATAGCTGTAGTTCAACACATTTACTTTCGACAAGTATTTTATCTTTTTTACATCTAAACCCAGAGGTAAAAATATCCCCGAAGGTCTGAATTATAAATGTTCCCTTAAATTGTGTTAATTTTACTCTTCATTTCTTCCTTCAGATAAGTTCAAGAAAGCTTAAAAGACATACCAGTAACTCTCTTTATTTAAATTTTCTTTTAAAATATAGGTGTTACTATATTTATCCATGCACATTTTGCCAACTCTTGCATAAACTGAAAATTTACAGATAAAATCCAAGTGCTTACATTATAGCAGCATTATTCAGTTGATTGCCACCACATTCCAATATTAATCATCAGTTGTATATTAAATGCCATATTCATTAACTTGAGGTCTATTAACTAAAATTTCCTGATAATTGTTTTAGACTTCATTGAAGTAAGTTTTTGCATTATTATCACATTTTTAAATTTGGCTGGAGTTTATTTTAAAATATATATTCAGAATTCATCACCATTAACTATTTAAAACTTTAACCTCATGGAGTAAAATAAATATGCAACTTAGTAGTTTTATTATTTATACTATCACTTATTCTAGGTCACATTTTATGAAATAAAATGTGCTTCTGCCATCAGCCTGTTCAGACCATCACCATCTCTCACCTGGATGATTGCAGTAGTTTCCTGTTTACTTCGAGCCGGTCTTTTTTCCCCACAATAGATAGCCACATTAAGAAACCATAAATAAGATCATGTAATTTCCTTAAATTTCTTCAATGGATTCATATAGTACTTAGAATTAAACCCTAATCCTTAGCAGGGCTTACATGTCTCAACCCGTTTATTTTTCCAAATCAAACAATAGTCCCTTGATTAGTACACAGGTGTCCAGGTCTCCTTTTTTGTTATTGGAGCAACCCATGCTCTTTTTTAGCTTAAAGATTTCCTGTTGCTACTTCTGCTTTGGAAGCCATAAATTCCCTCAAGTTCTTCCTTTGCCTTTGTCTTGTCCTATCCAAGTCTACCACATTCTGCCCTATTATAACTCCCATATCTATTCCAAACACCCACATTCCCCAGCAGGTTATCTTAAGAGTATTTTGCTCTTTTATAAGAATCACATAATCACTTATTTGCATATAAGACATTATTTTTCAGTCTGCCCTGAAGACAGTAAGTACTTCTGAAGACCTTCTGACAGGTCTTCAGAAGTATATTTTAGAAGGATAAAATGATGAAATAATATTTCATAAATTTCAATAATTCTAGATTGTGATTTATTTACGAGTATTTTTATTTGGTAGAGCAATATTTTATTTCATTTAGTTAAAAGAAATGAAGGTAATTAAAAAGAGGCTTCTTATGTATTTAGCGGCACTATGGACTTACTATTATTGATCATTAAATTGGATTCATATTCATGGAAGCCAAAACAAACTAGAGAAATGTTTTTTGTTTCTTTTATCGGTGGATAAAAGCATGCCGATTCCTTGTAAGAAATACTTGTCTTCTTTCAAGTAAAAATTGATAGAAATTGCCATGTTGGTGATTACACGTGGTAGCACAATAAAAAATTTCAACAATGTTTTCCAGAAAAAGCAGACAGTTTTCATATCACTAATACAGACTACAAAAGCAAGGAGTGAGAGACTAAAAACAACTTAGCAAACAATTCTAGGGGGATGGGAAATTAAGGAAGTTGAATAATTGTTTAATAAATTTTATATTTATTAAATGCTTAAGTACTAGTGACACTGCAGTAAACAAAAGCTGACAAAGTTATTCTCCTGACACATCAGCGGAAAAATCGAGATCAAACTGTTGAGGGGTAGAGGTTGTTAATGTACTTCTTGCTGTACCACTTTCAATGAAAAATCAAAGTGTAGCCATAGTTCCATTAAGATTTTTTTTAACCCTATGAAGTTTGGGGCAGAGAGAAAATAACGCATTAATAAGTATGAGAAAAAGATAACCAAGATCTGTACTTAAACTGTCAGTTTCAACTTTGAAAAAGCAGATATTTGATAACTGTCAGTTATGATATACGCTTCTATACCACATTCTATTTTACCTAAGCCATAATCTCGGTAAGAGTATCTTGAAATCTATTCTCATTAATTATTTGTTCTGTATTAGTCAACTATAGCCACAATAAGACCATATAACAAACTGCTCTAAAAAAGTGGCATGCAAATCAAACTTTGATTTCTCACTCTTGTGGTGGTTTGGCTGGAGCTCAGTTGATCTAAGGCTGTGATTAATTCTTGACCATGGGTTTGGTTCAGGTCTGTTCCTTGTCTTTTTCACTCTCCTGGGACCAGTGGGTTTCCTAGGGCATGCTCTTCTCATGGCAAGGACAGAAGTAGAACAGGGCAAACCCAACCACACAAATACCTTTCAAGCCTCTCCTCACATTTCTTCTATCAATCCATTTGACAAAGCAAGTCACATGGCCAAAGTCCATAGAGGAAAGAGGAAGGGAAAAAATATTTGTGGAACAATGATCTAATCTACCACAGAATCTAATAGCCTGGCTAATGGACTGTTCCAAATATTTCATATATTTTACAGCCTATACTGTACTGTTCTTGTAGTTCCTGTTACTGCAATAAGCTAAAAAGTTTACGAGTATCTGGGCAGCCTAAACTATATAACATTTTTCATGAGTCATAAACAAGCCTTCAGAGAACTCATTTTTGCTTTCTAAAAGACATATCATTTAAAAATTTTGTTTTGAGATGTTCAGATAAACAGTTATAAGAAATAATACAGAAAGATTCATATACCTTTACCCATTTTCTCCCAATGGTAAATAACCCCTTGCAAAACTGCAGTATAATATCACAGTCAAATGACATTGACACTATCCGACAACCTTATTCAGATTTCACTAGTTTTACATGCACTCATGTGTGTATGTGTGTCTATGTATGTATATGCAATTTTATGTGTAGATTCGTATGAATACACCACAATAAGATATAGCATAAGAGTTTCATTACAGGGATTCCTTGTGCTGTCCTTGTATAGCCACAGCCATCTTGCTTCCTACCAGCTCCTGGCAACTATTAATTGGTTCTCTGTTTCTAAGATTTTATCTGTTTAAGAATGCTATAGAGGGCTTCCCTGGTGGCGCAGTGGTTGAGAGTCCTCCTACCGATGCTGGGGACGCGGGTTCGTGGCCCGGTCCGGGAAGATCCCACATGCCGTGGAGCGGCTGGGCCCGTGAGCCGTGGCCGCTAAGCCTGCGCGTCCGGAGCCTGTGTTCCGCAATGGGAGAGGCCACAACACTGAGAGGCCCGCGTAATCAAAAAAAAAAAAAAAAAAAAAAAAAAAAAAAGAATGCTATAGAAACGGACTCATAGTATATAGCCTTTGAGGTTGGCTTTTTTTTTCACTTAGAATAATTTTTCAAATATAATAAATATTTTCAAATGACCAATGGATTAGTCTCCAAAGTTTACTAACAGCCCATGCAGCCTAATATCATTAAAACAAACAACCCAATCAGAAAACGGGCAAAAGACCTAAATAGACATGTCTCCAAAGAAGACATAAATATGGCCAAGAGGCACATGAAAAGATGTTCAACATCGCTAATTATTAGAGAAATGCAAATCAAAACTACAATGAGATAGCACCTCACACCAGGCAGAATGGCTATCATCAAAAAATCCACAAACAATAAATGCTGGAGAGAGTGTGGAGAGAAGGGAACCCTCCTACACTGTTGGTGGGAATGTAAATTGGTACAGCCACTATGGAGAACAGTACGGAGGTTCCCTAAAAGTCTAAAAATAGAGCTACCATATGATTCTGCAATCCCACTCCTGGGCATATATTCAGAGAAAAACATGGTCCGAAAGGATATATGCACCCCAGTGTTCATTGCAGCACTGTTTACAATAGCCAAGACATGGGAGCAACCTAAATGTCCATTGACATATGAATGGATAAAGAAGATGTGGCACATATATACAATGGAATATTACTTAGCCATTAAAAAGAATGAAATAATGCCATTTGCAGCAACATGGATGGACCTAGAGATTGTCATACTGAGTGAAGTAAGACAGAGAAAAAAATATCTCCTGATATCGCTTATATGTGGAATCTAAAAAAAAATGATACAAATGAACTTATTTACAAAACAGAAACAGACTCACAAACTTACGGTTACCGGGGGGAAGGGGTTGGGGTGAGGGATAGTTAGGGGGTTTGAGATTGACATGTACACAGTACTATATTTAAAATGGATAAACAACAAGGACCTACTGTATAGCGCAGAGAACTCTGCTCAATATTATGTACCAACCTAAATGGGAAAAATATTCGAAAACGAATAGATACATGTATATGTACAACTCAATCACTTTGTTATACACCTGAAACTAACACAACATTGTTAATCAACTATACTCCAATATAAAATAAGAAGTTAAAAAAAGAATAATTCCCTTGATATCTATCCAAGTTGTTACATGGATCAATAATTTGTTCCTTTTCATTGCTGAATAGTATTCTGTGGTGTGATGTCACAGTCTTTTTAACTGTTCACCTATAAAAGGACAATATTTCTATGGTTTTGGCTATTATAAATCTATTATTAACATTAATTATACAGGTTTTATGTTAGCATAATTTTTTGTTCCTCTAGGATAAATACTCAATAGTGCAATTGCTGGGTCAGATGGAAAACACATATTTAGCTTTGTGAGAAACTTCCATATTGTTTTCCAGAGTAGCTATACCATTTTCATTATTATTAGAAATATGTGAGTGATCCAGATTCTCTAACAGTCATATATTTTTATGCTGGGATAATGGGGCATTATTTTGCAAAATATGGGTAAAGTTTCAGTTTAACACTCATTTTATAGGAGTTGAAGTAATATGCATTTCTAAGAAAATATTTAAAACAAGGCTTTAAGCAGTGTTCAGGTAATAGGAAATTTCTCACAAAACTCAAGAACACTTTAATACTATCCTCTTAAAAATCTAATCTTGCCTTTTAATTTCAGGCATTATATGTTGCATTTATAAAATAATCAGGGGTTATAGTGGTTTCATATGGTTTTACACACATAGCCTGATGATGATAATAGTTTGAGTTAACTATGATATAATAGGTTACACTAATCCCTGTGTATTTTGGGCGGTCTGTCTCCAAAAGGAGTGTTTCCATAGTTGGTATAAGTAAAGAATGTACAAACAAAGGGCTGTATCTTTAATGTTATAACCATTAAGGCAATCTGTTTCCCTGGTTGAGTGACTCTGGTAGTAAAGGAATCTGTAGATACAATAATTAAAGTATCACGTTTTGTCACTTCTCTCATACACCAAAATACACCAAGTTTGTATGATTCTCATGTATGTGATATAAAAGTAACGTAATTGCTTTTAAGAAGCATAGAGCAGCCCATTATTTCAGGCTGAGCAAAATCTATTTACCATCCTCAGGCCCTGAATTTTCTTCACCAAACTTAAAATCTTGACTCCTACATTTGTTTTCCACTAGTCTACCTCATTTTGTTTTTATCTGATGATGACCTATAGTCTCTAGGATGCAGTCTAAATTTCTAGCCAGCTCTGTTTTCAAAAAAAGTTTATTCTGTGTTGAGTGCTAGGAGAATACCTCATTTTTGTTTTGCCCTTCATGGATTAACAAAGTCCTCAAACCTCAATTCCATTAAATGAGGGATTTCAGAATCTATAGTGGGGAAATACGTTCACTAAATTTGAATGTGACCATGGAGAGGATGGTGGCAGTAGTGGGGGGGCAGGTACAGTATATTTACAGAGGTGGGGCAGTGGGTTTTCTTAATTTAGTTGAATCATCATCAGTTAACTATTTTATCAGTGTAAGGTTTTATGGAATGATTTACCACCTTCAAGGGAGCAGAGTGACAGATCAGAAGTCTTTTGGACATTTTCCTCAGAGGTAACAGACTGTTATATCAAACCATGATTATAAAGAAATTGACAATAATTCTAGTATTTGCCAATCATGTTCATCTGAACAGCATATATACATACCAAGAAAAATAAAATCTACATATAAGAATGCTTTAACAAATTGAAAATTTGGCAAACTATGGAAGAGGTGGATTTATTCTTTCTTCTTTTACTAATTTTCTGTATGTATGTGTGACTCATTATGTCACCTTCCCTTCTATCTTTTTACTCTGTTTTTGCCTCTGAATCTTACCTTGTCCGGTGCTAGGTTAAAGGCTACTCTGAGAGACACAGTCAAGTCCTTAAAATCTTTCCAGGACACTATTATCTGCTCCCACCATCAAGTATCCATTGTTCATTGTTGAAACTCAAGATATGTCTTTAGAATCAAATTCGAAAGAAGAAAAAGGTTTTACACAGCACATATACTAGTAAAGTTGTTTAAAAATTAATCCTTAAGAGGCTAATGGAGATAAGGTGAATAAAACTGTTAACTTAGCAATCAGAAGAAGGTACTATTCCTACTCTGTATTTTGTAAAAGAAAAATAACTCTTTTTGAAAACCTGATTTTTTAAAGTGACGTTTTTAGAAGACTAATCAGAATAACATTCTCATGCTGACGTCAACCTGTAAGAAGGTGACATGTTTTTATTGTGAAAGGAGATTTCTCCCACCATTTGAAAAAAAAAGTAGCAAATTATGATAACTAAATGTTATATAGAAGAGCTTAGAAGGTAGGGAATGAAGAAATAAATTCATAATAAGGATTGAGATAAGGGCCTTAGAGGAAATTTGTTATCTAGCATTAAAATATCTAATCAGTGAAGAAAATTTGTATTGGCCATTCAAACTGACCCAAACCTGTAACAACACTTTTTGAATAGGTCCAATCTATTGCAGACAAGTTCTCTTGTAGAAAATAGCCTTATACAAATGTATTACCTGCTCCTGCATTACAAGAGTTATTCTTTAGTGTTAAAAAAAAAAAAGGGGGGGGGTGTGTGTGGGAGGTAAGCGTATATTTACCTAACATTAACAACTTAGGATAAATTTCTAAAAGATGTGCCAAAGGGAATTAACATATCTAAGGCTCTTGCCAACAGTGTCTTATTGTCCATATAGAAACATGAAATGGAGAGCATTTTCTGCTGCTTTGAGTAAATTAAATTCTGAGGTAACTGGTCATCAAAGCACAGTAAAATACAGTTTTGATTTGCTTATCGTAAGAAACTTGGTAGTGCTCCAGGATACAATTGCTAAATTTTTATGTCTCTGCCACTCCACCCCTTTTTAGGGGAACAGATGCCATCTCTCACCTGCAGTCCAAAGAGGGGTGAATGATACAAACTGAACCAATCATAGTATCCTACCCTTCAAAATTTATGAACCAGGGATAAGCAAGCCAGTCCAATCAGACTCCTTCACCATATTCCTCCATCCATTCACCAAAGCTAGCAGAAATACTTCTTATTCCTCTCTGAAAGAAGGAATGAAAGAGTGAAAGAGAAAGGATTTAACCACAGAACTGGTTGTAGTCCTATTTTTCTGCAAAATGTAGAAATCTCAGTTTCAATGGAACAGATGGAAGCTATGAATTAGACATAGGCCAACATGAAATACAGAGATGGAAAGCAAGAACAAGTGCGAGAGGGAGGGAAAGAGAAACATGGTTTGAGTTATAGATGCAGTCATTTCAAGGCCAAAACGTCTCCTGATCTTTCAAGTTTGGTGACATGAAAGAGTGTATATTCCTGTTTTTTGTTTTTTTTTTTTAACTTACTGCATTGGTATCTCTCTCATTTCCACCTAAAATAATTCTAAAAAATATCTTTGCTTTAATGAGTATGATTTACTATATTCTGGTTAGCTTTAAAGATAGTTTTATTTCTTTGGTCTTTTTAAATCAACATATAAATAATTACTACTTATTTTTTAGGTTTGGAAACTAGATATATATTTTAGGGAGTTAGGTTTGTAACACCTATTTTACATTTTAATACAGGTCATCCCCTTTTTTATTGAAAGAATATAGAAGTTATATTTTCAAGTTTATTTCTTAGCATAAACAAAATTCTAGAGTAATTCACATTTTCCTAAACATGTTATATCAAAATAAAGTAAATTTTAATAAAAATCTTAGAAACACTAAAGTATGACCATTATGCCAATAAAATATGAAAAATATAAGAGTGGGTTTGTTTTGTTGTGTTTTCAGCTTGAAGTAGGTTGGGTACCTGGAGTCCCATCCACTGGTTTCACCTAAAATACATGTATCGATAGTAACCTCAGTGTCATCTTAATGAAGTCAGGACATCTGTGAGACTTGGAAAACAATGACTCTATACCATATTGTTAACCAGATATCACACTTGATCTTTAGAAATTTATTACAGAATTGTACCAGACTTAACTAGAAGAGTAGGTCTTGCCTTCCAAAAAATTCTCCATGATGAATTTAGGTATACAAACCTTAACTGGTGTTATATGGCACTACAAACAAAATATTTCCCTGAAAGCATCAACATTTTTCAAGGGATGGGAATAATTTTGAATTTATGTGGACTTTAAAAATTCTATTTTTGGCTCAGATGTGTGAATCTTGGTGGTTTGGCCGAAATTGTACAAGTACTATTTTGATAGTTAACTGTCTCTTTATTGAATATCTTCAGTCAATAGAACTTATAAATATCTATTTTAGTATTTTGTTTATATATGTGTGGTTATGCTTTGTTGCCTTTCCACTTCAGAAAATTTCTTGTTAACATATGTGTTTTGGAGAAAAATTGGCTTTGGTATTATTTTTGTTTATATTTTGATGTATATTTAAATGTAAATTGTTTTTTAAGATAAAATAGTTATATACTTAAAAGAGGAAGCTTCGATGTATATCAAAAATAAAAATGTTTAATAAGGAAAATTAAAAATATCCTGAAATATTTGTGAGGTTTGGCATACATACATACTCTAAGTTTTCTATACCACCCTTGACAATAAAGAATATTATTTCATAACCCCAACTACAGTTATTCAATGAGTAGTAAGTAGTAATCCATATAATAGTATAGGAGGCACTTACATTCTTTAGAATGATTTTTTTTTAATTGGGAGATACAAATGATTCTAATCTTAGTATGTGTTATGAGTGAGAGACGGCTTGGAAAAAGAAAGATATGAAAATATTATTCTTACAGTAATATTTAACATCGATCATTAGCATTTTCTTTTAGCTGAAGAGAGAATTGTGAATTATAAACAATACAGGAATATCAAAATCAACAAAACCAATAAAAAATTGTTTAAAGCTTCCTAGGAGATTAACATAATATAACTGCCTTGGATAGTGAGTCTAAGATCATGACACTTTTGATGAAATCCTCTATTGAAGAGATGTCAAACCTTTGGGTCAGTAATCATGCTAATATCAAGAAATATCATTAAAATATGTAGCTAACAGTAATAAAATACATTTTAAATAACTCTTGGATAAAGTGATATCAAAGTGTTATTTTAAAAACAGATGGCTCAGATATTAAGGATTTGGCCATATTACTAGTTTTTGCTAAGTGCTTTGAAGAAGATATTTCTGAAGGATACATCTCAAATCATGTTAATTCTGCAAATGCTAATAATCAAAACTAATAGTAATTTTATGAATTTTTATGAATTCAGAATTCTTTTGTCTATTTGCTTATTTCATTTTCCCAGAATACCTTTATCATCTGGGGGGGTGTGTGTGTGTGTGTGTGTGTGTGTGTGTGTTCTCCCTGAACTCCTTTTGGGAAATGCCCTTCTTCTATTCCAGGATATGTGAAAGGCTTTCAGTCAGGATATCCTACCACCTTCTGGCTAACTAAGCTGTTAAGATATCTTCTCCTGTAAGTTTAAGCAAAATTCTATTAGTTTCCTGTGGCTTGTTACCAAATTACCACAAACCTGGTGGCTTAAAACAACAGCAACTTATTCTCTCAAAGTTCTGGGGGTCATCAGTCTGAAATCAAGGTGTCAGCACTCCCTTCAAAGACTCTTAAAAATTCAAGTTCTACTAAATCTGTGCTCTAAAAGTTACATATTACATGGAACGATAGAGTTGGAGCAGATAAATCAAAGCCTACACAACTTTCTAAGCCAGGCAGTGACAAAAAAAGTAATCGACACCTTGTGAGATAAGTTTGATCAGGCAAGCATCTCAAATGCATAAATGAAGTGGAGTGAAAATAATGGCACTTTTTCCACCAGAGTAAGGCTGGTGGGTGCTGACAATGTAGAGGGAGTGGAGTTATGTGCCAGGGTTTCTATTCTTCAGGTGTGCATGGGAGGTGAGAAAATGAACTGAGATCTTAAACTAGTACACCCAGAGTATAGGTACTCATTTTTGATAGAGAAAAAAGTATTCCTGCTGCTAATACAGTCTTCCCTGATAAACATTATAATTCTGTTTCAGCCATTCCTATTGCATTGCATAGAAAAAATTATCTATGTACAAATGTCACTTAGGCATTACACTGTCACCATTTAGCTTTTTATCAATTGCATCTGTGCTACTTAGAGACACAAGTATTATCTTAGGCTGTACAAAAATCTCTAGAAAAGCTTCATTTTGTTTCTCCCCCATGTCTAGCTGTTCATCCCTTTTTATTATTATTATTAGAGACACTTCATATATTTCTAATTTTTTTTAAAATTTTGTTTTCCTTCTTGGAACCAAAAAACACTAGCATATTCTAAAAATATGTATATATGTAGAGAGAAAGAGAAAGAAAATGAGGGAGGGAGAGAAGACTGTCCTCAATGCTCCAACAGATAGATCCCTGAGAATATCTTGCACTGAAATTTCCTCTACTGATTTTTGTTTGGTTGTTCAAAGGAGTAATAAAGCCGTTAACAGTGTTTAGCTTTGAAGTGAAATGACGAGATGTGCTTTGGGAGAATGAATTAAAAAACATTAACAATATTAGTGTATATTTTTAATTGGTTACAGTAAGAATGCATTTTGATAAAATTAAAACAGTTCATAATAAAAGATCTTTAAAAAAAGGCAAATATCTGAAGTAGATCTGTTTCATGTGAACGCCTTCCAGATTTGTATTAGAAATTTATTGGGAATACTAAAAATATGTGGATCCAATTAATATCTTAAATCCTGATTCTGTCTTTGTCATTCATTTATTAAATTACCTGGAGGAAATGATCTTATGAATTGGTAACTCAGTTTTCCTGTTTGTCAGTAAAGAGAGGAGGCTACATAGTTCTGTGGTAGGCAGAATGGCCTTCCAAAGATGTCTGACTGCCAGGCCTCAGGAGCCATGAACATGGTTGCCCTTATAACGCAAAAGGGACTTTAAAAACTTACGCTTAGGATCTCAAGATGGGAGATTTTTCTGGATTACCAAAATGGGCCCAATACAATCACGAGTCATTAAAACTGGAAAACCTATCCGGCTGTGGTCAGAGGGAGATTTAACTACCCAAGACAGACCCAAGAGAGATTAGATGTTGCTGGCTTTGAAGATGGGAGGAATGAGGCTAAGGCCCAAGGAATGCAGACAGCCTATAAAAGCTGGAAAAGGCAGGGAAATGAATTCTCTCCTACTGCTTCCACAAAGAAACCCTGACCTGCCAAAATCTTGATTTTAGCCTAATGAGACCTGTGCCAGACTTCTGACTCACAAAACTCCAAAATAGTACATTTGTGCTGTTTAAAACTGCTCAATTTATGACAATTTGTTGTGACAGCTATAGAAAACTAATGAAATTCTAAGACTGCTTTCAAATATATTTTAATAAAAATATCCTTTTCTAGCTTAAAATTGTCTTTTCCACCTTCTTTCTACTTCTCTTTACAGTTACTTTTATGGGATATAACAAGTAGATTTTTCTTTAGCAATATCAAATTCCACTAATATAAATGTAAACAAAATGTACCTCTTAGAATACTGATTAACACATTCACAAGCCAAGCTAATATTTTAATATGTGCAAACATATATTTCTGTATGGAGAGTTTTGTATCTTGGACTCTTTGATAACAAGGTAAATAAACCTGAAAACTTAACATACTGCTCCAGTGTTCTCATTTACATATAAAATGAGTAGTACATTTTGCCAGGTTTTTTGTATACTGGAAACAGTAAATTCAACTTCTAAGTAGTTTGTGTTCACTGATATAGTTTAAGCATATGAATGTAAGCTTCAAGAGGGCAGGTAGTTCATCTGTATTTATTCCCAGCAGGTGGAACAATGCCTGGCACGTATCAGGTAACCATTAATTAATCTGCATAATTAACTTATTATAAGTATAATCATCATCATATGTATAGCTATATACTTACAAGTAGGTGCATATATATTTATCTGCAATTTGCTTAAAATACAATAAATACTTGATTATAATATTTGATATTATTTTACATATCCTTATGAGTCACTGAAAGATTACTATTACAACACTAATAGCATTTACTTTTTAATTTTTATAATTTAAAATTTTTTTTTAATTTTTATTTATTCATTGGCTGGGACATGAGGCTGAACACGCCCCGGCATTGAAAGTGCGAAGTCCTAACCACTGGACCTCCAGGGCATTCCCTGAAAGCATTTATTGAGTACAAAACTGAAGTCGAAGTTGTATAGAAAGGAGGAGAAATGAATGAATCACATTAATTTTAGCTCTTTTTTCTAAAGTTATAGTCATTTAAATTTCTCCCTTTTAAAGAAGATCTTTGTGATAAAACACTCCATATATTCAAACATGCAACTGCTGTATTAAGAGATATTTAAAGTATTGCTGCAAAAAAAATTTTTTTTAATTTTAATTTTTTCTCTATTAAACTCTCAGAACCATGCTAATATATTGTGGGTTGGCCAAAAAGTTCATTCAGGTTTTTCTGTAACATCTTATGGAAAAACCTGAACGAACTTTTTGGTCAACACAATACTCCTTCTAAGGTAGACTTAATTTGATTAATTTTCTCATCAGTCAGTCAAATCATTATTACATACAAAGAAAAACATGCCTGGGACTTCCCTGGTGGCACAGTGGTTAAGAATCTGCCTGCCAATGCAGGAGACACAGGTTTGAGCCCTTGTCCGGGAAGATCCCATATGCCGCGGAACAACTAAGCCCGTGCGCCACAACTACTGAGCCTGTGCTCTAGAACCTGCAAGCCACAACTACTGAGCTCACGTGCCACAACTACTGAAGCCCGCGTGCCTAGAGCCCAAGTTCCGCAACAAGAGAAGCCACCACAATGAGGAGCCCACACACCGCAGCAAAGAGTAGCCCCGGCTCACCAACGAAGACCCAACGCAGCCATAAATAAATAAATAAATAAATAAATAAAAACATGCCTTTAAGTCCTTTCCATATTTATTTGTTAATTGTCATAAATTGGGTTATAGGTTAGAATTCGGGTCAGATATAAAGGAACCTGTCAGTTGATCTTTCGTATTCTTCCCCATCTTTATATTGTTCTTTTACTTTCCTTTTCCTGCAATGGTTAGGTAAGTGGACTAAAACCGAACACGCAGAATCAACTCTGGAGGAGAAAGAGTGAAGAGATGGAATGGGGAGCTGAAGAAGGGGAGGCTCCATTCCTGAAAGCAGTGCTCTGAGTCATCAAGCTGCT
Organism: Tursiops truncatus; assembly: GCF_011762595.2. Classification (NCBI taxonomy): domain Eukaryota; kingdom Metazoa; phylum Chordata; class Mammalia; order Artiodactyla; family Delphinidae; genus Tursiops; species Tursiops truncatus. Next base: position 8,291,409 of record NC_047038.1, read on the forward strand.
ATTGCAGCTTTGTCTGTTCTGACCCTTTTTAATGCCTGATGAATTGTCCTCAGGTGAGGGCACCTATTTAAACCAAGTAAAAATGATTTTCTTATTAGTGGCTAATGGCAACTGGTGTACTTTACAACCCACTCCACCATCCGTGCAGTGATTTTGGAATTCTATGAGGTTTTGTAAGCCTTCTGAATTTTACATTAGTACTTGTGCAAAATAAGACAATTTAAAGATCTCTTGGACCACAGAATTTAAAATTCAACCATTCTGAAACACTGCAGGGAGTCTGGAGAAGAAGGGAAAATGGCAAAAGAGAAATGTGCAACTTCAGATAGATATAACTTTTAAGAATAAGCAAAATTTACATTTTACAATATTTTTAATCTCTAAAGCACTTTCTTAGTTTATTGTACAACTTTGTAAAGTAAGTAAGGGCCTCAGTCATAATACTCATTTAATATTTATATTTGAATATTGATTGTTCACATTGGGAAACTAAGTAACACTGATTCAAATACTTATGTCTCTATTTCAAAGAGCAAACGTGTATTAAGAGGAAAAATTTCCACTCAGACCTTCATAAAGACCTCTGTACAGAAGGCTTACTTAGGGTCTCTCTTTATAGTGAGTTGAAAACAACTTTGCATTGTGTTTTGCAATTATCTAAATGTTTTTCTCAAAAAATTAGATCAATTTTAAAGTGTCACTAGTGACATGATTTCTTAGGGTTTTGCACATGTTGAAAGATCGCCCAAATAAACTTGTTTGTTTATAGAAAAAGATATTGTAAATTATCCCGAGGAGAAGGTGGTCTACTACCTTTAAAACATAATATTTTGATTCTGTCATATTAAAATTTTAGATAGGGAGAGAATGTTAGGCTGATAAGATATCAGCTTGGTACAATTATTTTGTTTCCTCATCAAATAACACTTACTTCTTTACTGATAACTTACAGAGAGAATGGGAAACTCTCAGGTTATCTAATTACTGAAAATAGAGGGAGTGTGTTAGACACAGGATTATGGATCTTTGATGTAGAGATAGTCTCATAAAATCATCAGTTCTAGGATTACTTTATAGATGATTATAAAATGATCATTTGTGGAATTGCTTACAACAGCATTTCTTTTCATAGCTCATGTTTACTTTCAGGTCTGCCAATGTTTTTCAAAGAAAAAAATCCATGGAGTTATAAAATAACTATCATTTTGGTCATATAAATTCAACAGTTCGATTTTATTCAATTTTAAGTATTCCACTGTGTTTAGCTCAGCTCTATTTTAATAAACCTCAAAAATTCATTGGAACAAGAAATTAAGAAAATAAAAGTAAATACAAAACAAATCAATTACTAACTTACCATTTACACATTATATTCAAGCATTTTTCTGGCCATATATTATAATGACTTGTAAAAATCCTCAGGTATTCAGCTACATTGCAAACAATAGTGACCCAAACTGTTCTAGTTTTATTTTAAGTAGTTTAAGAAAGCATCATGATTAAATTTAAATTATCAAATATTTTAAAATAAAAGTAAATGTGAACCTCTAGTCAACTTACTAAGATCCCAGTACTGAGTTATTATTTAGAAAATATATAATAACATAAAATAATACTTTAAAACTGACATAAACTGAAATTTCTTCCTTATACAATCATCACTAGAAATGCAACTTTTTCTCTGTTTTAAAATAGTAGGAGAGAGTGAGCATAGGTTACAGAATAAGGCTATTTGACAAAGTTATATAAATTAAAATAGAATAATTACCGAAATATTTTAATACTACTAACATGTCAGTTAATATTTTAAATTCCTAGATTATACACAGAAATGAGGACAAGTATTTCATAATACGTTTCCAAAACATTTTTTCCACACTATATGGTATGTAATGAAAGGAAATAAAAGAACGTGTAATTTTGAAGACGGTTTTCTTCTCAAATTATTTGTTGATTAAAATCTCTTAATATTGGGATAGCTTAATAACACTAAGTCAGTAATTTAATAATTCTGTATTGTTAGTGTAAACATTCTCTGAAGTAAAATAATTCTTAAAATAATTTTAAAGACAAATAGAAAATGTGTACGCATGGATAAATGGATTCATAAAAGATGGAAAAATCACTACAATTTATAAATTTCATTGGTCATATCTTCAGGTCACTTTGAAACTTGCCTGACCTCACCACTATTCCACTGCAGTACTTCCAAGATCACACTTTTCTCACATCCCCTTTGCAATCACCTGAACTATGCTGAAAACTCCTTTCTCTGTCTGGGAACAAATAAAGACGGTAGCATTCCTGAAACATTTTACCCAGATAATGTTGTTTAAGAATCAGTACTGATGTTGGTATAGATTCTTATCACGTGACATGGGTTATTGTTTTTGTTTTGGTATGTTGTTCATAGTCATGAACTCTTATATTTTGAACATCCAAAGGACTATATTGCATTTATTATTAGGGGCTAAGCCACAGAAGCATTCTACACATAAGAGTTTTAATTTATATTACATTCTACCAAGCAAGTTCTGGAGTTGATGGGACTTGAAGGGACCCAGAACATCACGCAAATCCTACACGGAATATCTAGCACTACTTGGTACACAGTACACAAGCTCTTCCTTTCCCAACATGTTAAACTACAGATACCATTCCAGATTTGTAGCCCTGACATTGCATTTGACTTTTACCTTTTTCTGTAGGTTTTTAAGGTTGCCTTATTAACATTGGATAATGAGATAAATTCCTTGCCTGCTTAAATGGAGTGACATGGAAACTCAAAAATAATTAACTTAATGTTATCTGTGATCATTTGTGAATTAGACATCAAGAAAAACGGGTATCCACCACCCTGTGTAAATCATCTCTGAGGTTCAATTCTAAATGCATGTTTACCCTAGATACATTGAGTGAGGAAAAGGAAGCTATAGAAATGTTTCAATTGAGTTCCCAAACATATTCAACAAGTGTGCTAGTAAAAAAAAGATCCAACTGTAGGAAGAATAAGATCAACACAGTAGAACTGGGAATTAATGCTAAAAAGTTAAATACCAGTATGTAAGAAATAGTGGAAATTAACAAAGTAAAAATTTTTCCAGGTTGTCACAGGTCATAAATTACCATATAGAAGTTAGATTTTTTTCCCCCAATAAAAATATTTCATTTGAAAATGTGGATTCTAATTTCCCTCTCTCACCATCTGTTCTATGGCAAGCTGCTTGGATTACCTAGAATTCTGTCTTTCACAGAGCAGAAATCGTGCCATGACCCAATTAGCTTTTACAAATTGAGAAACAATAAGCTGCATCCCTGCTTTGATAAAAAATGTTTTTGCAAGTCCTATGTTCTTGATGATTCCATTTAGTAAGCTAATCCTATTTAAAAATCACATGGTTCTGAAGAGTTACCATTTTCACTGTTACATATGCTGTAAAACAATAAAAACTGTGAGGGCTTCCCTGGTGGCGCAGTGGTTGAGAGTCCACCTGCCGATGCAGGGGACACGGGTTCCTGCCCCGGTCCGGGAAGATCCCACATGCTGCAGAGAGGCTGGGCCCGTGAGCTATGGCCGCTGGGCCTGCACGTCTGGAGCCTGTGCTCCGCAACGGGAGAGGCCACAAGAGTGAGAGGCCCGCGTACCGCAAAAAAAATAATTAAAAATAATAATAATAAAACCTGTGAGAAGGACCATCTAGTAGATAGGTTTGGAATACATGACCCATAAAAATAAGGTTTTCTTATTATGTCAACAAAATTATATTGACTCTCATTATAGAAGAATGTTTTCATTTTTGTAATAATTTCCTAAAATCCATAATGAAAAACATACTTTTGAATAGCCCACAAAATAGGTATATTTTCTTTAACAATCTACCGTAAATCTCTTCGCAATTTAGAGGCCAGTAGAAAACTGTTGTTTCTCATTCCCTATTGGATTTGACATCATATATACGTCTACAGATGGTACAGGCTCTTTCACGAACATTATTACAAAAAATAAAGTGAGCAACAGTAAGATCCACAACATGCAGCGCACCAAGAGAAGAGCTTTATAAATAAAGAGCTAGATTGTTTCTGGGTTGAAAAAGGTATATAGTATCCTTTTCTAAATCTATTCATTATGTTGACTGTTTTACAACCACATTTATGCAATTTATTTGACCATGGATTTTTTTTGAATTATAATGCACTGATAGAAAACCCACAGGAGTTCACATAATAGGATGCCTTTTTTCTAATAAAGTAGGTGGCCTAATGTCATCTCACAAATGGATTATAATTACTGCGAGACAGGATCACAGCTGGAATTTATCAGTTAGATACTGTGGACCACAATCTATCCTAGATCTACACTCCACCTGCTCCCTGCAGCTCTCAGTTTTGGAGGCTGAATTTGATGAACTAGAACAATAGGCTGTCCTGCTCGCTGTGATTCTGCTTACTCTGAACAACCACAAATTTGAGATAATCTGAACAAACACTTTAACTACAAAATCCTATGTAATATTAAGTAACCACGTTGAACTGCAATGCTGTTGACCTGTTTCATAAATGCTCATCGCCCTCCCTGCTTCCACCACTCATTTATAATTTGCTCGAGAAGTTAGTTTTTATATTTCCTTAATATTCATGGTGTTTGATCTCTGATTTTTTTTTTTTTTTTTTTTTTTTTTTTTTTGCGGTATGCGGGCCTCTCACTGTTGTGGCCTCTCCCGTTGCGGAGCACAGGCTCCGGACGCGCAGGCTCAGCGGCCATGGCTCACGGGCCCAGCCGCTCCGCGGCATGTGGGTTCTTCCCGGACCGGGGCACAGACCCGTGTCCCCTGCATCGGCAGGCAGACTCTCAAACACTGCGCCACCAGGGAAGCCCCAGCCATTCTTTTCACAGCAAACAGAATGATTCCTCAAAATGTTGTTATATATTAGGTCCATATATTTAAAATCTTATTTCGTAGTATTTGTTCAGTACTCACCAGTTCAGGTCTGAAGGAGATTCCTGAAAGTGTTGGAGGATGGAATGACATTTTGTTTAGCTGTCCAGGGCTTATTTCCCCTCCCCCACCCCATCCCAACTGGGCCAGTAAGAGCCTCCCTGAGGTAAGCATTCACTCTGTGGGATGATAAGACTGATGTGTAAATGATGAATTATAGGACACAATGAACCCCCTTGGTTACACAAATTATCTCAGCTCAGAAAAGTGGGTTAATTTACTGAAATCCAAAGTTTAAAATATGTTTCTACTACTACTAAGATAGTTCTATAAATATTAACAAAAAAATCCCCTGTTAATAAAGATGATTGTATCTGAAAATTATTTTTTTAAATTGGAGTATAGTTGCTTTACAATGTTGTGTTAGTTTCTGCTGTACAACTAAGTGAATCAGCTATATGTATACAGATATCCCCTCCCTCTAGACCTCCCCCCCCCATCCCAAGCATCTAGGTCGTCACAGAGCACCATGCTGAGCTCCCTGTGCTATACAGCAGGTTCCCACTAGCTATCTGTTTTACACATGGTAGTGTACATATGTCAAACCTAATTTCCCAGTTCGTCCCACTGTGTCCACACATCCCTTCCCTATGTCTGCGTCTCTGTTCCTGCGCTGCAGATAGGTCCATCTGTACCGTTTTTCTAGATTCCACATACATGCGTTAATGTACGATATTTGTTTTTCTCTTTCTGACTTTGTAGAGACGTGGATGGACCTACAGTCTGTCATCCAGAGTGAAGTAAGACAGCATGCTATTTCTGATTATTTTTGTAATAAAACTTGTGTCAACCGATTTTAAAACAATCACTAAAGAAAATTAATTGGATTTGATGAAAGAAGACAACTCAGGTTCAATAACGTTAGGTAGTGTCTCTTCATAAGTAAAGTTTCTTTTTTAAATTTTGATTTATATTTATTTTTCTGGCCATGTCGCGGCATGTGGGATCTTAGTTCTCTGACCACGGATCAAACCTGTGCCCCCTGCAGTGGAAGCGTGAGTCCTAAGCACTGGACCTCCAGGGAAGTTCCCACAAGCAACGTTTTTTAATTGTATTCGCAGCTGTAATGAAAAGTAAATCCTTTATACTATTTAGAGTGTTGAAATAATTTGTACATATATGTTAAATTGTGTGTGTGTGTGTACATAACATATACATAACATTTACCCTCCCTATCAGAAAGTTACCTTAACAACGGAAGCTGATGCTTTGCATTAGCAGTTAGGACCCTCTATGATAACTCTAAATTCTATATCCTTCTCCTGGCTGGATTCCAAGCTGGGTAATCCTGTTCCCCTAAATCTTGAAGGTAGTTTCAATCAGATGTCACATGCTTCTTTACTTTCCGTCATGTACAGCTGTGTAGCGTTGAGCATTTTATTTCTGAGTGTGTTGCAGTAATCCCTTTGTTTGGTTTGTCTTTTCATAAGTTGCTTAGAAAATATTACAAAGCTTGTTGGACTCTTCAAGATGAAAGGTTATGAAACCATGAATGTCAATGTCAGAACCCATTTAAGAGGATTATGTTTATCGCTGATAGGTTTAGCTTTTGTTGAAACCATAATTACTGTTTATATAAAAGCCCTAATTCATCATCAGTTTGTCAATAAGCAAACATACTTTTGTTGTCATCAGAATGTATAAAATTTTCATCTTTGCTTATTTTTGTCATGGTCAGGTAAATAATAACTTTTCTCCCTACATGGATTTAATGTTTATGGGTAAATGATAAGGGCTTTTGAGTCAGAAATCCTTATTCAGATGATTCAGATACTGCCCACTGTAGCCTCCAGGAAGTACCTTAAGTAGAAGTGGAAACCATTCTCAAAGGAGGGGTTTCCTATGCACCACCAGAGTTTACTTGGTAGAAGGTACAGGTGGAACTTCTATAGGTTAAAATCAATTCTCCCTAGCATCTTTCCCCTGTACAGTTCTCTTCTGTCAGAGGAGCAAATTAAAATCTCAATCCTAGTAATCTGCCCTGAAGAATCACCTCCATACAAATGAAATAACATATTAGCAGGTTTTTTATGGTGGCATTATTTGTAATAGCAAACCATTGGAAATCTCTTAAATAATCATCTATTGGGGGCTTGAATAAAAATAAACTACCTGTGAATAAATATAAATAAGAACACATTTAAAAGGAAGTATAAAGCAGGCATAAAAATGCAGGTCTCTGTGAACTGATATGCAGTGATATACAGGATATATTATATATTTTGTTAAGTACAAAATCAACATGTAGTATAACATATTTATTATGCTGCTTTTTGTGAAAGAAAAGAATGATATACACCTGTATACTCACATACACCCCTACCCTTAATCTAGGTCTGAATCCTAGCTCTAGTATAGTTCTTATATAACCCTTATTAAGTCTCTGGCATTCTCTTCCATAAATTGAAGTGGCTGAAATACAAAATAATTCAAAAATTATTTGTGGTTTAAAATTATGTACTAAATATTTTGAAGAGTTTCCTGGTTAGTATATATGCAACCTAGAACTAAGAAAAAGTACAGACAGGATTTTATCTTCAGTATTCTTAGAGCACAAAGATAATAGGAAAAACTAATTTCCTTTAATGATATGTAAAACAAAGTATTCCAAAAACATTTTTTATATATGTCAAATAAAGAAATTGATTTTCTATTGTTGAATATGGGAAATCATCCTAAGACCTAGGGTTTTATTTTTCTTTTTTCCTCCCAAAACATCATATAAGAATGACTAGAATTTAAGAAGTCTGCAAATTTAAAGTTTCACATCACTAGTACATTTTAAAAGTCATCTATTCTTCCTTTATAAGGTAAAGCCTATGGAATACAGGGGAGAAAAAATCACACTGTTTGGAAGGAATTCTTTGGTGATTAGAACTGTTATCCAAACTTCACTCCAGTTTAAAAGAAGCTTAAGATCTATCAGGAATAAGACAAGTCTACAACTTCAAAGGACGGCATGCAAACCTGAATACCAAGTAAAATGCACAATTGGAAGGAATGACCTTGGGAGAATAAAGAAATACCCGATTTATCTGTCATTGTGGGTCAAGACAAGAAATGCAACAAGACACTCCTTTCAAAGTCCCACAAGAGTTCCTTCCCAAATAATTGATATCACACAACAAAATATGTTTTGCTATAATTGCTGCAATAATGTGAGCGATAACCATAGCATAAATAAATATGCATCTATTCAATATTTTAGGTTTAAAACATTTTTGTATGTAGAGCTATTTTTTAAAGTGCATTACTTATTCCTTACTTGTAGCAGAATATTTTCTAAGTGATTTAAAATCATCTTATTCAAATATTATAAGTTAATTAGATAGGCAATATTACCGTTATTTTACAGATGAGTAAATTGAGTTTTATGGAATTGAAGTAATTTCCAAAGGTCAGACAGGTAGTAAATAGCACAGCCAAAATTCAGAGTTCATGACTCCAAAACCCAAGTACTTTGATAAGATTTATTACACTGAACACATGTATAGCATAATACATCATTGTATACCACAAAGAAATAGTCATTTTCTAAAAATCATTAGGGAAGGATGTGTTTCCTGTTCAAGAGGAAAATTTTTATTTTTAATAATAAAGTATAGCTCACTCTCCTAGTTGTGTGGGTGTGTATCAGGAATATTAACTCATTTTTCTAAAATGAAATAATTTATTGAGAATAACTAATTAAAAGTAAAACCTTAGCAAAATTATATAGATGTAAATTACACATTAACCCAAACATACTCTACATACAGAAACTTAAAGAGGTAATAAATTTTTTTTTGTATAAACACCTAGTTTCTTTGCATTAAAGATCAGATAATAATGGCCAGTTAATAGTCATCTGTATAAGTTTCTCTTGTTTTGGTTCTTTTTAAGTTCAGGTTCGTCTTCTCTGTGCTATATGGAATCTTCTTTAACTACCCACCTCTTCCCTCAGATACCAATGTCTTTTAGAATCCTTTGATATAGATGCGAACAGTCCCTAATCTTTACATTTACAGAAGTCCACATTTGCCTTTTAATCGCAGTATTGCTCTCTCGCAATATAGTCTTTGTAAAGCTGGTTGTCTAGCTTAGAATAAATTTTATTTGTCCAGCTATTCTCTGTGACCTAAATGTTTGTCACTTTTCTATTTTCTTTCTGTGCTCTGCATTTTCTATCATCCTTCAAAGAGAATGGTATTATCCTGTTTCATCTAAAAGGATGGTCATCTGTGTTTTAGGACATGAGCTGAAAACAAAATGCATAATGTAATGGTCCTCTGAGAAAACTTGCACATCTCCTTATACCTTACCACACATGTCCAGAGCAGCTCCAGGTGTTGGCTGCCATCCCCCATTATTAAAGAACTAATGTATCATGTACCTCCTAAAATGGTGATGCCCACTAGAGTCTCAGAGTGTGAGTTAGCATTAGGGGTGGTGCTCTAGTGCAGTGTAAGGAAAGGACCCTGAAATAACTGACATTTATGAGTAACTGATTTGTTAGAAATCATATAAAGAATCAATATTCAATTAAATCCATGAAATCTCTAGACTCTAAGGAAGCGCTGCCCATTAGAGCTTCTTGTGATGATAAATGTCCTGTAGTCTACTCTGTTCATCTGGTAGACAGTAACCACTTGTGGATTCATGCATGACTAAAGCGACTGAAGAATTTTTAATATTATTTAATTTTAATTAATTAAAATGTAAATAACCACATATGGCTATTGGCTATGTTATCGGACAGTGCAACAATAAGGGATCTTACAAGTTGCTTCAATTAACTTTCAATTTCAAGGATTGAAATCCTCTGAAGGATTCTCAATTATAGATATGTATGAGGTTATTAAAAATCTTTATTAGATATGATATTTATTCATTTTCTTACAATTACCACAGAGGTGGCCGTTGTACTTTTTCAATGAAATAAGAAATATTTTTTTCAACTCGTATTACCAAATATGTGTTCCATGAGATATTTAGTTTTGAATAAATGTCAGTGAAACTTTTCCTTCTAAAACACATTGTAATTTTTACACGTAAAAAAATAAACACTTTTTATATTTTTGTTAATGGCATATGAAAACAGAAAATAAAGTAAATTCACAAAGCAAATCAATTTGAAATAATAAATATTGATATATACATTAATGCACTTTGCTATTAGCTACGCTATAGTTGTATGCAATTGCTATCACTGAAATTTAATGTCTCTTCTCTTATATTCTTAGGAATTATACTTATAATAGTCAAAGTATATTATATATAGATCATATGCATCACGCAGATTAATTTTTCATGACTCGATGAATAAAAAAAGAGAGTTGCCAAAGTGAGAGACAAACATTTGGACCTTAAATTGCATTTTCAAAGGAAATGTCAATTATATCAACATTTTTCTCTGCAGAAATGTGATACTAATTGATAGATTGACAGGCATCAGAGGTAGGGGAGCCAAACACAACCATTATTATCATAAAATTCTTTAAAGACAATGGTTTACGAGGGGTTAATGGGGCTGTTAATATGTTCTACCTGTTGCTCCCTCTCTGAGCCAATTTGTAAGATCCCATCCACTGGGAAGTTGAGATCTGCAGTTTCTTTCTACTAGCCCAAGGGTAAGGAGAAGAAACAAAAATAAAGTCACAAGGTAGATGGCTTTTAAATAGAGCAGGTCCACGGGCCCAGGAGAACGTGGACCCAAGTCTGTCGTCACTAAGCAGGTAACTCATTCCTCCTTTTGGGGGAAAATTGACTAAGCAATAGGTACAAGGCCAGGGACAATTACACTAAAGACATCCTTGGACACAGGAATAAAAGGATGTTACGGGTTAAGTTGTGTCCCCCCCCCCAATATGTTGAAGTCCTAACTCCTAGTACCTCAGAATTTAACCTTATTTGGAAAGAGAATCTTTACAGAGGTAATCAAGTTAAAGTGTGGTCATTAGGGTGGGCCCTAATCGAATGTGACTGGGTCCTTATAAAAATGGGAAATCTGAACACAGAAATAGACATACACAGAGGGAAGACTACGTGAAAAGACAGAATGCCACATGAAGATTCACGTTACGCTGCCACAAACCAAGGAATCTCTGGGGCTGCCAGGAGCTGGAAGGGGCAAGGAAGGATCCTTCCCTAGCACCTTCAGAGGGAGCACGGCACTGCCTACACCTTGATAGTGGATTTCTAGCCTCTTGAACTGTGAGACAATGAATTATTTGTTACACAGAAGTCCACAAAAACTAATAAAGAGGTCAAAGAGAACTTCCCTAGGACCAAAGTAAAAAATCATACTTTTTGATTAGTAAACAAAACATGACCTAAGCTGTTCAAGGTGCAAACATTAAAGACTTTTGGCAGCACCTCAATCAAACACATATTTCAAATAAATTTCACTCTATTACTTTGATCCTTCCCTTTGCTGTCATGTTTTTATGAAGCTTGAAAAAGGTCTTAATGGATGTAGTCTGCTCTCTTGCTTATCCATGACTTAACCACTATGATTACGTGTTTACCCTCGGAAGTGCTCAAAGCGGTTAGCCTACCAGGATGACAGAGACTAACTCATGCTATGCTTGGGGTATTTCAGGTGCAGAATTATGCTATTCTAGCCTGAGGATAGTTTCTAGAGAGATGTTTAGCAGAACAAAAGATATGTCTTCTACTTATAATATCTCATCAAATCAAAGAACCAACATGTAGAAATGGAAGGAATGAAAGGAATTGTGGAGATTTTAGCAGCCATATTCTCTAGTATCTCATATTCTAAATTATATTCTCTTGCCCCCATGTGACTTTCTATTACTGAACAATTTCTTTAGCTCTCTTCACAGTTAAACTAAAAAGAATATTCGTCAGCACGTCCCCACCTTCAAACCTCCAATTACCATACAACCGAATACAATCTGGTCTATGCCACCACCATTCCATCTAATCTATTTGTCAAAATCACCAATTATTTCAATACTGTCAAGATTAGGTACTGGAGGATCTAGTTCCCAATTAAATTTCCAACCTCATTTCATTCCATCTTCTCTCTCACTCCTTCAAATCAAATACACTGGACTCCTCCTGTTTGTTTTCTCTAACATACCAAAACCTTTTCTTCTCTCTCTCTCTCTAGAATGGACATTACATGGAAGCTCTTTCTCAAACTTCAGATTCAGCTTATATTTCAGTCACCACAGCGAGTCCTTCCTAATCGCCATAGAAAAATGTAGACCTTTTTTTTTCCACCTTATTTATCATTGTTCTTTAACCAATTCCCTCAGTGTCTACCACAACCTGAAGTTATATTTTTGTTTTCTTATTAGTATTTTATGACTTCTATTATATTGTAACCCACACAAGTGCAGAACATATATTCTTCCTAAAAACAATATAACCTTAGTTCTAATTCCATTGGATGGTACATGATATAGTAATAAGTATTTAATAGATAAATGTACTTTTCTTCTAGCTGCCATTAATATATGTCAATTTCATCAACTGTCATCCCTGCGTTGCTTAATTACAAATTTTAGATTTACATGGGGGAGAGTTCTATCTAGTCTATTATCAATCTGCATGGTCAAAGGGGGCAATTCACATAAAGGGGATATGACCCTCCTTTAATGCGTTATTTTCTTCTGGGGAAGAGAGAAATGCTCCTAGCTACAATGCGTCCACAATGAGGATTTACAACATAGGACCAAATACACTTTGGACATTTTCTACAAGAAAAGATTAAATATAGGCAATGACTTACTGTTGCCTTTAAAAATGAGTATCTGATTGAACAACACTTTTCTGAATATTAAGAACTATATGATGGATAGAAATAATAGCATTGCTGAAAAGATACTGTGTGTATATTTCAATTTAGAAGTGCAAAAAAAAAGGTGACTGCCTTCACTTTCTAAAGCTTTGTGTCCTATTGCTGGCTGTGCAGGTGGGATTCATGAGGGATGGAGAAAAATTACACATTGAATTGTACTAAGGAAAGGCCATGAAAGAACGTAACTGAGAGCAAACAGGCTCAGCACACTGCTTAATAGGAAACAGAACAGAAGCGCTTTCTGTTTGCAGGTTCCCTGTAGCTAACGGGGTTGGAGTTTCTGTCTTTTCCCTGGTGCCACCACCACTACACACACAGGCTCATGTCTAAGTTTATGAGCACACATGTGCCACATTATGAGGGACTCAGAGCATCTGCTTCCATTCTTTTTCCTCTAAATCACTCCCTCCATTCACCAGCTGGAAGGATTTTTCTGGCTTTCTCTAAGCTGGCGGATATTCCATTACACATCATATCCTGTAGTTTAATGATGACATAAATACATGTATAGCCACAGACAGAGGTAGAGGCATAAGCATGGTTCTAGGTGTCAGTATGCAATCAGAAATGGTTTCATTTCAAATTCCTATTTTTGAAATAAAAAGCTTATATTCACTGTTTCTATATCTGCAGTCCAATGTTCCCTAAGCCAGAGGGCATTTCTAGTTGAATACGGATACAATATGAAAATATGTATAAATATACATTAATATACTTAAAATATTTAGCTTTTTAATAAATATGCATATTGTCATTTAGAAATAAATTATAAAATTAAAGTTGATTTTTAGCTTTGAAAATTTTTTAAAATAAAATAGCTTTTAAAATGTGTTTGTTCTATTGCAAGGTAAATAAAAAATATGAATTGATTATTCTTTTTTCTTGGTTACAACGCACACATCTGTTAGACCATATTTTGGTTACTTACATAAATCCATTTCTCATTGTAACTTATTTATCCTCAGGGTATACTATCTACACATTTTGTTTTCAAACGTGTATCTTGATCAAACATTTTTTGCAAATGCTGCCTGCCCTATGATCAGACTAGAGATATACAAAATAACTCTAATATATACTTTCCCACATCTATACCTTTATTCTTCCCATTCCCTACATCCTGAATGACCTATCCAGCAAGACCAGTTCTAACACTTAACATAATCTAATAACCATTCATAGATCCTTCTGGCTAGAAGTTCTCTCTTCTTTCACTGAATTCTTTACTATGCTTTACATTATTCATATGTTTCTTCATCTGCATGGCTTTGCAATATATTTAAATTCTACTCCCATCATTTCAGTAATAACATCTGACTGGAACAAATGGCTTCATGTCTTCCATAGTGCCCAGCAAAGAGTACATATGAAGTAAATGTTATATTTAATAAATTATACTCTTATTAAGGTATGTCTTTAAAAGTCATAATGCTTTTCCATTACATATTAATAGGGATAGGAATTATTTCAAATAACATCTTTAATTTATAATTAAATGCATATTATTGTTTCTAACCCTACAGTAATAAAATAGAATTTTATAATATTTAGAGTTTAACTTACTAAAAAACAAATTAAGGGAAAGGAATTGTTGGGATAATTGAGTTTCCAATAGATAATTAAATATTAACTAAAGATATTTAATTTTTAGCAATTTTTAATAATATATGTATTAAACTATATGGATTCTAAATCACATTTGAAAATTAAAATTATTTACAAATACCTTGGGTTGCTCCGCGGCAAATGTTAAGTTTGAATTGGAAATATCAACATGAATTTATTTTAAAAGTATATTTCCTAGCTTTATCCATTAGAGTAGACTAGAAAAAATGGCACCCTACTAGCAAAGAGGTTCTCAAACACTAATGGAGTCATATCAAAAGGACAGAGGTGCATACTTAAAGGGGCTCCTCTTGACCAAATTTGATATAGTTGGAGCATTGAAAAGTATAAATATTGTAATAGATTATAATATATTAAATTTAAAAATAAGTCCATTGTGATATTCAAAAGGAGCAGAAATAGGAAGGGGATGTAGTTCTTTGAGAAAAATTCCAATTAACAGATAGGATTAGCCATGTTGCCATCTCCAGTGTAATAACTTATCTAGGTAAATACCATCAATGAATGCTAAAATTGCGATATGGGATTGCAGGGAAAGAGGATATTCTTTCCTCTTTATATTTGCTATATCTATATATAGATATATATAGATATATATGTGCTATATATCTCATAGCATCTTCAAAAGCATTTTATATTTGATCTGAAATGGCAGCTGTCAAATGTAAAAATATGCTACCTACCTTCTCTCTGTTGGAAATACTATGTATTAAAGAGAGAAACAGGAAAAAAAAATCCAAAATCTATATTGAATTAACACCCGTGTGGAAGATTTTTATCTAAGAGAAACTTAAGAAAGGGAGTAAAAGTGAGAGGTCAAATTCATAAACAAAAGACTTTTCCAAACCTAGAAGTTATAGTCGCTTTTAAGGTCAGTAAAGCAAGGATTTAACCTTGCCACCACTGCAGTTTAAGTTATATAATTACATTCTTCAAGTTGACATTTTCACCTTGGTGGGCATAATAAGGCCATGCAGATGCAGGTGAAAACCAGTAATTTCAGCATTCTGCTTCCTCTCACGTTGATGATAGTAAGATATGGCAGTGGAGCATGCATGAGCCTCCATTTAATTGTCAGTACAGTCTTTCATTTAAACAACAAAATAGTTAGCAGTAAGCTTATAAGTGTGGAAAGCATGCAAAATAGAAACGTAAGTCTGTTCCCTTTAAAAGCATCTCACGTAGAAAAGGCCAAGCATTTAAAATGTGTTTCTACTACCCTTTCAAGAAGTCAAAACCAATAGAAAATACATGACTAGAAAAGATAACTGGACTTTTCTTTATAGAGAAAGAAAACAGTTTGCTAAACCATCTTTAAATGCATAAATCTTTAAATGTTGAATATATAGCATAGAAAAATGTGAGAAATCATTTAAACTTGAAATCTACTTGCACTACTTTATGCAGATTTGCCTTCTTTTTTTTTTTTTTCCGGTACGCGGGCCTCTCACTGCTGTGGCCTCTCCCGTTGCGGAGCACAGGCTCCGGACGCGCAGGCTGAGCGGCCATGGCTCACGGACCCAGCCGCTCCGCGGCATATGGGATCTTCCCGGACCGGGGCATGAACCCATGTCCCCTGCATCGGCAGGCGGACCCTCAACCACTGCGCCACCAGGGAAGCCCCAGATTGCCTCTTAAACTCATAAATGTTCTTTTGACTAGAACTGGGCTTCATTTGTAGAACACTACGAGTAAAACAAGCCTTAAAAGATCAGCTACTGTCAACATGAAGAATATAATCATAGCTCTAAATGTTTTATTTTCAATGGATAGTATATTTCTTTTCCAAAATTCAAGAAGAATATAAAAAGATCTCCATTTAGAAGTCCCTGCACCATTTCCCATTTCTCCCACTTCCCAAAACTATAGATAACATTTTTTTAAAATTACTTTCTCATTTAAACTTCAGGAAAATAGAAGAGCAAATTTATTCTGAAAATATTAAATATTTTTATATGTTCTACAACACTTTATGAAATCATATGGAAATCTGCATATGAACACACAAAAATAAATCAAAGCATTAGGAATGGAGGTTGCACTTAAAGGATCAAGATTTAATCAGTTTTTTTTTTCCTGACTCTCTCCTCTTCGTCTCATTCTCTAACTAGTGGAAACCGCAAGTTTCTGTCTGGGGACCACTTCTCTTTTTATCTTACTCCCTATGTGATCTCATCTAAATACTGCTAACTCACATATCTCGATTGACAAGTTCCTCCTAATGAAAATTTCATAGCAGCATATTTATCAACATATTTGAAACTTCCATGTTTCAAATTTTGATCTTCACTCTACTAGGCTGATTCTCCTCCAAACCAATGCCACGTCTAGCCTTACCCATTTCAGTTTGTACCAACTCAATTCTTCTTGTTACCTAGGCCCTCAGACCTTGTTGTTATCCTAGATGCCTCTCTTTCTCTCCTGCACCAAACCCTTTCCTGCTTTACTTGGCCCCTGTTATTTCTCTGACCTCATCTCCTCCTAAGCTCCCAACACTCAGCCATTCACTCTGCTCACGCCACATGGGCTTCCTTTACTCCAAGCACATCCTCACCTCAAGGCAATGAGCACTGAAATCCCCTGTGCTTGGAATACTCCTTCCCCAGACATCTACGCAGTAAGCTATTTCACTCTGCTCACGTCTTCATTTAAATTCTGCAGGCTATCCTTATACATATATCCAGAATTTAACTATCCATCTGTCACTATCCTGGCCAAAGCCCCATTTACATCACACTTTGGTGTTATATAATACTCAAATTAGTACACTGTTTCTACCCCTGACTGTCTTTCATGTATTTTCAGATAGCAATTCCAGTGATTTTGTTAAGATGTAAATGAGATTAGAATATCAGAATAGAACTCAAAGTCTCTCTCCATGAATTATAAGACCCTGTATAACCTGGCCCTTGTGATTTGTTTCTCTGTGACCGTATCAACCTCCTTGTTTCTCAAATATCTCAGGTATGATCCCCTTCACTTCAGAGCATTTATGATTGCTATTTACTCTGTTTGAAATTTCTTCTCTCAGCTCCTTTGGGTCTTTATGTATTTAATTACATCTACATACATATAAATTCTGATGAGGAAAGAGTGTCTGATCCAGAGGACACCTGACCCCAGAGTCTTGCTGTCAAGGGGACCACGAACGATAGATGGGCTTCTAATTCTGCCCAAAAGCAGTTACCAGCTGGTGAGCAAGCTCGGAGGGAGGAGACCCCGTTACACAGGTGTCCTAACTCTGCTCAGAGGGCGTCTGTGACCTCACCGAGCTTTAGGGCTGAGAACTAAGGATGACAAAGTAAAGCAAGCCCATGGTCATTCTGTCTCCAACAGTGGAATGGATCCTCATCACAGCATAATTTTGTCTTTTTTTCAGCTCACTACAGTGTTTCCAGTACCATGAACAGTGTCTGTTAGTTGAAAGACATTCAATAAAAATTTATTGAATCAAGGATTTTACATAGAAATGTGTGTTTACATGTCTATGAGATGAAGCATATTTTATAATTAATCTGGAAAATTAACATTTTGCTTTTTTATAAACTTCTATAAAAATTATTCACCTGGATTTTGCTAAACCAGTAAGATAAAGTACAAAAGTCTGTTCTGAAAAATCCAGTTCTCACATCAAAAAGAAAAGGCAGATTTCTTTTAACATGCAAACCCATCAAAGGCTTATGTTATCCTAGTGCAGATTCAAAGGGCTTCAGAACTGAGCCATTGTTATTCTGTATATTTAATTAGCTTTATACTTAATACAAAATTTTCAAAAATTTTAGCTGAGAAATTTGTAAAATATTGCAAAAAATGCAAAACTATGTTTTTGTCTTTCCCTTAATCATTTATGAAAAATAGTCTAAAACAATGACCTTTTGTTGTTTATTTCTTATGTCTTTACAGGAATGCTTTATGAAACACTGACAAAAATAAGAATTTTGAAAAGGTCAGTGACGTATCACAACATTTTTGTTGCATAATTAACAGAACTTTCTTTTTATGTCTTGATGGGCTATCTTGGCTGTTAGTTGGTAATAACAACATGTGAGATTAGGAAGCAGTCAAAAGGAAGTTATGTTCCAATATGGGACACAATTGATCATTTTGATCTGTCAACATAGTAACTGAGTTCATTAGATTTTGACAATTATTTTATGCTACTTAAATTGTAGCAGCTATTGAAATAGCAATGATTCTAGCATTAATTGAATAACAAATGACGAAATAAAAGTTTGCAAGTTTCTAGAAATATGTTGCACAGATATTTGTCATTTAGCAGCAGAGCCTCTCCAATTATATTTCTCTTCAAATTAAGCAATATCAATTCAAGAAAACCAGGACAAGATAAATACCTACAAACACTGACACATGAACAGCAAAGTCACAGTCTGGAGACCATAGAATGAATTCAGTATAGAGAATGATTATATAGTAGACAATGTTCAATAGATGAGCATGTAAAGATTAGGACACATGATACAAATGAACTTCTTTACAAAACAGAAACGACTCAGACATGGAAAACAAACTTATGCTTACCAAAGGGGAAGGTGGGGGAAGAATGAATTAGGAATTTGGGATTAACAGATATACACTTCTATATACAAAATAGATAAACAACAAGGACCTACTGTAGAGCACAGGGAACTATACTCAATATCTTGTAATAACCTATAACAGAAAAGAATCTGAAAAAGTATATATATATTAAATCTATATATAAAATGAAATCACTTTGCTTATTCCTGAAACATTGTAAATCAACTATACTTCAATAAAAATAAATTAATTAAAACATTAAAAAATCTTCATAAAATACTAGGACATGTAACATAAAAATCCACCCTTTTGGCTTCTATTGAGAAAGGGTTTGAAAGCCAACCCCCCTTATTCTCTTATGGTGACAACTGGCTGGAGCTCCAGCCAATTTGGAGCTTCAATGTTCAGGTCACAATAGCCCTCACCACGTCCCACTAATTTTGTTGACAGTGAAGATTACTGTCTTTTTTGCATTTCTCATCTCACTTGGTTTACTATATTCTTTGAGGAAGAGTAAAAAGAATATTTTATTCATATATTTATTGAAATAGATAACCAAATGAGACAAACATAGATACATTAAACCACAAGTTAAAAAAATTTTAAATATAGTTTGAGAACTTTTGAGAGTTTATATGGAAATATGAACAATAACAACTTTAAAAAATATACAAACAGAATTGTGCTTCACCAAATACATTTATTTACATGCATAAATTACTGTCATTGTGAGAAATATTACAATTTCTAGAAAACAATTATGATTAGAATCTGTTTCACTAAAAAAGGATAAAAATTTCAATCAGATTTTTACAGACACATTTACTTGAAATGTAGTAAATTGTGATATATGTTCAGAATATTTGCTGGTCTCTTTTCCTGGCCTTCATTGCCAACAAGGTTACTCCCTAGTATTTCTCCCTCAGGTAAGAGTGTATGTCCCACTAGGATATAAGTCCAGGTTTATGGGACTGAACATTATAATTTAATGGCATTCTCTTAAGAAAAATAATACAACGTTATGCTACAAAATTAGAAACAAACTAAATATTTAATTAATATGAAAGAATAAACACAAATTTAAATTTCAAAAAGTTTGATAATGCCATAGGCAACATAAAATCCAGAAAATATTCGTATTACCTGCCTAACATATCTCCATAATAGTTCTTCTTTTTTTTTTTCTGGCTATGTACTACAAGTGTCTTCACTATTTCTGACAGTAACTTATTTTCAAATCAGGAGATAAAGTCTATAATTTAAAAAATGAAATAACCTTAAACTCATATTTTCTTCATTTCCAAGTTCTAGAGAATGTTCTTTCAAAAAATAGAAAACAAAACAATTGATTTTATAATTAAATGATGTGAGCCCTACAATAGCACTTTCTATTCAAGTGACGTTCAAGATTATAGTGCATAGAGGAGGAATCTAGAGAAAATACATAGGAGTCTCTTTAAGTTGAGAAGACAGAGGGTACAATTTTGAAAGAGGAAAGCTGGCATTTTCAGGACACAGTACCAGAGTGGAGGGTACTCTGTAGTCATGAAGAAGAAATCTAAAAGAATGTTGCAGAAAGTTAATCTGTGCATGCCTAGGGTAAAACTCTAACATACTGAGAAAAAGAACTGTCAGGAAGGAATAAGCTAAATAATCCCCAGAGTTTACACAGGGCTAGAAGATACTCATATTTTGACCATACAGACTAGAGAGATTTCACTGAATGATGGAAGGATTCAATAGACACCACAGAAGATTCAGGCCATAGTAATAGGACTAAATTGTTCCTAGTGAAAACTCTGCTCTGGATATACACTAACCAAACTTAAAAACAAGTCTCCAACGGATAAAGCTTAACTGAAAAATACTCAACGGCCTACAAAAGTAAACGTTGACCCTCTTTAAAGAAAGAGACAAAATCCAGGCACACAAAAACACAGTATTCACAACGTCAGGATCTAATTGTATATTACTACACATGCAAAGAAACAAGAAAATGACAGATGAGATCTTAAAAACAGCTACAATAAATATGCTCAAGGATATAAAGGAAAACATGAGCATAATGAGGAGAAAAATGAAACATATGCAAAAGAACCAAATGGATTTTTAGAGTCAAAAATTACACTGTCAGAGATGAAAGCTTCATTAAATGAGATTAACATCAGATCAGTGAATTTGAAGACAGCAAAGACAGTTCAAAATGGAAACACTAAGGGGAAAAAATATACTAAAAATAAACAGAGCCTCAGTGACTTAACGGTCTCTGCATATGTCTGCTAATATGGAAAAAGCCCCCAAGTGTTGATTTTGGGGATACAAATAAATTTTGAGTTTTTTATAAATACAATATACACAAATAATGCGGATCAATTGTGTTAATAGTTATAAAAGGGGACATATATAATAAGGAGCAATTCAATAAGAAGATATGACAATCCTGAGTGTGCATGCACTTGATAACAGATTCAAATCACATAAAACAAAAATGGACAGAGCCAATAGGAGAAACAGACAAATCTAGTATTATGAATCATGGTTTAAACACTCCTCTCTTAGTAATTTACAGAATAATTAAATGGAATAAATAAGGAGATAAAAATCTTGAAGAAACCTAACCTTTAATTCGACCTAATCTCCATTTATGGAACAATGTATTTAATAACAATACAATTAATATTTCTTAGCTACTTCTTTGATAATAATCAATGGCGTTTAGTTTTCCTGGAATTAAAAGGCAGTGGAAACCCAATGAAAACTAGAAGATGATGTTTATTGGAAAGTGATGTTTGTTGTTTGTAGACTCAGAAATATCTTCCTTAAAGTCATTAGCTGGATATTGATATGAACCTCAGATGCATAAATGGATACACAGAATGCAACAGCCATGCAGAACTCTTTTCAGGATAAATAGCTTATAGAGTTATGTTCTAAACTGAAGTATTCATCTATAAAGGTAGGTTATTTTTCTTGAGATTAAAAAGAGAAAGGAACCATGAAAAGTCCACCCCCTCCCATAAACCAACAAAACCAATCCATCTTTCCTATAGTGTGGTCTGCTTATTTATCTCAGCAGAACACCAATTAAAAATATTTAGATTAAAAGGCTTGGGAAATAGGGAGGTCAAAGCAATAAATAGGGAGAAAGAAGCAAGAAGGAGCTAATTTTTATGTACATTTTATCCGCATTACTGAATTCTACTTTGACAGCTATTCTACATCTGCTAATTTAACATACTTGTTACAATCCCAGTAATACCACAATTCTTTCTCTTGTGTGATGTGAAACATTTTTTACAAAAAAATTTGGAAGACTACATTACCTTCAATATCCCTTCTACCATTTTTCTGCTAATAAAAACCCTAGTGGGCTTCCCTGGTGGCGCAGTGGTTGAGAGTCTGCCAGCCGATGCAGGGGACACGGGTTCATGCCCTGGTGTGGTAAGATCCCACATGCCGTGGAGCGGCTGGGCCCGTGAGCCATGGCCGCTGAGCTTGCGCGTCCGAAGCCTGTGCTCCGCAACGGGAGAGGCCACAACAGTGAGAGGCCCGCGTATTGCAAAAACAAACAAACAAACAAAACAAAAAACCCTAGTAGTTGGGTACCTGAAACCCCAGCTAAAGGCTACATTTCTCAGCTTCTCTGTCAGATGTGTCATGACTAATCTCTATAACTACATTCTACTAATGGGATGTGAGAAATAGAAGATGCATGCAATTTCCTTTGTGCCTTAATGGGAATGAACATACACTCCTCTTCCTCCATATTCCCTTTTTCCCTTTGACTGAAGACATGATTAACCATGTGAATATTAGCAGCGCTTTAGGGAAGGTAGAACTACAAATTAAGAAGAGTTGGAGTACATCATGAATATCCCCTTATCACCACGGATTCCTTATCCTGGTCCTTGTTGGACAGGAAAGAAAGGAAAATGCAATTTCTATCCTCTACAATTTTTGTAATTTTTTGTTGTTGTAGCAACAGACATAAACCTTAATAACAAATGACAAACTACATATTTTTAGCAAAATTCTCTGGAATGTTTTGCAATTTAAATTATTTGCATTAGCTTATAGGTTTTTGCTTTTCTTTTAAAATTATTTTCTTTCTCAGTTATACAATTATTTTAAAACTTAAAAAATGTGAGTGGAAAGATTTAAAAATTAAGCCTTAAAGATTATTTTACTCTCTACCTCCACTAAGCTATGCTCTATTTAAATTTTGTATAATCTTCCAGAATTTTAATGCATTTGAGTAAATTTATAAATACTAATTTAAATAGAAAAAGACTAACAACATAGAACTATAATGTCTTATGCGTAATCTATACTCACTTAAAATTGGTTTTAGAAAAATTGTTTAAATTGATTATTTGGATTTTCAAATGGATAAATAATTTTCATTTAAGTCTTTTTAACAGATGCTTATATTTTTACCACTTATTGTGTATTGCAGCAAACAGTTTTGTACTTACATACATCTTTGGAGAAAGTACAAGTATTGTTGTAGAATAAATTCCTAAAAGTTC
The DNA here is from genome assembly GCF_011762595.2 of Tursiops truncatus. Taxonomy (NCBI): domain Eukaryota; kingdom Metazoa; phylum Chordata; class Mammalia; order Artiodactyla; family Delphinidae; genus Tursiops; species Tursiops truncatus. The sequence goes on from NC_047038.1 coordinate 8,314,907, forward strand.
AATGGACACATTTTAAATGTTGATGGACATTAGCCAAAAACCATGGATAACTGCATTTATCCAAAATTTCAGACTTTGATACAAAAGTGTCCATTTCCCACTTATACTATCCAGTCAAAACTATAAGATCACTTCATCTTTCCAGTGTCTTTGACATAATGACCTTTTAATTTTTCCCCATTTCAATTTCATGCTCCTTATATTACTCTAGCTTTATAGAATATTTGATTTTTATTGAGTCTAAATCAAATTTTTTTTTTTTTTTTTTTTTTTGCCGTATGCGGGCCTCTCACTGCTGTGGCCTCTCCCGCTGCGGAGCACAGGCTCCGGACACGCAGGCTCAGCGGCCATGGCTCACGGGCCCAGCCGCTCCGCGGCATGTGGGATCTTCCCGGACCAGGGCACGAACCCGTGTCCCCTGCATCGGCAGGCGGACTCTCAACCACTGCGCCACCAGGGAAGCCCCTAAATCAAATTTTTAAATAAACTTAAAATATATATTTTTATATAAATTTTCATTTTCTTTTTGAGGTCGGAAAAACTCAAGCATTAGTATCTGATTCTTTTGCCTTTCCAAAATACTGGTAGAACTTCAACTTTATAGCATCTTCTGTATATTGTTCTATTTATTTTCTATTCTTACTGTATCAAAGTAATTTGTGATTTTCTAGAAAATCATCCATTTTGAATTTATTGCCATAGATATGCATATAATTTTATGATTTCAGTACTTCCATTATGAATGATTATATAGTATTTTTCCTAAATCTGATTATGTTCAGTATTTTGTTTTTAATTTTCAAACTTGATTCTTGAAAGTCATTACTTGAAAATTTAAAGGTATTTTTAAAGAATTAGCTTACTGGGCTTCCCGGTGGCGCAGTGGTTGAGAGTGCGCCTGCCGATGCAGGGGACACGGGTTAGTGCCCCGGTTCGGGAAGATCCCACATGCCGCGGAGCGGCTGAACCCGTGCGCCATGGCCGCTGAGCCTGCGTATCCGGAGCCTGTGCTCCGCAACGAGAGAGGCCACAACAGTGAGAGGCCCGCGTACCGAAAAAAAAAAAGACAGTTGCATGGCTTTCCCCAAATAGTTTCATTTTACTCCAAAGTACTCTACTTCTTAAGATATTCACCGACCATTTTTTCTTTTTTTCAATTGCAACACTACTCTTCCTTATTCTCTTTTCTATTCAATTTCTACAAAACAATTATTGCTATCTAATTATCATAAAGCAATCATCACTCTCCAAAATGTAAACTCCATGAGGGCAGAGTTTTTCTTTCTTTATTCAAAGCTGTTTCCCAAAGCCCAGAAGAGTGCCTGGCATACAGTAGGCACTCCAAAAACATTTGCTGAATAAATGATTTTGTTGAATAATTATTTCCTGGTTCATTAATTTAAATTTCACCAATAAAATGCTAAATTTGTTGTTGCTAATTATTTACTAGTAACAGTTCATTTATTCTGATTGTTTATTAAAATTATTGAAGACATTGTATTTCCTCTAGAAACAGACTTAACATTTTCCCTTAGGTTTTCTTATGAAATGTTTTCCATTTTAGTACTACTTTCTGGACAATTTGACATTGTAGTTCTGATTTTCCCTTTGGTAATATTTCCTAATTTCCATAAAGTAATTTATAATTTGTTTCAGTTAAATGGTTATTTAGGAAAAGCTTTCTGATTTTTTATGAAAATAATTTCTGTGGCAAGTTTATTATTACTATTACTGTTATTATAGCATAATTTTATCAGAATCACAATCAATATATATGTATATAGCCTGTAAATTGCTATTTGGGGTAATTTATTAATGATTTCTTCTTGGCAAGTATATGATTTTTATAAATGGTCCACAAACACAAAAAAATAATTATTCCCAGGAGGGTTAAATAAATTATGCATATACATGTCTCTAAATTTCTTGTCTATTTTCATTCTGTTTTGTCATACAGCCTGAAAGATGTATAAACATTTTTTTCACTGTAATTGTCTGATCATGTTCATGTAGCTTGAAGTTTAAATTAAATCCTCTATTTCTAGAAGTTTGCTGTACAACCTTAGGTGCCATAGATACTATGTGCATTCCATCTTCTTCCTTAACAATTTTTTAACCTCCACATCTTTTCCTGCTTGGTTTTATTTAGTGTTTTTGTCCATGAAATCTATATTGTATTTTTGTGACTCAGTTTTATTTTTGTTAAATTTTCTCAGTGTTCGTTCATTTGTTTGTTTTTAACATAACCTCTCTTTTCAATATTTTTCCCTCATTTTCCTTCTTATGAACAATATAGAGCTCAGTTTGCATTTTCACCAATCTGAGGATCTCATTCTTTCTATAGAGAGATAGATGTAGAGGAGTGCTACCTGCACATTTAATGAAGTAATTGAGATACAGAGCTAATTATTTTGTTTTAATTTATGTTTTATCTACTTTTAATTTTTCTATCATTATTCTCATTCTTTACTTTTCTTACTTTTACTGACTATACTGGTTACTTTCTCAAAATAGAATTCTGAAACATATTTCAGCTTATATGTTTGAAGAGTCCTAGGATGTTTCACTTCTCACGAAGGAAATGGGCATTAATCATCTATTGCAGCTTCAGAGTTATTCAAATTATCAACAGCAGTGGCGTGGAATAAAGTACAGATAGAGGAAAAAGCCTTTAGTGGTCAAGGATCTGTGGCTCTTAGTTGTTATTGGTTAAACAGAGATTATATGGATAGAACTGTCAGATGACTTCTTTTGATTACAACCATGAAAGTACATGAAGAAAAGGTAATATGAAAAGATAAATTGCAGGCTATGAACTTCTGACTCCAAAACACAAATAAAACTTAAGAAGCCTTCTATGACATATTTCAAGGAGTCCCTTGACTCCTATAGTCAAGGGATCAAATCCAGGACCTGACAATCACTGTGAAGTTAAAATGCTAACATCTCCAGGTCTTTCACTTTAAGGTAAATGCCCTAGTAATAAAGGAGAATTATTATGGGAATATTTGGAATTACACATTAGGATAAGAACTCTGCATCCCTTTTAACCTGCCTTGCCAGTGGAAGCAGTTCATACTACCTCTTTTGAACAGGTTAGCTTTCTTCCATATAAAAAGCTTTTTATTGCTTTACCAAGTTCATTTCCCTCTCAAGGGGATTCAGATACTCATTTAGATCCAAACCTACTCTTGATATTGTTTCTAGTCTCGCAGCAAAAGTCCCAGCATTCAGCAGAATATCCCAACATAAAATAGAGAAGTACAAGGTCAACACTGGGAGTGGATAGCCTCAACAGAGAAATACTTATGGAACTTATTAATATGTATCAGTGGGAGTCTGGGGAGCTTGTATTGGAATGATTTCTAAGAGTATTAGACAAAGAAGGAGAAAATACAATCTTGATTTGGGCTACATATATTGACATGGGATTCAGGATTTAATATATGGGCTCATGTACAAGAGAATAGTAAATAATCTGCTAGGTTGGCTAATTATAATCTGACTTAAAAGTTGCCCAGAATCAATGGCATATTTTGATGTAAGCTATATGAAAGAAACTGAAGGCTCAAGAATGCAGGAAGTCTTGACTACGCTATTATATTCAGTCTGATCAGCCACTCCTAACCACACCTTTTGGGGGGACGTGGAAAACACACCTTTTGCCAAGTCATGAATATATTAATTATTGAGTGAATGAATGAACATCTGCCTTTTGAAAAGCTGTGATGGGAGTTTACAATTTAGGAGAAATATTACTGCGGGGGAGACTAAAATGGGATTTATTTCCATAATATCAGCGAGAATATTGCAAGCCCAAAGTGGCAGAGGACAGGTGGTAATATTAATAATCAGAAAGAAAGTGAGCATAATAACCTCAGTAAGATGGAATTATAAGCAAAGGGTTTGACCAGCAGGGATTTGTGGTGAGACTGAAAAATAATTTCCATTCAGCTGACAGCTAAACTGTTATATTCTCTATTGAACAGAAAAAAATTTAAACATATAAATAGTATCAAACAAGATTACTCCATGACTATGATAAAGAAAGACAAAAAACAATATCATACCATGATCTTATCTGAAAATGGACAATTACCACTACATTACACAGCCACAAAGTAACCAATCATCTCCTTTTTTTCTCTAACATGATTAGCTACTGCTTCTTTTCCAGTAAAAAACTCTTAATCTGCTTTGGTTCCTCCTACTTCCTAGACAAAAATTAATAAGATAACCTGTCAATCAATTGTCCTGTGCTCAACTCATTGTTACTAAGATGCTCCATATTTCTTCTGGGATGTTCGCCTTTGCTACAGTGAGGTAATGAACCACATTTGTTTAATTACAGGCATGTTCCTAGTGGTCTTTGATCCCAGGGCTTTATCAGGTAGAGTTTCCAACAAAATTCTGTTGGGATACTTAACACAGATGATAAGACCCCTCAACTTAGCAACAGTAAACAACTGACAACAGTTGAAGATAAGTAAATTTTACTGAATTAGTACATCTCAGAGCATATTAGGTAGAACAGCTTTAAGGAAACCTACTGTATGTTTTCTCCTGTTAAAAATAGATTGGACATTAATCCAGTTCCACAAATGGCAAAAAGGCAAATCAATAGAATTAATCATAACCTTGAGACAGTCTTTAGGGATAGACTGTAGCGATGATTTTTTTGTGGCCCTTTCCACTCTTTGGTTGCTAGCTTACTAACAGAACATTGCTGGTATGTAAACAAACAATAGGCTTGCAGATTGCTTCACTACATGAATTTCAGCATTTGGCTGAACAATAGTGAGAGACTTTATATTAATTTTTAAAATACAGTTCCAAATAAAATAATGGCAGTAAAAATAAAGTAGCTTAATCGATCTGCTTTTGGATCCCCTCCCTTAAGTTGCAACAAATAACAAACAACAGAATTCTTCAAAGGAAAACTTGCTGACATTATTACTAAAAAGGCCAAAGGAAAATTAATTGACTCATTCTACCTAGGTAAAAAATAAAGTAATAGAAGTTCCTAATCCTGAGGGAATCTGAATGAATTCCAAGCAGGACTGTAGTACCAGTGATTCTGGTACAGTGATTCTCTTACAATGATGAATAACTTTCCTACCATTCTTTGTACCACTTCCTCTGAGTCATAAGAACACTTCAGGTGGTAGACATTAAAGTGCCCCTAAAACTCTTCCCTCAAAAAATGTGTAACTGTGACTCTTGGCCCTCTCACTCACCAACGTAAGTGCCTTCTCTGTAACACCACTCTAGAAAACGTAATAGGGAGAAATTTCAATGGAAATATGACAATGAAATCAAAGTTCTTCACAGACTCTTTCTAGAAATACACGAGGACTCTTCCACACATGAATCATTAGTACATCAACCGGACCCAAACAGAAAGGACTTACCCTACTGTAGAAGATTTCATAAAAAAGGGGGATTTATAATGTTTTCCATTAGATCTTTAGCACTCTTATGTGGCCTATCAAAAAGCTTCATAGGGCTTCCCTGGTGGCGCAGTGGTTGAGAGTCCACCTGCCGATGCAAGGGACACGGCTTCGTGCCCGGGTCCAGGAAGATCCCACCTGCCGCGGAGCGGCTGGGCCCTTGAGCCATGGCCGCTGGGCCTGCGTGTCCGGAGCCTGTGCTCCGCAACAGGAGAGGCCACAACAGTGAGAGGCCCACATACAGCAAAAAAAAAAAAAAAAAAAAAAAAGCTTCATAGGTTTCTGAGATATAAACAAGCTTCAAATCTTTCACATTTTGGTGGGTCCTAACCCAAATACAACTCTGTCTTCAGTAGTTCCCATGGCCACACACTGTTGGTGGACTTAGCTTTCACTTAGATCCATACAATCAGTTTTGTTTGCCTTCTCATAAAAGAATCAACAATATTCTTGGGCTGAAATGCCTCTAGGTTTTACTGAAACCATCCTTTATTCTATCAATTCCCTAATCAAGATCTAAGAATTTAATGTTCTCTTATGACTCTTTAATATGATACATAAATGACCCATTGCTAACCTCAAAAAATGAACAAGTTCTATTACTGACTCTTTTTGTTAAATACCTTATCTCAGAAAGGAAGACTCAAAAGAGAAATTGAAATTCTACTAGAAAAAAATTCACTGTTTGAAACATAGTATATCCCCAAAAGAAATATAATATATAATCCTAAAAGATTATAAGCTCTTCAAAATTTTCCTAGGTCAATGACCCAAAATTAATTTTGTAGATGCCTAAGACTGGCTGACCATTGCAGATTTTGAGTGCCAAATTTTCTGAGGTCACAACCTTTTTATATAACCTCAACAATTTTTCTGTTAAAGAACTTCAACTCTAGGAAAATAAAGAAAAAAGATTTGTTCCCTAAGGAAGGCTCTACAACTCATGGCATATATAACATTTTGTTCCTAAAAGGAAACAACAAACAAAAATAATCTCTAAAACAAAATTATCTTTAACAATAATTATGGAATGATAATTATAATAGTGCAGAAAAATGTAGACAGTGATAATCTTTATGCATAGGTTTATATACATAATAATGCCAGTAAAATTATGAAAATATGAACAAAATGAAAATTATTCTGACAAGGAAAAAAGTAATAATTACAATTTTTTGCAAAGGGTGGAAGACATATCTATATATTGGTCTGTTGCAGTAATGCATAGAAATTTAAATTTTTTTTTTTTTTTTTTTTTTTTTGGCGGTACACGGGCCTCTCACTGTTGTGGCCTCTCCCGTTGTGGAGCACAGGCTCCGGACGCGCAGGCTCAGCAGCCATGGCTCACGGGCCCAGCCGCTCCGCGGCACATGGGATCCTCCCGGACCGGGGCACAAACCCGTGTCCCCTGCATCGGTAGGTGGACTCTCAACCACTGCGCCACCAGGGAAGCCCAAAATTTAATATTTTTTTTATAACTTCTACAAATTTGTAAATGGCACTTTCAAAATTAATTTTATTTGCACATCCATGTTCAATAAACAACATAGCCAGAGTGGTCAATCTATTTTTTCATGATTGATTAAAATGTATATTTTATAAATTTTATTTCTCAAAGATTCTTTTAAATAAAGCAATAGGTACACAAGTAGCTAGGAAAAGTCTCAAACATGGAAATAAGTTTGTTGATGTTTCTAAAAATTCTATTGGACAGTAAATTCCTGAAATTGCAATAGTTTCCATGCTTATGCTTCTCTGGAGTTACTTCCAGCAGTTTTCAAATATCTTCATAATTGAAAATTTTCTACTAAAATAGATTCACCAGAAAATATACAACGAATTTATATTTATTTTATTAAACACTTCTAAAGATTTATTATTCTGCAAAAGTGCAGATATTAAACATAAATATAAATGTTTATTTTATAAACATAAAATAAATAAAATATTTATTTTATTAAACACTTCTAAAGATTTATTATTCTGCAAAAGTGAGATAAAATGGCTGAATAAGAGTGAATTTGACTTTCATTTGATCACTTGCTTTAGAACAAGTGTCCAGTGCTTGATGTAAATAACTGAAGCATCTAAATACTGACATTTGAACTTTTTTCTGAAACTATTTTTTTTATTCTGTTTTTTTATCTAAGTACATTTTCCTTTCCTTACATGCTGTTGTTGTATAGCTAATGGTACTCTGGACAATTTCTGCACACCAGTGCTCAAGAAACCATTTAAAACTTGTGTTTCACTGTGCAAGATTAAATCTGGCTATTGACAAACATTTTTGTGTCTGTTTAATCTCATCTAAAATTTCACACCGGAAAAAAGATATCTCGGAAACAAATATTACATATAGCAGAAACTAAAATTGGAGCTGATCCTCTTGTGTCTGCATTTTGAAATGGATCAAACACTGAAATGTTCAAAAAATACCGTTATTTGAACATAGCTTTATACTGAGCACTACCGCTAGTCTGACAAAATATTTTCACAGGTATTCTTACATTTTGCTGCAGCATTTTTCATTGATTAGGTAAAACTGAAAAGAATGATTTTTTTTTTCCTTGCAAAGTTACACAAAAGTCACAGAAGAAGAAATATTTCAAAAGAGTGAATGCCACCAAGGAATAAATATGCTGTCATTCTCACTTTGAATATACCATGTAAACATGGGATATATAGTACTACATAGTCGGAATTATTTGCATTATCTTCCATGAAGAATACAACCTGATTAATGGATGGATAAGTACTAAGATGAACTAATATGAACTTTTCACATATAATATATAATTTTAATAAATACATATATAAATACATATATTTGTTATTATATTCATCTATATTTAAACATATAAATATATTTACATATATACATTATATCAGAGATATATATATATATATAATATATACATATATATATATATATACCTCCACCAAAACAACAGCAATTATTTAGTATTTAGAGCAAAAAAAAAAAATAAAGGTCTTCCCAGGAGAAATATTTTATCACTGACTTTATAATTACTGTTTCTTCCCTCTGGAACCCAAAGGCTATCCATTTTTTTAGTTACTAACAGGATACCTTATCCATTTGAAAACTTCAATTCTGATACTTGTTCTTTCTTGTTTGCAAGACAATATGACTAAATACTGCAAAAGACACTCAGTCGCATCACCAAGCAGTATTACCAGCTTTCCCAAATTATCCACTTAAGAAGTCTCTGCATATCCTGAAACATGGATGCTTATTTTCAGAGACAGATGAGAAGGAAAAACCTCCCTTAATCATCTGTGGACATGACATTTTAATTGTAGTGTTAACAACTAGCATAACATTACAACTTCAACATACTAGTCCTTATATTTATGTATTCTTTTTTTTTCTTTTAATCACTGCTTTGTCTGGACTATTGCACTTCTGTTTCTTTGGGACACTTTAAGTTGAGAATTCTTAGAAATCTTCTATAAGTAGATTAAATTCAGAAAAGAGCGCTGACTCAAGATTCTCAGATTATCAAAAATTATCTTGAGGGACTTCCGTGGTGGCACAGTGGTTAAGAATCCGCCTGCCAATGCAGGGGACATGGGTTCGATCCCTGGTCTGGGAAGATCCCACATTCCACGGAGCAACTAAGCCCATGTGCCACAACTACAGAGCCTGTGCTCTAGAGCCCACGAGCCACAACTACTAAGCCCAAGTGCCACAACTACCGAAGCCTATGTGCTCTAGGGCCCACGTGCTGCAACTACTGAAGCCTGAGTGCCTAGAGCCTGTGCTCTGCAACGAGAGACACCACTGCAATGAGAAGCCCACGCACCGAAATGAAGAGTAGCCCCCGCTCGCCACAACTAGAGAAAACCCACGTGTAGCAAAGACCCAATGCAGCCAAAAATAAAAAAATTTAAAAAAAATCTTTAGACAAAAATTAAAACAGCATACCAAAATTTGGGGGATGCAACAAAAGTAGTTCTAAAAGGGATGTTTATAGTGATAAATACCTATGTTAAGAAAAAATAAAAATCTTACATAAACAACATAACTTTACACCTTGAGGAATTAGAAAAAGGAAAACAAACTAAGAACAAAAGTTAGCAGAAGGAGGATTACAAAGTTCAAAGCAGAAATAAATAGAGAACAGAAAAATAGAAAAGATGAATAAAACTACACATTGCTTTTTGAAAGATAAATAAAATTGATAAACTTTTACCTAGACTTACTAAGGAAAAAAAAAGAGGACTCAGCTAAAATTATAAATGAAAGAGATATCACAACTGATATCACAGAAATATGAAGGATCTAAGAGACTACTATGAACAATTATATGGAACAAACTGGCCAACATAAAGATGGATAAATTCCTAGAAACACACAATCTACCAAGATTGAATCATGAAGAAACAGAAAATCTGAACAGACCAATAATGAGTAAGAAGAGTGAATCAGTAATCAAAAACCCTTCAGCAAAGAAAAGCCGAGGACCAAATGATTTCGCAGGTGAATTCTACCACATATTTAAAAAATGCCAATCCTTCTCAAACTCTTCCAAAAAACTGAAGGGGAGGGCACACTTACAAACTTATTTTACAAGATCATCATTAGCCTATTCCAAGGCCATGCAAAGAAACAAGAAAAGAAAACTATAGGCCAATATCCCTGATGAATATAGATGCCAATTCTCAACAAAATACTAGCAAATCAATTTTAAGAGCATATTTACAGTATCATACACCAAATTCAACAGCCCATTACTGTAATTCAATATTACACCATGATCAACTGGGATTTATCCCTGAGATGCAAGATGGTTCAACATATGCAAATACATGTGATTGTGATACACCACATTAACAGAATTAATGATAAAAATCATTTCTCAATAGATACAGAAAAATTTTGACAAGTCAACAACCATTTATGATAAAAAACTCTCAAAGTGGGATAGAAGAAACATACCTCAACATAAGAAAGGCCATATATAACAAGTCCACAAATATCATCATACTCAATGGTGAAAGCTGAAAGCTTTCCCACCAAGATCAGGAATAAGACAAGGGTACACACTTTCACCACTCTTAATCAACACAGTACTAGAAGTCCTAGACAGAGCAATCAGGAAAGAAAAAGAACTAAAAGGCATCCAAGTCAGAAAGGAAGAAGTAAAATTGTCTCTGTTTGCAGATTACATGATCTATTTATAGAAAATACTAAAAAGACTCCGCCAAAAACAAAACTGTTAGAGCTAAACAACTTCAGTAAAGTTTCAGGATACAAAATCAACATACAAAAATCAGTTGGGTTTCTATACACTAACAACAAACAATCTAATAAAGAAGTAAAGAAAATCATTTACAATGACATCAAAAACAATAAACTTTTTAGGAATAAATTTAACCGAGGAAGTGAAAGCTCTATACACTCAAACCTATAAGACATTGATAAATAAATTAATGAAGACACAAATGGAAAGATATTCATGTTCATGGATCAGTTAATATTGTTAAAATATCCATACTAACCAAAGCCATCTGTTATCTTAAGACAGAAGAACACAACTGGAGGCATCACACTTCCTGATTTCAAACTATATTACAAAGATATAGTAAATAAAATTGTATGATACTGGTATAAATCTGACACACAGACCAAAGGAACAGAATTGAGAGCTCAGAAATTAACCTGTGCATGATAACCTATGCATGATCAAGTAATATTTGACAAAGGATCCAAGAATACTCAATTGGGAAAGGATAGTCTATTCAATAAATTATGTTCAGAAAAGTGGATATCCACAGGCAAAAGAGTAAAATTTGAACCCTACCTTATACCACTCACAAAAATTTGCTTGAAATGGATTAGGGGCTTAATGCTAAGACCTGAAACTGTAAAACTCTTAAGAAGAAAACAAGGGAAAATGCTCCTTGACATTGGTCTTGACAATGACTTTTTAGATATGACACCAAAAGCACAAGCAACAAAAGCAAAAATAAAAAGTGAAACTTCAAACTAAAAAGCTTCTGTACAGCAAAATAAACCTTCAACAAAATGAAAAGGTAATCTACAGAATGTGAGAAAATATTTACAAATCATATTCTGATAAGGGGTTAATATCCAAAATATATAAGAAGCTCATACAGCTTATTAGCAAATAAATAATCTGATTAAAAAATGGGCAAAGGACCTGAATTGACATTTTCCCAAAGAAACAATAATTACATGAAAAGGCGCTCAACATCACTAATCATCAGGGAAATGTAAACCAAAACCACAATGAGATATAATCTCATATCTATTCGAATGGCTTTATCAAAAAGACAAGAGATAACAAATGTTGGTGAAGATGTGGCAAAAAGGGAACCCATGTACACTGTTGATGTATTTCCACTATGGAAAACACTATGGGGGTTCCTCACAAATTAAAAATAAAACTACCATATAATTCAGCAATCCTCCTTCTGAGCATTTATCTGACAGAAATGAAATCACTATCTTATAATGATATCAGCACCTCCAAGTTCATTACAGAATTATCCACAAAGACATGGAAACAACCTAAATGTCCACTGATATATCAATGGATAAAGAAAACTCAGTGTTTTATATATATATAAACACAATGTAATATTCATAAAAATGAAGGAAATCCTGCCATCTGCCACAACATGGATGAACCTTGAGGACATTATGCCAAGTAAAGTAAGCCAGAGCGAGAAAGAGAAATGCTGCATGATATATGTAGAATCCAAAGAGCTGAACCATAGAAACAGAAAGTAGATTAGTCATCATTGGGAGCTGGTGAGTGGGAGAAATGGGGAGATATTGGTTAAAGGGTACAAACTTATAAGTGATCTAATGTACAGCATGGTGACTATTTAACAATACTGTACTGTATACTTGAAAGTTGCTATAAAAGTAAATCTTAAATGTTCTCACTATAACAACAAATGGTAATTATGTGAGATGAAGGATGTGTTAACCTTATTGCAAATTTTACAATATATACGTGTATCATTGCATTGTACATCTTATACTTACACAATGTAATATGTCAATTATATATTAATAAAGCCAGAAAAAAAGATTCTTGGATCAACCATATGATGGGACAAAGCAGACAGCTTCCACACAAAATTATAAAACAGTTTTCTAAGTCAACTTGCTTATTTCCATTTGGTTTACTACTTATTATAGTTATTGTATTTTGGTACCTCTTTGTGATCACTTGGCCTCTGACAGTTGTTTTTCCATATCTTCACCATATATTCTTCATCTCATCTGGCTTTCTTCTGTCACTTAAGAGAAAGAAAGAAAAGCAAAACTCACTCAGTTTTTCTCAGAATATAATTCATGCTCTAAACCTTACTGATGCCCCAATTTTTCATCTTCCATGTGATTCTGATGACACAAATTTAATAGCTGTTCCTTTCACCACTCATAAAGTATATTTTCTTCAACAGGTTCCCTGTGATATATAAATTGTCCTATCATTATTCACCTCAACCTCAGTCTTACAAAAATTGGTTTTCACCTCCACTTCCAGTCAAGAAGATACTTTCACTGAAATAATATTAGAATTGTCAACAAAAAACAGCTCACCAGAGGAAACAAATATTGGGGCTATCCTTGCTGCTGTATCCAGTTTGTTCTCTTCAGAGACTTCCTAGCCTGATTTGTAAATGCTATTTATATCTACTCAGAAAGTCAGCCTGCATTCAGATACCAGTAATTGACTTGCCCTCATGGTCATAAACAATACTTATACTCTCAATTCTTTCTGTGCCCACTAGGATACTACATCTTATGTGAAAAACCAGGCATACCTTGCCTACTGAATACACAGCTAGCCTGTGTACCTGTGCAATTGTTAGAGCCTTTCATACATCTCAAACATATGTCATCTGTTTTCCTGAACAAGATATCCCTAAATATTCAAAGAGAGGCTACTACAGTCAGCCCTCCTATCCACAGGTTCTGCATTTGCAGCTAGTGGAGTCCCTAGAGGCAGAACCCTCCCATACGGAGGGCCGACTCTACTACACCATTTTATATATAAGGGACTGGAGCATCCACTGATTTTAGTATGCAGGGGTGGGTCCGGAACCAATCTCCCATGGATACCTGGGGACAACCATACCACCTATTCAGGAGAGCTTACAATTCACTCTTTATAATGTAAGCTGCGTTTTCAATGATGCAGTGATACAACTGGAAAAAGTTGTCCAAATTTTGTCTCTTACCCTAGGAAATGTCATCAATAACAGTATCTGTTTTGGTGATGCCCCAGATCAGTTTACATTGATTAACTGGGTTGTCGTAAACTAGCGCATACACTTTGATTCCTCTTCAAGGAAAAATGTGTGCTATATAATATTCTTATTGCACTGGTGTAAATATGTGACTTCTCTAAAATAGAAGACCAAATGGCTCTATAAAAGACTCAGCTGGAAGCATGGAGATATTTCCATGATTGGGGTTTGTGGTCTAGGTCCTGGTTTCATAGCCCCTTACACAGACAAATAAACTTTTCTTTTGTCAGCTGCATGTAATGCAGCTGGCCAATGCATCCTGTTTCAAAGTAGTAATAAGAATGGGACACCACTGTCATACCAGATAATTCAACAACTTAACATGCCACAGAAGGAATAGGAAAGACAAACTCTTGCCCGACTAAAGACAACAACAACTTTCTGATCAACAAAATCTTGAAAACTATAGATCTGGGCTGAACAGAGTAATATTCTTTAGTCTGACTTCAGCTGCCCTTGGCCAAAGGAGTAACTGAGAAAGAAAGAAAAAAGCCCCTTAGAGGATCCAATTGGCAACAGGAAGAAAACAACTAGTATGCAGTGTTTCATACTGGACATGAAAAATTTCAGACTATCAACATCAGATGAGGACTCTTCATCACTGTGATGGGACAAGACCAAAACAAGACCATTCTAAATTCACTGCAATGATGTCTGAAAATAGCCAGATGTAAGGGTACAAGGGCACTATTTAACAACAAAATACCAAATAATTTCCTTCTACTTACATTCCTTGCACCTGAGATAAATACATTCACACACACACACACCCCACTACACACCATACTGGGGATAAATACATAGCATCGCTCACATCTTATATACCATATGGTATATACTATAATGAGGTGGCCTCAGACCTTGGAAGACATCACACTGGAGTCCCACTGTTTCTCACCAGAAGCCAGTGTCACTGCCCCGGGGCTTGAGGTCTCCTGGAAGGATACAGATTTGCCCCCTGGGTATGCGCAGTTCACTGTCTCATTCTGGCCTTGGGAAGTCCTGCTTCTGCACAGCTTTTGGCCCTGAGGTTCCCTCCCAACCTGGGCAGGCCCCTGGAGAGAGGCACCATGGCACTGTGACTCCAAGTTAGGCGATGAGGTCTGGGAGGATTGGGGTTTGCTTGATAGGTGGCATGAGCTAGATTCCCCAGGGCAAGCCTGAGATGAGGGGCCTGCGGCACCTGGGTAGCCAGGTGATTCTCATCCCAGGACTACCCTGTCCGCCCCCATGGAACTCTTGAGAAATGGGTGATCTGGCTTCTTCTGGAGAGAGTAGTGGCAGCAGCAGATCCTCACTGAATTTTGCTAATCTCTGAGCTGTTCCTGACACTCAAAGCATTCCAGCCCATCTTCCTCTGTCCCTGCATCAGGACCCTCACACAGCTGAAGCCATATAGCACACCCTGTGAGATCTAACTTCACCTTGTTTGCCTTCCTGGGAAACTCCATGCTCCACTCCACCCACCTGCACCAGGACTGGCCCCGGTGTCTCCCATTAAAAAATTGTTTGTCTCCCTCCAACCCACATTAGCTCATTAGAGGGAAGCCTATAATTCCCTCTCCTTACAAAAACATCTCATGATTTCTTCAATGTTTTTTCATTACTACGGCAACATAATAAACTTAACTGCCATTGAATACAATGGTGTTCTTTTTGATCTTTGGCCTTGGGCTTTATCAATGTTGATGACTGAGATAATGTCCCTGAAAATGTAACAGCTGTATGTCCTTGTAAAGTGGTGCTAAACATACATGGGGAAAAAGATCCAAGTTTGGTTTGCAGAAACCTAATACCTCATACTTACTTCCCAGACCTAAGCCAGTTTACGGAAATGGAGCTAGGTCTCTGAAATAGAGCCCTAAGATATAACCATAACTGCATATGTTACATTTTTTCTAGACCAACCTGTGGCTACTTGCCTGGGTGTCTATTCAACAGGGAAAAGAAATAGCTGTCTGTTGGGCTGCACCCCACAGACCAGCAGCCTTGTAATTGCCCAGCCTGGAGACCAAAGAAAGAGCCTAGAGACAGCTACAGAGACACCAATGGTTCATTGGATAGGGGAACTTACATGTCCAGAAAAAAAGGGTCCTGGAGTGACACCACACTGCGTACTGCAGCCAGCAAGAAGGACAAAACAAATCTTCACTGCTTAAGGAAGATGGCGGCTACCATTTATAGGGGAACTGACGTCAGAATGGCTCATCAGTTACCAGGGAAACCAGTGGCTGGGGCAGGGGGCAAGCATGTAGGCAATTACTGATTAAGCCCTATAATCAACAGGATTGGATAACCATGTGGGTGAAGCAGGAACTGGTAGAGGGGGCGGCTATATAAAGAGCAAGAGAACAACTACTATCTTGTATGGCCTGACCGTACAGTGTCATTATTATACAGAGCACTTCCTATCGTGGAGAATTCAGTGATTCCTGCCCCCCACAACCCGCCCTTTGGGAGAAAGATATCTTATGCAAAGGTATTTCAAGGGCTTTTGTTAGAAGATCTTATCCACTGCCATGATTTCTCATTAACTATCACGTCTGGTGAAGGAATAGACTGCTTGACAAAGAGAGTCCAGACAAGGAGTCACACCCGCAGAATATTTTTACCGTGTTCTACGTAATCTAGAAGCAGCTGGTTTGACAGAATTATATTATAACCCACAGAATGCTCAGTTTTAATGCCAGCTGGCAGACAACTGCCTGAAAGATTGAAGTGCTTTTCTAAATAATTCAGTTTATAACATCACCAGTAGCTGTCTCTTCCATAGCCAGAAACATAGATCCACAAACCAAGGGATGTGGGGTGGGAATGGCCTTTCTTACTACTGTCAAATAACCCACTAGACTCCGTGGGTTTCAAGGTTTTATTGTATAAGGAAAAATTGCTTCCACCATGGAATATGGCAATGATCTCAATCACTTGGAAGCTAAGACAACACTCTGGCCATTATAGCTTCCACATGCCACCAAACCAATACATAAAGAAGAGGATGGTTAAACTGCATGACAGCTGGTTGGTCCTAATTCCTAAGCAGAAAATGAACAACTCTGGTCTATACTGGTACCAAGATGACCATGAGTGGAACCCAGAGGATTCACTAGGGCACCTGTTACAGTCTCTGCACAGAAGTCTTTTTCAGTGGAAAAGTACTGAGGCTACATGAAGACAAAGCTAACGAGGACTCAGATCTTAAAAGCAGTTTGAGTCATTTAGCCAAATAAAGAACCAGGTCCATCTAGGTGCTGGTAGAAGGTAAAGGAAACAGAATGTGTGGTAGAAAAAGAAGCTACAAATATCAATTTAAGCTTTATAAGCAGTTACAGAAGTTTTGTTCTGTATTACTTCATTCATTTCTTCTCTTTTTACTTACTACTTTATATGGTTGAATAATATTTTTGGTTTCAGCTGAGAATGCAACTCAATTGCCAACACCCTACAGGATATGGTAGCTAAAGAGAATTTTTGTATCCTTTGTGTCAGGAGTACAAAATTTTCACCCCCAAAAAACCCAGGACTGAAAAGGATATCTTCTGTTTCCCACCCTAGAGTCATTCTCTACTTTCTGTACCCTGTTCTGTAACTGAGAAGTTGACTATTATTGGCCACATCAGTAGATTTCCTTACTTCTCAGTTTATGATGTAGTTTCAACAAAAAGAGATGGTGACAGGAGATCCACAGAATGAAAAGAGAGTTAGAGGTATTTGGTTCTCTAACTCCTATCATGTCAGATCTCTTTGCTTTGGTTGCATCTATCAAAGGGAGAGAATTCTTGCTTGGTGGCTCTCTCCATCTCTCTCTGTCTCTGTCTCTGTCTCTGTCTCTGTCTCTGTCTCTCTCTCTCACACACACACACACACACACACACACACACACACCCTCAGCTTTTCCCTCTCCCTCTTTCTGGCTTTTCTTTCCTAGTACTTTAAGTATTAGAGCTGGAAATAACTCCCTATGGTTACTATACCTTGGTACTGCATTAACCTTTGTGTCTTTTCTTTTTTTTTAAACTCTTCTCCACACCTTTGTAAATGCTTTAATTCTCCCCAAATTATTTATTTATTTATTTAACGTCTATTTATCCATTTTCCCCCCAAATTATTTTATTGACCTCTTTTCCTCCAAATCATTTCAAAATTTCTGAGATTTTCGAATATGGTTTATAATGCTTTGTTCTAGTTTTTCATTTTGTTTTGCATTAGAGAATATCATCTCTGTTTCAAGAATATTCAACATGTATATCCAAATTTGCATTTGTATAGTCAACAGATATTTACATCTATTCCAGGCAAGAAACTGCTCTAAAAGGATTACAAATACAATAATAAACAAAACATACAAAAGTCTACTCCTAAGGAGCTTATATTCTAGCAGGGAGAAACATACTACAAACACAAAATCAAATAAATATAAAAATTCATCTCATATTTTTATCTATTTTGGTTTAAGTCTATAATTTAAAATGTTTTTATCATGCCATTACACATTTCTCAAAACCCACAGAATGTACGACACAAAGAGTGAATCCTATATGTAAACTATGGACTTCAGTTAATAACGTATCGATATTGGTTCATCGACTTTAACAAATATACCACACTAAGGTAAGATGTTAATACTAGGGAAACCATGGAGGGAGAAGGAGGAGAGGGAACATATGGGAACTCTATATTTTCCCTCACTTTTTTAACACCCAAAACTGCTCTAAAAAATAAAGTCTATTAATTTAAAAAGTGTATTGGAACTATGCTTTCTATCTCATTTATCTTCTTTTACCTTAGAATTTCATTGTTATAATAATAATTTAATATACTAGTTAAGAATTTTTTCCAGCAAGGAATAACAAAATAGCAGTGTCTTAAGATGGAAATTTATTCCTGTCTTAGGAAGAAGAAAATTCTGAAGTGAGTGGCCCTGTCTGATAAAATGAACTTGATTATCACTGGGGACCTCCTCTTCCTTCACCATGCTAGGATGTGGTTCCTCTAATCAAAGCCAGCTATGCCCAAGATGACTACGATGTTTAATCATGCACACATTCTATTCTGCGAATGAAGGAAAGGGGAAAAGCAGCGACAACAAAGAAGGCCCTCATCTTACCTTTGTTGACTCTCTTTGGGCAGCCTGCCCAGATGTTCCACAGAACACTTGCATTTATATCTCATTGGCAAGACCTTAGTCACATGGTCACATGGCCTATGGAAGGGTAGGGAATATTAATATATTTTAGTTGGATGTATGTTAACTCAGAATAAAATTGTAGATCTCCTAAACTGAACACCTACTCATGCCTTTATGTGTCTTGGACCTGAAGATACAACAATGAACCGAATAGATAGGATGAATCTGTTTCAACTTTAAGTGAGCTTACCCTCTGGGGGAGAAAATAAATTTAAAAATTATATGGGACAAAATTATATATGGATGATAATATATATATGTTTGTCTCAATCTATTGTCCATATATATAAAAGTAAATATATAAATATGTATAAATATATGTATATAAATGTATATGTATGTATATAAATATATGTATGTTTCTTTTTATAAATATAAATATTCACTCATGTTCATGTGTAAGACATATATAACAAATAAATGTGTATGGTAATTACACAATGACTAGTTACTATTAAGCGAAATGGAGAATATAAGAGGAAATAATGAATTAGAAACTGACTGAAAGGCTGATTTTGTTCAGGCAGGGAAAGCCTTTCTGAGGAAATTACATTGAGTTCAGTCATGCATATTGAGAAGGTGGGAGTCATGCATAGATCTGGAAGAAGTTTCTAAGCCAAAAGGTCAGCGAGTACAAAGGAACTGAGTTTGGCCCATTGAAAAGAGATAAGGGCCAGACTGGCTGGAGTCTAGTGAGCAGGGATGTGAGAGGAGGGAGATGACGTCACAGCAGTGCATGACAGCCAGACCATGAAAGGTCTTGTACAAACTGATAAATAATAAATAAATCATGCTAAGAATGATGGGAGGCCATAGGAATGTTTTAAGTGGAGGCATCATTATTTGAGTTATCCTTAAGAAAGCTTGAAAGCTTGCACTGACTGCTCTGTGTATATGACAGAAGAACAAGAATGAACAGAGACCATTCGGAGGCAATAGCAGTAGCACAGTCGAGAAATAATGACTTATACCAGGGACACGTGAATAGAAAGAGTTAGAAAGCATATGGTATCGCTTCCAGTAATTTTTTCAGAAATAGTATAGTATACATTTTAAACTATTACTTTACTTTCCCTTTCCGCTACCTATTTTAAATGGTATATTTTTCTTTTACTTAATATAAAAAATAGTAAGATTACTATTGTCAGCTTCATTGTTTCAAGAACCCAAACATATCATCGGGGACATAGGTTCTTTTTTAAGTTTATAATATTATGAAATATTTTGAACATACTATAAACTGTAAGGAATAATATAGTGCATACTGAGGCATCCACTGCTCATCTTAATAAATAAAATTTCAGAAATATATTTGAAGCTTTTTTAAACATATTGCAATGCTGTTCTCTAGAGATCAACTGAACAAAAACTATCATGAATTGTAGTCATATATGTGGATAACATACACATAGGTTAATCATGTACATGTAGTTAATAATGTATATGCATTACTAATTACATAGATATCTGACAAAAATGATATAGGTACACATATATATAATACCTTGGGATATTTTATGCATTTATGTACATAGTATGCCATGTATATATTCTTCATTTCACTGATATTAATTTTGTGAAGTTCATACATGAAAATGCATAAACTATAGCTTTATATACCCACCTGATGGCCAGTGGCATGCCGGTAAATGTTTAAGAACCAGCTTTCCAGATAGACAGATGATAGATAAATAGAAACATAACATATGTTATTGATATTAAAGATGTGCAGCACACGATTTACAAATAATAAAAAAGAAATACACTTTATTGAACATTCCAAATAGTAAATTGATTCTTACAAAACGCTGCTGTTGATTTGGCTAAACTCACAACCATAAACAAACTGAGCTTGCATCTAATGAACTGGTGTAGCACTGACATGAAAATTGATATTTTCTTGATATTAACAAGTAAGAGAAAGTGAAATAATAAAGTATATGTTGGAACTTCCCTAGTTTGTTGACCACCTGTGTGTGATTTCTTTGCTGGAAAAGATTATAGTTTCCAAATACTGGAAAGATATCCCCACAAAACTCGTTGTGCCATTCACGATGTAATGGTCACAGACACGACAAAAGTTTCAAGTTGAATCTGTACTATTAACACATTCATACCAATTTGTAGCATTTTCCAATTTCAAGTTACCAAGCTAATATCAGCAGTAACCAGGCTGGGAAAGCCATGCAAAACACAGAAATAAATGCTCTCCAGTGCTGGCTCAGATGTGGCCACAGAGAGAGAAGTACAAGAAGAACCTCCTGCAAAACGGAACTGGTTACAGCCAGATGAGGAACCCAAGATATATACTCTTCTTGACAAGAAACTTTCTGCCATTTCATAAGAACTGGAATTTGCTATTGACTAGTGACTGTGACATGTTTTATTCTCTCCATTTCTAAATGGAGATTTACTGTGACAACTAATACACAATTTTATGTGTGATGCAAGGAGATAACCTGAAGAAGCTCACACAGGACCTAAGGTCCTGAACTGGGAGCTGGATGCCACAAATGAATGCTTGGGAAGGGAATAGACTATGGAAGATGCTTCTAGTTGTAACCCATTGAACACATTCTATTTTCTTTGGTAGTTAAGCCCTCAAATGTTTTATAGGCATATGTTCACACAGAAAAAAATATATATTACATTTCCCAGCTTCTTTTGCAACTGTGCATGGCCATGTGCATGACATGACTGAATTCCGTCCAGTGGGATGTGAAATAACTTCCGATAGGTATGACATCCGTAATTCCTTTTCAAGGGAGGAAATGAGGCTTTTTCCTCCCTCTCTCCCATTTTGCTGTTTGGAATGGGTTTAAGGATGGAAGCGTCATAGACCACGTGGATGAGAGCAACAACCTAGGGTTGATTTAACTTCCAAGCACTTAGAGAGAAGCTGCCTAATGGGAGGAGGCTGCCTCTACAGTGTATATTCCAACAGTCCTGCCACCTTATTTCAGGAGCAGTGACAGTGAACGCCTGAGGGCAGCTGGTCATTAAATGCTGTCTTCCACTTGTCATCCAAGCACAGATTTTGTGCTACACTGATATTACCTGGAGGAAAACAGCAAGCTTGTCAAAGGGAACACAGGCAGAGGCAAGGAAAACATATTAAAGTCTTCCTCCAATCTATTCTGTTACATAAACCTCTGAAATCTCTCTTATGTGTATTATAGCGACTCAATTCTTACAGATATGTGAATTCAAAACAGCCTTTAATATCCCCAGAGATTTTTCAAGTTTTTGGATGCCGCTGGAGTTCCTGGAATTCATGTTTATTTTCCCTCTTGCTTCTAGATTCTCTTCAGTACTGATTTGAGGGAACGAGCCAGCAGGCTGCCGGACATTTGCACTATCTTCACAGGAACCCGAATATACAGGTGTACACATTTTTTCTCTTCAACAAAGAAACAAACAAAAAAGGAACTTGCTTAAGAATTCAAAGGAAGCAGAAGAGCCTGTCATGTTTATATTTCAACTTGAGATTACTTTGACGGTAAACTTTTTTTTTTTTTTGCGGTACGCGGGCCTCTCACTGTTGTGGCCTCTGCCGTTGTGGAGCACAGGCTCCGGACGTGCAGGCTCAGCGGCCATGGCTCACGGGCCCAGCTGCTCCGCGGCATGTGGGATTTTCCCGGACCAGGGCGTGAAGCTGTGTCCCCTGCATCGGCAGGCGGACTCTCAACCACTGCACCACCAGGGAAGCTCTGATGGTAAACTTTTGAGAGATGTTTCAAATACTGAAATGATCTAACTTGGACAGTTGCCTAATTATCAATTTGGTCAGCTAATCCTAATTGCTATCACTCTACTTAGGCCGGCAAGTATTATAAATCTGTATGAAAAACAGACTTTAGATAATATACTATTGAGTTATAAAAACCAACAAATATTAAGGCATTTAATAAAGGCTCATTCATATAGTTTCATCTGAGTTTTGCTTTGCTCACTTGAAAAACTGTAAGTGCTATAGTATTCCTGGTTAGTACTGTGTGGCTTGTAAAAGACTGGTCACCTCAAGTATTAATGTTTGCTAGAAGTTATTTGGACTCTATGAAAACTGGAATAATTGATTTCATTTATTCAGTTTTATTAATAAAACTAAAAATTTAATTCTAATATTAAAATGTAATTTAAAATTCACTTACTTATATACAGTTGTTCAAATTTTACATTGTACTATTTTTCCATTTTATAAATCCAAAAAATAATTTATTACTTAACAATTTATTATGGTGTCATATAGGTCCAGAAAGCAAGCCTCCCACCTAAGTTAAATGTGATCTTTAATTAAACATCTCTAAGTGTTTCTGATGCCTTTAGATTTACTGTACTTGATCTATGCCCAAGTACACAGAATAAGTATTTCTTCCAATACACATGAAAGCTAATAGAGTTTTTCTATCATGAGTGTATGAGAGAAATAAAAAGTCAATCACCTTGTGAATGAATTTTAAATTTGGCAGTCAGTGGGTTTTTGAACATTATTGCGTCAGGATATTTTATTAGAAGTCCCTGCACTTATATACCTGATTAAAGCAATTCATCACTACCCTTTCCATCTGAAGAAGTTTCACTGACTGAGAGTTAATTTACTGTATAGACTATGATTTGGTAGGGCCTGAACCTTTTGTTCATGAGTTAGTTAACAATACAATTTTATTGATATTTCTTTTTAGCCTCACATGCATGCTCCATTTTATTGGAATGAATAATTAATTAAGTAAACCATTCGGCTTCGTGAATTACAAAAGAAAAAATACTATAATGTTTGTATTTATAATCGCTCTGACAGTCAAGTATTGTACAAGTATTAGAAAAAAAGAGTCCTGAATAAATAAAAGCCCATGAATAAATGAGTATGTTTCAATATGTTTAAACAGTAGAGAGAATAATTTTTCAGTTTCAGATACTGAAAATAATGATGAGGAAGCTGAATGAACAGTTCAATTTTTTAGTTGTGACTTTTAATTACTGTTGCTTTTGTTGTTTTTCTTTTCTGTGCTCAGCACCAATAGTGAGTCTTGACCGTTGCCATATCTTGCATCTGGCGAGCGCAATTTTAAGAGAAACTCTAAAATCATCAACTTATCATAAAATGTGATTATTCTAATAAAGACAGTTTAATAACCTTTTAATAGAGAAACTGGTTTGTTTAATCCCACTGAATTCTGCTGCTTTTCTATACAACCACGGAGCTCACTCTTTCATCTGTTAAACATGAAGGCTGACTGCAGAAAGCTGGGAAAACACTGGGGAGTGGAAGGTGAATAAAAAAAGATCAGTGTTCTTGAGGTTTATCCAAGAGGGCCCTCAATTCCAGTTGAAAGGACTCTTAAAACATCGTACCCCAGTCTCTACTTCTCTTAAAGATTTTTGGTAATAATTTTCTTATTTATCTCATGTTCAATTTATTATGTTCTGCTTGTTTTTATATCTATACAAACTTGTATTTCAATTTTGTAAGTCATAAATGTTATATTTCTTTCAATCACATAACGGTGTTATTCTCTCTCCACCACCCTCCTCCATAACCTAAGTTTTCCGTCTTTGTTGTTGTTCATGTTCCAAATAGACTTATTTTTTACACTCAAGCTAAGTGAAAGAGAAACTAATGGTTAGGAACTTGGCCAAAAAATGGTTTTAATTTTTTGGCTACTACTAGGCTTTATAATTAAGGTTAGATTCACAAGATTCATTCTTAGGAAGGACACTTGACCGAAGAAGGGGGCCATAAACCACCTTTAAGCAAAAGCACAAATCTGAAATCCTATGGGCAATAATTATTGTTTTGAACACTATCAGTTTCTTGCCTTCAAGATGGATGCATCAATTTTTCCCAAATGTGTTCCTTTATTTGTGTTACTTTCAGTGTTTAGAAAAAATACATTTTACTGAATGCCTCTAACTTTACTTATATAGGCAAAACCTAACTTAATTGACTCTTTACAAGAAATTTGTGGTGAGATCCCCATCTTAACAGATGCAGTAACTGACACACAGAAATAAATGAGACAGTTTCTCTAGCTAGAAAAGAGCTGAACAGAGGATCAAAACCCTTGTGGTGGCAGAGGGAGTCACTGGGAACTACAACTGCTTACCTGCCCTGCAGGCGTCAAGAAATGTGTTAGCTGGGGCTTTCCTGGTGGCGCAGTGGTTGGGAGTCCGCCTGCTGATGCAGGGGACACGGGTTCATGCCCCAGTCCGGGAAGATCCCACATGCCACGGAGCGGCTGGGCCCGTGAGCCACGGCCGCTGAGCCTGTGCGTCCAGAGTCTGTGCTCCACAACGGGAGAGGCCACAACAGTGAGAGGCCCGCGTACTGCAAAAAAAAAAAAAGAAAACAGAACACTTGTATACTTACTCAGCATGGTGTAGTTGTTAAAAATATAAATGTGCCAGTCTAGGTACCTGAGTTCCAACCTTGCCTCTGCTTCTAATTTACTGTGTGATTTCCACTTAATTTACCTTTCCAAAAGTCTGTCTTTTTATGTGTATCACTATAAAATGCTGTTTCTATATCATAAGTTTGTTTAAAGAACTGAATGAAAAATCACAGAGCATAGGGCTTATTGCAGGGTAAATGTCCAATAAGTACTAGTTGTTGCTTTCCTTTATGTGAACTAAATTGTAATGAAGTAAATATATGTTTTCTTTTTCCCTAACTTTGTGAAATTAAGTCAAAGAATGAAACATTACAAAAATACAATTCTATCAATGTGTAAAAATACACTTGAGGGCTTCCCTGGTGGTGCAGTGGCTGAGAATCTGCCTGCTAATGCACGGGATACGGGTTCGAGCCCTGGTCTGGGAGGATCCCACATGCCGCGGAGCAACTAGGCCCGTGAGCCACAACTACTGAGCCTGCACGTCTGGAGCCTGTGCTCCGCGACAAGAGAGGTCGTGATAGTGAGAGGCCCGTGCACCGCAATGAAGAGTGGCCCCCGCTTGTCACAACTAGAGAAAGCCCTCGCACAGAAACGAAGACCCAACACAGCAAAAATAAATAAATTAATTAATAAACTCCTACCCCCAACATCTTCTAAAAAAATAAAAATACACTTGAGATACAGGGTCCTAAAATTTTCCTTCAATGGATACATGATTTATAGAAGTTAGTTCAAAAGAAATATAGGGGAATGAGTAATAAGAGACTGTGTTTAGGGAATGTACAAGCATAAAAAGAGGCTTAGGTAACTAAGTTCAAAGACCTCAGTACAGACCACCCACCTGTGAGCTCAGCTTTTCTCTGCATTCATTCTCAGGCAGGCTTGCTCCTTAAGAAGTGCAAGGTACTAGAAAATCCAGTCTTATATACCTTAAATTCAAGAAGAAAGAATGATTTCTTTCATGATCATTTTTTAACTATCCCTAATTAGCTCTATTTGGGTCACATTCCTGAACCAATCAATGTAAGATGTGGGATGAAATATATAGATTTTCCAAGCTTAAATGAGCTTAACCTCACACCTAGTTATGCAGTATGGCCCAATCAAATTACCTGGACTTTGGGAAGATTAGTGGTTCTCCAAACACAATTGATGACATTGTCAGAAGTTTAAATGTATGCCTGGTTGTTTAACAACAAACCAACCAACAAATTAAAACAAAACTAAGTCAAGGAGTGTCACAGCACTTGCATATACTCGAGGGTTGAATTTAAAATGGACTAGACCAGAGAGTATTGCAAATCTTGACGTAATAGATGCCAGGGGTCTGAGCTCAGACACAATAATGAAGAAGAAAAGTTTTAAAATTATAGATATTTAATATTAAGGTCAGTGAATGGAAAAGATGTTTAATGAATAAGAAGAAGCTGTCAAGAATAGCTCCTAGACTTCCAGATGGGCCTGATCTGCAGTAATGAAAACAGAAATGGAGCAGTTGTAGGAAATGAGAGCTTGATATATCCCAGAAATTAGGCTAAGTGCTTTCATACATAAATTATTTCTATTTAATCTGCATGAAAACAGTAATGAAGTATTCAGTCTATTTGACAGAAAAGTATACTAAGCATTATAAAGAACTTATAAAACTCCTAAGACTGGAGCTAAAACTTTCTTATAGCCCTCTTTCTGTGACAAGATAAGAAATATATACATATTTCCAGTGAATATATATCAATATATCCAATGGGTAACAGAGGTAGATTTAAAATACCCTGAACAGAATATGTAAGAAAATTTTATTGAGATAAGAATGTGAAATATGTAAATAACATTTAATGCACTAGCAGCTTTACTAACAAAACTAGTCCTTCAATTCAGAAAGGCCATATTTTTCACCACTGGAAACTTTTAAAAATCTATGTATACATGTCAACATATATATTCATCTCATTCATTAATGTTTTTCCTTCCTCCATGTGTGTGCATGGATAACTGGTGTGTACAACACTCGTGCATATTTTAATTAAATCAGTCTCAACAGATTAAGAAAATTTTATGTATTATTGGTCACTCTTAATATTCTGCATTGTCTATAAGCATCTGAAATCACAGTTATCAGTCCATAATCTTTTCCAAATAATTTTCTGAATTAATTCATGGGCAATTCTTACACGGTTCTTCTGATTGTAAACCAAGAACACATTCATATTAGTTTTGTACTTTCTCCCTTCTCCCCACATTTTAGTGAAACTGCTTTTAATCAGATCACCAAACTCCTGTCAGATCCATTCTTCTTGGGCCATGTGAGAAGTGTCCCACCCCCGCCAAGTCTCCCAAACCAAATTCCTTTCTTCAGCACGATCCACCTAGCCAACACTTCATTTTTCATAGGTCTTTTCACTTTCAAAGTCATACTATTCAATGGGAAAATGAGATAAAAACACCATCTGTGTCCCCCTGTAAATTAATTCAATTTACTAGATAAGATTGCAGGTTTATTTTAGCAGGATCACTTGTTCCTGCACCAGTCCGAAGGGCGTAGGGGTTGACAGGTTTGATAAATCTTGGCATGCTCTCTGGCATTTCTTGGTAAAACATTTCTGAAAAGCGAGACATTTCCAGATTAGCTTCATGTGGGTGTTGTCTCTTAAAATTCTGACCTTATTTTTCAGAAACTGTCGCTTAACTTCCCAAAGAGTTAGGAGATTATGCCACGATTTACAGTAAGTTAGTGGTTTCATTTTCATGGGTACTGCTGTTGCTGTTTCTATCCTTTTCCTCTGGATGTCCTAAGAACCACAAAGAAAAGGAAACTTCTTACCTATCAAATAGGCTATTATTTCTGCTCTTTTAAGTCAGTGATATCAATTCCTTGTCAAAGATAAGGAAAGTTTCAATACTGCTTTTTTATCACTGTTATTCCTTAACATCATTTAGAGATTATCATCCCATTATACCTCCATGCAGCTTTTTTTTTTTTTTAAAGAGCTGGGACTTTTAAGTTTAATTTTTTCATTGAAGTATGGTTGATCTACAATGTTTCAGGTGTACAGCAAAGTGATTCAGATATATATTATTCTTTCTCAGACTCTTTTCCATTATACCTTATTACAAGATATTGAATATAGTTCCCTGTGCAATATAGTAGATCCTTGTTGTTTATCTATTTTATATATAGTAGTGTGTATATGTTAATTCCAAACTCCTAATTTATCCCTCCCTTCTCTCTTTCCCCCTTTTTAAAAAATATCTTTATTGGAGTATAACTGCTTTACAATGGTGTGTTAGTTTCTGCTGTATAACAAAGTGAATCAGCTATATGTATACATATGTCCCCATATCCCCTCCCTCTTGAGCCTCCCTCCCACCCTCCCTATCCCACCCCTCTAGGTGGTCTCGAAGCATCGAGTTGATCTCCCTGTG
Organism: Tursiops truncatus; assembly: GCF_011762595.2. Lineage (NCBI taxonomy): Eukaryota > Metazoa > Chordata > Mammalia > Artiodactyla > Delphinidae > Tursiops > Tursiops truncatus. Next base: position 8,343,667 of record NC_047038.1, read on the forward strand.
CTGTGTGGCAGCTTCCCACTAGCCTTTCTGACTTACTTTACTCTGTATGGCAGACTTGAGGCACCATGCAGCTTTAATGCAATTCTCTAAAAGTGTTATCTCCCTATTGTGACATAGATCACATGGATGTTAAACTGGATTCCTGCATTTGTTCTTAGTTCTCCACCCAGAGATCCTGGTCAAAGGAAATTCAGTAAAGCCTGTCCAATTTAAATTAGTCCCAGATTTTTAATTTTCCATTGGATATTTTTATTACTGGTTACAGTAAAATAAGTATGAATTTAGTAGACCTTTAGTCCTTGCAAGGTTATGACTAGTAGTATCTGAGAGGTATTTGCAGTTAACTGATTTCTCACTTTAATATGGAGTTAATCTGAAAAAATAACCAGTGATAATTCTTTGCTTTTTGCTTGTAATATAACTAATAGCATTCCATTAGGGTTATTCACTGGTAAAATAAACACGAGCTCCTCGGGAGAGCTGGTGGTAGGACTAGCTAATGCTGCTGCCCCTGCCACCTCTTTGATGTAGCAACCAATTTTTCTGTGGCCTGCACTGTGGTTTGTGAGATGTGCAAAGCCTCTGGGTAATCTGGTAATCTAGTGGAGGAATCAGTGAGAATGTTAGAAATAATAGTTTAGGGTGAATGTGAAATATATGCAGGAAATGGTGGAAAAAGTTAAGAAAGTCTAGACATCATGTAAACTGTGTTTTATGTTTCTTTGTGATATCTTGTTCTATGGATAAATCAGGATTTTTAAAATTTATTTTATTGTTTGGTAGCACTATTTTATTTTGCAATAAACCCTTTGAGCCGCAATAAATTAAAATATAGGGAACTTCATGTTTATTTACTAAACTTCTATTTCTTAAGAAAGTCGATTTTAACATATAATTTGCACATAATTTTTATTGGCACTTGTAGTCTACCACAGAGGCTCCAGTGATATTGATTCTATAAATGTTTGAAGATGCATCAACATCTACTCTGAAAGTTCTTACTATTTTAATGATTGTCTAGAGGTCACTGTGTAAAGTACACAACTGCTGAAATTGCATTGGCATATGACATAATTTTTCTCATTTAAATAAAATATAGTTTTTTATGTGTCTGTGTGGTCCTTCCACAGAAAGAGAGTTAGGGGTAGAAATGGTTTATTTGGGGCATGGAGATGTAATGCCTGTGCAGCAAACAGAATAATACTCACTCCCTGCCCCCCGCAAACGGCCATGTGCTAATGGTAATCCTTGGAACTTTTGAATATTTTGAATATGCTACTTAATCTGGCAAAAGGGACTTTGCAGATATGATTAAACATCTTTGATTCTTATAGGTAAAAAGAGGGAGGCAGGTGGATCAGAGTTAAAGTGGTTTTAAAATGCTGTGCTTCTGGCTTTAAAAATGAAGGAAGAGAGCTCCCCTGGTGGCGCAGTGGTTGAGAGTCCGCCTGTCGATGCAGGGGACATGGGTTTGTGCCCCGGTCCGGGAAGATCCCACATGCCGCGGAGCGGCTGGGCCCGTGAGCCATGGCCGCTGAGCCTGCGCGTCCGGAGCCTGTGCTCCACAACGGGAGAGACCACAACAGTGAGAGGCCCGTGTACCGCAAAAAAAAAAAAAAAAAAAAAAAAAATGAAGGAAGAGACCACAAGCAAAGGAATGCAGGCAGTCTGTAGCATATGGAAGAGGCGAGTAGATGGATTCTCTAACAGAGCCTCCAGAAAGAATGAAGTTCTGTCAACACTTTTTCAGCCTAGTAAAAACCATTTTGTACTTCTGACTTCCAAAACTGTAAGATAATAATTTGATGTTACCCTAAACCACCAAGTTTGGTATTTTGTTACAGAAGTAATAGGACACTAATAGAATCTGTGAAAGATAGGGAGAAAGGAGGATCTGCTGGAGAAAGGCTTCAGACTGCAACGCAGATATGACACCTGTGAAAAAGGTAGTATTCGTTTGCTCAGGCTATCATAGCAAAATACCCTAGATTTGGTGACTTAAATAACAAACCTTTTTTCTCACAGTTCTGGAGGCTATAAACCCAAGATTAAAGTTCTGGTGGGGCTGGCTTCCTCTGGCTTCCTCTCCTTGGCTTGCAGATAGCTACCCTCTTGCTGCCTCTTCACATGGTCATTCCTCTGGTGTCTCTCTTCTTATAAGGACAACAGTCATAATGGATTAGGACCCCACTGTGATGGCCTCATTTAACTTAATCGCCTCTTTAAAGGCTCTATCTCTAAATACAGTCACACTCTGATGTATGAGAGTTTAGGGCTTTGACATAATGGATTTGAGGGACACATTATTAATTCCGTAACAGGGAAGAAAAAGAATTGGCAGACACTGACACAGATTGCAGTGTCAATCTGACAAAGTCTCAGTAAAACCAATTGTCCAGAATAAAGATTGCCCAATAAATGAGTCTCAATTTGTGCAGAAATCATCAGGTCCTAGTATTTCATTGTGTTCAGTCATTGTCTGTGACTTCCCTGAAAGAGAGCAGGGCCTCAGCTCAAATGCTGCAGGAGGTCCCAAATGATGCAGCTGGAGACTGTTATCTGAATACATTCCTCCCAGAAAGAAAGGCACCTGTTTTTTGAAGGCAAATCAAAATGTCACATCTCCATTACTGCCACAATTAATTTTGCTCTTTTTTCATTCCAGTTTTTCTTGTGCACATATGAAATGTGAAACAATAGCTCTTAACATCTTGGCATTATTAGCAGAATAAATGTTGCCAGTTTTACAACATGCTATATGACAGATGCTCCAAATACAGAATCAGTTAACTTAATATCAATAATGGTTTATATTGTAATGGAATGCTTATAAAACTTTTGGAAGTTTATTCTTCAAAGGTGAAGTTTTGTTATTATTGTAAATAGTATTGTAACCTCAATTAAAAGATTTAACATTGAAGACAAAATTACTTGTCTTTGAGATGATAACTAGAAAACAAATATTAATATAGCACAGCATCATGATAAAAAAACCTGTTGTTAATAAATTAAGAAACCTATGGAATAGAAATATACTTGGAATTGTTTGTCATACACAAATGTGCATCCCTATCAAATACAACATTCTAACAATCAATGCAGAAGTTACAGTTGTCAAAATATACACATAGTTTATAAGTAGACAGAATAACTATACTACAAAATTTTGGGACAAAGCTAAAGTTTAATGTAAAATTATATTTTCTCTTTGCTGCCATCACCAACTGGACTTTAGAAATGTTTAAGCTTTTGAATAACTATTTGTTTAATAAACTTATGTACATATTACAATGATACTGATTTTTATTGTCTTGCAAATTGAGAAATTTTATTCAAAATGAGTTGGAAAATTTTAACAAAATAGCTATTGGATACAGCACCAAAAAAATTTTTTAGCTTTTTAGTCTTAGAGAACTGTGATTGGTGGAAACAAAGCTTTCAAACAAGAAGATATTAACAGCTATTTACAGAAGGGCAAAATAATAAAATCTGCAATCATATATAAGACTTCCTGTTTTTATATATATATATTTAATTAATATCTTAGCTTTTGAGAAGAATATTTGGATGCAGCCCCCATTTCACTGGGTATATTTATAGTCTGTACCAGAATGGAATTAAATTGAGAAAACCTGTGATTTTGCAGCATTTAAGTTTGGCAAACATTTAAAATATAGACAAGAGTTTTAACGAGTTTTTCATTGTAAAAACGTGGATTAGGTATTTTGCTGAATGAAAGTAAGAGACAATACCTGTGTGAATATTTGGGCTAAAATATTTATATATTTCAATATTGAAAAAATATGATTGATAACATCAAGCTAACAAAATGTAGCAGAATTTGCTCTGAGCTACCTCAACAACTATGAGGAAATTGTTTCCTCAATCAAACGTATTGTGTCAGACAGAGAAGAGTCAACTGAAGATTCTACAATTTCAAACTAACCATAAAATGTAACTTTGAAGAATATTTCAAGCAAAAATTTTTAAAAATGAGAGACTATTTATAAAAACATGGTCTTCCAAAAATTGCCAGTGATAATGTACTGTGGACGAAATAGATAAGAGACTAAGTAAACTACAAGATTATATGTGAAGGTAATAATTCTGCTTATGTTTTGTCTTAATATTCAAAAAATTGATATAAACTAGGTTTTAAAATTTTGATTTTGCTTTAACGTGCACATATCCATATATATGAGATAGTTCTAATTTTGAAAATAGTTTATGCATAGAAATATACTTCAGGTCAACGAATACAAGTCAACAAATTTATACATCAATAAATATTTCAAATATTGTATATTTTAAATTATTTAATTACTTCATTTCATTCTTATAAATAGCTCACTATAGGCAATAATTTACATGGGCTTGCCATGTATAAGGGTTTTGAAAGATATTTTTCTGATTGTCGTGCTTGCAAAATGAAGAAAGGGCCTGGTAGTCAATTTTATGTATAATTAAAAAGCAATTTAGTAAGAAAATACAAGATTTTTCTCTTTACTAGACGGTAACATTGACTGCAGGAGTTTATGCATTCCCAGTGATTTAAACTTGGTTTCATTGAGGGAAATTTCCTGGTGGTCCAGTAGTAGGACTCCATGCTTTCACTGCCAAGGACCAGTGTTCAGTCCCTGATCTGGGAATTAAGCTCCCTAAGGCAGTGTGGCATGGCCAAAAAGAAACAAACAAACAAACAAACCCTTGGTTTCATTGAGCAAGATAAAGTAGCTAAGACAATAAAAATAGGTATAATTTCTAACACTCAAGCCTTAAAGCAAAAAAAGGCAATAGGAAAGAATGTCCCCACTTCTTATTAATAAAATTTGAGATCATGTATTTGTGATTCAGAGGCCACTTCAGGAGATCTTAAAACTTGAAGGAAAGTACATATAGTAATTGAATAGAGTTGGAGAAGCCTGCTACAGGGTCCAACTTTGACAATGAATGCAGTTTGTGGGATTCCCACTTTAAAAAAAGCAACTGAAGAATCAATGTCAGCAGCAACCACGCTCTGATCTGAGAGGCATCGCCTTAATTGTATCTGTCACCAGCTACATTCACCACGGACAACAGGAAGTTAAGCGTATCCTTCATTGGGACCAACTTTAGGGGAATGGCTATTCGGTGACTTTACTTACTTGTTCATTTCTCCTTTCAAATGTATAGCCTTATTTTCTTTTTAAAAAAAAACCCAATGTCAAGAATATTCAATTCAGTTGTCCTATGATCGTGGGTTAGTTAAAATTGGAAGTAAATGTGCTTTTTTTTCTCCCTAAACCTTAATTCTTCTCACTAATTCAGGCCTTGAGAATTCTCTGAATAAAGAAAACAAGAAAACAAGTAGAAGATTGGAGATAACAGCGAATAAGGTTTAGGCCTTGTTGAAATTAGCCCCCCGGGCTGGAAATAAGACGGGTAAAGAGATGAGTACACTTGGGACTTATTGCTGCCTGGAATGTTCATCCTCATAGCAATTACTGAGAAAAAACAATTATACAGAGTCAGAGTCCTCCACTGTGTTTTTCTGCACATCTATTACTTTATTATGCTTAAGCGACTAGCCCCTGGACAGATAATGTAACTTTATTGCATACATGAAATAGATCCTCTAAGCTGGTTGATACGGCCTCGTTTTGTGCCATAGGGAGAAAAGGTCAGCTCTTTGTTAGAAAACACATTTTGTTGCATTCTCTTCTTATTCAAGGCAGGACAAAATGTGATCATAAAAATCAACAAATATTAAATCATGAAAATCATAGAGAATATGTTCTCTGACTTCATGGAGAATTAAGCTAGAATTCAATAACAAAAATAACTGAAGATCTTCAAATGTTTGAAAACTAAACACTGCATATTTTATTAATCCATGAACTTATAGAAAATATTTTGAATGAAATAATAATGAAAACATTACATACCAAAACTTGTGGCATATAGTTAAAGGTTTTCTCAAAAAGAAATATTGAACCTTCATTTTGTATAATAGAAAAGAGGATAAAAATAAATAAACTAAGTGTACAACTACAGAAATTAGAAAATATTATCTAATTATACTCAAGAATAATAAAGATAAAAGCATAAATAAGTGATAGAGAAAATAGTACAATAGAGTGGATTTTAAAAGGCAAATCTGGAGTTTGAGAAGTCTAATAAAGTTGAAATATGCTGGGAAAAACTGAGAAAGATCACAGAGAAGACGGCAGAGTAATCAATATCAGAAATTTAAAAAAAAAGGTGATATCACTTCCTATGCAGCAGACATCAGAAAGATAATAAATGGTTTAGGAAAAGCTTATGACAATAAAATTTAAAATTTATATTAAAAATAAATTTATAGATAAACATAGTTTACCAAACTGACACAAGAACTGAAAAATCTGCCTTGTCCTATATGCATTATAGATATTCATTACATACATAATCCATAAAGAAAACACCAGATGGTTTCACCAATGATAGCTTCCAAACATTTAAGGAATCATCACCACCAATCCTACTCAAATAATCCTGAGAATATAATATTAAATATTTTCCAAATTGTTATTAAAAAACACATAAACTGTGATATCAAAACCTGACAAAGATTTTATAACTGGAACTGGAGAAGGATTTTTCTCAAAATATTAGCACACTGAATTAAGCAGTATATATCAGTATATTATAATCAGATAATTTTGTATTTATTCTAGGAAAGCAAAGATGAAATGTCATTTGAAAGTCAACTTGTTTAATTTCTCACTACTTGAAGAAAAGAAACAATTTAATAACTAAACAAGATGTAGTAGGTGATGATAAATAAAGTTGATTAAAATGAAGTAGGGGGATGTGATCAGAGCTTCAGTGAGAGAGGACAAAATATTGCTTGAAATTTAGAAAAAGTCTCTCTGAAGAGGTAATGTTTAAGCTAGGATAGCAATGAGGAAAAGCCCCGGCCACAGGGACATCTGGTGGAAGAACATTCTGTGTAGAAAGCACAGTTCTTGCACAGACGCTTTGAAGAAGATAGAAAAGCCCATGAGTGTGGGTTTTTTGCATCAGCATTTAAACAGATACAAGTCGCTAAAAGGTATTTTCTTTTGTACACACTCTAGTTACTACCCTGATTTTCTTCAGACTATCACAACCTTCTTAAAGAATTCTAGCCTACTCTCCTGTATCTTCAATTTTCATTAACCCAATGCAATGTGGCTTCCTTACCAGTAATTCCATAAAAACTGATACTCAGGGTTCATTACCATGTTCTCATTTATTGCTAACCTATACCATCTTCCTAGGTGATCCCATTCACACATATGATGACACCAGTGAAGACTCATAATCTGAAATTTCAGCAGGACAGATTCTCTCCTCAGACTCATCTTTATGACTTCCTACTAGACTAATGACTTCCTCAATGATTCATAGGAAACTAAACACAGAAGGTTCTTTAGTGAATGTCACTCTTAACTCTTATTAAAATACAGGTGATTTACAATATTGCATTAATTTCAGGTATACAGCAAAATGATTCAATTGTATATATATTTTTCAGATTGTTTTCCATTATAGGTTATTACGAGATATTGAATATAGTTCACTGTACTCTATGGCAGATCCTTGCTGTTTATCTATTTTATATATAGTAGTGTGTATACGTTAATCCCATACTCCTATTTTACACCTCCCCTCCACCCTTTCCCCTTTGGTAACCATAAGTTTGTTTTCCATGCCTGTGAGGCTGTTTGTATATAGATTCATTTGCATTATTTTTTAGATTCCACATATAAGTGATATCATATAATATATGTCTTTCTCTGACTTAGTATGATAATCTTTAGGTCCATCCATGTTGCTGCAAATGGGAATAATTCATTTTTTATGGCTGAGTAATATTCTATTGTGTATATATACCACATTTTCTTAAACCAGTCATCTGTTGATGGGCACTTGGGTTGTTTCCATGTCTTGGCTATTGTAAATAGTGCTGCATGGACACTGGAGTGCACGTAGCTTTTCAAATTAGAGTTTTAAGCACTGTTCATTTGCCCTGTTTCCTATCTTGATATAAGGCACCGCTAGTCACCCAGTTTCTCGATTCATCAATGTAGGCATCCTTAATATCTCACTTTCCAAAACCACATTATTGTTCAATTACCAAGTCCTATCATTACTAATTTGTATGTTTGTGGAATAATTATTCTCTCATTCTTTCTGACTCTGTTCTAGTTGAGTCTAATAAACATTGTTTCCTGGACAATAGCCAATCCACCTATTTCAAATAGATCCTTCTCCCATATTAATTATCCATGCTCTATGCTTTCAAAAAAGTAAGTTCTAATAATATAACTTCTTCCTTCAGATGCTGGATCCTTATCAGGGTCATCTATAAGACCCTCCAAGATCTCTAAAACTGCTGATCAGATCTTATCTGATCTTATCTGATCTGTTCAAATTCAGGTATGCATTAGTCATGCTAGACTACTTTGAGCTCAGCGAAGTGCTAGATTCATTTGTCTTAGGATCCTCCTTGTGGCTAGAACAATTATCCCTCTTTCCTACCAAACAACCAAACTCTCAACAATTTTCTTTCAAAAATCTGACCCATTCTTTAAGCACCAGCTTAAAATTCTCCTCCTCTAGGAGGGACATCTGTCTGCTCTGTATTCTCTTTGCACCCAGTTCTTCCCTTCTAAGAGTCATCTCAAGTCACTATACTCCTGCAACTATGTATCTGCCTTCTCTATTAGGTAGATAAATTGATGGCAAAAGGAAACCCCTTTGATTTTAATAACTGCTCTATAAACCAGCACATAGTACAGTGCCTGGAACTGGAGTAGGTGCTCATTAAATAAAAGGAGTCAGTGAATGATTAAAGCTAATGATGCTACATTTGATACATTCATCAAAGCAGAAAAAGGTTATGTTGCAAATAGACACTGAAATTTTATTTCCCTTTTAAACATTTTCTTTCAAAAATTTTTGAAATATTTTAAACTGAGAGATAAGTATAGAGAATATATAACGCTCTCTCTATATATACTATATATAGTATAATGCTCATTCACTATTCAGATTTAACTCTGCCTTACTTAAGATTTATAAACAATAATAATAATATTATACATTTCAAGTCCTAGTGCAACCCATTCATCTCTTTTCCTCTCCACAGGCAGTATGTTCAGGTTGATGAGTTCCTAACCTATCCATACTTTTATGAGTTTATGATATACATCTGTAGCCATAAATGATATAATCCCTTGTAAATTGAGTTTTTTAATCTTTTAGGTATCATTAAATTAAATATATTTCTAAATGCTTATCTTAACACTTTTAATGTTTTTGAGATTCTGATTTTGAGAATCAGAAATTAAAATGTAGAACTAATTCATTTTAATTTCTTTATGTTTTCCATTCTATCAATACATTATAATTTATTTCCTATGCCTTTATTTAAGGGTAGTGTTTTGTAATTTTTAACAATGATTTAATAAACAACTTATTTATATTTTCACTAATACATGCTCACGGCTTTCTCTAGTTATGAGTTAAAATGAGAGTCAATTTACACCTATACAAATTTGTAACATTCATAAATTATCATTGTATCAATTTTCTTAATTGTACAATTATACAAAGAATCAAATATTCTTTGTATTTATGTGTATGCTTTATCCTTCAGTTTCTGCAAAAGTGCTATTAAAAAGTTGAGCCAAGATTACAAATTTATGGACTTGGCTTTGTTAGTTTGTTGGTGGTTTTTTTTATGGATATTGAAAATATATTTCTAAGTACATAGAGATTCAGAATTGATATATTATCTTTGGAACTTTTCATTTTTAGTTAAGTAATAACCTTTTTTCTTAATAATCTTTTCTGTCTAAAAATCTATTTTGGCTGACAGAAATATCATTAGTTCAGTTTTTTTTTGATTAATTCTGTCTTAGATATAATTTTCTAAAATTTAGTTTTTAAATGTACATCTTTATGGTTTGGATGTGTCTATGGGAGGTTTCTTCCACAGATTAATTTAAAAATTTTTCTTCCACAGTTTAATTTAAAAATTAAAGTGGGACGAACTGGTCAGAAAGATTCCCTATGGGGAAATTCCACATTTACTTGAGTACAAGAGATGTCTGAGATTTTTGTTAATTTTCAAGCTACAGGTTCCCACACGATTTGAATGGTGTGAATTCAGATCACTCATTGTAGAAGGCACAAGTCTGTGGTTCCAAATTATTCCTAGTGATTCTTTTTCTATCCATGGCCCAAGGAAGTTGGTCTGCTCCAGCTGTAAGTTGCTTGGCCCTTTGGGGCACATGGTTTTTTGCAGGGAGCTTATTTTCACCCTCACACTAGCATGGTATTGGTGTAAGAATCTCAGTTTTCAGGAATGATTCTAAAACCTGTCTGCACTATTTGAATTTAATAACTGCTAAATACTCTGCATCAGAGTTTCTCCTTCATGTCTGGTCCCTGGAGATTTTCCTTTCTTGTGAACTTTTGTATATACTGCAAAATATTTTGTTACTGTTTGAATGTGTTATAAATATGGCAGAGGTTTTGAAACAAATGGAAATAACAGAAGAAAAATAAATTAGTAGTTGGCATTAAAATGAAACTTGAAAATGACTTACAACAGCTAAATGTCACAGGATTCTACCTCATAATTGGCATTCCATACATGTGAAAACATTGGAGAAATTCTAGAAAAATTCAAGGTGGGAAAAATTAGCAATGTGTACTTTGACATAAGCTCATTTTTAATAATGTCAAACTTATAGAAAGAAAGGAAGCTTAACAGTGTTATTATTTTTTTAGTGGACAGGATATGTATAAAGATGATGTTAGAAAGTTATTTCAAAACTGACTTGGTAGATAAAGATTTAGTAGTAGTGGCAGTAAAAGGGAGTTGATACAGTGTTGGTAACACTGAGAAAACAGTGGCTGATAAAGTAGCAGAAAAAGGTCAAATATTGATTATCTTATATGCACCAAGCATTGTGCCAGGTGATTTATATGGGTTATGATATTCAATATCACCATAACCTTATAACCCAGCTATTGTTCTTATCATTCTGCAGGTGAGGAATATGAATCTCATAGTTTAAATAACTTATTTAAGATTACCTTGCTAGTAAGTAGCATGTGAGGTCTGGTATTGTACCCTAAGTTTTAATAATTCCATATTTTAGTTGTGTTATATTAATACTAAATTTAAATAATAAATATAATGTGCATATTATGGAATGTTTGGGAATTAATGAATAAGTTTTAACTCATTTATAATCCCTCCACCAAAGTGATAAATATAACCCCTCAACCAAAGTGATAAAATTATCAAAATAACAGAGTATATATTTTCATTCATCACTTTCCCATGTTGATATATATATTTTTGTTAAAACTAAGAAATTGAAGATATGGAAGACATAGTATAGGTATAAGTGTAAATAGAGATAGCATACATTTGGGGGGTTTTCTTTTTAAGTAAGCTTAGAGTAAGTGTGAATATATAAATCACCTTCTTATAAGTAATTAAAAATTTACCAAGGCTAAGATCAGCTTTCTTCAAAATCATGTTTACTTCAATTCCTCCTTTCTTACTGCTTTTCTCCACTGCTTAAAATGCCAATGATCACTCACTTCCCTAGTCTTTCTGTCACATATAGACATAATACTGATTTAATTAAATTTTTCAAAAAATTAGTGACTTGAATTGAGACACTTTTAAAATTTAACAAAGTTAATTATATTATTAAATTATTAGTGACTTCAAGTGTCTCACTTTAAGCCTTTATGTTGCACACACTATTTGATTTTAGAAAATAAATGAGAAAGATTCTTATTAATAATATATGGATTACTCTTTTTCAATTTATTGATTCACTTAGCATCTACTACAGGATTACAAAAATAATGATGGATGAGGTGCTTTCTGTCTCAGCTTACATTACCCAGGGAACAGAGTCTGAGGCAAATTTTATGGACAACTCATTGTTGAAAAAATGTGATGCTGGGGAAGCAAGAATGATGGAAAAGGGAATGAGGCTGGCAAGAAGAAAAACAATATGAGGGTTACAAGCTGGTCGCCATTTAGTATCAGGTGATTCTGACTGATTTCACCACTTTCTTAGAGGCCATGTGTCCTGCATCCCCTTTGTTAAAGATTTACTTACAATGAATTAACTTGTCTGCATTTCTAACTTGTGCATGTATAAGCAACCAGTGAGGCCTGTAGTAGCTCAAGAGTGAGCATCAAACTAGAAAGTGTCAGGATGGGAGGTGAGAGTTGCAGAGTGTGCCTATGAGCTGGGAGCTAACATGCACATCCCACATTGCTGGTGTCCTCCATTTCACGTTGCACTATGGGACCTCCATATCTCTGAAAACAAGAGAGCTTCTCTTCTTTCCTGAGAAGATGTTTACAAATCTAACCAGTCATGGTGTATCCTTCAAATTCTTAAAATTATATTGGTCATTTACAGTGTTAGTAAACAATTGACAGTCCTCACTGTTTTTGTTTTCCCCCAGCTTTATTGAGAAATAACTGACAACAGTCCCTACTGCTGAAGATGGTGAATGATGTTCATTTCCTCCTCCACTATTCATTCTAGATTTCCTTTAACCCAAGATGCCATTTTGTTTGAATTGATTTGATTTCTTTTTAGTTTGGGGGGTTTTTGTTTGCTTGTTTTTTGTTTAGTTTCTTTTTATTTCTTTATTTTTGACATGGTAGAGTGTTCAGAACCTTTGGAACCAAGAGATATTAGGTTGTTTTTGTTTTGTTTTGTTTTGTTTGTGGTACGCGGGCCTCTCACTGTTGTGGCCTCTCCCGTTGTGGAGCACAGGCTCCGGACGCACAGGCTCAGCGGCCATGGCTCACGGGCCTAGCCGCTCCGCGGCATGTGGGATCTTCCCGGACCGGGGCATGAACCCGTGTCCCCTGCATCGGCAGGTGGACTCTCAACCACTGCACCACCAGGGAAGCCCAAGAGATATTAGGTTTTAATTAACTTGTCCTTGTGTAAGTTGTGGTTGCTTCAATTTGCCCACTTGCCATTATCAATGGGTGCTGAACCAAAAAAAGATGCCTTAGTACATACCATGAGATCCAGTCATATTTCCTCTGTTCCCCATTAGGTGTCTCTTCAGGGAAGATACCCCATCAGGATATTCCCTTCTTTCTTCTTATTGCTCCACTGGAAGAAAAGGAGCTGATGTGACCATGCGGTAATTGTGTATCTAAATATTTCCCCAGGCAGAAGCTATCTCCTAGGAGTCATGATCTCTACCCAGAATTTCCCCCTTGGTTTCCACATTCCATATTCAGTGGATTCTGTCCAGGTATTATCTTGAGATAAGTTTCAAGTGTAAATGTGTTATTTGAGAAATGAAGGAAAGATTGGTATGGGAGTGATTAATTCAGTCAAGGAAAAGAAGATAGGCAAAAGAGAGTATATTATCAATTCATCACTTCTGTGAATACTGAAACTTAATACCAACAGGGAAATACTTGGAAATTTGCCACACAAGGTCCATGGGAAGAAAATTTGGTTCCATTACCATATTTTCATATCCACTCCAATGTAAAATGCATCTTTTGGCTGGAGACATTGTGTGGGATGTCACACACTGGGATCAGATCGAGCATTCCTGAGGTATTGTGTGGCATAGACACTGTGGGCAGGGAAGGTAATTCCATATCTGCAAAAAGTATGGACTGTTGTTAGGATAAATCACTATCCAACAGGGGAAAGTAGTCAACTATTGTATATCTGCCAGCAACTGGCCTAACACGTCACTTTAAGGGTTGGAGCAATATTAAGGACTCAGTCTCTGCTCTTGACAGGTTGTATATTTTGCAGTGACTGTAGACAGATTAGTCTTGGTGAAAGTGAGTCCATACTTCTGAGCCCATGAGTATTCTCAATTCCCACCACCAAGGTTATTCCATCCATGAGCTCATTCTGAAAACACTCAGTGACAGAGTACAGAGGTGATACACACAAGGAAAGTCATCCTGTAAAGCTGGTTTTGGTAGAGCCATCTTTGCAGTCAGCAGCCTCTGGTGAGCATTCTCACGTAACCCAAAGATCCACACATTCTGTGCACTTGCCTATCAGTCTATCGCTTATCACTTCTCCAGATATCCTGCTCTTGGACCTTCCATTTTTATTCCTTCTGGGCACTGACTTACTACTCATGCCATTTGCCACTGCCCACAAATCCATGTAACTCAGGCCGTTTATCCTTTTTTATAACCCAAATGACAAAATGGACTGCTTGAAACTCTGCTGCTGGGGAGTTTGTCACATTTGTTCTTTAGGACATCTGTTAAATGAAGCTGTAATGTGGAAACAATCCATTTACAGCTAGTGTCATACAAAGAGCTGAGCCCTTTGTGATTCGTGCTCAACCTCCTTCCTTCTCTGCCAGTTGGTTATAGTGAACCTTTCATTAGGCCATAGATATGAGTTGAAAAGATGCATGTGTGTAATAGAGGGAAGTGACACGATAGTCTGGAATCCCGGAGAATGCCATTTTTTTATTGCTTTGTTAATATACTCAGGTTTGATTTTGTATTATTTTCCTTTTTCTATGGATCACTGTTATACACACCTAACTGACATCATTTCCTCATTGTATTTAACTTGTGTTCTAGCCACAAAGTCACTCTGTGGCTCATGATGAGTCATTCAGGTTCCACTAGGGGCAAGAAGCATAAAAGTATTTTAAAATAATCAAACTATGTGAAAAACTCATTTTCTTATATCTTTTAAATAAATGAAAAAAGAACAGTGACCATGGAGAAAATTTAGGAGATAAGTATACAAACTTCTAAAATAATACAAATAATTACTAGTCCTGCCACCTAAATATAACATCAATTAATCTCCCTTGTAATGGCTTTATACTTCTCTCCGAAACTTTCATTTATCATCAAATTTAAACACATTGAAAATTCTTCAATTTAGTTTTTCCAGCTGACAATTTTCTTAAATATTTTATTTTAATATGTAGTAAATTATACTGCATGAGTTTAAATCCAACATTGCAATTGATTTTACCTTTTTAAATTTTTCTAAATTAATTTGGTCTCTATGCCATTTTTTTCATATATCTTGTATAAATTTTCCATGACAACTTCTGGAAACTTTATTTGTTCTTATTTTTAAGTAAAATAAGAGCATATTTGAAAAAAAAGATACTCTGTAATTTTTAGTTTCCAATATTATTATCTCTAAGTAATTATGCTTACTTCACATTTTTTGTAAATTCAAAAAGAACAAATTTAACAGCTAAGCTAAAATTCTACTTTGTCATTTTGAAAAATTGAATCTTGATAGTCTTTCTTTTTAAACTACTTTAGTATAGCATTATTATCCATTAATCTGTTAATACTGAGTAAGAGAGAAATTAAATTCTCACATTTTTATGACTAGCTGAATATATAAGAAATGTTATTAATATATAATTAATATAATAATATAATTAATATATTAATATAATTAATATAATGTATTTTAGTAATTATTAAATAGGAATTTACTCTGACATAATTCTAGGATGAATTTCATATATTTCAAAATATATTATTCTCCAGCTTTTCACTATTTCCAAAAATCCCAATAAAGTTTCATTGTATGTGCTTAACTGAAATAGCATTAAAACTATTTATTCTCACAAGTATATCTTGATTTATTTTTATGTTCTCAATCATACAAAACATTCTATAATTTTTTACTGCATACTTAAACAGTCATTTGCTTTTTCCTCAAAAGACTAATAAAAATTATTAAATTAGAAAATTTACCTCTGTAATTTTTAAATATTAATTTAATTTTGCTAAACTAATTGTTCAGTTTTGTTTCCTTGGTGTCAAATGATGCTAAATTATTGATGTTTTATCCATTGAAAAGGGATCTCTCTTTCCTATGAGAATTTAACCCAATGAATATTTAAACTGAGTTTACATAGCAATGATCAGATTAGATTGAAATTGAAGGAGTTATTTAGTCTAATATCCTGGAGGCCAATTTAATATTGGTGTTTCTGTATCTGTTTTACAAGACCCTCCATACCAATTCAAGGTTTAAAATGGATTACAATGTATCTGATTCAGCATCTTTTCTCTGGAATTTACCTTAAAGTCTTATCATAAAAATTTAAAGCTAATTTAAGAAGACATCTAAACAGGAGGAGTTAAGACAGCAGACTAGGAGGATACAGCATCTACTAGGCACCTACCAGGCACTGGTGGGGGACCATGGACACCTAAGGGGATGGGAGGAACCCCCAGGGACCTGGTAGGACATGGGGCATGGGGGGATTCAGGGGGGGAGGAGAAGTGGAGGCAGGATGGGACTGGAGCCCCTGAGGGGCAGCTGTGGGAGGGGAAGGGATCCCAAGCCTGAGGGGGATATTGGGGGACGATTGCGAGGGCAGAGGATCAAAAGGGAGTGTGGCCAGATTTCCCCTACCCTCTTGGGCCCCCAGGAACCTGCTGAGATCCCAGGCCTGATCCTCTGCCCACCAAGGCCCCTCCAGCCGTGCAGGTCCTGAGGGAGTGGGAGGGAGGGAAGGGGGAGCAAGAGTAAAGGCCGGACATATGGGAATGGCACCCCTGAGGGGCGGCTGGGGGAGGGGAGGAGTTCCTACGCCCAGTGGGACCCACCCATGGTTAGGGGTCCAGCAGGAATGCGGGAGACCCTGGGAGAGATGTGGGGGGGCATGGAGGAATGGAGGGGAATGTGGTCAGCACTTTCCCTGTCCACTTAGGCACCAGGGAGGCTGCTGGGTACCCAGGATTAATCCTTTGCCCTCAGAGCCTCCCTCCTGCCATGCAGAGCCCAAGCCCTGCCCTTACACCCCCACCCAGAGCCCTACCTCTATACTTGGAGACCTCCTCTGAGACACCCTCCAACTGTGCTGAGCCTAAACCCCACCCACCCACCCTCACCCAGGGCCTTACCTCCAAACTCTGGAACTCCAAGCTCCCGGGGCAGCCTTTTGGATGTGCTGCCTCTCTGCTTCCAGGCAGGTCCTAAGAAGAGGATCTGCCCCACACTAGCCTTGCCTAGGCCCTGCCCCCAAGGCCTTTTCCTGCTGCCTAGGTCTTGAGCCTAGGCCCTGCCCCACACTCAAAGGTCACCCCCCACCCCCACCTAGGTCCTGCCCCACCCAAAACCCTGCCCCTAAGTTCCACCTTCTCCTAAACTCCGCTCCCCATAGCTAAGTTTTTTGTTTTTTTGTTTTATGTTTTTTGTTTTTCTTTTTTCCTCTTTTAGATTGGGGTTCTGTTGTACATTGTTGTTGACTCATTGCTGTCGATGCATTTATATTTTTATTTTTTCTAATAAATCTTTTATTTTTCTAATTTTATTTTATTCTTTACACTTTGTTATTGTTCTGCTTTTTCTGGCTTGTTCCCCCTTTTTTATTTTATCTTTTTTCTGCTGTAGTTTTGTTTTACTTTATTGCAGTTGTTTCAATTATATTTTTATTTTTCCTAATATATTTTTATCTTTGTAATTTTATTTTGTTTTTTATTCTTTGTTATTGTACTGCTCCTTTTTTTCTTTCTTTTTCTTTCTTTTTTTTTTTTTTTGCCACACCATGTGGCTTGTGGATCTTGCTTCCCAGGCCAGAGGTTGGACCTGAGGTCCTGTGGTGTGAGCTCTGAGTCCAAACTGCTGGACTAAGAGAGAACCTCAGACCCCAGGGAATATTAATTGGAGTGAGATCTTCATCTCAGCACCAAGACCGGGCTGTATCCAACTGCCTGCAAATTTCAGGGCTGAACGTCTCAGACCAAACAACCAGTAAGACAGGAATACAGCCCTATGCATCAAAAAAAAGA
The DNA here is from genome assembly GCF_011762595.2 of Tursiops truncatus. NCBI lineage: Eukaryota > Metazoa > Chordata > Mammalia > Artiodactyla > Delphinidae > Tursiops > Tursiops truncatus. The sequence goes on from NC_047038.1 coordinate 8,361,512, forward strand.
AAGAAAAAAATGGAATGACAAAAAATATGTTAGACAAGGGAGCAAGGTAAAAACCTACAAGACCAAATAAATGAAGAAGAAATAGACAACCTACCTGAAAAAGAATTCGGAGTAACGATAGTAAAGATGATCCAAAATCTTGGAAATAGAATGGAGAAAATACAAGAAACATTTAACAAGGACCTACAAAGACTAAAGAGCAAACAAACAGTGATGAACAACACAATAACGGAAAGTAAAAACACTCTAGAAGGAATCAATAGCAGAAAAACTGAGGCAGAAGAACGGATAAGTGACCTGGAAGATAAAATAGTGGAAATAATTGCCACAGAGCAGAATAAAGAGAAAAGAATGAAAAGAATTAAGGACAGTCTCAGAGACCTCCGGGACAATATTAAATGCATCAACATTCGAATTATAGGGGTCCCAGAAGAAGAGAAAAAGGAAGCATCTGAGAAAATATTTGAAGAGATTATAGGCGAAAACTTCCCTAACATAGAAAATGAAAGAGCCAATCAAGTCCAGGAAGTGCAAAGAGTCCCATACAGGATAAACCCAAAGAGAAAATGCTGAGACACATATTAATCAAATTATCAAAGATTAAACACAAAGAAAAAAAATTAAAAGCAGCAAGGGAAAAGCAACAAATAACATACAAGGGAATCCCCATAAGTTAACAGCTGATCATTCACCAGAAACTCTACAAGCCAGAAGGGAGTGGCAAGACATATTTAATATGATGAAAGGGAAAAACCTACAACCAAGATTATTCTACCCAGCAAGGATTTCATTCAGATTCAATGGAGAAATCAAAAGCTTTACAAATAAGCAAAAGCTATGAGAATTCAGCACTACCAAACCAGCTTTGCAACAAATCCTAAAGGAACTTCTCTAAGTGGGAAACACAAGAGACCCACAAAAACAAACCCAAATCAATTAAGAAAATGGTAATAGGAACATACATATCAATAATCACCTTGAATGTAAATGGATTAAATGCTCCAATAAAAAGACATAGACTGGCTGAATGGATACAAAAACAAGACCCTTATATATGCTGTCTACAAGAAACCCACTTCAGACCTAGGGACACATACAGACTGAAAGTGAGGGGATGGAAAAAGATATTCCATGCAAATGGAAATCACAAGAAACCTGGAGTAGCAATACTCATATCAGATAAAATAGACTTTAAAATAAAGACAGTTACAAGAGATAAGGAAGGACACTACATAATGATCAAGGAATCAATCCAAGAAGAAAACATAACAATTATAAATATTTATGCACCCAACATAGGAGCACCTCATACATAAGGCAAATGTTAACAGCCATTTCTCCAAAAGGAGAAATCAACAGTAACACAATAAGAGTGGGGGACTTTAACACCTCACTTACACCAATAGACAGATAATCCAGACGGAAAATAAATAAGGAAACACAAGCTTTAAATGACACAATAAACCAGATAGACTTACTTGATATTTCTAGGACATTCCACCCAAAAGCGGAAGAATACATTTGCTTCTCAAGTGCACATGGAATGTTTTCCATAATAGATCACATCTTGGGTCACAAATCAAGCCTTGGAAAATTTAAGAAAATTGAAATCATATTAAGCATCTTTTCCGACCACAGTGCTGTGAGATTAGAAATCAATTACAGGAAAAAAACAGGAAAAAATACAAATACATGGAGGCTAAACAGTGCACTGCTAAATCACCAAGAAATCACTGAAGAAATCAAAGAGGAAATAAAAAAATACCTAGATACAAATGACAATGAAAACATGACAATCCAAAACCTATGGGACTCAGCAAAAGCATTTCTAAGAGGGAAGTTTATAGCAATTCAAGCTCACTTCAAGAAACAAGAAAAGTCCCAAATAAACAATCTAACCTTACACCTAAAGCAACTAGAAAATGAAGAACAAAGAAAACTAGAGTTAGTAGAAGGAAAGAAATCATAAAGATCAGAGCAGAAATAAATGAACTAGAAACGAACACAATAGCAAAGATCAACAAAACTAAAAGCTGATCCTTTGAGAAGATAAACAAAATTGATAAACCTTTAGCCAGATTCATCAAGAAAAAAAGGGAGAGGACTCAAATCAATAAAATTAGACATGAAAAAGGAGAGATTACCACTGACACTGCAGAAATACAAAAGATCATCAGAGACTACTACAAGCAACTCTATGCCAATAAAACGGACAACCTGGAAGAAATGGACAAATTCCTGGAAAAGTACAACCTTCCAAGATTGAACCAGGAAGAATTAGAAAATATAAACAGACCAATCACAGGTAATGAAATTGAAACTGTAATTTAAAATCTTCCAACAAACAAAAGTCCAGGACCAGATGGCTTCACAGGTGAATTCTAAAAAACATTTAGAGAAAAGTTAACACCGATCCTTCTCAAACTCTTCCAAAAAACTGCAGAAGGAACACTCCCAAACTCATTCTACAGGGTCACCATCACCCTGATATCAAAACCAGACAAAGATATCACAGAAAAAGAAAATGATAGACAAATATCACTGATGAACATAGATGCAAAAATCCTCAACAAAATACTAGCAGATTCCAACAACATATTAACAAGATCATACATCATGATCAAGTGGGATTTATCCCTGGGATGCTAGGATTCTTCAATATACACATATCAATCAATGTGAGGCACCACATTAACAGACTGAGGAATAAAAAACATATGATCATCTCAATAGATGCAGAAAAGTTTTTGACAAAATTCAGCACCATTTATGATTAAAAACTCTTCAAAACGTAGGCATAGAGGGAACTTACCTCAACATAATAAAAGCCTTACACAACAAACCCACAGCAAACATCACTCTCAATGGTGAAAAACAGACAGCATTTCCTCTAGGATCAGGAATAAGAAAAGGATGTCCACTCTTGCCACTATTATTCAACATAGTATTGGAAGTCATAGCCACAGCAATCAGAGAAGAAAAAGAAATAAAAGGAATACAAATTTGAAAAGAATGAGTAAAACTGTCACTCTTTGTAGATGACATGATACTATATATAGGAAATCCTAAAGATGCCACCAGAAAACTACTAGAACTAATCAGTGAATTTGGTAAGGTTGCAGGATAAAAAACTGATGCAGAGAAATCTCCTGCATTCTTATACACTAACAGCGAAGGATCAGAAATAGAAATTAAGGAAACAATCCCATTTACCACTGCAACAAAAAGAATAAAATACCTAGGAATAACCCTACTTAAGGAGGTAAAAGACCTGTACTCAGAAAACTATAAGACACTGATGAAAGAAATCAAAGATGACACAAACAGATGGAGAGATATACCATGCTCCTGGATTGGAAGAATCAATATTGTGAAAATTACTATATTACCCAAAGCAATCTACAGGTTCAATGCAATTCCTATCAAATTACCAATGGCATTTTTCACAGAACTAGAACAAGAAATTATACAATTTGTATGGAAACACAAAAGACCCTGAATAGCCAAAGCAATCTTAAGAAAAACAGAGCTGGAGAAATCAGGCTCCCTGACTTCAGACTATACTACAAAGCTACAGTAACCAAGACAGTATGTTACTGGCACAAAAACAGAAATATAGATCAATGGAACAGGATAGAAAGCCCAGAGAAAAACCCAGGCACATATGGTCACCTTATCTTTCACAAAGGAGGCAAGAATATACAATGGAGAAAAGGCAGCCTCTTCAATAAGTGGTCCTGGGAAAAATGGACAGCTGCATGTAAAAGAATGAAATTAGAACACACCCTAGCATCATACACTAAAATAAACTCAAAATGGATTAAAGACCTAAATGTAAGACCAGACACTATCAAACTCTTAGAGGAAAACATAGGCAGAACACTCTATGACATAAATCACAGCAAGATCCTTTTTGCCCCAGCTCCCGGAGTAATGGAAACAAAAATAAACAAATGGGACCTAATGAAACTCAAAAGCTTTTGTACAGCAAAGGAAACCATAAACAAGACGAAAAGACAACCCTCAGAATGGGAGAAAATATTTGCAAACGAAGCAACTGACAAAGGATTAATCTCCAAAATATACAAGCAGCTCATGTGGCTCAATATCACAAAAACAAACAACCCAATCCAAAAATGGGCAGAAGACCTAAATAGACATTTCTCCAAAGAAGACATACAGATGGTCAAAAAATACATGAAAAGATGTTCAACATCACTAATCATTAGAGAAATGCAAATCAAAACCACAATGATGTATCACCTCACACCAGTCAGAATGGCCATCATCAAAGAATCTACAAACAATAAATGCTGGAGAGGGTGTGGAGAAAAGGGAACCCTGTTGCACTGTTGGTGGGAATGTAAATTGATACAGCCACTATGGAGAACAGTATGGAGCTTCCTCAAAAAACTAAAAATAGAACTACCAGATGACCCAGCAATTCCACGATTGGGCATATACTCTGAGAAATCCATAATTCAAAAAGAGACATGTAGCGCAAGGTTCATTGCAGCACTATTTACAATAGCCAGGACATGGAAGCAACCTAGATGTCCATCAACAGATGAATGGATAAAGAAGTTGTGGCACATGTATACAATGGAATGTTGCTCAGCCATAAAAAGGAACGAAATTGAGTTATTTGTAGTGAGGTGGATGGACCTTGAATATGTCATACAGAGTGAAATAAGTCAGAAAGAGAAAAACAAATACCGTACACTAACGCGTATATATGGAATTTTAAAAAGCAGTACTGATGAACCTAGTGGTGGGGCAAGAATAAAGACACAGATGTAGAGAACAGACTTGAGAGCATGGGGGAAAGGGGAAGCTGGGATGAAGTAAGAGAGCAGCATTGACATATATACACTACCAAATGTAAAATGGATGGCTAGTGGGAAGATGCTGCATAGCACAGGGAGATCAGCTTGGTGCTCTGTGACCACCTAGAGGGGTGGGATAGGTAGGGTGGGAGGGAGGCTCAAGAGGGAGGGGATATGGGGATATATGTATACATATAGCTGATTCACTTTGTTGTACAGGTAGAAGCTAACACACCATTGTAAAGCATTTATACTCCAATAAAGTTGTGGTAAAAAAGACATCTAAACAAATAAAAACATAAACCTACCTTGAATAGTGCAATTTTAACCAATATCAGCTTTGTAAAATTTAAATAATTAGGCATATATTTAAAGAAAATAAAACCTCAGATCATTTAAATGATTACAGCTAGCAAACATTTGTGAAACCACTTTTTAAATATATTCAGATAATCCCTTTTGTTTTTTATTTCGCTAAATTAGACATAGCTTATCTGCTTATTCTTTTCAGAAGAAAACACTCTTGGTTTTCTCTTTCACCATTTGCATACTTTGCTTTTGAGAATACAATGTTGAAATAATGGTGGGTTCTCTTTTGTTTACCAAAGGAGTAGGGGAGGACTTAAAGTTTGTGTCGGGAGGCTTATGGAAAAAATTCACATGAAGAGGAATGAGACAATGTCAAAGGTCATAATTGAGATATTTTCACATAAACACGTAGAAACTTCTGTTCCCTTTTCATTATCTTAGAAAAATTTTAACATGTAAGTTTATCAGGTTTCCCCTTTTTTTCTTTTTTTTTCCCCATTTTTCACGTGGAGTCTTTTGTTTAGCGTTTGGTACAGTGAGAGTTCGTCAGGCTTTATGGATAATTAGACATTAGATTAGATGGATAGTAAAAGATCAGACAAGATTTACAATACTTCACACTCCTTAAATCTGAATGACCCTAACAGGCAGGTAGATGTGATAATTTGTCCATTTTATATGAGGAAACTGAGGCACAGAGCAGTTTAACTTGATCAAGTTTACACATCCATTAGATTGGAGATTTGGAATAAAAACTAGGTAGTTTTTCTCCAGACTCCAAGTCTTCATCCTAAAAGCCCACACAGCAGATGAAGCTTCTGTCGCTACCTAGTTTTGTGGTCTTTGAAAAGTTACAAAATTTTGCTGTGACTTTCTTTCTGTGTAAATTGTGAATCCTAATATTTTACCCATCTAAAGGCTTATGTCTGTGGAATTTTGAAAACATGTCCATGAAATGGAAGAAAATATAAACAATTCAAGTCTCCTGGCAAGGAGTCTTGTATGAATGGAGAAGAACTGATATGTTCTGCTGTTAGCTGTCTCATCATTCGTATGGCATCATCATTTTATAAGTTATCTTCTGAAAATTAACAGAAAATATTTTTCTAACATATTTCTACGTTTAGAAGACATTTGTCTGGCTCCAAATTAGGAATGTTGAGTACTTGTAGAACAAAGAAAGTAACTATATACTCTACTTCCTGATATGGCTTTCTCACCTACAATAGCATTCCTTGTTTGGAAATGCATGTTTTTTGATTAGCTTTATGTAATTTAACATGTATTATTCAAAATTAAAAACAATTAAGCTGACTTTATATAAGTTATGCTTACAAATTATGAGAGTTTTGAATCTTTTTTTCTATGAGGACAAGAGTAGAAATAATGTTTTTACTCTCCCCTAAAAAATAAGTAATGCAATTCTTTAGATTTTTTTAAATGAATAGGAAGCATTGAGAATGTGTGTTTATGTGACAAAATGATCACAAGATGCAAAGTGAACTGAGCTCTTATGTCAGACTCCCAAGGGATCTTTGGCACTATATCACCATTTATTCTTTGCTTTGTTTGTTTTTTTTTTTTCAGAAAATGAATTATGCATGAGGATAAATAACATAGGTATGTAAAGAAACAGCAGGAATAACTTTGATGACAACTTTCTTGGCATATGTAGCTACCTTCCAATGTTTCTCTGAGCAGATTTCAGATAGAAGTAAAAAATAACATCTCAAGTTAAAAAAAGATAAAAAAGAAAAAAGTAAAAAGAATTTCACATAATTATCTCGAGCTAAAACATCTGGGTATGTCCTCTGGTACCTTGCTTAAATTCAATAATGAGAGCTTTTTAAAATTAAAGAATCTTTTCCTCTGCTGTCCAAATAAAGCCAAGCAGAGAAAATGACATAGTGCCCATTCTAAGCTACAGCAGGGACCAGATATCATCCTCATCCTGACATTCAGGTACCAATGAATCAGCCTAGAGTAGAGGCTAGTAAAATGCTGAAGGAAAGGCTTGTGCCAGAGAGGTTTTCACCATGATAGAATTCAGTCATTGCTCGCATATTTCTTAAAATAAAATCTAATACAAATACAAGAATAGTAGAAATAGTTAAAGATAGGTTAAAACGTGTACAACACGCTGTCAGGGTATGAGGTTAGAGAAGTGATAAGACCCTAAAGCTACTTCTTATCTCACACTGAAAAAGTTCAGAATGCAAAGCATCGCAAAAGAGGTGTAAATTGTAATGAAGTGACTGAGTTGTGTGTGTATGGCTGATGGGAAGGGAGTGGTTAAAGTTAATTGCAAGTCATAGAGCAGTTTCCATGGAGTAGAAAGCATTGTGCCAGACTTCTGCATTTATTCAGGATTTCTAAATATGGACACTGTAGCTGTCAAAAATTGTATGTTCAAGGCATAGGGCATAGATAATTTGATTTCCTCTTCAGTTATGTTTTCATTTGTCTTTCAATAGCAATCTGCCTCTGAATTTCATGATGATTAGGACCTTAATGTCCAAAGGAAAATTTAAACCTCAAGTAAATTTATGGACAAAGTTATTGCTAAACTATTTTCCCAGTGAAGTAAACAATCAACTTATAATACCTAATTGAGGGAAACGTGACATTATCCTACAGCTATAAGCTCTAATTTGCCATCTTTATTTGATATAGGAATTCATGCATACAGAGGCAACCACACAGAGTGATGTAATCATGTAGCTTTTTCTTTAATTGTATTGGCCCTTTCATGTATATACATTTTTTTTAATAAAGCTAACAGCATGCTTTTTTACCTTGGTTATGACATCTTTTTTGATCACAGATAAAATTGTTTCCCAGAGATAAATTCGCTTACAGATTACTTTAAGACTTCTATGAGAATACTTCGGCAGTGGAGTTCCCTGAGAGGGAGGAGATGTACATGAGAATTACCTTGTTGTGAGTGACGCTGTACCACTTTTCGCCATGAGCAGCAGTGCAGCTATAGCATCCTGTGTGAGAAACAAAACATTTTGCCAAGCAGTTTAAATCACATTATTCCAAAGTTAACATGTAAATATTCCAATTTATTAAACGACATTATTGACTCATTTCAAATCTGGAAAATTGGCCCCATATAAGTTGCTAGGTTGAGATATTTATATTAAACATAACACATTTTAAAGTTGTGTTTTGGGATCAAATTTAAAATAAACATACCATTTTTTCACTGTTTATTATTTTTTAAACTTCCTTGCAGAGCAAACAGTTAAAAAACTCATCAAGCTTGGACAGAGGAATGGATAAAGAAGATGTGACACATATATACAATGGAATACTACTCAGCCACTTGAGCCATAAAAAGAAATGAAATTGAGTTATTTGTAGCGAGGTGGATGGACCTAGAGTCTGTCATACAGAGTGAAGTAAGTCAGAAAGAGAAAAACAAACACCGTATGCTAACATATATATGGAATCTAAATAAATAAATAAATAAATATTTGTTCTGAAGAACCTAGGGGCAAGACAGGAATAAAGATGCAAAAGTAGAGAATGGACTTGACACGGGGAGGGGGAAGAGTAAGCCAGGACGAAGTGAGAGAGTGGCATGGACATATATACACTACCAAGTGTAAAATAGATAGCTAGTGGGAAGAAGCCGCATAGCACAGGGAGATCAGCTCAGTGCTTTGTGACCACCTAGAGGGGTGGGATAGGGAGGGTGGGAGGGAGACACAAGAGGGAGGGGATATGGGGATATATGTGTACATATAGCTGATTCACTTTGTTATAAAGCAGAAACTAACAGACCATTGTAAAGCAATTATACTCCCATAAAGATGTTAAAAAAGAAAACAACTCATCAAGCTCTAAGGTGCTCGGCTTAATAGCATGGCTACTATTAAGAACATGATAAGGTAACAGACATGATATTTATTCTAACTATGTCTATGAAGTAAGCTTTTAGGATCACTTCTCTTTTTTCAGCTTTATTGAGGTATAACTGACAAATAAAATTATAAATTATCTAAAACGTAAAAGTGATGATTGGTTAGACATATACATTGTGAAAGGATTCCGCCACCAATATATCCATCACCTCACATAGTTGTGGGGTTTTTTGTTGCTTTTTTTGTTTTTTTGTGTTTGTGAGAGAATTTTTAAGTTATACTCTCTTAGCAAATTTCACTTATACAGTACAGCATTAACAACTATATTCATCATGTTATACATTGAATCCTCAAATCTTATTCAAGAGGATAACTTCTTTACAAAGCCACAGAGAACATCAGTGGTAAAGGCAGGATCAGCATCTTTGCGACGCACTATGAATGGCTGTCTTCTGTGGGCAGAGGATATAAGTGGGAGGGGCTTCTGTTGACACTAATGTCCTGTCCAGGAGTAATTATAGAATTCTCATGATTGCAAAAGGCAAAAACACAACACTTAACACCCATTAACCATAGAGGCAGTGATTACTTAACCAGGCAGCAGTTACAGTAATCCCTCCCTATCTGTAGATGCAGAGACCTTGGATACAGAAGGCCAACTGTACTACACCATTTTATATAAGGGACTTGAGCATCCCCAGAGTTTGGTATGCTGCTGGGGTCCTGGACTCAGTCCCTGCAGATACTGAGGAAGGACTGTAATCAGAATCATCTGACTGACAGATTTCGTCAGTCCATTAGCTATTAGATGATATGCTCCTAAAGAAAATACATTAGCCCGTTAGGATTGTACTTTATCTACTTAACCAGAAAAACTCTTCTATGTATGGTGAAGAGAGAGTTCTGAACTGAATCATCAGATGGAGCTTTACTGTATCTCCAATTCCCATGTATTAATTTCTCTTAAAAACAAGAGTCCTTTGAAGGAAGAGATAACCACATATTTGGATAAGGAACTTTGCAAAGACATCTTAAATATATACAGCACATCTATCTCCCAGTCCTTCCCTAAGAGGTCTATTTTGATTTCCTGGAGCAAAGCTGCACTGGGGAGAAAACCAAATATATATATATTCTTGTCTGGAGTAATTCAATACTGGCTCCAAACCAATTCTGCTCTCTTGGTTCTAGAATGTCATAGTGATTCATTGATCAGAGTGAGGGCTCGTGAGGGTCAGATGATAAATAGAATTTACTCTGTTTATGAACTCACACTGTGCTTATTTCCCCAGTTTCTGAATGTGTGGTTAGAATATAAATACTCAGACACTGGTAAATCACCATAGTACTTCCCTGTAGAGTGAGGGTTATTGGTTGACAAGCTGATTGGAAGCTAATGAATCCTTAAGGCTTTATAAAATGTAGGGTCATTAACAACAGCGTCAAGGAAGGAGCAGAAATGGCCTCTGTCATATCCCTATTTATTTTACCATTCTGACTTGTGCAAAAAAAAAAAAGTCTTAGAACATAATAAAGGAGTATTCTAAATTTAATTAGGTGATGACCATCCATATTTATTTTAATTTTTATTATTTGTATTGCAACAAATTAACATGGCCCCTAACACCAATTACACAGAATTTACTCCATTAAAGATTATGTGTTTTTCTCTATCCCAATAATCAGAAGAACAGAGGAAGCATTATGCTTTCCTCCAACAAATACAAGAGTAAATCTTCACTGGTCTGCTTAAGGCTATGCACCACTGCTTCTTGGTCATAATTTAGCCTGCAGAGACCTTAATTAACTATCTTATCACACCTGACTTGCTGATAGTACCTACTGACAAGGAAGTAGCATTTGATGGATGCCAGAATATGGGAATGATATAACAGTAAGGCGTCTGATAGTTTCTGGCATCCATAGGTCTAGACATGTTAGGATACCGCCTTCAGAAGAAAGGAAAAGTTGCTTCAACTTACATTCTCTACCACCAAGTAAAAGGCATTAACGGTTGATGGGAATTGATAGTCTATTTAATCATATTGCTCTGACACACTTATTAAGTGGCCAGTTTTGAGCTGCACTGAGAACCCGAAAAGGCTCTCCAGCTGGCTCAGTCTTTCACCTAGGCCTTCTCAGTTTCTGAATGTGATGGCACTTAAAATGCCTGTCCAATCAGGATGATTCATGAAGGCTACCATCGGCTTGGATGGTCAAATCAGAGTGGAGGGTGCTTAGGTTTTGGAGCAAATCCAGGCTCCGTTTGAAGTGACCAGCAATCATTCTTAGCTTGTTATTGTGCCATGGTGGATATTGAACACCTGATGCTGGAACAAGTGACTGTAATTCCCGGATTTCCCATCATAAACTTGGTGTTACTTGATTCCAAAACCAAACAGCCAGTAACATCCAGAAGCACTTTCTTACAATAGAATGTGGTATATGCAAGACAGATTGAGCAGGTCTTAATTTCCTTGTGTGCTTACTCCCGCCATTTCTCTCTGAACCCACATTTATAGTCTCATTAGGATCTTCCTATGGCAGTTAACTGAGGAGAACAATTTTGACCCAGAAGGAGAATGCTACAGTTAGACAAGATAGCAGGGAAGAGAATGGGAAAAGAAAATCTTGGCAGTAAGCAAAACTTCAAGAGTTATATATTATTTTCCATTTGGTCTGGAATTAGACATTACTGGAAATACAAATAGGTATTCATTCATGAGTGGTATCTAATGGTTTGTTCAAATGATGAAGAATTCAGAAAAAATAAAATTGGAGGATTGATTACAAAGCAGCTTTTGGAGGAGGGATGTGGATAGACCTCACTAAGTGGTCCTAGAAAGTGAGAATATTTATGGCTGACTTGAATATTCCTTAGAGGAGGTTGTCAATAATTGGATGAACAAGATACCCCATCTAAAGGCTGTCAATCGTCTTCTTTCCACACCTGTTCTAGCTCTTGTTCAATGAATATAAAATGTGGTCATAGTGTCAGGGATAGAGGTTATGCATGGGCTCAATAGTTTGAATTTCCTCACAATAGGCATATATAATACTTTCAATGCTAAGTCCCTGATCTGTAAATTGCAGAGAATTGTTAATATGATGCTATATCCTGGGGGAATCAGCCAGCCATCTAGTAGCAGAATGAATATATCAGATATCTTTTTTTGGGAGAGAGAGTTGATTTTTCCTGACTGTAGTACATCTTTGTTTAAAAAGAACTATGTCTTTTCTGTCCACCAACCTGTTGTAAACACACCATTAACATATTACCAAATACCTCATTTACCATCAGGTTTTCACATAACAATACTAATTCTTATCAAGGAATTCATTTTACCACAAAACAAATAAGGCAACTACTGTTGTACAGGATTCACTGATGTACCAGAAGCAGCTGCTCTTAGAGAATGGGAGAACTACTGAAGAGTCAACTAGTCTCAAATAAGTGAGGAAAAAAACCCTGGTAATTTGGTTTTGTATCACAGAGTGATATTCTCTATGGCCAGAGTCTATATGTTCTGGTACTAAGGGGTGTACTTAATAGTGGCACCTCTCAAAATTATATAATTTTTATAATTACATAATTATATATATATATAAAATTATATGATTTTAAAACCATTTGAAATAATAAATAATTAAATAGAAAAGTTTACTTCCTATCTTTCAACTTTCATGTCATATTTCAATAATTTGATACCCAAGAGTGCCATGCTTCCACAGGGACTTAAGAATGAGATCACTAAACTGAAAACTAAAACTTGCATCAAGCAGTTTTGGAAACCTCATGCCACCAGAACAATATCTAAAAAGATGGCATTTTTCTCTTGTTTCAGGGCTTGGTCTTTTAAATCAAAATTTATATGTATGCTGCAACAAAATCGAGAGAGGTCGTAGTATTTCTCAAACTCAGTGACTCATCCTAAACACATCTTAGGCCTGCCATTTGGTAGATTAGAAATATCCAAACTGGATGACAAGCAAGAGACCTGAACTATCAAGAATAAACATTTTAGTAACTGCCCCTCCACCTTTAAATAAAGAACATTGACAAGGTGAGGTGCTCAGACAGGGTAAAATGGACATGGAATGGGTAATGGAAAATGAATATTATGAATGCCAACCAAGTCTTGAGACTTCTTAAAGGAATGAGAATATTTGTAGTTATCTGTATTTTTCTCTTCTCATTTATTTATAAAGATATAAGTATATACTATATATATAGCATATGTATATATGTATGTATAATATATGTGTATATATGTATAGACTGTTGAGACTAACAGAAAAAGTCAGAAGTGATGATGTGTGGTTTCTGATAGTATATCATAAAAAGTTATGGAGCACCTTTCTTGTACAATAGAGCCTTCATACTTTGAGCCCTGAATTCCTATACTGTGGGCAAGCCCAGGTCACATGAACAGGCCACTTTATGGGTTTTATTCTACAACAGAGGCCCGAAATGCTTGCCATACTAGCGGGCCATCCTGGATATCAGCTCTTTGGAGTATTCGGATGATTACAGCCCTAACCAATATGACTAGAGTTGCATAGAGACCCAAAAGAGAACTGTGAGAAAAATAAGATAGTGTGTGAAGCTGCTAAGCTCTGAGATACTTTGTTTCCCTACCGCAGTAACTGGAACAGGATCTTTACTGGTGCTCTGTAACCAAGTGGAAGGGGGGCCTCAGTGGGGAGAGTTGACATGTTTTCCAATACCCACTCTAATGCCCTTTAAGCATATGGAGTCTGGACTCTACTTAACATTTGCTATATTACCTTACAGCTGGGGCACCAGATGTGATTTTGGTTCCTGTAATTAAATTCACTCGTGATGGGCTTCTTTGAGAACTGAATAATATAATCAGAGTAGTATAGCTCCAGACTGTGATTATAGTGATGACTTCCTAATTTTTCAGAAGACTTTCCAGTTTGGTAGTTTGGGGTTTGTCACAGAAAAGGATTCATTCTGGAGTTTCCAGCATGATTAGCTTCCTGAGTTTCAGATTCCTGACAATGGCTCTTATGGTGGCCCATTTCTGTAATCATAGAAGCTAAGCCTAAAGTCTCTATCCCTCCTAACAATTATGTGAGCTTTCTCTGCAACTTAATAAATCCCTTACTACTGAAATTAGCTAGTTTGGAATCTGTTGCCTAAATATAAGTAACTTGACCTCTTCTTTGACTCTTCAGGAAGACAAAAAGAAAAAAAAGCAAAACAAAAAACAAGTAAATTGTCTGGAATACACTAGATCAAGAAATATTAATTTTATTCTTTCCCATTACATTACCCTCTTGAAGATCCTTGTGAGTTCTATTAATATTTTAGTTTATTTCTGAACAAATATTCATATTTTTAACATTTCATCTGTAGAAAAATAGAATTTACATTACACATTTTATAAGACAAAAAGAAGAGTCATGGTGCACTAGTTTTGTAAAAGTTCTACTCTTTACAAATTATAATTTATGAGAGCAGGACTTATGAATAAATATGCCTGTTTCCTGTACTTCTAATAATGTTCTAACACTGCTAGTAACTATAAGATTAGAATCAAAAGAAGTTGCCTTTTCTGTTTAATAAGAATGTCATAACCCCTTTTCATCTTTCATTACTAAGGTTTATCTTTCATAATCATGTTCAATCCTATGGGTACAGGATAAAAAAATTTGAAGTAGCTAGCACAGAGAAAAGTTCATTATGAAAGGGAACTGATTGTCAATATTGGAAAAATAATCTAACAATAGATTATCATCTTGCATTTTAATTTAACTTGGCTAAGTAGACAAACAGGTCTAAGGATCTGCAAATACCTTTAATATTTGAGGAAGAAAAAGAATTTGAAGCTAAAATCAGGTTGGCTTTTTGAAGCTGTACACATCCTTTCTATGCTAAAAATTTAATGATAGAAATCTCTCTTTTATAATGGAAATTTACCTCTAACTACTCAAGAGAAAGACAAGTGTTCCTCAATCTCCTGTGAGAATCAAATCTTTATTTCGATATGCTAAATTTTACCCTTGTTTTTGAGAATGTAATAAGGAAGTATCATGAAAAAGTATTACAGTATTCTTTTAGACCATCTGTTATGTATAGTATAAAATATAAAACTATTAAAACTATTAAAACATTCACATTACCATTTTCTCCATAGTTTGAAATAATGTTAGTCTCAGATTTGTGGTAAGACTGTTAATTGTGCTTTAATTGTTCACTAGGTATAATTATTTAATTACATTTTTCTTTTCAAAGAGTAATTTTTTTCTTTTTAATGAAAAGATACACTATTGAATCTGATCATATTTCTTACTTAATGAATCTGCTTATCCCTGAAGAGGAGAAATATTTCCAAGCTTTCTTGTCATTTACAAAGTACGTATATATACAATCACATAGGGAGTCTCTCTATGTAAAATCCTAAATATGTCAGCACTGTAGAACTAAGTGAAAAAAGACAGCAGCTGATGTCAGAAGGAAGCCACTACCAGAAGAGGAAAGAAGAGATTTTTGCATGAAAATTAATATTGCATCTACATAGTCAGTGTGAATAACCCAATATCCAGTGAAAATATTATTTGTTTTTACTCCTGAAATGTGAATACTTTTAACTTTGTTCAGATTTATTTTGCTGAGGGAAGGTTGACTTTTTGAAAAGAAGCGGCAAATAATAGCCTGAAAAATTTTTTTAAGGTATGAATTTTGCCATCACACTGAAAACATTCTGAATCCTGATAGTGTTCGATAAATTCATAGATGCTGTCAAGCTGACAGTAAAAATGGCAAATGAAGGGAATCCAGTGTAGGTGGGATGGGAACGCATACATGTAGTGAGCCAGTAAGGATAGATTACATTTAGTACATTTTACTAAATAAGTCACTTGTAGCATTGTATTTCAAAATATTTTAAATATCTTACTAGATTTTTTACCAATTTAGTATGCATTGACAGCTATTTAGGTGTAATTTTTCTTTGATGAGGCATGAAAATGTCTTACATGTATACAAAATTGTATTCATTAATTCATTCCTAATAAGCTGGTCTATCAATCTTGTCTTTGCTATCGTTAAGCAGGAAATATATATATATATATATATATATATATATATATATATATATATATATAATAGGAAAACCCTAGAGGCAATTCCATTAAAAAGGGGACTAAAATAACAATGCACTCTATAATAGTTTTAAAATATGTCAGCAAAATATTTGACGCTTCTTCCATTAAAAACTAGAGTCTAATATCTTTCCCCTTGAATATGGGCCAGCGTTAGTCATGCTTTTTGATGAATAGAATGGGGCAGAATGAATGGGGCAGAATAGAATGAATAGAAATGTGGCATTTCTTGTCTTCCCAGACAAAATGATAAAAAGTGATACACACACCTTTAACCTGTCTTTCTCTTCTCTTCATTGTAATAATTTTACTTGGAACTCACCTGTCATACCATAAGGAAGCCAAGCAGTCATGTGGAATGGTGAGATGTAGGTGCTGTGCCCCAAATCCTAGCTGATGTTCAAGCTGACAGTCAGCATCAACGTCCAGAGATGTGAGAGTCAGTGTTTGTATTGTTCCAGCCTCCAGGCTTCAAGCTATCTCAGCTTGAAGAGATACCAGGTAAAGCAGGGATAACCCGGCTGTGTCCTGCCCAAATTCTAAATTTGTGATGTTGTTTTGAGACAATAGGTTTTGATTATGCAGCAATGCATAACTGAAACACAAGCTATCACTGGTACTACTCAATATTGTTCCGTACGTTTTTTTTTCCCCCCAGTTCATTCATGCTTTAGTTTATTTATTCAACAAATATTTATGGCATAGCTACCAGAGGCTGGGTGAAGGTTGAGGCACTGCAGGAGGTACATCAGTGAATATATATATATAAAAAAAATCCCTTCCCCCACTGAAGGTATATATTAGAAGCAGAGATAGAAAGGGTATAATGTTCAGCAGCTATGAGTGTTAGAAGGAAAAAAAAAACGGTAAGTAGAGAGTGCATGACAGGGTGATGTCATTTAGATAGGGTGTTGAAAGGAATCATCTCTGAGGGTTGACATTTCAGAAGAGACAAGGAAAAAAAGCAGGAAGCATGTCACTTTAATATCTGGAATAAAACATTACAGGCAAAGGGAAGAGAGAACATTTAGGAACAAAGAGGGATATCAGTGTGACTAGAGCAGAGTTAGCAAGAGGAAGAGGAGATAGAAAAAAACGTCTCTGCCAGATAATGTAGGGATTCCTTGACCATCTTAGTGGATGACCTATATCCCAATTAATACATACATTGAAACTTATTCTAAATGTAATGGGAAGACTTTACAAGGTTTTGAGCAAGCAACTGGCATAATATTATGTAACAAATTTTAAATTTATTAGATAAATTGGAGAAAACAACTGACATAAACATTAAAACTCTGGGATTTATGGGAAAAATAGACTGTAGGGCTGCAATATTCACAGTAGAGACCTGTAAATCGATCACTATGATACCCCAGGAAAGATGGAGCAAGAGGTTGGGGGATGGTAGCTGACATGCGGGTGAGAGATAGTCAAATGGAAAATGGATTTTGAAAGGGAGAAATAGAACAAGATTGCCAGTAATTGGATGAACCAATGCTACAATCAGAAAAAATATTAAGTGATATTAATGCTAGAATAAAGATGCAAGTGTAATTATTTGCAGATGACGGGATTGCTTATATAAAAATTCTGAAAATTAATAATCACCAAATTGAATAAGATAAAATATTTTTATCCAATTTTGTATATGTAGAAATTGAGGCTTAAAAAATTGATTAATTTGGTGTAAGGTCACACACAAGTGGTAGATGAGTTCAGACAAATGCAGGACTTTGGAATCTAGGATACAATTTTTTTCTATTACTCCTCAATTCAAAACTACAGAGAATATTTCAGTACTAACTTCTCCTGGTCAATCAACTGTAAACAAAAATTACAATCCTGAGAAATAATCAGATTTACTTATAATTTAAGTAACAGTATTTCTGGCTGTCAATTTTGTCAGAGTATTCAAGAGTCTTCAAATTTTTTAGTTCCCATTAAGTCCATGATTCTATAGCTATAAAATTCTATGAGCTATAGTTCATAGTCTAACCTAAGTAAATTATCAGAAATGTGTCTAGGCTTTATATATGTAAACATTTAACACATTATTACTTATATTGAAAATAAACATTAATTTACACTTAGGTGAGTGTTAAATAAATACTAAAAATCAAGCAGAGAAACACTGTGTGCCTGTTGGAAGTTCTTGATTTTAAACTTATGGGAAAATTATTGCCTTAATGTCATTAAAAATACTGACCATAGCAATCACCTCCCAAAATACAAATATATCCTAAAGCTTACTCACTGAAAATGTCCAAATCTCTTAAAAATAGGTAATAATTAGCTGTTGTGGAAATTCTTAAACTGGTATTAATTTTCCCTGAAAATGACTGCTCTTGTGAGAGCTGTTTTCTCTTTGGAGTAGTATTACAACTACCTCCCTACATAAGCCTGGAAAAATGAAAGGTTTTTTTCTCTCCTAGAAATAGGCACTTAAATAATTATGCCCACCAAGAGATTTAGCAAGTATGTTGGACACCTAAACAGTTAAGCCTTTCATAATTAGCCTAAAATTACAAATTCTTACCACTCCTTGGGATTTAAAAAACAAAATAAAGAATTGTATTCCATAAAGCAATTATAATTTGCATAGTAGCCACATTTGAGTTGCAAAGAACAAACAATAAAAAAAAAACAATTTTTTTCTTATAATCCTCTTTTTTTTTTTTTTGCGGTACACGGGCCTCTCACTGTTGTAGCCTCTCCCGTTGCGGAGCACAGGCTCCGGACGCGTAGGCTCAGCGGCCATGGCTCACAGGCCCAGCCGCTCCGCGGCATGTGGGATCTTCCCGGATCAGGGCACGAACCCGTGTCCCCTGCATCGGCAGGCGGACTCTCAACCACTGCGCCACCAGGGAAGCCCTTATAATCCTCTCTTATTGTGAATATTTTAATATTAAATAACTGCTGGAGGCAGGGTAGAGTTTGGGTACACACAGTAGCAATGAAGTTCATGTAGTCTATGAGAAGCTTTCAGCGTTGAGCCCTAGGAGACAGACAGAAGATCCAATGGTGTGGGAATAGTACTTCAAAAAGTAGGGGGGAAAACAACAAGGTCCTACTGCATAGCACAGGGAACTATATTCAGTATCCTGTGATAAACCATAATGGAAAAGAATATTAAAAAAAGAATGTATACATATGTATAACTGAATCACTTTGCTGTACAGCGGAAACTAACACAACATTGTAAATCAACTCTACCTCAATAAAAATAAATAAATAAATGCCTTAATAAAATAAGTTAAAAAAAAAAGAGTCAACAGTGGTTTTGGTGGGAATGTAAATTGGTGCAGCCACTATGGAAAACAGTATGGAGGTTCCTTACAAAAGTAAAAATAGAGTTGCAATACAATACAGTAATCCCACTCCTGGGCATATATACATACAAAGTTATAATTCAAAAAGATATATGCACTCTTACGTTCACAGCAGCACTATTTACAATAGCCAAGACATGGAAACAACCTGTATGTCCATCAACTGATGAATGGATAAAGAAGATGTGGTACATGTATACAATGGAATATTACTCAGCCATAAAAAGAATAAAATAATGCCACTTGCAACAATATGGATGGACCTAGACACTGTCATACTCAGTGAAGTAAGTCAGACACAGAAAGACAAATATCATAGGGTATCACTTATATGTGGAATCTAAAGTATGACAAAAATGAACTTATTTATGAAACAGACTCACAGACATAGAGAAAAGACCTGTGGTTGCCAAGGGGGAGGGTGGGAGGCGGAGCGATGGAGTGGGAGTTTGGAGTTAGCAGATGCAAACTATTATATATAGAATGGATAAACAACAAGGTCCTACTGTATAGCACAGGGAACTATATTCAATATGCTGTGATAAACCATAATGGAAAAGAGTATGAAAAAGAATCGCTTTGTTGTATGCCAGAAATTAATATGACATTGTAAATCACCTCTACTTCAATAAGAAATAAATTTTTTAAAAATAAGGGGTAAAAAGAAAAATGAACTAGGCGATATGAAAAAAGAAAAATACAGTAAAATACAGTCCAAATTTAAAAAAATTTACACATATGAAGCCACAAGCATTTACAAACAAAGAAATGACTTACGTAGTGTTTTCTGAATTACCCTTATGCCAACATAGAATTCAAAAAAAATTTTTCTCTCCTCACCCCTCTTCTGTTTAATTGTCAGTAAAGAACCGATGCTTGAGTAGTTCCTCTATTTCTAAGTTCTCCGCACAATTTTAGTAACAGGAACGTTAAAATCCTGTCTCCATTATGACCTTTAACAACTATCATCTAGTGCTTGCAATTAATTATTTATAGCAATGAAAGTTGGGATTCCCAAAGAAATAAAACATTTATTTGTGACCTGGGTGGCATGCAAACATTAACCTTTAGCTATATTCCATCTATTCTGGTCCCTTTGTTGGCAAAGTAACAGAACTTGTTATAGAAAGTTCAAGACCATGTGCTTAAATCTTGTAAATTAAGAAGTTCCATGTTGTGACACAAGAAAGCCATAGCATTAATAAGTAAAATATGTAATTTCAGGAAAGAGCTGAAAAGTTTCTAGAGAAATTGTTTAAAAGTTCTTATCACCTTAGGAACTGATTCTACTTGGAACTGTGGCTGCTCAATTAAAAGTGGTTGTGATTTCTCCCAGTAGAGTTGGTTTCTGCATGATGGATGGAAAAACACGAGCATAAGGGAAGATGCTTTATCTTTACTGTGTGTCAAAGAAAATAGAGACTGAGAAAAACTAAGACTTGTAACACATTGTAAATGGTACAATATACATCTATTTACAGAGTGTATGAATTTGGTTAAAATCAATTTTTACATGGGGTAGAAAGTAGTGATAAATTCATAGAAAAGACCAAGAGGAGAAAAACTACTTACAATAGGGAAAAAAGAGGGAGCCAGAAAAGTTCAAATATTGAACAACAACAATAAAAAGAAAATTGGAAGCATTAGATAAAAGATCATGAGCTCGGTTACTTATATCAGTATGCCCACAAAATTGTTCACAAGTTAAAAAAATCCTGTCATATTTAGGACCATTGTTTCTGTATTGTACGATTCTACAGAAATTTAATAACATTATTAATCTTGCAAACATCTGTCTGGTCCTCTATTTAAAGTCTAACTTTTAATATCCCTTTGAGTTTATTATTCTATTTGTGGCCTTTGGTACTTGACAGCTATGAATAAAAATTAAATTACAACTCTACCTTTTAGAAAGTTCTTTATATGTATCAGTTATTAAACTGTTTCATAGTCTGAAATGTTGTAGCTGCTTGTCTGATGCAGAATCAAATTTAGTCTGCATCTAACGTTTTATTGTGGAAAAAAAAGTCTTGTAATAGGAGGCTTATTTGGAATTTCATGGATTTGAATTGCTCCTTGGATATATACCTATTTTTAAGATGATGGAAATGTATGTTACTACTGTCTAATTATACAACTAATTGCAAGTGTATTTAGGCAAAAAATTAAAGACTAAAAAATATAAGATAAAGATAAATGTACCTGATCACGAATAAGGACAAAATAGTAAATTGATTCAGATTACATACTCCAGGCTAGACTTCCAGCTTACTAGCTCTGTGGCTTTGTGCAAGTTAGTGACATTCTCTGGTCCCAGTTTTCTCTTCTATTGAATGGGGATGATATTGTGGAGGATTATTTTTTGCAAAGTGCTCTGGACAATACCTGGCACATGATAAGAAATTGCTAAGCAAATTAATTGAAATTCATCATCATTTTGGACATGTTTTATTGGTATTTAACTGTAATATTCTATAGTCCATAATTTATAATAATAATAAATATAAGTAACTTCATATATTCACATGCGTAATTATTATTTGAACTAGACAATTTACTAAACTCCCCTGATATATTCATACTTCAGCGCCTTTACCATTTCCAGTTATTACAATTTTCTTCTTCTATTTTATCATTTAAATTCTAATAATTCTATAATATTTATTTCAAATAATACTTTATAATTCTTCTCTGATTTATTCTTTGTACTTTCTTTTAGAGATGTTAAATTTATACTTAACAAATTGTATCACAGTTTACTTATTAGTTGATTTATATTTATCTATACATCATGACCTCTTTGAAAGTATGGACCTATCTTATATATGACTTTTAAATTCTAGTGTTCAATAAATATGTCCCCTTAGATATTATACATCCTTAAGGTACTGAAAAATGATTAATACATAATATTTATTCTTTCACTGCCTCCAACTTAAACCCCAAGCCCAGAGTAGTGTTTCATAAATATACATTGTAGTCAAGAAAAAAGTAAAACTATATTTCATCCTAGCTAGTTTCCAGTGTATTGCCCAGGGGAATATTTATCCCTGGTAAAATGAGTGAATCTCTACAGCTACATACTTCTCAGCTCACTGAGTGGATCTCCTGTCGAAGCAGCAGCTGGAATGCAGGTCAAGTCTGCCTATTCAGAACACCTGTGACCCTCAGTTTGGGGTACTAATTTAAGCCAGGATTTGTTTTCTCCATCCTTGGCATCATAACACATACATAAAGACCCTGGTTATCAGAAAACATGTTACTTGTTATACTCCACCTACTGCTACTCTAGAGCAAAGATTTTCAAACTTTTTTCACCATAACCCACAGAAAAAAAATACTATAATTTTAACAGTGACAAACGTCACACACACACACACACACACACACGCACACACAATTGAAGCAAAAGTTCAGGAAGTACAATTAACTTTGCTACCTCGGATGCACTTTAATTTTTTCTTTTTTGTTATACTAGTTCTCATTTTTCTACTAAAGTATTCTTTTTTTTGAAATTTTTGGTTCTGAATCATTAAAGTTCATCACTAACTAACAGGACACATCGGGCATTATGTAAAACTTTGCTCTGGAGGACGTCATCCAAAGTCTGAGATATTTGAAGCTCCCCGACTCCAAATGAAAACTGAGTATACCACATACCCTGTATTCTAAATCGAATTATCACTACCATACCTTCAAATTTTGGAGACAATCTCCCCCCAAATTTTTATATAGTGCTTAAACTCCCCATAAGGCATGAGATTAATTCGAAATTCTTTAGAGATTTTTTTAGAACAGAGTTTTCTTTTAGCCTGTGAAGCTTGACTTTAGAGTCTTTGCATAACACTCATTCTAGCATCTTCAGTATTTTACATATTGCTTTTCACTTACATGTTCTGTAGAAACTTGGAAATAAATTCTTTCCCTAAATTTTACTATATAGGAAATTACCTTTTCCATTCTAAAAAAGGTGCTTCGATTGTCTTTCACACAAAAGTGAAGGGGATTGAACTCCCCTACCTCTCTCCCATCTCCCCAGTCTCCAGCTAGCCTGTTATATCAAACAAAAGTCTTTCTCATTATGGTGACTGCATAAAGCCTGGCTGTCCCTGACTGAGAAGCTGCCAATGGAGGGTGAATAGCTAAAGCTCTTTGTCAAGAAAAGATAATTTCTCCCCAGGAGAGCGATGGGTCAGAGAAGTTGCTGGGCAGCAGCAATGGTTCTGCCCCCAGTTTGTCCCAGACTGCGCTTGCTTTGACTTGCTGCTTCCCTTGGAGGGCGTAGACTCAGAGGCAAGCTTGCAGCTTCCTGTAACATCTAATGCGCGTGGCAGGAACTGGTGTTTCCTCCACGGATAAGCATGTAGCATTCGGCATCTATCTAATTAATCTTGCAAAGATCTGCCTTTCCTGTGCTAGGAAGGAGGCATAAAAAAGTTAATCATTTAAATGAGACGTGTAAATTAAGATTGTCTGCCTCAAAATTACCAGTATTATGGAAACTATATTTTAGCTGTTTTCCTGGAATTTATCATGTTGCTACGATAAACGAAACTTATGAGAAGAACATGCATATGTGGAATCATGGCAAAATGTGTTCCTTTCTCATAATGTACTATTTGCCCATATAGAAACAGCTAAGCTGCTATATTGATTTTTAGTTCCTTCCTTACTTTAATATAAAATGACATTTATAATAAAATTCAATAAAAGCTCAGTAAAATGAAACAATTAGGTCAACAAATGTAACGTATTTTACTAATGAGGTCAGCATTTTATACATTTGCCAGTTTAATGAGTCTAAGTTTTTATTAAAAGGACAATCAAAGGAAAATGGAAAACTATCCAGAAAAGTCCTTTTAGTTTTTATAGTAAAGATTTTAGCAAATGCTATGTTCAAACTTACCACATTTTCTGATTTAGAAGTTTATCTGTGATAATGGTGCATTTGTAAAAAGGCTGACAGTTACATATATTCACAAACTATGTCGGTCTCATAACTTAAGAAATTCCTAAATTGAAATGCTGATTATCCATATGAGAGCCTTTATTCTCAATGACTATGGAAGTAGCTAAATTCAATTTTACTTTAATAAATATGTATCATTTTTAAATGAGATTTTTCTCTTTTATTGCTTAATGATTACTGTTAGTGGTATTTGATACTATATTTACGGAGAATGGCATAAGTCCGAGCTCAAAATATATCTCTTTGTCCTCAGTGAAAGTAAATATAACTCCTAGGATAAACCAGGTAAGTACTGCCCTGTCATCTGAGCAAAGCAAAGAGGCAGTGACCTACTTTTCTTTCACATTTTGCCTACCAGCAGTATTAAATCAAATGGAACACATTAAAACCATCACGAAAGGCAGACAATAGTTTCCCTCTGATTGCCTACCTCAGCCTGGTAGCAGTGTGAAAGTCATAAAAGTCATTTGTATCAACTCATTACCATGTCACCTCATTTTATGCCCCTGCTGGATAAGTGGCAATAAGCCCTGTGTTAGCGAATTCCACATCGTCACCATTAGAACAAATCCTAATAGCACCCACCTGTCGAAGATTACCCTAGACAGTTATTGAGATTTAGGAGGGGCAGCGTACTACTGATTTAGGGCATATTCTTTAGAATGTTCTATCATTTATTCTAGAATGGAGAAAAAAGCTAATTTTATGAAGCGTGCTCATGAATCATTTTCTTCGTGTAGGATACTATAATGCTCCCAGTAGAGTGTTATTCTTGCACTTTAATTCAAGGTAATCATGTTGTTGCATCTAATGTAGGCTTAATGCCAAACCACTGCCCAAACCCCTGTGTGAATTCTTAGGTCATTAAATTAACTGAAAAACTTAACAGTGAAATGAATTCCTTGATGTATTAAAACTTTTCTCTCTTCTTTCAGTATGACAATGAACAAACAATTAGTCTTCCAAAATTGTAAGGAAACCCTTTGACTTCACAAGCGCATCTGTGGTCTGAGAGGTGAATGAGACAGAAACATTATGTAGGGATATTTCTATGGGACGTTTATGACAAATCCAGGAGCTGATCTTCTAAATGAAGACCCACCTTTCTCTGCAATCTGCCTAGAGTGCAGTTTATGGCGAACAAAACCACTGCTAATTTAGCATGTATTTTTATAGTAGAGCGCCATTTATTTCACTGTGTCGATGACTAAAGATCTTATAATTTATCCTACTTTCTACATAGTGGTTTTATATCATTTATTAAGTTGGCGAGAGAAAACTAAAGAAAACAAACTGCACAGATAATTAAACTGGTCTTCAGGTTTACTCACTGCTACACCACTACTCATTTAATACGTAAGCACACAAATGTTCTATTTGCTTGTGTAGTGTGTGGAACACTACAGATGAGGTGAGCTGTTATGTGCAATTCGTAACGTGGTTTTCTGTCAGGAACACCAGAATGTTGCGTATAATTGTCAGGTAAGATCTACCCTTTCTAGGTTATGGTTAGGTAAAAGTTTTAGGGGGAAGAGAGAGAAAGAGAGAGAATTTAGCCACATGTACTTAGGTTTGGGTAGTGGTGTGTATGTGCCTATGTGTTTGCATTTGTATAAAAGAGAGGAAGAAATTGAGAAAGAGAGTGAGTAGATTCTGCAATCTGCTGAATATGTTCTCATCCATCAAAGTTAATAACTGTGAGAGGTCCTGGCCTTTCAGAAGTGTCTTCTAACGAGTTCCCTCTGCTATCATGGAGATCAAGTGTCTTGATCACTTTCTACATCTGAAAACTTGAGATAAAAGTAAAACCTCACAGAGTTTCTGGGATGATTATATTACACAATAAAAATTTAATAAAAATTATCTCATATAAGAATATTATACTAAAGTTTTTATAATCTTAACTCTGAATGGAAGAAAGTCTACATTTAATTATGAGTAATTTTTGATTATATTAATTCTTTCTGTTTGTGCTTATGTATTTGCAAATCAACCTGCATTTAATTAACTGTAATGTCCAATTGTACGAAATACCCAGTTTGGTTCTTTGGGTGCTTGCTTTTTAGGGAAGTGAATACTTCCATAGCACTGGAATAACTGATGATCTTAAATTCATACATGCATCTATGCTTTTTATTAAAAACACAACATGAGAGTCAAGCTGGTAAGTGAATATGTGGATCAAATTTAAGTTGAGGCAGAAAGGTTTGGACAGGTACATTTTAGTAATCAGACAAATTGGTGACCTATGACACTGAGAATGTTTTCTGAAAAATAGATATTTAGATGAGAGAACCACTGTCTATTCAATCTTTTAATACAAAATATAATACATACCAACTATGTGTGAGGTGTAGAAAATGAGGAGGCAGGATTGTTAGAATTTCATTGAGGTCCTTCTCCCCACCATGAATTTAGACATGATTCTGTCTACTGAAATTTCATTATGAAAGTTAATCATCAGATTAGGTCAGATTATAATCTGTCAAAAATCTTCTTAAAAATTGACTTTGGTTTCAGGCCAGAATAAGTTTTGTGGCAAAGATAAAACTCCCATATCCCAAGTCCATTTTTATAAACTTACTATTATAAATTGATTTCCTCTTGTTATAATTTCCCCATAAAGAAGTCATCCACTTTCCAGAGAATTTGTCTTTGAATTTCTTTAGTGTTATAGTACACATTTAAAAATAATAGTGTCCCTGGTGGCGCAGTGGTTGGGAGTCCGCCTGCTGGTGCAGGGGACGCGGGTGCAGGTCCGGGAAGATCCCACATGCCGCGGAGCGGCTGCGCCCGTGAGCCATGGCCGCTGAGCCTGCGCGTCCGGAGCCTGTGCTCCGCAACGGGAGAGGCCACAACAGTGAGAGGCCCACGTACCACACACGCACAAAAAAATAGTATCACGTATCTATATCTGTGAGCATAATCATGTGTCTCTACTTCAAAAAGAAAGATCTAACATTTGTGGGTTGACTAATCAGATTGCTGAGACTGGAGGCATTTATACTATTGGTGAACTCAACAACTGAATTCCACCCTGTTTAAATTCCTCATAGACTCTGAGATGAGCCTCAGATTTTACAAGTGTGAATGTGTGCATGCATCTAGTGCTATAATTTTCCATCTAAAATCTACACCATACATTATCAAGCTTCTCTACTTTGTAGAAATTTGACCTACCATTGCAAATTTTTGCTTTATATTTTGCCTTAGTTGCCTCAACATAAACTTATGATGATGGCAGTTTGTTAACAGGCATTAACACATTCATATGGGGAAATACAATATACACATTTTTATAAATGTGCATATGTAAATATGCACAAACATTATGCATCAGAATGTTCGTTTTGAGAACAATAGAAAAATAGTTTGTGGAAGTCTTATAAAACCTACTTTTTAATAGCCAACCGTGGAAAGGTAAAGTAAGCACTCTTTAAAAGCTTTTAAAAATATTGCTACTGCTATTAAATAAACATTTTCAAAATTTTTTTAAAGCTTGCTGTCTTGAACTATTAAAAAATCACCAAAATGAGGGCTTCCCTGGTGGCGCAGTGGTTGAGAGTCCACCTGCCGATACGGGACATGGGTTCGTGCCCCGGACCGGGAAGATCCCACATGCCGCAGAGCGGCTGGTCCCGTGAGCCATGGACGCTGAGCCTGAGCGTCCGGAGCCTGTGCTCCGCAACGGGAGAGGCCACAACAGTGAGAGGCCTGCGTACTGCAAAACAAAAACAAAAACAACAACAACAACAAAATCACAAAAATGAGAATATTTCTAGAGTCAATTGTTCCTCTTTCTATTGAATAATAAATATACAATTGCATTCTATGGAGAACTACTAAGTTCTCTAAGGGTCATCTGTAGTCCAATAGAATCCTAAAATAAGAGTAGCAGCCTTTCTTTGAAAAAAATTAGATTACTTTATCTATGAAAAAAATATTTTCTTTTAGCAGTTAACTTTTAGTTGTTCTATTTCTACAGTAATTTCTATTAAATATGCATAACATGGTTCATCTTGAAGAATACGCATTAATAAGAACTCTAATTTTTTCTGTCTTTATTTCTGTGTTGCAAAAAACATACAAAACAGGAACTGAGGCTCAACCGTAATCCCATCTTTTCCTCACTTGATGAAAAGTGAAACATATATTAATCATGGTCTGATGAGTATGTCAAGAATAAACATGTCAGTTTTTATGTAATTTAGAGTTCTACAGTCATAGCAGAGATTTATTGTCACAGTACTTATTTTTTTTAAGTATTCTTGGCTATATTATATCCAAAGGAACAGGTTTTCTTGTAGGCCTCACTATATACATGGCATTAACAAAAGATTTTCTCATGCATGCATTCTGTCATAAATATTACAAACAAATTTAATGAGAATTCACAGAGCTGCCAAGCTTAGGAAAGGGCAATTTTAAAACCATGTTTTGCAATCAGTATCTCTGACTACTTGCAAAAATAGAAGGCCAAATAACTCTAAGTCAAAAATGAATTGCTTTATGATCAGATAGTTCAAAAGGTATTCCAATGCTAGAAACACACAGAGTTCTGAGAAAGGAAGTTAGGCAAGGAGAGAAATAGAGGTCATGATTATGCAAACTCAAATTGTGGCTAGAAGAAAAGAGTATCAATTATTTGGGAGGGCTGGGTTTTTTTTGTTTTGTTTTGTTTTTTTAACTTTGTAAAAAAGATAGGTCGTAAATAATGCGGGTTCATGTAAAAAAGGAAGGACCATTTCTTCCTTTTTCCAAATTCTCACTTTGGAGGAAATTGCTCCGACCCCTTTGGAAAATAACCATAAGTTATTGAGCTTCTATTCTCTTATTAGCAACATTATCACATGATGGGTATAAAGGAAAAGGTTAAGAACTGATAGAAATCTAACTTCGAAGAGAGTGAGACTTAAAATAGGCAATCTATCGCTTGACCGCTAATATATATGCTACACTTTAAAATAGCTGTTAAGAGTAGAACCTCATCTTTATCTTCTCGGAGGGGTCAAACGTTATGCTCAATATCAGAAGTACACATTTCATCACTTATTTATTCTTCTTCACCATTTTTGAATTTTGAACGCCTAAATTTAATCTTACGTTAGATTTAATTTTTGCTTAGATCAAGCAAAACTGGCACAAGTGAGCATCGGCAGTATACCAAATATTAGTTTAAAATCATCATATATACACACATATATATCACTTTGGGTTGTGGTTATGAATAAAAGGGCATGATTTAAAAATATTTAAGAAGTAAAAAAAATTAAAAACCATATTTAAGAAGTAACATCAAAAGGAATTTTGGGCTGATTTGATATGAAGTTTGAGACAGAGATGTGAAGGACCAAGCTCAGTCTGCATAATTGGGTGAAAGGTGGTAATTTTCTTTTAAATAGGAAACACTGGAAGACACTTGAAAGCCATTTAAGTACAAGTGGTAAACTAACCATCAGGCAAGGAAGTAGACACTAGACAGTGAGACAAGAAGACAAGAAGATGGGAGGACCCAGGATGGATGTTTGTAGAAAATTTAACACTTAATTTCAGAATAAGGGAGGATATACTTTTAAAAGATACTCTCAAACCTGCCAGAGAGGTAAGACAAAAATCAAGAAACATAAAGCAAGGCAAAAGAAGGAACTCTTTCAAAGAGGGATTTTGTAAAAGAGTTCAGTGCTTTCAGGAGATTATATAAAAATCAGAAAAGAAACCTAAAGTTCAGCAGAAGAGAACCACTGATTCTCTAGCGGTAGAGCTGTGTTCTTAGAGGGATGGGACGTAGATGTATCTATGTAGAATGAAGACTGAATTGTGAAATTCAGATAGTGAGTGATGAAAATGGTTTTGAGAACTTTTCTTTGTGATAGAGTGTATGTATGGTAATTAGAAGAAGATATGAGATCGTCAGGTCTCATGTCCATATTTGTTTTTCTGTTATATTTTTCCATTTGTTCTTTCAAGAGGAAATATTTGAGCATATTTGCTTTAGTTACTTATTGCTGCATAACCAGCTACCTCAAATTTAAGTATCTTAAGACAATAATTTATTTTTTATGTTTCTGTGGGTCTTAATTTGGGCAGGACTTGGCTGAGCGATGGATGTGCTCCACATGACCTGTGAGTGGGGTCATGGGTGACCGAGCTATAACTGGAGGGTCCAAGAAGGCTTCACCTCCCGTGCCTGGTGCCTCTGTACTCCTCATAATCTCTGTCTCACCATAGGGTTTAACTTAGGTTCTCTTACAGCTTAGCAGCTGGATTCCAAGAGGGAGTTTTCTAAAAGAAGAAGCCCTAATGTACAAGTGTTTATCAAGCTTCTGCTTGTCTCCTATTTGCTAATGTACCGTTGACCAAAGCAAATCACATGTCCAACGCAAAGTTGGTGAGAAACAGGACTATACAGGGTATGCTCTGTGAAGACATAAACTTCACTTGGAGGCCACAGACTTAATAGTCTCAATGTTTCAAAGCCAATACAAATGAACTGAGAGAGAGAGAACTGTCCATTTTTCAACAATTCAGGAAATGTGGGAAGGTTTGGGGGGATTTGAATTAGGAGGAGGCAAAGCTTCTCTGGCCTACCAGGAAGGAAGGAAGTGAAAATGGATGGAGATATAGGTATAGGCTTGTATCTTTAATCCTGGAAGACATTGTCCTTAGATGGTTTCAGTTTTCTCTCCAAAGCAGGAGGCACAACTGTCAGCATGTGTGAGGGAAAAGAAAAGAGGCTGGACATTTCAGAAGGAAAGGGCTTAAAAGGTCATGAAAATTAAGGGAGTGAGCTGGAGTCAAAAACTTAGCTTGGTTGTCAGGCAATGTTTAAGAACCACCAGAGGTTGGTAATCATGTATTTTAGCAAACATTGTCAGCCTTTTTTATGAGTCAGTGTATTTTGCTGCAAAATTTTACTAATGATGAACTAAAGGAAATTAATATAAAAATGAAAAAAATAATTGGGAAAATAAATGAGGATATATTTTAAGGAATTATTATCCTTTGAACATACAAAAATACCTTAATATTTGTTTTAGGTGTTATAGTTTACAACTCTTCATTATTAAACTCACAACTTTTTGAAATAATAATATTTTTACTAAAGAGTCAATTGAAATTCTCCTGAATTACCAAAAGTTGCAAGATGCAAAAGTTACTCAATGAGTTTTACTCTACATCACAGCTATCTCCCAAGAATTCAGTCAAAAACTCACTTAATCAAACTCCAATTTGCTTTACAGAATAGAGACAGTGTAGCTTGACGAATAAGGTTATCATAGTACATAATGTGAAAATTTAATATAATGAGAGAATATTATAAGGTGTTTAGCTTAGTGCCTGAACATATAATAAGCACACAGTAAATAATAGATATATTGTGGTGAGTATCGTTAGTAGTGGTGTTCACAACTGACACCAATCAAATTGCATTCATCATTTTAAGAAGAATAGAGCCCTGGAGAATAGCAAAGAATAATATCTATAGTTAGAGCAATGATAGTTTTTCCATAATGATTTAGAAAGCACCTATTATGTGTCCTGTAGCCCACTAAGTACTACTAGCAGCTGTTTTTCAAATCAGTGAAATGAGATTATGTGATATGTTTTGAGTCCGTTTTGCTGGCTGTGCCTTTCCCTACCTTCCAATGTATTCAGAAATTCAAAATTGATTTGATATAACTGAAGCAGAAAATCATTAGTAAAGTACGTAAGTAAATCTGGTAAACAATTTTCCGTTCAGACAGGCACAAATGGAAAACTTACCCACAAGTAATCAATCCCCTGGTTCCTGAGCCTAGTAGAGACCATAGCTAACAGGAAAAATAATTAGAGACGCTAAAATCCTCCAAGGCATTACAAAATGAAATCTCACTTAATTTTGAATTATTTTAAATTTTCAATTATGTATAAAACCTTCACTTTCTTCATATATACACATATATGGTGTATTGAAGGGGAAACTTGATGAGTTTGACTAGTTAGTAGATGTTTTATATGACATATAAGCTTATTCATATTACATATACTGACTGCACAGTACTGACACTATGGAATTTAAAATATATTTGTGACCATAATAGCAAAGAAATATTCCTTCATTTAAGATTTTTTTTTTTTTTTTTTTTTTGCGGTACGCAGGCCTCTCACTGTTGTGGCCTCTCCCGTTGCGGAGCACAGGCTCCGGACGCGCAGGCTCAGTTATGTTTGGCTGGAGAATCTGCCTGCTAATGCAGGGGATACGGGTTCGAGCCCTGGTCTGGGAAGATCCCACATGCCGCGGAGCAACTAGGCTCGTGAGCCACAACTACTGAGCCTGCGCGTCTGGAGCCTGTGCTCTGCAACAAGAGAGGCTGAGATAGTGAGAGGCCCGCACACCGCGATGAAGAGTGGCCCCCGCTTGCCACAACTAGAGAAAGCCCTCGCACAGAAACGAAGACTCAACACAGCCAAAAATAAATAAATAAATAAAATTAAAAAAAAAAAAAGAGAGGATGTGATTTAAAAAAAAAAAAAGAAAACATATAATGATCACACTATAGCAGTGATAAATATGAAGAAAAATGACCCCATCTCATAAATTGCTTCTTACGTTTTCCAAAAATACCAAAGGAAAGTATGAAAACTGATAACACACATATTGCTTACATAACAGTAAAATAAATAAGAATGTATTATGGAAAATACTTTGGGTGCCAGAGTAATTACCAAGCAACACATTGCTAGCAAGCAGCTCGGCCTCACACTCCAAGGCACTTGCAAGATTTTGAGGAGGATTACATGCTCCAGTCACTGCGAGCCACTGTTCTTTGAATCTCAGCTCCACCACGTACCAGCTGCTCAAGTCTGGGCAAGTTACCTACTCTTTGTAAGTCTAAATTTTGTTCTTTGCAAATTGAAGAAAATAATATTATCTGTGTTCATAGGGTTATTATAAATATTTCATAGTAAAAATAATTACCATTAAATATATGCAAATTTTGGAGTCAGGCACTACTTCAAATGCCTTACATATATGATTTTACATAATCCATTGAACAATTACATGGTGGGTTAGGTGTCATTATTATCACCATTTCAAAGATGACCAGCTGAAGCCTAAAGAGCATAAGTAATTCATTAACACATAACACATGGGAAGCGTTTAGCAGAGCACCTGGTGCCCCACCCCTTTGACAGCAGCTTGTTATTTTTCTTTCTGAATTTTTAGTGTCTCCTAAATTTTCTTTTGGGCCAATCATTGGTATTGCCATCAAAATGGCTTCCATATTTGTGGATAAATTTAAAGTTTTCCCTCTTTGCAGAAAATATCAAACCCTCCCTCCCAACATGGAAAATAAAGTGAGTCAGTTCATAATTTAGAAATTACAAACTCAAATGACCTCAGAAGCTAGGAAAGTTACAAAAACCATAAATCAACCTGTATAAGACACAACAGAGAACAGTTATTTATATTTAAAAAGTTACGTAGCATTGTGTGCTGTAGAAATATTAGCTCAATTCCATATAACTCTAGGAGAGAGGAACTACTATTATTCTATCTAACAGAAAAAGAAAGTGAAGCCTAGAAACAGGATATAATTTGTACCACATGTCTAATAAGGAGTAGAGCCAGGTTTTGAACCCAGGAAGCTGGGCTCTCTCTTCACTCGTCTTAACTGCAATCCTCCTCTGTGTATGTAGCAGGGACTGTGGCCCGCTAGTGAATACATGTCTGGTTAAAATCACTCCCCTCTCCTCTCTCTTTTCTTCCTCCATTTTTTTCTTAACTGTACTTGGAAAAGAAAATGTATATACTTTTCTGAGCTGCTTCATTTCAATTCTTGATTAAATTAAATTTATGTTTTGATGGTGAAAATAATACACAAAATCAGAAACTGTCTCTTTTTATCTTGAAGGAATATCACTGGCTGCTCTGAGTTATGTTTGGCTGGTGTATATATTTGTGGAAGGGAAACATTGCAAATAAGGGAATTTCTCAGGTTCTATGCAAGTTGTTTTTTCTTAAAACATTAAGAAAAATATTTTGTCTTCAAAGCCTCCAGGATAAGGCAGAATTCTCTTATTTGAATGAGCATTTCAATAGAATATCTTTTTCTGTAACAAATGTGGAATACAGCAGCAAAACCAATTAATAGTCATATTTCTTTTAATTCATCGGTAAAGCACAGAGGAAGGAGGAAGAAATATAGCAAGAAAGGTTTTCAATCTCAACCAAATTTGTGTAGCCTCCATACACCTCATAAGCTCTGCTCCTAGCGAAGCAAATGATCTAATATTAATATCTGTCATACAGAAAGGCAATCTTGTCTTTTAACGATGCCCTTTCTAGCTCTAGAGTTCAATTCTTCCTTCACACATTAAGACAGTGTCAAAAAATTATAATGACTAATGCAAGGTTGAATTTTAGCACTCCTTGTTAAATCCAAGTTTCCAAAGCATGTAGTTTCATTCTCATTTTATAGCAGTTCCCTTTCAGTCACAGAGTAAAAAAGTAATCAGGTTTTGCTGGTTTAAAAAATTAAACTTATCTGATATTCTCCTTGGAAACATATATTCAATTGTATAAAACATTATTCTTAATATATTACATTGGTTTCTAATAAAAATATCAGATATGCCATTTGTATTACAAAATTAACTTTTTTTGCTATTTGCCAAATAAAAATCAATTTCTTAAGATTGGCTGCTGGAGAGAAAAATAAAGACATTATCTCATCCAGAACAAGTGTTCTCTCTTCTCCCTTTAGAGAACCCAAACAGAACACTGGTTAAGGCA
This sequence comes from Tursiops truncatus, assembly GCF_011762595.2. Lineage (NCBI taxonomy): Eukaryota > Metazoa > Chordata > Mammalia > Artiodactyla > Delphinidae > Tursiops > Tursiops truncatus. The sequence continues at coordinate 8,396,728 of NC_047038.1, forward strand.
TGGAGTCTGATTAGGACATAACTCAGATTTTGTTGTTAGATTCCTTAACCTAAATTCTTTGCCCCATCCCTCTCTACCATATTGTGGGGTGCCTTCATGCTCTCTTTTCTACCTGTTACTAAAATTAATATTTAGGGATATTTTCATTTAATTAGAGAGCTTTACAGATGAAAGGAGACTTATGAAATACTTCTCCTCTCCTAACACCATTCTTACAATTTCATAGTAGTTAGAAATGAAATAATATTCAAGACTAGAGGGACAAACATTTGTGTTTCTAACTCATCATTAATGTATTCTTCTCTATCACACATCATATATGCAGAACTTAGGAATGCAGAGCTTTAAGGGCTCCTAAGTTACAACATGGGCTATTAGTCTTCTACAACTATGAATAGCATGGTAGATGGATATCACTGCTTTGAGTCCATTGGTTACAATAGACATCTCTTCAAAAATGGCATATATTCAACATACCTAGCAAAGTGCAGCATCTGCAAGGTGGGAGGTACACAGACCATAGCCTTCCTGTCTTTTCCAGAGCTACGGGCTGGTGGGGCTGTAGGATTAGGTTTTACAGCTGGCACCTAGATCTTAATAATTATATTTATAAAAGGGAATTTTTAGCCATGCCTCAATCACTTATTTCTTAGTTCTTCTGTTAATTGAATATCAGACAATGTCATGGCTACTCGTATTATATCTTTATAACTGTGAAGAAGCTAAGATAAACTGAAGAGGCCACATATTTCCAAAACTAGAAAAACATGCATTTCTAGTAGAAAAAAAGAATTTTGATTATGATTAATATTCAAGACATATCTCTATGATCGGAAAACAACAATTGTTTGGAAAAAAACTATGGTAATGAATAGAAAGCAGGCATAATAAAAATATGAAACTGTATTTTTCAATTTTAAAATTCCAACAGGATTTGTTTTAGAGTGTGCATGAAGTAATTGATATCATTGTGAAAAGCACTGAAGTACTAATTGAAAAACTACATATGTTGAGCTAATAAACACTGAGCTTTGAAAGCTTTCAATTTCCTCATCTTTGTCCGGCATCATCATGATCCTTCACCTGCAAGTATCTCTCCCAGACCTGTGCAAGGGAATTTAACAGTAGGAAAGTCAAGAAGAACAGGCAGATTCAGGAGAAAGGACTGATGGGAAAGGCATTTTCAAAATAATGAACGTTAACTATGGGAAGTACATTTACTTGCTAAAGAAATTTGAATTTGAACATTAGTATCATCCATAATGAGTTTTTTTTTTAATATTTCTTGTAAGTGTCCAAGTTCACCAATTTCAAGTCTTCCATTCAGCTTCCCAAGAAGATGACATCAGTTAACCTCAGCATATAAGGTTCCCTGATGGGGGGAATATATGATAAAACTATAAAATAATGAGTGAGACAATTTCAAGAAGAAATATGGAAAAAAGAGACCTGTCTTTAAAATTAGGCATTGGAAATCTAAAATAATACCTTCCTCCTGTTCATGACACCAGGTTTTGTTGTGTGTTACCACTGCAGTAGCCCTATTACAAGATTCTCATAATGAGACCTCTGCAGGCCTCTCTCCCCCATAGATTCACTGTGTGACAGCCTGTGGAGGTAAATATAACTCCACTGCCTTCTCGCTGCAGGGAATTCTCAGTCAGGGAAACCTCCCTTCTATAGATTCTCCCTTCTATAGGAGTACCCTCCATAGGATGAAGCATATCAGGGCTTCTTTTGCATACTGACTGAAGATATCTTTGGTTTCCTTGCTAGCAGGTGGAGAGGGACCATATTGAGACATCTTGCTGAATCTGCTTGAATTTTACAAGATCAGTCATTTGGAGATGTGCTCAGCTATTCGAAAAGTGAAGTAGTATGAGTATCCCAAAGTAAACACATCATATTGATTTCTGCCACATAATGGGACAAATATGGTTTTGTTCCATACATGGCATATACACAGAATTGACATTTGAGGGGTATTACCAGTGAATATATATCTTCTTTAAATACAATCTTCCTAGGAAATCATATCTTTCCTTGGCTGCCACTGAACTCAGACGTGTTTTTATTCATGACTGATGAACACACAAACACTTTTTCTGTATCCAGCTACTAAATGAATATGTTAGGAAATCACTGAATGCTAAAGATTGATTCCACACTACGTGCATTTCTGACATAAAGGGAGTGAAAAGAAAATACAGTTCAAATCCATGAGAATAAAGATCCATCCTCTGTAACCAGAGAATAAAAGTGAATGCATGCATAAGAATAACTGACCCTGCCTGAAAAACTAAGTAATTTATCTCCAAGGATGAAGAGGGATCTTCATAACCATCATCTTCACACTTTTAAAAATTATTAACTAGATATTCTAGATGCAAATGTGTACAGTTGTTAAACATTAAGTTAAATATATCTAAAGAGTGTTACCAAATTATACTTTGAAATAATTCATTCCATTAAGTTTATCCTACCAAGTGATTACTTTTTCATCTCAAAAATATACTATTATTTTAGCAAAATTATTTAATGGGTCCAGCATTACTAATGCATATCATGAAACACTTTAGACAGGTCTAGCATACATTTCACAGAATGTTTAAAAAAGTAAAGTTTTTCATTTCTCTTTATAATCTATACATAATCACAAATGCATTATCCTAAAATAGTACCTCCCTCTTCCAGGCATCTCTGCATTTCGTGTAGCTTTAAGTATTCAGATGTTAAAATAATTCACTTGCCAAGTACAGCAAAGGGGACCAGAAATCCATGACCCAAAGCCACACACAAACCTCTGACTGAGAATCTATGAGTAACAACCAATGATGATATAAAACGCAGTTTTTACTTTTATTATCATCTATCATTGCTAAATACAAAATGCTGGCTTCTATTAAGACTGCTACTGAAGCTTGTATCTCTGCTTTCTGACTCATAATAATAGCAGATGCTGCTGTGATATTCGATAGCATCTTTATGTGGTTGTCCATACTGCAAAGCATTGTACATGATTTTATTAGAGGGAGTGGATCAACAGCCAAGTGAGATAAATCAATCAGTTATCAACAAATGCATGATACACTTCAAAGTTTTATATCTTGCCCTGTTGTTACGGCAATACCCATCTTCAGGACACCTACTCACTTAGAAAAACATGGCAGGCAAGGGCTAGTTTTGCTACTTAAAATCTGCAGACGGTTATGTATTATTACTCTTTGGATTTACAACATGATAATGTGAGTAGGGAAGTCAGAAAAAAAAAGGGTGATGCTTAGTTTGTAAATTTAAAGATGTTCAAATTTCCTTATTATTATGTTGCCTGGTAATATTAAAACTAGGGTTTGGTTGCCCTTTTAACCTTACTAAATGTGTTAAAAATATTTCACTTGCTTAGTCTTTCTAGGAAATTAGAAAAGATGATCATTTCCACTTTATAAAATCAAACACTGATCTCCAGAGAGCTTATATGTTTAAATCCAGTAGTTGAGCATAGCCTTTTTGATTCTCTGTACATGCTCCCAAATTTTACAAGAAACCCAAAACTAATTTTACTGACTTATCTTCCAGGAACCACTGTGTTTGTTTTATGTTCTGTAATACTACACTAAGCTAAAAAGTAATGTCATATAATCTCTGAGTAAACTATAGGTTTCTCCCTTATTCTGAAAACAAAGATTCCAAACTTGTACATTACATTTCAGCTCATCTTAGTTACTCATAAAAGTATTCTATGTTATTAATTACTGAAAAGCAACTGTTAAAATATATATTCTAAATTTAAATATTCTTTTCATACCTATAAATGTGTGCATATGCATATTTAATTTCTTTTAATAGCCTAACCCTTACTGTACAAATCCAATCTTATGTTCACAGCTGTCTAAAAATAATACTGGAATAGAATAAATTTATGATTCAACATATGCTTTTTCTTTTCTTCAAGTTTCTTTTAAGTTGACATACAATTATTATAGGTTAAGAATCACACCAGTGATTCAGACTAATTCACTTTCCTTTACATTGATATATGCTGGTTTTGGTATCCAAGTTCCCTAACAAGTTTTCAGTTTTTAATTAGGTTGATAATGATAACAGTTGCTAGAAATGAAAACCATGTGAACAATTTATGAGTTGTCATTTTACGTCAATACTTTATATGCCTGAACTTATTTAATCATCAAAACAACCATACAAGTTAGGTATTATGTATATCTCCCTAAAGCAAATGAAGAAATGGAGACAAAAAGTGTTAGATAAAATCTCCCTGTTACAAAGCTAGTAGGTAAAGAGGCAAAAAGTGGGCAAACCCAGGTTTATTGGCGAGAAGCACAAATCTTAAACAACATGATGTTCTGCATCCAGATTTACAATTCAACAAATAATACAATCCCTTAGAATAAAATGGATTAATATTTACATGTCACAATCAATAGATCATGGATGTCTCCTCCATTCTCAGGTGGGAAGTTCATACAATTTAAGAATGCTGGTGTGCTGACTGATGTATGGAAGGCTAAGAGCTCCAAAGTCAATTAAACACATTTAAATGGCATTTACATGGTTTTTAAAAAAATTTTTGACTCAGTTGATTTCCACAATATTTCTGGCAAAATATTCAGTAGCTACATTATACAGATGATAATATGAGGAGCAAAAGTTAGATGCCATTCCCAAGGTATAATAATAGCAAAATTCATAGCAGATCATTTTTAACACTCACCTCCTCTATAAATAAAATTTTTGTTACAATTAAGTGAGTAATACTAATAATAGCCTTAAAAGAAATGCAAATGGTGCAAATTCTTCTTCTTGAACTTTCTATGTATAAGAACCACTAATTTTAAGTAAAAACAAAAAATAAAACAAATCTGATGATACAAAAGGAGAAAGTAATCACATAACACCTTCAATCACATTAGTTTATCTTTCTAAGAAAAAATATACCTTACTTTGCATCTTTACCATTTTAAATATTAAAAATTAATAAAAATTCCAGTTGTCACATAGAATAAGAGAATTGAAGTATCTTATATTCCTTTACTTCATGCAGACAATCCCTGTGTTTATTTCAAGACTACTAATGCACCATAGAGGCTGGAGACATGATAGGTACTTGAAGTGAACTTGAATGCTCTGAATCATTGCAAACTTACTCTTGAGATAAATGTCTGTAGCTGATTCTTGGTGTTTTGGGGATGACTATGTAAATGGGAATTCTACAAATTAACTGCCTTCTAGAATGCAAAGTTTACTAAAGAGTAATAAACCTTACTAATTTGAGGTTACATGTATATTATTAAAATTCAACAGTAACTACAGCAGTTACCTACAACTTAGATTCATTAGAAAAATTTCCCATGGAGGAGAATTCTATCATCAAACTTGCTTAGACTGACTTATGTAATATGATTATAAAAAGCAGATAGATATTTAGTTGGTTTTATTATTGTTTATAATAACATAAATATAATTATAGTGCAGATTCTGCACCCACTTACTGTCTGCACCTGGGAAGATGGAGCTCATCACTCTACTCTTGTTAGGCAAGCGCTTGCACCTAAATGTAATTACTTGAAAATATTTAATGAACACCTTTGTGTCAGGCAATAATATGAAATCTGGGGACATGATGGTGGTAGACATAGGTCCTGAGAGAGACTTTGTGAGGAAGTGTTTTTGTAAATTTATATCCGAATGATGGAAATTTATAGTCCTGGAAAGAGAGAAAAAAGTCACGAATAGAGTAAACCACATGTGCAAAAGCTCTGAGCTTGGAGTATCTAGAAATTGTTTTAAAAAAAGGCCTTATCTGATAAACTATTTATACTTAATGTTAAAGTGCTACTGGAAGCTATTAAAGGCTTTTTTTATTTTAAAAATAGTAAGACCCTGATATTATTTAAATTTCTAGCTTATTTTGAGAAGGAGATTGTGTGGAACAAGTGAGACAGCTGATCTGGGGAGTCAAGTCTTAGATTTCTTACCTTAAATATATTTATAAATTTTGTACATGGACTGGAAATGGGAGGAGAATTAAATGTGATAATAAAACAGAATTCTAAATATTTAGCAGATATTGTAAAAACCTAAGTGACATCAAATGTGTTTTGAAATTAATAAAGGCAACCAATAGGATACACACACACACACACACACACACATACACACACACAATGGTATATTACTCAGCTGTAGAAAAGAATGAAATATTGCCATCTGTAGCAACATGGATGGACTTAGAGAATATCATCCTTAATAAAGTAAGATGGAGAGAGAAAGACAAATATTATATGATATCACTTAAATCTAAAAAAATAATACAAATGAATCTATACAGAAACAGAATCACAGACATAGAAAACAAACTTATGGTTACCAAAGGGGAAAGGGAAAGAGGAAGGATAAATTAGGAGTGTGAGATTAACAGGTACAAACTACTATATATAAAATAGATAAGCAACAAGAATCTACTGTACAGAAGAGGAACTACATTCAATATCTTATAATAACTTATAATGGAAAATAATCTAAAAAAATATATAACTGAATAATTTTGCTGTATACCTTAAACTAACATAATATTGTAGCTTAACTATACTTCAATTAAACAAACTAAATATTATAACTTTTTATTTTATCAAAAACCTTTATATATTCAATTTTCTAATATTATATTTGATGTTTATTTGAGAGTGCTTCTAACTGCTTTTTTAAATTATTAATACAATAAATTCTTTATATCATAGTAAACATTCCTACTTATTTCAAGTGGATTTTTTTAAAAAGAAGGACCCATAATAACAAATGAGAGTTGCAACTAAGACACAGATATGGTATGAACTTGTTTGACTGAAAGATACCCTATTTTAATAAAGTAATATAATGAGAGTAAATATGAGGAAACAATATCATATATTTTTGATATTAGTTGAAAATTAGTAATTTGGCTATTAACTATTATAGGTTAAGATTTAATACTACAGGGAGGAGCTTCAAGATGGTGGAAGAGTAAGACACAGAGATCACCTTCCTCCCCACAGATACACCAGAAATACATCTACACGTGTAACAACTCCTACAGAACAGCTACTGAACGCGACCTCAGACCTCCCAAAAGGCAAGAAACTCCCCACGTACCTGGGTAGGGCAAAAGAAAAAAGAATAAACAGAGACAAAAGGATACGGACGGGACCTGCACCAGTGGGAGGGAGCCGTGAAGGAGGAAAGGTTTCCACACACTAGGAGCCCCTTCGCAGGCGGAGACTGCGGGTGGCAGAGGGGGAAGCTTCGGAGCCGCGGAGGAGAGCGCAGCCACAGGGTTGCGGAGGGCAAATGGGAGAGATTCCTGTACAGAGAGGATCGGTGCCGACTGGCACTCACAAGCCCGAGAGGCTCGTGTGCTCACCCGCCAGGGCGGGCGGGGCTGCGAGCTGAGGTTCGGGCTTCGGTCGGAGTGCAGGGAGAGGACTGGGGTTGGCAGCATGAACAAAGCCTGAAGGAGGCTAGTGCGCCACGGCTGGTCGGGAGGGAGTCCGGGGAAAAGTCTGGACCTGCCGAAGAGACAAGAGACTTTTTCTCCTCTCTTTGTTTCCTGGTGCGTGAGGAGAGGGGATTAAGAGCGCTGCTTAAAGGAGCTCCAGAGAGGAGCGCGAGCTGCGGCTATCAGCATGGACCCCAGAGACGGGCATGAGACACTAAGGCTGCTGCTGCCGCCAACAAGAAGCCTGTGTGCGAGCATAGGTCACTATCCACACCTCCCTTCCAGGGAGCCTTGCAGCCCGCCACTGCCAGGGTCCCGGGATCCAGGACAACTGCCCTGGGAGAACACACGGCATGCCTCAGGCTGGTGCAACGTCATGCTGGCCTCTGCTGCCGCAGGCTCGCTCCGCATCCGTACCGCTCCCTCCCCCCGGCCTGAGTGAGCCACAGCCCCCAAATCAGCGTCTCCCTTAACCCCGTCCCGTCTGCGTGAAGAACAGATGCCCGCCGGCGACCTACACACAGAGGCAGGGCCAGATCCAAAGCTGAATCCCGGGAGCTGTGCGAACAAAGAAGAGAAAACGAAATCTCTCCCAGCAGCCTCAGAAGCAGGGGACTAAATCTCCACAATCAACGTGATGTACCTGCATCTGTGGAATACCTGATTAGACAACGAATCATCCCAATTTGAGGAGGTGGACTTTGGGAGCAACGATATATATATATATTTTTTTCCCCTTTTTCTCTTTTTGTGAGTGTGTATGTGTATGCTTCTGTGTGTGATTCTTGTCTCTATACCTTTGCTTTTACCATTTGTCCTAGGTTCTGTCTGTCCATTTTCTTTTTTTTTACTACTTAAAAAAGTTTTTATCTTAATAATTATATTTTATTTTAATAACTTTATTTTATTTTATCTTCTTTCTTTCTTTCTTTTTTTCCTCCCTTTTATTCTGAGCTGTGTGGAGGACAGGCTCTTGGTGCTCCAGCCAGGCGTCAGGGCTGTGCCTCTGAGGTGGGAGAGCCAAGTTCAGGACATTGGTCCACAAGAGACCTCCCAGCTCCACATAATATCAAACAGTGAAAATCTCCCAGAGATCTCCATCTCAATGCCAAGACCAAGCTCCACTCAACGACCAGCAAGCTACAGTGCTGGACACCATAGCTAAACGACTAGCAAAACAGGGACACAACCCCACCCATTACCACAGAGGCTGCCTAAAATCATAATAAGGCCACAGACACCCCAAAACACACAACCAGACATGGACCTGCCCACCAGAAAGACAAGATCCAGCCTCATCCACCAGAACACAGGCACTAGTCCCCTCCACCAGGAAGCCTACACAACCCACTGAAACAACCATAGCCACTGGGGACATACACCAAAAACAACGGGAACTATGAACCTGCAGTCTGCAAAAAGGAGACCCCAAACACAGTAAGTTAAGAAAAATGAGAAGACACAGAAACACACAGCAGATGAAGGAGGAAGGCAAAAACCCATCAGACCTAACGAATGAAGAGGAAATAGGCAGTCTACCTGAAAAAGAATTCAGAAAGATGATAGTAAAGATGATCCAAAACCTTGGAAATAGAATGGCAAAAATATAAAAAACGTTTAACAAGGACCTAGAAGAACTAAAGAGCAAATAAACCGTGATGAACAACACAATAAATGAAATTAAAAATTCTCTAGAAGAGAACAATAGCAGAATAACTGAGGCAGAAGAACGGATAAGTGACCTGGAAGATAAAATAGTGGAAGTAACTACTGCAGAGCAGAATAAAGAAAAAAGAATGAAAAGAATTGAGTACAGTCTCAGAGACATCTGGGACACCATGAAATGCACCAACGTTCGAATTATAGGCGTTCCAGAAGAAGAAGAGAAAAAGAAAGGGACTGAGAAATTATTTGAAGAGATTATAGTTGAAAACTTCCCTAATATGGGAAAGGAAATGGTTAATCAAGTCCAGGAAGCAAAGAGAGTCCCATACAGGATAAATCCAAGGAGAAACATGCCAAGACACATATTAATCAAACTATCAAAAATTAAATAAAAAGAACAAATATTAAAAGCAGCAAGGGAAAAACAAAAAATAACACATAAGGTAATCCCCATAAGGTTAACAGCTGATCTTTCAGCAGAAACTCTGCAAGGCTGAAGGGAGTGACAGGACATATTTAAAGTGAAGAAGGAGAAAAATCTACAACCAAGATTACTCTACCCAGCAAAGATCTCATTCAGATTTGATGGAGAAATTAAAACCTTTACAGACAAGCAAACGCTAAGAGAATTCAGCTCCACCAAACCAGCTTTACAACAAATGCTAAAGGAACTTCTCTAGGCAGGAAACACAAGAGAAGGAAAGACCTACAAAATAAACCCAAAACAATTAAGAAAATGGAACATATATATCGATTATTACCTTAAATGTAAATGGATTAAATGCTCCAACCAAGAGACATAGATTGGCTGAATGGATAGAAAAACAAGATCCATATATATGCTGTCTACAAGAGACCCATTTCAACCTAGGGACACATACAGACTGAAAGTGAAGAGATGGAAAAAGATATTGCATGCAAATGGAAATCAAAAGAAAGCTGGAGTAGCAATTCCCATATCAGACAAAATAGACTTTAAAACAAAGATTATTACAAGTGACAAAGAAGGACACTACATAATGATCAAGAGATCAATCCAAGAAGAAGATATAACAATTATAAATACATATGCACCCAACATAGGAGCACCTCAATACATAAGGCAAAAACTAACAGCCATGAAAGGGGAAATCAACAGTAACACAATCATAGTAGGGGACTTTAGCACCCTGCTTTCACCAATGGACAGATCATCCAAAATGAAAATAAATAAGGAAACACAAGCTTTAAATGATACATTAAACAAGATGGATTTAATTGAAATTTATAGGAAATTCCATCCAAACACAACAGAATACACCTTCTTCTCAAGTGCTCATGGAACATTCTCCAGGATAGATCATATCTTGGATCACAAATCAAGCCTTGGTAAATTTAATAAAATTGAAATCATATCAAGTATCTTTTCTGACCACAACGCTATGAGACTAGATATCAATTACAGGAAAAAGTCTGTAAGAAATACAAACACATGCAGGCTAAACAACACACTACTTAATAACCAAGAGATCACTGAAGAAATCAAAGAGGAAATCAAAAAATACCTAGAAACAAATGACAAGGAAAACACAGTGACCCAAAACCTATGGGATGCAGCAACAGCAGTTCTAAGAGGGATGTTTATAGCAATACAATCCTACCTTAAGAAACCAGAAACATGTCAAATAGACAACCTAAACTTACACCTAAAGCAATTAGAGAAAGAAGAACAAAAAACCTCCAAATTTAGCAGAAGGAAAGAAATCATAAAGATCAGATCAGAAATAAATGAAAAAGAAATGAAGGAAATGATAGCAAAGATCAATAAAACTAAAAGCTGGTTTGTTGAGAAGATAAACAAAATTGATAAACCATTAGCCAGACTTATCAAGGAAAAAAGGGAGAAGACTCAAATCAGTAGAATTAGAAATGAAAAAGAAGTATCAACTGACAGTGCAGAAATACAAAGTATCATGAGAGATTACTACAAGTAACTATATGCCAATAAAACGGACAACCTGGAAGAAATGGACAAATTCTAGAAATGCACAACCTCCTGAGACTGAACTAGGAAAAAATAGAAAATATGAACAGACCAATCACAAGCACTGAAATTGAAACTGTGATTAAAACTCTTCCAACAAACAAAAGCTGAGGACCAGATGGCTTCAGAGGCAAATTCTATCAAACATTTAGAGAAGAGCTAACACCTATCCTTCTCAAATTCTTCCAAAATATAGCAGAGGGAGGAACACTCCCAAACTCATTCTATGAGGCCACCATCACTCTGATACCAAAACCAGACAAAGATGTCACAAAGGAAGATAACTACAGACCAATATCATTGATGAACATAGATGCAAAAATCCTCAACATAATACTAGCAAACAGAATCCACCAGCACGTTAAAAGGATCATACACTATGATCAAGTGGGGTTTATCCCAGGAATGCAAGGCTTCTTCAATATACACAAATCAATCAACATGATACACTATATTAACAAACTGAAGGAGAAAAACCATATGATCATATCAATAGACGCAGAGAAAGCTTTTGACGAAATTCAACACCCATTTATGATAAAAACCCTCCAGAAAGTAGGCATAGAAGGAACTTTCCTCCACATAATAAAGGCCATATATGATAAACCCACAGCCAATATTGTCCTCAATGGTGAAAAACTGAAACCATTTCCACTAAGATCAGGAACAAGACAAGGTTGTCCACTCTCACCACTATTATTCAACAAAGTTTTGGAAGTTTTAGCCACGGCAATCAGAGAAGAAAAAGAAATAAAAGGAATACAAATTGGAAAAGAAGAAGTAAAGCTGTCATTGTTTGCAGATGACATGATACTATACATAGAAAATCCTAAAGATGCTACCAGAAAACTACTAGAGCTAATCAATGAATTTGGTAAAGTAGCAGATACAAAATTAATGCACAGAAATCTCTTGCATTCCTATACACTAATGATGAAAAATCTGAAAGTGGAATTAAGAAAACACTCCCATTTACCACTGCAACAGAAAGAATAAAATATCTAGGAATAAACCTATCTAAGGAGACAAAAGATCTGTATGCAGAAAATTATAAGACACTGATGAAAGAAATTAAAGATGATACAAATAGATGGAGAGATATACCATGTTCTTGGATTGGAAGAATCAACGTTGTGTAAATGACTCTACTACCCAAAGCAATCTACAGATTCAATGCAATCCCTATCAAACTACCACTGGGATTTTTCACAGAACTAGAACAAAACATTTCACAATTTGTATGGAAACACGAAAGATCCCGAATAGCCAAAGCAATCTTGAGAAAGAAAAACGGAGGTGGAGGAATCAGGCTCCCTGACTTCAGCCTATACTACAGAGCTACAGTAATCAATGGTACTGGCACAGAAACAGAAATATAGATCAATGGAACAGGATAGAAAGCCCAGAGATAAACCCACACACATATGGTCAACTTATCTTTGACAAAGGAGGCAAGAATATACAGTGGAGAAAAGACTGTATAAGTGGTGCTGGGAAAACTGTACAGCTACATGTAAAAGAATGAAATTAGAACACTCCCTAACACCATACAAAAAAATAAACTCAAAATGGATTAAAGACCTAAATATAAGGCCAGGCACCATCAAACTCTTAGGGGAAAACATAGGCAGAACACTCTGACATAAATTACAGCAAGATCCTTTTGACCCACCTCCTAGAGAAATGGAAATAAAAACAAAAATAAACAAATGGGACCTAATGAAACTTAAAAGCTTTTGCACAGCAAAGGAAACCATAAACAAGACGAAAAGACAACCCTCAGAATGGGAGAAAATATTTGCAAATGAGGCAACTGACAAAGGATTAATCTGCAAAATTTACAAGCAGCTCATGCAGCTTAATATCAAAAAAACAAACAATGCAGTCCAGAAATGGGCAGAAGACCTAAGTAGACATTTCTCCAAAGAAGATATTCAGATTGCCAACAGACACATAAAAGAATGCTCAACATCATTAATCATTAGAGAAATGAAATCAAAACTACAATGGGATATCATCTCACACGGGTCAGAATGACCATCATCAAAAAATCTACAAACAATAAATGCTGGAGAGGGTGTGGAAAAAAGGGAACCGTCTTGCACTGTTGGTGGGAATGTAAATTGATACAGCCACTATGGAGAACAGTATGGAGGTTCCTTAAAAAACTAAACATAGAAATACCATACAACCCAGCAATCCCACTACTGGGCATATACCCTGAGAAAACCATAATTCAAAAAGAGTCATGTACCAAAATGTTCATTGCAGCTCTATTTACAATAGCCAGGACATGGAAGCAACCAAAGTGTTCATCGACAGATGAATGGATAAAGAAGATGTGGCACATACATACAATGGGATATTACTCAGCCATAAAAAGAAACAAAACTGAGTTATTTGTAGTGTGGTGTATGGACCTATAGTCTGTCATACAGAGTTAAGTAAGTGAGAAAGAGAAAAACAAATACTGTATGCTAATGCATATATATGGAATCTAAAAGAAAACAAAAGTTGTCATGAAGAACCTAGGGGCAAGACGGGAATAAAGATGCAGACCTACTAGAGAATGGACTTGAGGATATGGGGAGAGGGAAGGGTAAGCTGGGACAAAGTGAGAGAGTGGCATGGACCTATATACACTACCAAACGTAAAATAGATAGCTAGTGGGAAGCAGCCACATAGCACAGGGAGATTAGCTCGGTGCTTTGTGACCACCTAGATGGGTGGGATAGGGAGCGTGGGAGAGAGCAAGATGCAAGAGGGAAGAGGTATGGGGACCTATGTATATGTATAACTGATTCACTTTGTTATAAAGCAGAAACTAACACACCATTGTAAAGCAATTATACTCCAATAAAGATGTTAAAAAAAGATTTAATACTACAAAATAGTTAACTGTATCTACATATTCACCATGAGTTGATATCAAGAAGTTCAATAGGAGATGTAATGTCTTTATATGTATTTTGAGACCAATACAGTTGACCTCTGAATGGTGAAGGGTTTAGGGGTGCTGATCACCATGAAGTTGAAAATCTCCCTGTAACTTTAAAGACAGAGCTCCAGTATCAGCAGTTTGGCACCCCCGGATTCAACCCACCTCGGATTCAACCAACTATGGATTGTGTAGCACTGCAGTAGTATTTATTGAAAAAAAAGAAATCCACTTATACGTGGACCCATGCAGTTCAAGTCTATGCTGTTCAAGGACCAACTATGTAATGTGATATCCTTTCAATACAACGATATAACGAAACACCAAAACTTAGTCTAGTCAAATAGTTGTTTAATATTCTTAATTACACTTATTTATAATGTGTTTCAATGAAATATAAACAAACGTAAGGGAAGATAAATATTTTTATAGCTAAATAAAAAGATTGAAGAAAGACCTTTGGGTTATGAGACCACCTTTCCAAGAAGAGGAGTCTATCATTTTTACCTTCCTCCCGATCATTAGACATGTTACTCAGGACCATATCTGCTTATCCTATTTGACAGGCAATTCGGATTTGATAAATCTGGGTAATAATCTAAGGTAAACAAAAAATTATTGAATCTAAGAGGACTAACCACAAATGTCAAACGGACTCAAAAACCCCAAACAATTTGTAAAACTCAAACAACTGAAATGTCATAGTTGAACTTAGGTCAAGTTCATAATCCACACTTCTTACTCTGTATCCACATGAGGAAAAGGATTTAGGCTACCTCATAAGTACATGAATTACCATAGAGTTTGGTCTGAACCATTTTGATGACTAAGCCGCTGCTCATGTGAAATATTTTCTCTCTCTAATCAAGTATACCCCAACACTGGCCTTTTCCTCTTCTTAACTACAGAAAACTTGGGGTAAAATGCTCACATGATTTTTATGAAAATAAAATAATATAGTCTAATTAGTGGGGGTAAATTAAAGTCCCTCTTTTATTAAACATCAAATATTTGATTTTCATAATTATTCATAATCTAAGAAGATATATAAAGTTAACCGCTTGAAAATGTATGTGTTAAATTGACTACCTTTGTATTTAAAAGGTAAGGGACAAAGAAAGCTAATCACATATGACATTGAGAGGCAAAGAATTTACTTGAACTTTCTAAGCACACATCTTTTCTTTTAAGTAAAATATAACCAGAAGATTGTATGTTTAAAGCATATATAGCATTATTCTGGAAAATGATAAATTTTTGGTTAAATATTTTGCAATAACAGACTGTTATAAATTATTCTAAATAATGTTGGTGAGAATATTTCAGGATATAAAATTCCCTAGCTAAAGATGCTTCAGAAAAATAAATTATCTGTTGGTTTTGAAAAGAAACTTATGACATGGAAAGGGATTGATCAGTGTTTCATAAATCAACTTATTAATCCATGTAAGTGAATTTCACTTTAAAGGAAAAAATGGAGGTCTTGAATATTCTCTGTACTATTCCAGTGATAAGTCCCATATTTCTGAATTACCCTTTGGAAATTGAGTTTGCTTCAATTATCTATCCATACATTCATTTACTCACATATTTATTCATTGTGCAAATATTTATTTCAAATTCCTTCGGGGATGAAGAAAGAAAAATAAATTTAGTGTACTCATGTTCTTTCTTATTAATTTCTATATAACACTACTTATACAGTTAAATGTAGTTAAGAGGCAATCAGTTAAGGATCTGTGGAATGTTTTAAC
The DNA here is from genome assembly GCF_011762595.2 of Tursiops truncatus. Lineage (NCBI taxonomy): Eukaryota > Metazoa > Chordata > Mammalia > Artiodactyla > Delphinidae > Tursiops > Tursiops truncatus. The sequence goes on from NC_047038.1 coordinate 8,412,598, forward strand.
TTCAAGTTATAGAATCATTTAAAAACTTAGGAAAAAAAAAAGATATGTCCTCTCTTGAAATTTGAAAACAATCCTCAAGAAATATAGGTGGGAATTTAAAAAAAAAGCAATGGAGTACTAAAAGTTCAAGACTAGTTCAGTATATATGGAGTCCTGGATAAAAACTAGTATTACTAGGTGAAAAATTATTTCCTTTCAAGCCATCAAATTTTATTTGATTAAGCCACAGACATTGTAGTTAGAAAGTAATAAATATAATATAGTCTTACCACAGTATTTCAAAGCCCAGTGGATGTTTTCTTAAGCAATAAGCAAGAAAACATGTCCTGGAAATTATATTGCTTGGAACCAGACGTCAAAATGAATTTCACTCGTATAAATCAGTGACTCTCAATCTTCTCAAAATTTTAACATACATATGCTCAATTCTGCAATATTTATAATTTTGAAACTCATCTATTAATTAGGACTTATTTCCAAATAAATAATTTCACAGTACCCCTGAAAACCTGAAATTAATTACCATTGACTTGAAGCCAGGTAAACATTGCTTCACGTGGAAGATTATATTCCCTCATTCATTCATATATTTTCAAACATTTTTTGAGCTTTCTCTATGTGCTAATCAGAATGTAGAAGATGTAAATGTACAGGGCGTGTTTCCTGATCACCTACGGCTTAGAGTTGACTTTTAGAAACCATATAGGAAGATGGCGGAAGAGTAAGACGCGGAGATCACCTTCCTCTCCACAGATACACCAGAAATACATCTACACGTGGAACAACTCCTGCAGAACACCTACTGAAGGCTGGCAGAAGACCTCAGACCTCCCAAAAGGCAAGAAACTCCCCACGTACCTGGGTAGGGCAAAAGGAAAAAAGAATAAACAGAGACAAAAGAATAGGGACGGCACCTGCACCAGTGAGAGGGAGCTGTGAAGGAGGAAAAGTTTCCACACACTAGGAAGCCCCTTCGCGGGCGGAGACTGCGGGAGGCGGAGGGGGGAGCTTCGAAGCCGCGGAGGAGTGCACAGCAACGGGTGCAGAGGGCAAAGCGGGGAGATTCCCGCACAGAGGATCGGTGCCGACCGGCACTCACCAGCCCGAGAGGCTTGTCTGCTCACCCGCCGGGACGGGCGGGGCTGCGAGCTGAGGCTCTGAGGCTAGGGTTTCGGTTTCGGACGGAGCGCAGGGAGAGGACTGGGGTTGGCGGCTTGAACATAGCCTGAAGGGGTTAGTGCACCACAGCTAGCCGGGAGGGAGTCCGGGGAAAAGCCTGCACCTGCCGAAGAGGCAAGAGACTTTTTCTTCCCTCTTTGTTTCCTGGTGCGTGAGGAGAGGGGTTTAAGAACGCTGCTTAAAGGAACTCCAGAGACGGGCGCGAGCCGCGGCTAAAAGCGCGAACCCCAGAGACGGGCGCGAGCCGCGGCTGAAAGCGCGGACCCCAGAGACGGGCGCGAGCCGCGGCTGAAAGCGCGGACCCCAGAGACGGGCGCGAGCCGCGGCTGAGGGCGCGGACTCCAGAGACAGGCGCAAGCCGCGGCTGGAGGCGCGGACCCCAAGGCGGGCGGGAGACGTTGGGGCTGCTGCTGCCGCCACCAAGGGGGCTGTGTGCGAGCGCAGGTCGCTCTCCACTCCCCTCTTCCGCGGAGCCTGTGCAGCCCGCCACGGCCGGGTTCCCGGGATCCGGGGACGACTTCCCCGGGAGAGCGCACGGCGGGCCTCGGGCTGGTGCAGAGTCACGCCGGACTTTGCCGCCGCAGGCCCGCCCCGCATTCCGTGCCCCTCCCTCCCCGCCGCCGGCCTCCGCACGCCAGAACCCCCAATCAGCGGCTCCTTTAACCCCGTCCTGTCTGAGCAAAAAACAAACGCCCTCCAGCGACCTACACGCAGAGGCAGGGCCAAATCCAAAGCTGAGCCCCTGTGAGCTGTGAGAACAAAGAAGAGAAAGGGAAATCTCTCCCAGCAGCCTCAGAAGCAGCGGATTAAAGCTCCACAATCAACTTGATGTACCCTGCATCTGTGGAATACATGAATAGACAGCCAATCATCCCAAATTAAGGAGGTGGACTTTGGGAGCAAGATCTATGATTTTTCTCCCTATTCCTCTTTTTGTGAATGTGTATGTGTATGCTTCTGTGTGAGATCTTGTCTGTATAGTCTTGCTTCCACCATTTGTCCTAGGTTCTATCCGTCCATGGTTTTTTCTTAAAATTTTTTTTCTTAATAATCAATTTTAATTTTAAGAACGTTATTATACTTTACCTTCGTCCTTTCTTTCTTTCTTTCTTTCTTTCTTTCCTTCCTTCCTTCCCTCCTTTAGACAACGAATCATCCCAAATTGAGGAGGTGGTCTCTGACAGCAAGATTTATGATTTTTCCCCCTTTACCTCTCTTTGTGAGGGTGTATGTGTACGCTTCTGTGTAAGACTTTGTCTGTATAGCTTTGCTTCCAACATTTGTCCTAAGGTTCTATCCGTCCCTTTTTTTTTTTTTTTCTAATTAAGAATTTTTTAATTCAATAACTTTATTATACTCTATTTTATTTTTACTGTATCTTCTTTCTGTTTTCCCTTCTTTCCCTCCTTCCTTCCTTCCTCCCTCCCTCCTTTCGTTCCTTCTTGCCTTCTTTCCTTCCTTGCTTCTTTCTTTCTTCCTTCCTTCCTTCCTTCCTTCCCTCCTTCCTTCCCTCCTTTAGACAACGAATCATCCCAAATTGAGGAGGTGGTCTCTGACAGCAAGATTTATGATTTTTCCCCCTTTACCTCTTTTTGTGAGGGTGTATGTGTACGCTTCTGTGTAAGACTTTGTCTGTATAGCTTTGCTTCCAACATTTGTCCTAAGGTTCTATCCGTCCCTTTTTTTTTTTTTTTTTTCTAATTAAGAATTTTTTAATTCAATAACTTTATTATACTCTATTTTATTTTTACTGTATCTTCTTTCTGTTTTCCCTTCTTTCCCTCCTTCCTTCCTTCCTCCCTCCCTCCTTTCGTTCCTTCTTGCCTTCTTTCCTTCCTTGCTTCTTTCTTTCTTCCTTCCTTCCTTCCTTCCCTCCTTCCTTCCCTCCTTTAGACAACGAATCATCCCAAATTGAGGAGGTGGTCTCTGACAACAAGATTTATGATTTTTCCCCCTTTACCTCTTTTTGTGAGGGTGTATGTGTACGCTTCTGTGTAAGACTTTGTCTGTACAGCTTTGCTTCCAACATTTGTCCTAAGGTTCTATCCGTCCTTTTTTTTTTTTTTTTTTTCTAATTAAGAATTTTTTAATTCAATAACTTTATTATACTTTATTTTATTTTTACTGTATCTTCTTTCTTTTTGTTTTTCCTTCTTTCCCTCCTTCCTTCCTCCCTCCCTCCCTCCCTCCTTTCGTTCCTTCTTGCCTTTTCCCTTCTTTGCTTCTTTCTTTCTTTCTTCCTTCCTTCCTTCCTTCCTTCCCTCCTTCCTTCCCTCCTTTCCTTCTTTCTTTCCTCATACGTCTACTAATTCCCTCTACTTTTTCTCCCTTTTATTCTGAGCCGTGTGGATGAAAGGCTCTTGGTGCTCCAGCCAGGAGGCAGGGCTCTCCCTCTGAGGTAGGAGAGCCAACTTCAAGACACTGGTTCACAAGAGACCTCCCAGCTCCAGATAATATCAAACGGTGAAAATCTCCCAGAGACCTCCATCTTAACACCAGCACCCAGCTTCACTCAACGACCAGCAAGCCACAGTGCTGGACAACCTGTGCCAAACAACTAGCAAAACAGGAACACAACCCCACCCATTAGCAGAGAGGCTGCCTAAAATCATAATAAGGCCACAGACACCCCAAAACACACCACCAGACGTGAACCTGCCCACTAGAGAGACAAGATCCAGCCTCTTCCACCACAACACAGGCACTAGTCCCCTCCACCAGGAAGCCTACACAACCCACTGAACCAACCTTAGCCACTGGAGACAGACATCAAAAACAGGAGGAACTACGAACCTGCAGCCTGCAAAAAGGAGACCCCAAACACAGTAAGATAAGCAAAATGAGAAAACAGAAAAACACACAGCAGATAAAGGAGCAAGATAAAAATGCACCAGACCTAACAAATGAAGAGGAAATAGGCAGTCTACCTGAAAAAGAATTCAGAATAATGATAGTAAGGTTGATCCGAAATCTTGGAGATAGAATGGACAATAGAATGGACAAAATGCAAGAATCAGTTAACAAGGACCTAGAAGAACTAAAGATGAAACAAGCAATGATGAACAACACAATAAATGAAATTAAAAATACTCTAGATGGGATCAATAGCAGAATAACTGAGGCAGAAGAACGGATAAGTGACCTGGAAGATAAAATAGTGGAAATAACAACTGCAGAGCAGAATAAAGAAAAAAGAATGAAAAGAACTGAGGACAGTCTCAGAGACCTCTGGGACAACATTAAACGCACCAACATTCGAATTATAGGGGTTCCAGAAGAAGAAGAGAAAAAGAAAGGGACTGAGAAAATATTTGAAGAGATTATAGTTGAAAACTTCCCTAATATGGGAAAGGAAATAGTTAATCAAGTCCAGGAAGCACAGAGAGTCCCATACAGGATAAATACAAGGAGAAATACGCCAAGACACATATTAATCAAACTGTCAAAAATTAAATACAAAGAAAGCATATTAAAAGCAGCAAGGGAAAAACAACAAATAACACATAAGGGAATCCCCATAAGGTTAACAGCTGATCTTTCAGCAGAAACCCTACAAGCCAGAAGGGAGTGGCAGGACATACTGAAAGTGATGAAGGAGAAAAACCTGCAACCAAGACTACTCTACCCAGCAAGGATCTCATTCAGATTTGATGGAGAAATTAAAACCTTTACAGACAAGCAAAAGCTGAGAGAGTTCAGCACCACCAAACCAGCTTTACAACAAATGCTAAAGGATCTTCTCTAGGCAAGAAACACAAGAGAAGGAAAAGACCTATAATAACGAACCCAAAACAATATAGAAAATGGGAATAGGAACATACATATCGATAATTACCTTAAATGTAAATGGACTAAATGCTCCCACCAAAAGACACAGATTAGCTGAATGGATACAAAAACAAGACCCTTACATATGCTGTCTACAAGAGACCCACTTCAGACCTAGAGACACATACAGACTAAAAGTAAGGGGATGGAAAAAGATATTCCATGCAAATGGAAACCAAAAGAAAGCTGGAGTAGCAATTCTCATATCAGACAAAATAGACTTTAAAATAAGGACTATTAAAAGAGACAAAGAAGGACACTACATAATGATCAAGGGATCGATCCAAGAAGAAGATATAACAATTGTAAATATTTATGCACCCAACATAGGAGCACCTCAATACATAAGGCAAATACTAACAGCCATAAAAGGGGAAATCGACAGTAACACATTCATAGTAGGGGACTTAAACACCCCACTTTCACCCATGGACAGATCATCCAAAATGAAAATAAATAAGGAAACACAAGCGTTAAATGATACATTAAACAAGATGGACCTAATTGATATTTATAGGACACTCCATCCAAAAACAACAGAATACACATTTTTCTCAAGTGCTCACGGAACATTCTCCAGGATAGATCATATCTTGGGTCACAAATCAAGCCTTGGCAAATTTAAGAAAATTGAAATTGTATCAAGTATCTTTTCTGACCACAACGCCATGAGACTAGATATCAATTACAGGAAAAGATCTGTAAAAAATACAAACACATGGAGGCTAAACAATACACTACTTAATAATGAAGTGATCACTGAAGAAATCAAAGAGGAAATCAAAAAATACCTAGAAACAAATGACAATGGAGACACAACGACCCAAAACCTGTGGGATGCAGCAAAAGCAGTTCTAAGGGGGAAGTTTATAGCAATACAAGCCCACCTTAAGAAGCAGGAAACATCTAGAATAAACAACCTAACCTTGCACCTCAAGCAATTAGAGAAAGAAGAACAAAAAAACCCCAAAGCTAGCAGAAGGAAAGAAATCATAAAAATCAGATCAGAAATAAATGAAAAAGAAATGAAGGAAACAATAGCAAAGATCAATGAAACTAAAAGCTGGTTCTTTGAGAAGATAAACAAAATAGATAAACCACTAGCCAGACTTATCAAGAAAAAAAGGGAGAAGACTCAAATCAGTAGAATTAGAAATGAAAAAGGAGAGGTAACAACTGACACTGCAGAAATAAAAGAGATCATGAGAGATTACTACAAGCAACTCTATGCCAATAAAATGGACAATCTGGAAGAAATGGACAAATTCTTAGAAATGCACAACCTGCCAAGACTGAATCAGGAAGAAATAGAAAATATGAACAGACCAATCACAAGCACTGAAGTTGAAACTGTGATTAAAAATCTTCCAACAAAGAAAAGCCCAGGACCAGATGGCTTCACAGGCGAATTCTATCAAACATTTAGAGAAGAGCTAACACCTATCCTTCTCAAACTCTTCCAAAATATAGCAGAGGAAGGAACACTCCCAAACTCATTCTACGAGGCCACCATCACCTTGATACCAAAACCAGGCAAGGATGTCACAAAGAAAGAAAACTACAGACCAATATCACTGATGAACATAGATGCAAAAATCCTCAACAAAATACTAGCAAACAGAATCCAACAGCACATTAAAAGGATCATACACCATGATCAGGTGGGGTTTGTTCCAGGAATGCAAGGATTCTTCAATATACGCAAATCTATCAATGTGATAAACCATATTAACAAACTGAAGGAGAAAAACCATATGATCATCTCAATAGATGCAGAGAAAGCTTTTGACAAAATTCAACACCCATTTATGATAAAAACCCTGCAGAAAGTAGGCATAGAGGGAACTTTCCTCAACATAATAAAGGCCATATACGACAAGCCCACAGCAAACATCATCCTCAATGGTGAAAAACTGAAAGCATTTCCACTAAGATCAGGAACAAGACAAGGGTGCCCACTCTCACCACTCTTATTCAACATAGTTTTGGAAGTTTTAGCCACAGCAATCAGAGAAGAGAAGGAAATAAAAGGAATCCAAATCGGAAAAGAAGAAGTAAAGCTGTCACTGTTTGCAGATGACATGATCCTATACATAGAGAATCCTAAAGATGCTACCAGAAAACTACTAGAGCTAATCAATGAATTTGGTAAAGTAGCAGGATACAAAATTAATGCACAGAAATCTCTGGCATTCCTATATACTAATGATGAAAAATCTGAAAGTGAAATCAAGAAAACACTCCCATTTACCATTGCAACAAAAAGAATAAAATATCTAGGAATAAACCTACCTAAGGAGACAAAAGACCTGTATGCAGAAAACTATAAGACACTGATGAAAGAAATTAAAGATGATACAAATAGATGGAGACATATACCATGTTCTTGGATTGGAAGAATCAACATTGTGAAAATGACTCTACTACCCAAAGCAATCTATAGATTCAATGCAATCCCTATCAAACTACCATTGGCATTTTTCACAGAACTAGAACAAAAAATTTCGCAATTTGTATGGAAACACAAAAGACCCCGAATAGCCAAAGCAATCTTGAGAACAAAAAAAGGAACTGGAGGAATCAGGCTCCCTGACTTCAGACTATACTACAAAGCTACAGTTATCAAGACAGTATGGTACTGGCACAAAAACAGAAAGATAGATCAATGGAACAGGATAGAAAGCCCAGAGATAAACCCATGCACATATGGACACCTTATCTTTGATAAAGGTGGCAGGAATGTACAGTGGAAAAAGGACAGCCTCTTCAATAAATGGTGCTGGGAAAACTGGACAGGTACATGTAAAAGAATGAAATTAGAACACTCCCTAACACCATACACAAAAATAAGCTCAAAATGGATTAAAGACCTAAATATAAGGCCAGAAACTATCAAACTATTAGAGGAAAACATAGGCAGAACACTCTATGACATAAATCAGAGCAAGATTCTTTCTGACCCACCCCCTAGAGTAATGGAAATAAAAACAAAAATAAACAAATGGGACCTAATGAAACTTCAAAGCTTTTGCACAGCAAAGGAAACCATAAACAAGACCAAAAGACAACCCTCAGAATGGGAGAAAATATTTGCAAATGAAGCAACTGACAAAGGATTAATCTCCAAAATTTACAAGCAGCTCATGCAGCTCAACAACAAAAAAACAAACAACCCAATCCAAAAATGGGCAGAAGACCTAAATAGACATTTCTCCAAAGAAGATATACAGACTGCCAACAAACACATGAAAGAATGCTCAACATCATTAATCATTAGAGAAATGCAAATCAAAACTACAATGAGATATCATCTCACACCAGTCAGAATGGCCATCATCAATAAATCTAGAAACAATAAATGCTGGAGAGGGTGTGGAGAAAAGGGAACCCTCTTGCACTGCTGGTGGGAATGTGAATTGGTTCAGCCACTATGGAGAACAGTATGGAGGTTCCTTAAAAAACTACAAATAGAACTACCATATGACCCAGCAATCCCACTACTGGGCATATACCCTGAGAAAACCGAAATTCAAAAAGAGTCATGTACCAAAATGTTCATCGCAGCTCTATTTACAATAGCCCGGAGATGGAAACAACCTAAGTGCCCATCATCGGATGAATGGATAAAGAAGATGTGGCACATATATACAATGGAATATTACTCAGCCATAAAAAGAAACGAAATTGAGCTATTTGTAATGAGGTGGATAGACCTAGAGTCTGTCATACACAGTGAAGTAAGTCAGAAAGAAAAAGACAAATACAGTATGCTAACACATATATATGGAATTTAAGAAAAAAAAATGTCATGAAGAACCTAGGGGTAAGGCAGGAATAAAGACGCAGACCTCCTAGAGAACGGACTTGAGGTTATGGGGAGGGGGAAGGGTGAGCTGTGACGGGGCGAGAGAGAGTCATGGACATATACACACTAACAAACGTAGTAAGGTAGATAGCTAGTGGGAAGCAGCCGCATGGCACAGGGATATTGGCTCGGTGCTCTGTGACAGCCTGGAGGGGTGGGATAGGGAGGGTGGGAGGGAGGGAGACGCAAGAGGGAAGAGATATGGGAACATATGTATATGTATAACTGATTCACTTTGTTATAAAGCAGAAACTAACACACCATTGTAAAGTAATTATACCCCAATAAAGATGTTAAAAAAAAAAAAAAAAAAAAAAAAGAAACCATATAAACAATATAAACACTTCAACAGCAAGTGGGAGTAAATCATAGGTAGCATGAGAAGAATAAACCAGGCAGAAGGAGAAGAATGGACAAAGGACAGCAACAAGAAAGATGACAGCACTTAATAGAAGTGATGGGCTTCCCTGGTGGCGCAGTGGTTGAGAGTCCGCCTGCCGATGCAGGGGACACGCGTTCGTGCCCCGGTCCGGGAAGATCCCACATGCCGCGGAGCGGCTGGGCCCGTGAGCCATGGCCGCTGAGCCTGCGCGTCTGGAGCCTGTGCTCCGCAACGGGAGAGGCCACAATAGTGAGAGGCCCGCGTACCGGGAAAAAAAAAAAAAAAAAAAGTGATGGCGTTAAGTATGGAGGAAGTTCAGAGTGTTTAGGGGGAGTATTACATCATTCGACCTGGGAAAGTAGCAGAGACTAGATCAAGAAAGACCTCCTAGGCCAGCTTAAGTAGCCTGTGTTTTATTTTCACAACAATGAGGAGCTATTGGAGTATTTTAAACAGACTTTCAACATGATTGGATTTGAATTTTAGAAAAATCATTTTGAAGGCAGTTCCAGTTTGGGGAATTGATTAGAATAAGAGAAATCTGCATGTTGATACATCAGTTGGGAGGCTCTTTTGATAATCCAGGAGAAAAGTTTTTTGACCTGTACAAAATTTAGTTTTAGCATAAATGGACCCATGAGAAGAGAGTCATAAGGAATGAAAGATGTAAGACTCAAAGCAATAGTATTTTCAGCTCTTAGAACTGGACTGGACGTGGGAATTAAGAAAAATGACTAGTCAAGGATGGCTCCTGGATTTCTGGCTTTTCAATATAGTGGATGATTGGCCTTCTTTGAAATAAGGCACACCAAGGGAATTCAAGATTTATATATGTTGAATAGAACAATTTTCTATTTTTTTAAAGTGTAAATGTCAAGTAGGCAATGTGGAATATACATAATTAGATGAAGGTAACTTTCTTTTTTTTTTTTCTTCTTCATCCTAGCTTGTGCTCACCAATATTCATATTTTTATTTCATCCTTGAGTATACTGTTAAGCTATATTTTCTACTCTTCTGTAGTTAAAATGGGTATATTTTGCTACTCCTCACATTGAGATGTGGAATCTACTCCCCCTCCTGTCAAAAAAGGACTGGCCTTAATGATTTGCTTGACAAATAGAAAGTGGTAGAAATGAACCTGTGTAACGTCTGAGACTATATTAATTAGAACCTTGCAACTTCTGCTTTAGTATCTTGAAACATTTTTCCTGGAAGCCAGCCACCATCTTCTGAGGAATCCCAAGAAGCACCATTGAAAGGACCAAATGGAGAAGGAATGGGGTCCCTGTCCAACAGCGCAGCTGACCTACCAGGAGACTGCCAGGACCAGTTTACCAGCTATTGGTTGAGATATCAGGGGGATGGATCCCCTATAACAGCTGATATTGGAGCACAAATAGAAAGACAGATTATCCCTGTCCAAATTTTTGACCCACAAATTTACGAGTAAAACAAAATTATTTCTAATCACTAATTTTGGGGTAGTTTGTTGTGAGCAATAGATAACAAGACTACCTTTGAAGTTAGCTATGAATTTGTGGCTAAGTTCTGGTCAGTGGTGTTGACACGCTACTTCCATGATTGGACAATAAAATGTAAATTCCTCAACCATCATTATCACTGCACTTCTCCATCCATTAGCTTAGTAGAGAGGACTCTGAGGAGGAACTAGATAGAAGAGGTCTGAATTCTGCATAACTGCATTGAGCAGAAACCCCCTATCTCCCCACTGACCCATATTGGACTTTAATATGAGCAAGTTTAAAGAAAACTTTTGTATTTTTATATTACTCAAGATATGGACATAAATTGTTTCAGCCCTCAGCCTATTCTGAATAATATAGAAATTATATTGTAAGTGAAATTATGTCATTCAAAAGTGGAAGAAAGGAGGGGAGTAAAGAAAAGAAAGAAAGAAAAAGAAAGGAAGAAAGAAAGGGTGATTGGCTTAACATTTGATAGCAGATAGAAAAGAAACAGATAAGTCTTATTTCATAGTTAAATATTAGGCAACACTGCTCCATGAGAATTTTAGGGGATTAAAGAGTCAGATAATTATGGTAATTGCTATTAGCCATATAAAATATGATACAATAAGAAAGATAAGTTTAGACAAAAATTGGCTGGTTTGCAAATAGAAATGGAAAGCCATAGTAAGATTTAAGAAAATGGTGGCCTTTAAGGGCATGAAAATAAATATTTGAAGAATCAGAAAATTATTTCTTTATTGATGTCATGGAAGTTCTTGAAATCATCTAGAAATAGTATGCTGGGAGAGACAAAAAGAAAGTTCTGGATGGTGAGGCAGTGATGGCCCAGAAAACCCTAAACTTTGATTCTGTAGCAATTGCGTATCCAGAAACTGTAGCCAATTTTGGCTTGAGTTGGTTCATGCTGGGGACACGGCCTCAGATAAAAGTTTACTTCTCCTCAAATAAATGCCAGTCTTTAGGAAATGGCTTTGGGGTTTGTGAGGACAACATACATCTATTCTCTGGCATACTTCATAGATGTGAGTCCTACAGAGAAAGTCCTACAAAGAGACTAATCATCTATGATATGGGGTAACACAAGCTCTCCTTCAAGTTTCAAAAGAGCAAGTATAATAGACATCTTGGAAAATAAGGATTTATCCCATTTTTTAATTAAATAAAGAGTAACTTCAGCTCAATAAAGCTTGCAGCATTACTTAACAACTTGTTTGCAGCATTAGACTTCTGAAACTCATTTGGAATTAGCTTCTTGGGAAGCACCACTCTTAAATGGTACTCTGTAAGGACATAGTTTATATGGAGCTTCTGTTTTCTTTTCTGGCCAGAATTCTAAACCATTGTCTAGAAACAAAATCTATCTTTTCCTTCTCAGAACAGCCTTCTCCCCTGCCCTCCATCCTTCCTTGAATGACCAGTTATTTAAGTAGCCCTAGGATTCCCATGTCAGAAATGGTGGCTGGATAAAGAGACTGCTTTTTCTTGAGAGAGTTGTTGATCCAGAACGAAGTATTGGAACTGATACATACCCTGAGACAGATCATCTCTTTCCTTCTAGAGTTACCACCGGCACTCCCTAAGAGCTTTCTTTCTCTATAAACAAGCATTTAAATCTTCTGTTCTGTAGAACCTATCGTCTACTGAAATAGTACATACGTTTTTCCCATTTATTGATTGATAGTTGTTTGTCTTCCCTTGCTAGAATTTAAGCTCTTCTCTAGATGTTACACTTGACACTCTACAGAATTTCCTAACCCCCCCCATATTTTATCTCCATGTGAGATACCATTGTACATATTCTACACAATCACTTATTTAGTATTCGTCTTACTTTACTGGAATTTAACCTCCTTTTGGGCATGTATTTGTGTCTTTCTGATCTCTGCCTAATCCTCAGTGCCTAGGCAGAGTGCTGCCACTTTGCACAGCCCAAGGGTCAACATTCCCTTCTTATGCTCTGCCTGAAAGTGTCTGGCATGGAACAATTGATTATCTTAGTCACCAGGTACAGAAAAGCTACCTGAGAACAAAGCCAACACATTTGTTGTGAAAACTGAGTCATGAGAGACAGAATGAATGAGAGGTATTTCCAGAAACACTGGGAAGAGCAGAACCCCTTCAACTTCATGCTGCCCAATTCCGGATGCAAGAACAACTGATTTTTCTAGGCTAAACTTAGTTAGTTATGAGTTTTGGTCATTTGCACCTGAAGGAATCATGATCAGTAGAAAAATTATGAAGCATTGGAGGTATTGTAAATCAAAATTCCAAAACTGTAGGATTGATTGAGTCAAGGTGGGACCACAGTGGAGGGATTATAATCCACTCCTTAGCTTGGAGCCTTTCAACCTGTATTTTGGAATGGAAAACACCTTGTTAAGAGAGGTACTTTTCTATTTATGACTAAAACAGTGGGTATATTGAGATTGGAATTAAACGTGGATTGATAGAAATTTTAAGGATGTCGGGTTTTGTTGGCTCCCTCTTGTGGCCGTCCTATAGACGTGCTGTAAATCTCAATCCGAAAAGGGCAGCCTTCCTAGACTAGGCTCTTTACTGGTGGGAAATATTGATAGTATACCAGGCAGGAGTCTTCAGATAATCATGTACTTTGAAAGTTTATAAAAGCCACATTCTCTGCTCAAATACAATCTTAGCATAAGCAGGGAGGCAGGAGATCTAGCTGGAGAAGGAACTAGACCCTGAATCAACTTCCAGGGAACCAGCCTGGGCACAGCATGTTCCACACCATCATAGTGTATACAGTTCTTACTCTAGGCAGAAGATAAACAGAGACTACCAAGCCCTGAAGCCTGCTACCCAGACCCAGAATCTTCAGGTTTAAGGTCTAATTTCAAGAGGCGTGATATGAAAATAAATGTTTGGAGCTCTAAGTCAAAGAAATGCTGGTCGACCACAGCTCAGCTTGAAGAAGATGCATTGTCAGCTATACACCTACACTGATGAATTAAGGTCAACATTTGCAAGTATCTGAGGCAGTTCATAGGCTAAAGAAAATCATCTTCAAGGGTCATCACACAATTGGCATTGGACAAAAATAATCTCCCAGAAACAAAGCTGAAAGCGGACAGATTGCCTTACCAATTAACTCATTGCACGGTCATACTTAGGATTCCATGATTTCTTGTTTTGAAAATGGGGTATATTGATTTTCTTTCTCCTTCTATGAAAGTGGATTTGTAATTTTCAAGTAATTATATCCCTTATACCATTATAGGATGTTGTTAATGGTCATATAATTTATCACTTTGGGTAAGTAGCAGAATAGCAAGGAGGTATATCCAGGCCTGATAAATAGGAATGTATAACATAAAAATCCTGTGATTGGAGCTTAGTGCAGTGATTAGATAAGTTTGGGTTGTCCCCCTTGGTAAAATAAAAGAACACATTTGGTTTCATCTGGGATAGTGCTATTTTGTTAGGTAGAATTTTTAAAAATTACAATAAAGCTATGGATAAATGTTTAGCATTCAAGAGGCTGAATGTATTTTAGAACTACTCTCTTAACTGGCAAGAGTTCCAGTTCTCTTCCCTTTCTACCTACTGAGGTGTCTCTCAGTCTATTTTATTTTATTTTATTTATTTTTTTAATAATTGATATGACTGCCAGGAAATTATAGGACCTTCTAAGCTTGGAACTACCAGTAGCCATCTTTCCTATCAAGAGGAACACACTGAGAATAAAGATAAAACACAAGCAAGGAAAAAACTACAAGATGAATAAGAATGGAGTCTAAATGACAATATCTTGATGGCATTTAGCTATCTAAATCCAATTGAATCTGTTTTTGGTGTCACAGTCAGGCTTTTCATTCATATAAGCCAATTTATCCCTTTTCTCTTTGCATGAATTAGTTTAAACTAGAGTCCCTTAATTGATTAATATAGTTTGTAACCCAGTGATACTCATATCTCACTATTGCTGTGATTTCATTTTTACCTACATACTGTCATGGCCTGGGAATACTTGCTAACATTATAGATATGAAGAGACAGAGAAGCCCACACAAGAAAGGAGGCATTATCAATGTTTCTAAATGCTGCAGAGACTCTAATAGGATTAAAGAATAGGATTTATTAATAACGAGTTTGTGGAGAGGACAGTTTTAGTGGAATTGACATTTGAGCAGTGCTAGCTATATCTAGATTGTTATATGCTTATTTCAGAATTGCAAACTGAAGGATCAGTGAATTTAATTCATTTCATCTATACTGTTTCATCTGCCTATTTCTCAGGCTGAGAATTATCATATTGGTTGCAGAGTTGACAGTAAGGGATTAATATCCAATATTTCTCTATGTTGCTGTCTTCAGAAAGCCAGCAAATTCTCCTAAATTTCTCTTCATTAGTTTGAAGGACAAAACTAAATCTGAAACAAAATTAACAAACCTATTTATTCATAAACTTCAGGCAAAGAAACCCATCTGTCATCTCAAGTTTCATCAGGGGTTCAAAGAGTTAGAAAGAAGATTACATTTTAGAGAGTAAAAAGAGGAAATACTGAGACAGTCTTCGGCAAGCATCCTATTAAGGTGGGATTTGGGGAAGTGGATGGGTCTTTCTAATTAGTCTTCATGTACACTTGGAAGTCCTTCTTTGGCTGCAAGGGAACAAACAAGCAAATCTGGGGGTTGGGCAAAATGAGGTGTTGGTCAGAGGGTACCAACTTTCAGATGTAAGATGAGTAAGTTCTGGGGATCTAATGTACAGCATGGTGATTACAGTTAATAATACTGTATTGTATATTTGAAATTTGTTAAGAAAGTAGATATTAAGTGTTCTCACCACATTTAAAAAGAAAAAGGTAACTATGTGAGATGATGGATGAGTTAATTAACTTGTCATAATCATTCCTCTCTCTCTCTCTCTCTCTCTCTCTCTCTCTCTCTCTCTCTCTCTATATATATATATATATATATATATATACACATATCTATACATATAAAATCACTACATTTTACACACCCTAAAAAGGTCACATTGTACAATCTTAACATATACAATTTTTATTTGTCAATCATACTTTAATGAAGTTGGGGAAAAAAGTTTGGGAACGTTTCAAAAGTGGAAGGATTGTTCAATGTCATGAGTGGAGGGTTTTCTGTACCTGACCATTTCCTAGAACAAGTAAATAGTGGAATGATTTTGGGGTCAAACTGTCATAATGGATCTTACTGTGGGGAAAGTTGTAGCTACCTTGGCAGACAGCTACTAAGTACCGCACAAAAATTTACTAAATATCTCAGTCAATGTAGCATTGTGCAGAAAGTCCATTCATTCATTCACTCACTCATTCAACAATTTTTTTTGAGCTACTATAATATGTTAAGTGTGTTCTTGGAAATACAGTAGTGAAGAAATGGGTTTTACCTCAGAGTCACATGCTACCAGAACTGCAAAAACACAGAACAAAAACCAAGATAATTTCAAATGATGGTAACTGTTATATTAGGAAAGAGAGAGACTGGAGAGAAAACCTGTTTTTGAAAATATATTTAGAATTTTCTGAGGATGTGGCCTTTGAGACAAGACGAAGAATGTTATGAAGGAATGAACTGAATGTCAAGAATGTGTGAGCCATGCGAAGATTCAAAGAAAGAATTTAAAGGCCAAGAAAACAGCTAACATAAAGCTCTTAATTCAAAATGAGTTTGGAATTTGCAAAGGACACCAAGAAATTTAGTGTGGAGGTTACACAGCTAATGGGGAAGATGGACAATTGTAGGGAATAAGATGGAAAGATGGCAGCACTTGATCATGTATTGCCTTGTAGACCATTAGATGGGGGCTTAGATTTTATTTTAAATATAATGTGCATCCCTTGGAATATCATAAGGAAGGGAGTATTGTTTCCCAACTTTTATGTTTAAATATAACTTTGGCCACTGTGTGAAGAAAAATATATAAACAGGTAAGCTTGGACAGAGAGGAACCGATAAGGAGTTTATTATGACAGTGCAGGCAGATGATGATGCCTCGAACAGGTGTGATAATGTTGAAGCTGGTGGGATGAGTTTATATTTGGTATACACTTTGAAAATAGAACCAAAATTTTGTTGATAAACTGGATATATTGTGTCAGAGAAATCAAATATGTCTCCAGTATATTTTGTATGAGTGATTGTGAGAGTAAGTGTTACTGAGATCAGGAAGGAACATTAGGGTAGGAGAACATTTGGTACAGCTATGATTGTGAGTTCTGTTTTCTACATGTTGACTTTGGGATGTTTTAGATATCCAAGGAGTGTTGCTGAGTAGGCCATCAGATGCATAAGTAGGAGCTCAAAAGAAAGGGCAAAGCTATAATACAAAACTTGGAATCATCATTATAAAAATAATATTTAAATCATGGGATTGCCTACAGAAGGAGTATAGTTAGAAAAGATATGAACATGGAGAATCAAGCTGATTTTTGGATTATGTTGAGGAAACAGGATTAGTAACTGGATTTGGCAAGATGGAGGTTATCACTGACCTTGAAAAAAGGAATTTTAAAGATAGGAAGAAAGCAATTTAAGAAACCTTAAATTTAAGGGGTCAGAATTGATTTAATGATTGTTAGAGCTTTAAGAATACTGAATTATAATAGAAAATGACACATTTGTGTATAATGTTTTTCTACTATATAAAAAGTGACTTGCATTGTTTTATGTAAATATCATCAGGTATAATCTCTATGCTTTCTTTAATTCTTTCATTCTTTAGTATTTACAGAGACGTCTCCTATGGGTCAAGTAAATTGCTGTTCATAAGGTATAAAATTAAAGAGTAATTTGTGATATGTTGTTATATATTTATTGTATTTATCTATGTATGCATAAAATTAGGAAATTATTGATTTATGGAAGTGTTGTAAATAAAATTGGATTATTACAGCATGTGCCTGTATAGGAATGTCTTGGAGATAGACAAGAAACTAAAATACTTATATTTCACTCTTTGTACTCATGCATAATTGCAGGTTAAAAGCTTTTTGATATTGTATTAAAATGAACTCAGATATCTGAACTGTAACCTATCAATTAATATATGTATAATATTTGTTTTAGGAGTCTATTAATTATATGAAGATTTCAGTGTAATACTTAAAAGTTATATAAGTTTACATTATTTTCTATTTACACTGTGAATTAAAGGATTAAAGTTACATAAACATCAAATTGAATAACTGTTCAATTTTCCAATTCACATTTCAGGGTGGATGTCGGTTTATTGACATTTCCTTAAATTGCAGCAATGGAGAGATGACCAGTATTTTATTACTGACAAATAATGACTGATATATGCAAAGTAAATTTTCTTTTCACATTTTACCTAAATAGGTATTTTAAAATTAAAAGTGAATATGAAAATTTTATTTTTGATGCTCAATATGTTTTCTCTGAAACACTTTTTCCCTTGTCAACTCTGAAAAGGCAATCTTCTACCATTTACCTTTTTTCAGCTTTTTCACAGATCAGCAAAAGGGAAGAAAACATGGGATATAAAATGACTCTAGTTGATTTGTAATTCTTGGAAAAAATTAATGAACTGATTTTAAGGCTTACAGTTTCCCATATTAGTTTTTGATAGATGAGGTACTATGTAAACTTTCCAAACCATATGTGTCAATCAAATTCATTCTTGACTTACAACATATTTTTCCAGAGCCCAGACTGTTACTTTATCATAGTAAACTGCTACAGATAAAATGTCTCTTCCTTGTATTATAATTATTTTGAATGTTATCTCTATATGTTATTCCATATTTTTATTATTTGCTGTCTAACATCAATGAATATAATAGGCACTTGAAAAGTGAATACTACCCTATATAAATTTATATTTTCTCTGTAGAAAGGTGAAATTGTTAAAATATTAATTTTCTATCAACTGCCTAGTCCAATTTTTTTTAGAAAAACAAATTCTATCACAGCCAAGCATTTAGTGGACTAGATGCAACAGGTCAAAATGTCATGGCTACCCACTAGTCCACTATTCCTCAAATGCTATTTTCAGTCTCA
Source organism: Tursiops truncatus (assembly GCF_011762595.2). NCBI lineage: Eukaryota > Metazoa > Chordata > Mammalia > Artiodactyla > Delphinidae > Tursiops > Tursiops truncatus. The sequence goes on from NC_047038.1 coordinate 8,431,369, forward strand.
CAGGGGTTTCTTGGTTCTGTCACTATGTAAAGTACAGCTTGCAGTATTTGGACAGTTTATTTTCCTGAAGATTAATTTGCCATTAGTTGAGCCTTTATGAGAGAATAAATTGATGTCACATTTGTGACAGGAAGAAAGTGACTGGTCATTGTTATGAATTACTTAATAATCATTGGTAAGTAGAAAACAAGTACAAGTGATAGAAATTATAATTTGTGTCTACACATGACATATAAATATTCCTTGAGGTATTCTTATGAATCTCTTGTGAAATACATTAGTCATATTTTTCTATTCCTCATTTGTAAGAGTCTCCAATGTGATGGAAAAAATAAAGTGTGGCTTGTGGTGCTTTTGAGCCTAGAAGAATTAATATTTTATTCTTACTCCTTTATGAGAAAAGAAAATAATTAAACTATATTTCCTCTGCAAAATTACAGTAGTTCTGTGCAATATGAAGCACATTAGATTGAAATGATATTTCTACATTAAATGGATGTCCAAAAAGTTGAACAAAAATACACAGTATTTTATCAAAAGCAATTAATCTTTTTTCATCCAGAGTATGACATTTCACTGTGTAATTGCACAGGAAATTAAAACTCTTTTCATAGATTTAATAATGGATGAGATATGGTTTCAAAATAATTGTTTTTTTTGAGCTTTGTCATCCTAAGGCATGATATGCAAGCTGTGACTTGCAACTTGCACCTCTGTCAGCTCCAGTATGAATTAGAGAAAAACAATAAGGGGCTCCAGTTGGAGTCCACCAGGGTACAAGTAGGTGCCAAAAATTCAAGCAAATGTCTAACATTTTCATTTTTACTTTCAAATCAATTTCTCTGCCTGGCATACTGTGTTATGCAGCTCTAAAACTACCCATAAAAAGTTTCCACATTGACCTTCCTTTATAAACATGTATAAACATGTATGATGGCTATCGCTTTCTACAAACATTTCTATGCATTGTTTGGGTGTTTAAGTGTATCTACAAAATTGGATTTCAATGTTCACATGATGAAATATAAAGCAATAGTAAAACACCATTAAATAGTAAAATAGTGCTTTTATAAATTAGTACAAGTGCCAAAGATTTGCACATTACATATTCTAAAGGCTAAATTTGATAGATAGATAGATAGAAGATAGATAGATAGATAGATAGTAGATAGACATATGTCATATGTGTGTGTGTATGTATAATGTGAAAAACACAGAATCTTTTTTTATTATTCATTTTGGAATAAATATCTGTTTTCTTCCTCATCCTAAGTACTTTTTATTTATAAATCTGTTATAAGGGAAGAAGTATTTATGAACTCATACTGGGAAGAAAGAATTGCAGTTCCATTTTGAGAAAAAAATCCTAATTTAGCAAAATGGTGAGAGAGAAGACAGCAATATTCAGTTTCAAAGCTGAATACTCAGCTAAAACTCACATGTTCTCCTAATAAGGAAATAAAGATTGCTTGTGAGTTCAATTTGGTTGAAATACGATAGTGTTTAAAATCAAAGAATCTTAAAATCATGTATTCCAATTGTAACAGCTCCTTTGTATGTTGTAGCTGTTAAATTAATATTTCTGAATCAAATTAAAGTCAGGATGATTTTCTCTTAGAACATTACTTTGTATATTTTCTACCAAACATATTGGAATATATACTTAATTTGGAAACTTCCCAGGTGCATGGTGGAAGCAGATAAAAGAAATTTTCTCCAGAGTATACCTGGGAAGAAAATACATCTGTTTACTACAGAAAATATGCTGCCATGTTGCCCATTCATGAGATAAAAGAGGCAAAGTGTTAATTTTTATGCTCCCAATCAATGACACAGCTATGTCATCCACAGGAAGACACTGGAACTCACCAAAAAAGATACCCCACATTCAAAGACAAAGGAGAAGCTACAATGAGATGGTAGGAGGGGTGCAATCACACTAAAATCAAATCCTATAACCGCTGGGTGGGTGACTCACAAACAGGAGAACAATTATAGCACAGAAGTCCACCCACTGGAGTGAAGGTTCTGAGCCTCATGTCAGGCTTCCCAACCTGTGGGTCCAGCAACGGGAGAAGGAATTCCTAGAGAATCAAATTTTGAAGGCTAGTAGGATTTGATTGCAAGACATTGACAAGACTGGGGGAAACAGAGACTACACTTTTGGAGGGCACATACAAAGTAGTGGGTGCATCAGGACCCAGGGGGACGGAGAAGTGACCCCATAGGAGACTGAACCAGATCTACCTGCTAGTGTTAGAGGGTCTCCTGCAGAGGCACGGGGTGGCTGTGGCTCACTGTGGGGACAAGGACACTAGTAGCAGAAGTTCTGGGAAGTATTCCTTGGCGTGAGCCCTCCCAGAGTCTGCCATTAGCCCCACCAAAGAGCCTATAGGATCCAGTGATAGGTCACCTCAGGCCAAACAACCAACAGGGAGGGAACTCAGCCCCACCCATCAGCAGACAAGCAAATTAAAGTTTTACTGAGTTCTGCCCACCAGAGTAACAGCCAGCTCTACCCACCACCAGTTCCTCCCATCAGGAAGCTTGCAGAAGCCTCTTAGACAGCTTCATCCACCAGAGGGCAGACAGCAGAAGCAAGAAAATCTACAATCCTGCAGCCTGGAGAACAAAAACCACATTCACAGAAATACAGACAAAATGAGAAGGCAAAGGACGATGTAAAAGATGAAGGAACAAGATAAAACACCAAAAAACAATTAAAAGTAGTGGAGATAGGCAACCTTCTAGAAAAAGAATTCAGAATAATGATAGTAAAGATGATCCAGGACCTAGGAAAAAGAATAGAGGCAAAGATCAAGAAGATGCAAGAAATGTTTAACAAAGATCTAGAAGAATTAAAGAACAAACAAACAGAGATGAACAATACAATAACTGAAATGAAAAATACACTAGAAGGAATTAATTGCAGAATAACTGAGGCAGAAGAACAGATAAGTGACCGGGAAGACAGAATGGTGGAAATCACTGCTGTGGAAGAGAATAAAGAAAAAAGAATGAAAAGAAAATGAAGACAGCCTAAGAGACTGCTGGGACAACATTAAATGCACCAACACTTGCATTATAGGAGTCCCAAAAGGGGCAGAGAGAAAGGACACAATAAAATATTTAAAGCGATTATAATCAAAAATTTCCCTAACCTGGGAAAGGAAACAGCCACCCAAGTCCAGGAACAACAAAGAATCCCAGGCAGAATTAAACCAAGGAGAAACATGCCAAGACACATAGTAATCACACTGACAAAAATTAAAGACAAAGAATAAAGTTTTAAAAGCAGCAAGGGAAAAGCAACAAATAACATACAAGGGAATCCCCATAAGGTTAACAGCTGATTTCTCAGCAGAAACTCTTCAAGCTAGAAGAGAGTGGCACAATATATTTAAAGTGATGAACAGGAAAATCCTACAGCCAAGATTACTCTGCCTGGCAAGGATCACATTCAGATTCGAAGGAGAAATCAAAAGCTTTATAGACAAGCAAAAGCTAAGAGAATTCAGCACCACCAAACCAGCTCTACGACAAATGCTAAAGGAACTTCTCTAAGTGGGAAACACAAGAGAAGAAAAGGACCTACAAAAACAAACCCAAAACAATTAATGGTAATAGGAACATACATATTGATAATTACCTTAAATGTAAATGGATTAAATGCTCCAACCAAAAGACACAGTTTTGCTAAATGGATACATAAACAAGACCCGAATATATGCTGTCTACAAGAGACCAACTTCAGACCTAGGGACACATACAGACTGAAACTGAGGTTATGGAAAAAGATATTCCATGCATACGGAAACCAAAAGAAAGCTGAAGTAAAAATAATCAAATAAAATAGACTTTAAAATAAAGAATATTACCAGAGAAAAGGAAGGACACAAAATAATGATCAAGGGATCAATCCAAGAAGATATAACAATTATAAATATACATGCACCCAACATAGCAGCACCACAATACATAAGGCAATGCTAACAGCTTTAAAAGAGGAAATTGACAGTAACACAGTAAGAGTGGGGGACTTTAACACCTAACTTACACCAATGGACAGACCATCCAGACAGAAAATTAATAAGGAAACACAAGCTTTTAATGAAACAATAGAACAGATAGATTTAATTGATATTTATAGGACATTCCATCCAAAAACAGCAGATTACACTTTCTTCTCAAGTGCACATGGAACATTCTCCAGGACAGATCACATCTTGGTCACTAATCAAGTCTTGGTAAATTTAAAAAACTTGAAATCATATCAAGCACCTTTTCTGACCACAGAGCTATGAGACTAGATATCAATTACAAGGAAAAAAAAACATAAAAACACAAACACATGGAGGCTAAACAATATGTTACTAAATAACCAAGACATCACTGAAGAAATCAAAGAGGAAATCAAAAATTACCGAGAGACAAATAACAATGAAAACACGATGACTCAAAACCTATGGAATGTAGCAAAAGTATTTTTAAGAGGGACGTTTATATCAATACAATCCTACCTCAAAACAAGAAAAACTTCAAATAAACAATCTAACCTTACAGCTGAAAGAACTAGAGAAAGAAGAACAAACAAAACCCAAAGTTAGTAGAAGGAAAGAAATCATAAAGATCAGAGCAGAAATAAATGAACTAGAAACAAAGAAAACAATACCAAAGATCAATAAAACTGAAAGCTGGTTCTTTGAGAAGATAAACAAAATCGATAAAACAATAGCCAGACTCCTCAAGAAAAAGAGGGAGAGGACTCAAATCAATAAAATTAGAAATGAAAAAGAGAAGTTACAATGGACACTGCAGAAATACAAAGCATCATAAGAGACTACTACAAACAACTCTATGCCAATAAAATGGACAACCTAGAAGAAATGGACAAATTCTTAGAAAGGTAAAACCAACCAAAACTGAACCAGGAAGAAATAGAAAATATGAACAGACCAATCACAAGTAATGAAATTGAAACTGTGATTAAAAATCTTCCAACAAACAAAAGTCCAGGACCAGATGGCTTCACCGGTGAATTCTATCAAATAGTTAGAGAAGAGCTAACACCCATCCTTCTCAAACTCTTCCAACAAATTGCAGAGGAAAGAACACTCCAAACTCAATCTATGAGGCCACCATCACCCTGACACCAAAACCAGACAAAGAAAGAAAACTACAGGCCAATACCACTGATGAACATACATGCAAAAATCCTCAAGAAAATACTAGCAAACAGAATCCAACAGCACATTAAAAGGATCCTACACCATGATCAACTGGGATTTATCCCAGGGATGCAAGGATTCTTCAATATATGCAAATCAATCAATGTGAAACACCATATTAACAAATTGAAGAATAAAACCATATGATCATCTCAATAGTTTCAGAAAAAGCTTTCGACAAAATTCAACACCCATTTATGGTAAAAACTCTCAGAAAGTGGATACAGAGGGAACCTACCTCAACATAATAAAGGCCATATATGACAAACCCACAGCAAACATCATTCTCAATGGTGAAAACCTGAAAGCATTTCCTCTAAGTTCAGGAACAAGACAAGGGTGTCCACTCTCACCACTATTATTCAACACAGTTTTGGAAGTCCTAGCCACAGCAATCAGAGAAGAAAAAGAAATAAAAGGAATATAAATTGGAAAAGAAGAAGTAACAGTCACTGTTTGTAGATGACATGATACTATACATAGGTAATCCTAAAAATGCCACCAGAAAACTACTAGAGCTAATCAATGAACTTAGCAAAGTTGCAGGATACAAAATTATTGCACAGAAATCTCTTGCATTCCTATACACTAATGATGAAAGAACAGAAAGAGAAATTAAGGAAACAATCCCATTCACCATTGCAACAAAAAGAATAAAATACCTAGGAATAAACCTTCCTAAGGACGTAAAAGACTTGTACTCAGAAAACTATAAGACACTGATCAAAGAAATCAAAGATGTCACAAACAGATGGAGAGATATACCATGTTCTTGGATTGGAAGAATCAATACTCTGGAAATGACTATACTACCCAAAGCAATCTACAGATTCAATGCAATCCCTATCAAACTACCAATGGGATGTTTTTACAGAAATAGAACAGAAAAATCTTAAACTTTGTATGGAGACACAAAGGACCACGAATAGCCAAACCAATCTTGAGGGGAAAAAATGGAGCTGGAGGAATCAGGCTCCCTGACTTCTGACTATACTACAAAGCTACAGTAATTAATACAGTATGGTACTGGCACAAAAACAGAAAGATAGATCAATGGAACAGGATAGAAAGCCCAGAGATAAGCCCACGCACATACGGTCAACTTATCTTTGATAAAGGAGGCAAGAATATACAGTGGAGAAAAGATAGCCTCTTCAATAAGTGGTGCTGGGAAACATGTTATTTAAAACCATGTTATTTAAGTGGACAGCTACATGTAAAAGAATGAAATTAGAACACTCGCTAACACCATACACAAAAATAAACTCAAAATGGATTAAAGACCTAAATGTAAAGCCAGACACCATCAAACTCATAGAGGAAAACATAGGCAGAACACTCTATGACATAAATCACAGCAAGATCCTTTTTGACCCACCTCCTAGAGAAATGGAAATAAAACCAAAAAAAACAAATGGGACCTAAAGAAACTTAAAAGCTTTTGCACAGCAAAGGAAACCATAAACAAGATGAAAAGACAACCCTCAGAATGGGAGAAAATATTTGCAAATGAAGCAATTGACAAAGGATTCATCTCCAAAACATACAATCAACTCATGCAGCTCAATATCAAAAAAACAAACGACCCAATCCAAAAATGGGCAGAAGACCTAAAACTACATTTCTTCAAAGAAGATATACAGATTGCCAACAAACATATGAAAGAATGTTCAACATCATTAATCATTAGAGAAATGCAAATCAAAACTACAATGAGATATCATCTCACACCGGTCAGAATGGCCATCATCAAAAAATCTAGAAACAATAAATTGCTGGAGAGGGTGTGGAGAAAAGGGAACCCTCTTGCACTGTTGTTGGGAATGTAGATTGATACAGCCACTATGGAGAACAGTATGGAGGTTCCTTAAAAAACTAAAAAAAAGAACTACCATACGACCCAGCAATCCCACTACTTGGCATATACCCTGAGAAAACCATAATTCAAAGAGAGTCAAGATGCTTCTTTAATATAAAGCCTTTTCATGTAACTTTCCCTTTTTTAAGTTTTATATAATACGCTTATTTCAGGAAGTGATGAAAAGATTTATAAATGTTCAAAATATGTTAATATAGGTGTCAAAAATAAAATTTTAAATTTATAGATGTATTCCTCATATAATTCTAGTTCTATTTCTAAAGCAAATTAAAATTATATTTCTCATTTAATTTATTTAAAAATAAATGAGTTTTAGTGTTATCTTTTAAAATTTAGTCTAATAAATAATGACATTTTCCATACTATGAGATAAACTAAGGCATATTTTTAAAATATGTTCATATTATCCCATGAAATTAAATGTAACAAATGTCAACAATATGTAATGGCCAAGTTTTACTCAATATTAATCGTTGGAGCTTCTACTGAATCATATTACCAGTTCAAAATTTGATGTGAGTGCATTTTTCTTTGCTAGTAACTCTTCATAAAGTAAAGGATATTATGGACAAATTTGTTTCACAAGCAAAGTAATGGTAGTGGGAAGGAATGCAAACAGTTATCCTATACTTCTTTATTGACTGTGTGATTTTATGATTGTCATAAAATATAGATTTCAAAATTGTGAAACTGAACTTCTAACTGCGGAATAGGTTTTGTGGTTTGAGTATTAACCCAATTGATAGTTGTGGCTTATTTTCATCCATAAAATGTAAATGGTTATACTACTTACATGAGTTACAAAACAGAAATATTAAAAGTTGGAACAGTTTTCAAACCAAAATTAGAAACTTACCCAGATATGTGTGCACACACTAGTGTAATATTATATGCATAAATCCTACAAAATCCGGGTTGATTATGATTTATTTTAATTTTGTATGATAAAACATACTTAGTCATAAATTTAGCATGCTAAATTTAGCATGTATCCTAAAGGATCAATGAGCAGTAAAATAATGCTATACCAGTGTCTTCTAAAAGGTTTTATAAAAATATTTCCCCTTAGGATAGAGTTTGATCCTAAAATCTTAATAGAAATATAGAAACTGAAATTATAAATTTTATTGCTAAGTAAGTAATGATTGAGAAAAAAAGTGTATTCTTAAGACTTGTACATGCCTTAGTTACTCACATAAAGTATATCATTTTTATTAATAAAATGGATTTTTAAAACTACCTCATATAATTTTGTAGCAATTTCAGAAAAACTTGTTATTTAAGTGGTTTTGTTTCACTTACTTCTAAAGCAAGATGACCTCGCAATCACAAACATATGTCATTACAATTCATAAGAAGCTACATTTCAGCTTTATAGCTAGAAATTTGAGAGAATTCAGATTTATTTTGCTTTTCAGGACAGTGAGAGGGTTGGCCTAAATAAACATCAAATTTAAATAAATATGTTTCTTCATAGTCTCTTAAGGTATAAGAAATATTTACACTTTCAAAGTAAGTAAAAATAAATATAAACATAAACATTTTCCTAGGCTCTAACAAATTTGACAAAAAATTAAAAACATGTTTTAGGTACTAATAGTTGTGTCACAGAAAGCAAAGTATTTCACCTACATCATGAAAATGTATGACAGTAAGCAATAATAACTTACATATTAGAGAAAAAAGTGAAAGTTCATATTTCAATAAATCCAAAGTCACAATTCCTACGTGCCAGACCTATGCTTAACCAAATTATTTATTTATTTACCTTTGATAGTAAGGAGGCTTTCATTTAACAGAAGATTCATTTCTTAATACGAGGACAGAGATTTCAGGTATTTGGAAATCAAGACAATTTTAACTCTTGAGAAGCAGTGAGAGAGAGAGATGGAACATTGAGCAATATGGGAATTAGTTGCAGCATAACATAACTGCAATTTACACAAGGAACTATACAGATAATTTGTTTTGCTTGATTAGCAATGACTTTAAAGGTCAAGCTTCTTCCCAATTTATTACCGAGAATTAATTTAGGATGCAATAAAACCAGCTGTGGTATTAGACACACAGAAAGTTAAGAACTGATATTTCCTAGGTGTTGAAGTCTAGGTCAGGTAATATTTACTTGAGCATGTATCAAAACAAAATATTCTGGACTGTAAGACTGGTTGAGATTCAGTAAGTACATGTGAAAATAAAAAGGTTAAAAGAAAGGGGGCCTGTGCTCTTTCTACACCAGAACAACACATTGAGGTTAAAAGGACAAAGGACATGGAGAGGGGAACTCTAGGAAAAGGAATTTGTTGACAAAGGATATGGTTGAGTTAAAGGTTCTAAATGACCTTCCATTTTATACAATAGACAGAGATGGAACTATAATAATAGTCACATTTAAGATAAAATCTGAGTCGTTTTGGTGAGGATCTGGTAATAAAAGATTATGCCATTTGCCCAGAATGACTATTTTAAAATGGAAAGTTCTAAAAGTGGTGAAAGGGCAAAGGAACTGGGACCATGTCAGAAACTAAAGGGAAATGAGCCACCAAAGTACACGCTGATTGGCAAGCTTTTGTGAGACAAGTGGAGAAGGAAATATGTGATTGGTGCGTATGTAGTAATACTGCAAACTTGTAAGAAATTATATTCATGACTCAAGCATTCAATCAGAAAAATCAAGAAACATAATAGAATATAATATTGTATTTAATTAAAGAATTCTATGATATTTATAAATATTGTGCTAATGCTGCTGTTTGAGTGTCAAGCAGGAGATGTCTGGTCTGGTGCGTAGAAGTTTCTAAGCATATGTTTATTAATATCTGCCTTTTCTCCCTGAACAACATCATCTTTTCCTTATATATTGAGATATGCGTGAGCATTTTATAGAATTTTAAATTCATTTCAGACAGGGTTTAATAATTATTATTCTCTTCGACAGGCTAGATAATTCAACTATTACAGAATAACACAACAAAATATCTGATTTTAAAGAGGTTTTTGATCATGTGGATAATTTTCCAAGACTTGCTTATTAGAAAGATTAGTTTAATAGATGGAGCATGGCACCTGAATCATGGTTCAAATCTAGAGTTATGAAGGAGGTAAAAAAAAAAAAATTGACATGTTCTGAATGAAGGAAAAAGCCACTGTGGATATAGACAACACAGGAGTGTGGAGCAAAATAAAGTTACAGAGGTGAGCTGACTCCAAATCATTAACAGTTTTTCAGGCCAAAATACAATTATATTTTTCTCCTTGCCATGGAAAATCATTGGTAGGTTTCAAGCAGAATAGTGCATGTGTAACTTACATTTACAAAAGTATTCTGGATACCTTAAGAAGAGTGACGTATATTGGGAATTTCCTGGTGGTGCAGTGGTTAAGAATCCACCTGCCAATGCAGGGGACATGGGTTCCAGCCCTGGTCTGGGAAGATCCCACATGCTGTGGAACAACTAAGCCTGTGAGCCACAACTACTGAGCCTGCACTCTAGAGCCCGCCAGCCACAGCTACTGAGCCTTAATGCCACAACTACTGAAGCCCACGCATCTAGAGCCCATGCTCTATAACAAGAAAAGCCACTGCAGTGAGAAGCCCGTGCACCACAATGAACAGTAGCCCCTGCTCGCAGCAACTAGAGAAAGCTCACGCGCAGCAAAGAAGACCCAACACAGCAAATAAAGACCCAACACAGCAAAATAAATAAATAAATTTGTTTTTTTTTTAAAAAGTCATTTCCTCTTAAAAAAAAAAAGAGTGAACTATAGAAAACAGGAGAGAAAGCACAGAGACTGGTTACATTGATATAATAGTTCATGTAAATTGTGCAGATAATTTGAGCAAATAGATGGCAGTGGAAATAAACAATGGACACATTTGACATGTATTTAAAAATAGAGCCAACAAGTATAGTAGATGAATTGGGAGTAGAAGATGTAAGTTATTTTTTGTGAGCAATTTAGTGTATGATGATGCCAGTTACTCATACGGGCACAACTAAGGGATAATACCTTGTCGAGGGAAAATCAGGAGTTATCTTTAGACCTATTAAGTTTTAAGTCTTTTAAATGTCTAGATAAAGATGTTAAGTACTCAGTTAAGTTTATGAATCTAGAATTCAGTGGAGTGAAGAGTGTTAGAAAATCTTTCAGTATTGGGGTTTGGTGGGGGATTAGAGAGAAGCCTATTTTTGCAAAGAAAAAATTTCCAAAGACAAGGAGGTAGAAGTTTCCATTTTATCTTTTTTAAATGAAGAAGGAATCAATAACTAGAACAGCTGGAAATCATTTGAAAGAATGTATGCATATATATATATATATATATATATATATATATATATATGTCTACATATAAAATAGAGACATTTGAGGAAGAGGTGGTAATTTATCATTATTGTGATTACATACATAAAAATCTGAATTTTATGTTTAGTTATATTCCCAACATTCAACTTTCTCTACATAACCACAGGGTTTATTTGAATTTGTAGAAATATCAATACACGTTTATATATTTGTACATAGTAGACTAAGAGAACATTTTAAGTATATATTAATTTTATGGTCTCTATGGATGGGTTGCCACATCAATATCTTACAGAGATAGATAGACGTGGTATTTCACTGAATCTGTTTACTATTTTGTTGTAAAGTGTTAGTCCTAAAAGAGGTTACATATTTATATAAAGAATGCATCTTTCTTTTTCTTAATCTAAATTATCTGCTGGCTACTAGCATTGAAACTTTAAGATATAATTATTCTTCATCACAATAATACCCAAGTATGTAATATGTGTTAAGTAAATAAAAACCGTTTCAGTGGCATTAGCAAACAATTTAGACACTAACCTTCTTTTTCTGTGATCCCCTCTAGATTGCAGTTAGCACACATCTAGAAAAAAGATAAAAAGTTTATTCTCAAAGAAAGGTTCAAACTGCAGTCAGAAACCTCCACGACCACACCAGCTTCCCTGGTGGCGCAGTGGTTGAGAGTCCGCCTGCCGATGCAGGGGACTCGGGTTCGTGCCCCGGTCCGGGAAGATCCCACATGCCACGGAGCAGCTAAGTCCGTGAGCCACAACTACTGACCCCGCGCGTCCGGAGCCTGTGCTCCGCAACGAGAGGCCACAACAGTGAGAGGCCCGTGTACCGCAAAAAAAAAAAAAAAAAAAAAAAAAAAAAAAAAATAGCTGCTGACTAAGAAAACTGGAGAGAAAAGCAAAATGAAATATCTCAGGAAAGGTTCTGCCGCTCGCTACTAACCAGCAAAGTAAATTGAGAATGTTTTTTTATACCACTTATGATCATAATGCAGAGGACAGAAAAGAAGAAAAAGAAAAGTAGTATAATTGGTTAACAGCCATCTTGTCCAAAAAGAGAATATAATGAGATCATAAAGGTAGAGTGGTTTAGCTCTCTTTGTTTCCTACTTTTTAAATTTGTTTTTTATTTTAATGTTGAGTTCTGCCTCTTCTGGAAATAACTATGATGATTGAGGGCATCAAATCTATGGCTGAGTAGATTAGAAAGTATAACAAACAAAATAAATTCACAATGGAAGTTAAATACTGTTAGTTCTTTAAAAAAAAATCACCTGTCAAAATTTGCTAACAAAACACATCAAATGCCACTTATATGTAGTAAAAAGAAAAGCAGGGAAAACAAGATAAAAAGTAAGGAACCCTAATAAAGTGAGAGGGAACAAATCATAAATAGATCAGCAGAATTTTTTTAAAAAGTAGATAAGATATAGTGAAATATAATGTAAAACAATACATTTTAAATATCTTTAAAGGGCAAATATCTTAATATAGTACAGAAAAAGGATGATAGTGAGATTCTTATGTATATTTGACCTCTAATTTTGTTATTGATTACCAGCTAAATATATTTTTTGGATCAGTGTTTTATGGCTGCCTGTGGTTATTGTGGTATTGATACTTATAATTCTAGAAAATAGTGACAATACTGTCAGTGAACTACATTTGAGAAAAGTAGTGACTAGGAAATAAAAGTCAAGGTAATAAATTTGAGCTTAATACTTTGTGTTAATTTATACATCCAATATTGAGCAAAATACTGTCTCAATGGGGACATTACAAAAATATTTTAAATGATTTAATGAATGGAATAAATTACCTCACTGAGTATCTCCACATTTGAATCCTAAAGAGATATTCGCAGATGTAAAATCATTAATATACATAACAAACTGCATTTTGCTCTTATGTGCTGTCAGTAATTAAGAGAACTTGAGTTCACAGATCTGTATGTTTCACACTTCAGAGGTTCACCTTGTAACCACTACATCTTAGCCTGGTCTAATTTTCTTGTGAAATTAATTAGACATGAAGTAAATACATGTAAAATTAACCCAAATAAACACTAACAATCCTGAAGGATTTTTTTTTTGTAATACTGTTAATTTGAGAATAAAATGTCAATGAACTGATTACAACTTTGGGGTACATTTGCATTAAAAAAGCAGATCTTCAGGTTTTGTTTGTTTGTTTTTCTCATTCCAATCTCTTTGTATGATACATTTAACTTTATGAGGGTTTCTCACCTCCATTCACTCCAGTGTGACTTAAATGACTGAGTATTAAAATGTGTTGTATGGGCAGTGAATTCCATGGGCATGAACACACTGCTATCCTTCTTTTCTATGAAATCTGTTCTTTTTTGGGGAACATGTACAGACTATCATGACAATGAACAAGGCATTCAATAGGCATTAAATGGCAATGCTGGCAGAATCATTGCCATCAGGGCATGAGAATCCTTACTGGAATAGATGTCTATCATAGAGAGGACAAATTATTGCCTCTTCCATGATGGAAGACACCAATGGAAAGAGTTCAACATAATCACCTTTCCACCAGGTGGGTGAATGATCCTCATTGGAGAATGGTGCCATAATAGAGCATAGACCCAGCTTCTGCTTTTTGCAAGTTTGGCATTCAGCCATGACAGTAAACCAGACGTTGTTTGTTGTTTTGCCAATCTTGTTTGTTGAGCTCATGTCTGACCTCAAACTCTGCTACTGCGGCCACTTTGTACATGGATTCACTGTATAAGAACCAGGAAGGCTGACAATAAAAGCAGGCTAATATCCAAAAGATGAAGCATATTGACCACCTGACTATTGATGGATCCCTCTGTAATGGAGAAATGTATGTGAACTTTCACAAGGGCCACAAATCTCTGCACACTTGGTGCTCATTCTGAGAAACCCAACCACATAGCCTTTCATCATATCCTGTTGTCAAATCTTAAACTCATTTTCTTTCTAGTCCCTTACCAACTAGCCAAATCAATAGGCCTTGCACATTATTTAGTATAAATTTTAAACTCTAGTCATTTCTCCTTCCACATGAAATGCACAACTGGATGACCTGCTAAAATTCTGCCTACAGAAGTATTTTCCTTTACCATTATCCTTCAGGGTCAACCATGAGAGGGGCTGAAGTGCAGTAGCAGTCCATTTTCACCCAATGGCAGGAATTCATACTGACCCATGAACTATTTCATTTCTCTCAACTGTTTATAGTGAATAGTTCATGAGGTAGTAGTGTGGGAAAAGACAAGGGCACCAGTAGGAAGTGTTGTGAGAGTCTGAGTCATCTGCTCAAAGCTTGTTTAAACCCTGTTTGTGCACAACCCCACCACCATTTCACAATATAGAGATGCTATTCATATCCAGCTTTGTGGAAAAGAAAGAAATCAGTTCATAAGGGGCTGCTTTGGTCAGCTACCATTTGGAGTCCCAGATAAATTATTACATCACTAACAAGTCCTTGGAATGAGACCTAAGGAGATTATTTATCAGCACAGGAACAAATTATATGAAAACTCCTGTGTTGTGGGCTGTGATTCTACTCTGAGGAGTTGATCGCTACTTTGTACTCACCAGAGACATGCGGGATACCATGGGATATGCTGCGCTTAAGGTCTAAGTGACAGGAAGCTTGCACTGCAGCCTGGACTTGCTACACAACTTCTTTGATTTCTTTTGACACCCCTAGAAATTAGAAACCTCTCAAGTTACTGGGTGAGTGGTTCGAAGAAGCTCACCTAGATATGATACATTTTGCTTCCAAAATCTTGACAGGCTTCCTTAACTATCACTGTACTTCTGATTGGTAACTGGTGCAAGATGCAGCAAGTTATTTTCCAATTTAGAATCTAGCCCCTTCCTCCTTAAAGTATGGTTCCCCAAAAGCAGCACGAGCATGATCTAGAAGCTTGTGAATAATGCAGTATCCCAAGCCCTACTGAGACTTACTGAATCACAATACGTATGTTAATAAAATCCTCAGATGATTTGTGTGTACGCACCTTTGGGATTGAAAAGCACTGCACCTGACCATTCAATGGAATCTCACTTTGGAGAAAACTCCTAAATTTCAAGGTTTTCACTTTCACCCTTAGGCATATATCTGCTTTGCTAAATTATCTCAGTTATTTACTACCCCTGCTCACCACATCAAAATATCACGACATCATTAATGGAGTTGGCGAGAGCAATGTTTAATGGGTTGTCTACACAGTCAATTACTCCATGCACCATATTTTGACAGACTAGAATAGTTGACATAGTCCTAAATTAATATCATGAAGATCTACTTCTTTCCCTTTTCAGGTAATGTAAGCTACTTCTGGAAGTCCTTGCTAATGTATATGGAGAGTGAGGTAATTGCCAATTCAATAGCCCATATTCATTTGCTCCTAGGTACCTCCACTGGAATAGTGGTTGCAGCCTGATTTATCATTTCATTAACTTTCAGATGATCCACAGCCATCTTCCAGCTAACCAGCAATGTAGTAGATATCATCACCCTCCAATACTGAATATAGTATTGCTTTTGCTCTACTTCTCTGATAGGAAGCGTCAGGGCCAGGGGTCTTCAAATGACTCTTCCTAACAATAATTAAAATAACACTCAGTGTGCTGGGGGTTATACTCATTGTTGTTTGTAATCCCTCCTAGGAACTAGGGGAAAAGCAGAGGGTTGATGTGTGAATCTAATGGGCCTACCCTAAACATGAGAACTCTAAAACTTCTGGATCACCAGATGGGACGTATGCTGAGGTATGGACCATCCAGTGTCAACCCAGAGAGCCAATGTCTAATAATCCCCCCAAAGCATGGATATTTACATTTCCCCAGTGCAAAGTCAACTGGTATCGGCTAAGTCTCTCTGAGAAAGGCTTAAAGATAGATTTACAGTACATATTTATGTCAACAGAGGCAGATTTGTTTTTAATTGAGGCTAGGCTATCCTTCAAAGAGCTTTGGACCTATGAATTCATTTGCATTTGGAAAGTTTTGCAAGGCCTTCATTTTCAATTGCAATCATTCAAATGTGATGCCTACTCAGCCACTCTAGAAAAAAGTTTTTTTTACTAGTTATATTGGCCACGTTCTGTTTTATTACACTGCACAACTGCTTCTCTATATCCTTGCAAGATATAAATTGTTAAGATCACGGAACACATTTATTTTTTCACTATTTCTCCCTGGGAAGACCTTGTAATTCTTCTCTTACCTCTAGTCACACAGGTATTTGACCTCTAGTTATAAGCCTGGAGGCAATGAGGAGATGAAGTGAATATTGAAGAGAATGGGTGGTCCACTGGAAGGCAACTGCCTCAGTAGAGGCGCTCCAGAGTTTTCAAGCAGGGCAAGGCTAGTTTCCTTAGAAGGGAAGAATGGGGCCAGAAAGAAGAAAAGAAGCAAACCCCACTACTTTCACTGTGAGTGTATTGAGTAATAACATTAGACTAATTTATTCGCAGCTTAAATGATTTTGTGGAATGAATAAGAATGTGTCAGAGAAATGCATTTATTTGTATTTTCTCCTTGGAAAGAGATAGTCAGAAATTTAGAGAGAATTAAAAAAAAGAAAAGGTATCTTCTTGTCACTTTCAAAATTTCTGTTTATAATAAAGATTAATAAATCTGTAGAAATATAAATAGACTTGATTATGATATGCTATATTAGTTATACTTACTAATAAAGTAAGAGAGAAGCTATATACTGAAATCTTTCTCTTCCAAATGTGCTCATTGCATTTTCAGGAATAAATAAGATGCTATTTTCTTTATCAAATAAATAAATTCTAATTGGCCTATTACCTGAAACAGCCATAAGACTAAACTTACATATGTTAAAATAATTATTTCCTGAATAAGATGACTCTACAAGAAGTTCAAGACAATTAGATTTAACTGAAAATATACAGAAAGTAGAGAATTTTTCAAAAATTAAAAAAACAAAGTAAATAGGTAAAAATTATCAATGAGGAAGTCATTGAGAAGACAGATACTGAGCATATGTGTAATTGGCATCCCCCCAAAAAAATAATGGTTGAAAACTTTCTGTCTCTCTCTCTCTGTCTGTGAATCATTTTCTCTCTCTCAGTATATATTGAGAGTATATATTGAGGGAGAGAGGTTTCTTTTCAATATATAGATATATATTTCTTTTTCCAAACACCCAGGCAACTTAATAAAATCACTTATAATGGAAACAACATTAGTCTGAAATCAAAATTTTCATAAACAACACATAGTAGCAAAAGTGGAACAATAATTTCAAGAAAATGAAGAAAAGAATGTGTGATCCGTGATTTTATATTCAGCCAAGTTGTTTTTTTCAGTGCCAAAAAAAATCATATTTAATGATTTTTAAATATGAGTAACAAACGAGCAATTCCTGGGGAATCTATGAGAGAATGAGCCTTATTTAAGCAAGAGATGACCGAAGAATTTTTGGCAAATAATTTGTGATGAACTTTGAATATATAATCTTGTAAATCTAAGAGTAAAGCAAAGTTTAGGACAAGTAATAATAACACAGTAAACTGTATGTTCTGCAGTATTAAATAACACAACTAATACAAACAGAAGGAGAAAGGGGAAAGGAGAAACACTCCAACTCACTAACTGATACATAAGTAATAAATGGACATAGACGATAACATTTTAAATGAGAAAAGTGCTTATGTTGAAATAAATTCTCACTTGGATGCGAAACAGTCTTTCTTTTTGTGCAGAGGGGTGTCAGTTGAAGCTCCACTGGACAGAATTCATTTGCATGTGCATAAACAAGAATTATTTTTATTGCTACTGGTTATCTACAACTCAGAGAGTTGTAAAATAGCTCAAAGGCAGCTGACTAATCAGATAGCTGCAGAAGAATGAGTTCTATCAATACATTTTTTCACTAGAGCTGCCTAGTAATCTTTTTTGTTTATTCTGTCTTAACAGTATTTCCTCCTTTTTATCAAAAATAATTCCAGACAAATATTATTTCTGATTGCAAAATAAAGAAGGCTTTATTATGCATGGATTGCATATTTAAATAGGTGCAGCAAGAGCATTAATTTACCTATGTGCCTTTTTATATTTGCTGTGCTGAATATTTTCATAAGGACTCTCAGATTTGACTTTTAAAAACCTCTACTATTTGCTATCACAAAACTAGGAAGCTAAGCTCAATAAACTCCTCCAGATTTCACCTGCAGAGTTTATAATTTGTGTAAATCTCTCTCTTCTTGAGATCTCAAAAATGTTCTAAAGATCCTTGACTTGCCAAGAAGTGATCTCTCTTATCATCTGCAAGGCTGAGAACCTTGTAGGCCAGGTAGCAGGTCAGTTTTCTTATTGGGGCTTTTAATCTTGCCTTCCATAAAGTAAATCTTAGTTTTTAAAAAATCATCTGCCGATTAGTACTGTCAAATGACATCATAGGCAAGGCTTTAGTTGTTTTATCTTTCTTATTTATCCTAACAAAAGGAAGGACAGACTAGTACTGAACACTACTGTTATTATATAATCATTACTATAAAAGCATAAGAAAATTCAACAAGATTTTTCTGAATTGTAGAAGAAATTTTTCAAGCAATTTTAAAACTACATTAAAATTATAAGCGTGATACAGAGATTTCCCATTTAACCCCTATCCCCACATGTGCATAGCTTCCCCCAAAATCAGCATCACTCACCAGAGTGGTTCATTTTTTTACAAAGGATGATCCTATATTGACAAATCATAATCACCTGAAGTCCATAGTTTACCTTAGGCTTCACTCTTCTTTTTTAAAAAAGATTTACTTATTATTTATTTATTTTATTTATTTTTGGCTGTGTTGGGTCTTAGTTGTGGCACGTGGGATCTTCGTTGAGGCATGCGGGATCTTTCGTTGCAGCGCGTGGGCTTTTTCTAGTTGTGGCGTGTGGGTTTGCTCTCTCTAGTTGTGGCGTGCAGGCTCCAGGGTGCGTGGGCTCTGTAGTTTGAGGCACGCAGGCTCTCTAGTTGAGGCGCACGAGCTCAGTAGTTGTAGTGCGTTGGCTTATTTGCCCCACCGCCTGTGGGATCTTAGTTCCCTGACCAGGGATTGAAGCCACGTCCCCTGCATTGCAAAGGGGATTTCTTACCACTGGACCAGTGGTGAAGTCCCACTTTAGGGTTCACTCTTGGTGGGAGTACATTCTATGGACTTAGACAAATATATATATCCATTATTAAAATATTATACATAGCATTTTCACTGCCATATATATCTTCTCTGCTCTATCCACTCTCCCCATTCTCCCCCAGCCTTGGTAACCACTGCTCTTTTTATTGTCGTCATAGTTTTGCCTTTTCCAGAATCTCATATAATTGGAATCATATAGTACGTAGCCTTTTCAGATTGGCTTCTTTCATTTAGTAATATTCATTTAAAGTTTCTCCATAACTTTTCATGGCTTGATAGCTCATTTCCTTTTTAGCTCTGAATAATATTCCATTGCCTGAATGTACAATGAAGTTTATTTATCCATTCACCTACTGAAAAACATTATGATTTCTTCCAAGTATTGGCAATTGTTATAAAGCTCATATAAACATCCGTGTGCAGGTATTCCTGTGGACATAATTTTTAAACTCCTTTAGGAAAATACCAAGGAGTACAACTTCTGGATCATACTGTAAGTATAGGTTTAGCTTTGTAAGAAACTGCCAAACTGTCTTCCAAAGAGGCCATACCATTTGCATTCCCACCAGCAATGTATGAGAGTTTCTTTTGCTCTATATCCTTACCAGCATTTGTTTAAAGTGTTCCAGATTTTGACCAGTCTAATAAGTATGTAGTGGTAACTCACTATTGCTTTAATTTGCATTTACCTGATGATATATAATGTGGAACATCTTTTCATTTGTTTATTTTTCATCTGTGTATCTTCTTTGGTAAGTTGTGTATTAAAGTCTTTGGCCCATTTTTTAACTAAGTTGTTTGTTTTCTTATTGTTGAGTTTAAGGTTTCTTTATTTATTTTGGACAACAGTCCTTTATTGGATACGTCTTTTGCCTCCCAGTGTGGCTTGTCTTTTCATGCTTTTGACAATATCTTTTGCTGAAATAAGTTTTTAATTTTAATTATGTCCAGCTTATCAATTATTTATTTCATGGATTGTATGGTGTTTTTGGTGTTATATCTAAAAAGGGATCACCATACCCATATTATCTAGGTTTTCTCTTCTTATCTTCTTTTGTCATTTTGCATTTACATTTAGGTCTATGATCCAACTTGAGTTAATTTTGGGGAAGGCTATAAGGTCTGTGCCTAGATTTATTAACATTATTTTTCTGCATGTGGATGTCTAGTTGTTTCAGCACCATTTGTTGAAGAGATTTTGTTCTATTATATTGCCTTTGCTCCTTTGTTAAAGATCAGCTAACTATATTTTTGTAGGCATATTTTTGCTTTCTCTATTCTGTTCCATTGATCTATTTATCTTTTCTTTCATGGTACCAAACTGTCTTGATTACTTCAGTTTTATGGTAAGTCTTGAAGTCATGTAGTGTCAGTCTTCCAACTTTGTTATTCTCCTTCATTATTGTGTTGGTCATTCTGAGTCTTCTTCCTCTCCACATAAAATCAGTTTATCAATATTGATAAGTTAACTTTCCAGGATTTTGGTGGGATTTCAAGAAATCTATAGATAAAATTGGGAAGAACTGACATTTTGAAAAAGTTTAGTCTTCCTATTATGGACGTGGAAGAGTGTTCCTTCCTCTGCTATATTTTGGAAGAGTTTGAGAAGGATAGGTGTTAGCTCTTCTCTAAACGTTTGATAGAATTCCCCTGTGAAGCCATCTGGTCTTGGGCTTTGCTTGTTGCAAGATTTTAAACAGACTCAATTTCAGCGCTTGTGATTGGTCTGTTTATATTTTCTATTTCTTCCTGGTTCAGTCTCAGAAGGTTGTGTTTTTCTAAGAATTTGTCCATTTCTTCCAGGTTGTCCATTTTATTGGCATATAATTGCTTATAGTAATCTCTCATAATCCTTCGTATTTCGGCAGTGTCAGTTGTTAGTTCTTTTTCATTTCTAATTCTATTGATTTGAGTCTTCTCCCTTTTTTGCCTGATGAGTCTGGCTAATGGTTTATCAATATTGTTTATCTTCTCAAAGAACCAGCTTCTAGTTTTATTGATCTTTGCTGTTGTTTCCTTCATTTCTTTTTCATTTGTTTCTGATTTGATCTTTATGATTTCTTTCCTTCTGCTAACTTTGGGGTTTTTTTCTTCTTGTTTCTCTAATTTCTTTAGGTGTAAGAATAGGTTGTTTATTTGACATTTTTCTTGTTTCTTGAGGTAGGATTGTATTTCTATAAAGTTCCCTCTTAGAACTGCTTTTGCTACAGCCCATATTTTTTGGGTCTTTGTGTTTTCATTGTCATTGGCTTCTAGGTATTTTTTGATTTCCTCTTTGATATCTTCAGTGATCTTTTGGTTATTTAGTAGTGTATTGTTTAGCCTCCATGTGTTTGTATTTCTTACAGATTTTTTCCTGTAACTGATGTCTAGTCTCATAGCATTGTGGTCAGAGAAGACACCTGATAGGATTTCAATTTTCTTAAATTTACCAAGGCTTGATTTGTGACCCAAGATATGATCTATCCTGGAGAATGTTCCCATGAGCATTTGAGAAGAAAGTGTATTCTGTTGTTTTTGGATGGAATGTCCTATAAATATCAATTAAGTTCTTCTTGTTTAATGTATCATTTAAGCTTGTGTTTCCTTATTTATTTTCGTTTTGGATGATCTGTCAATTGGTGAAAGCGGGGTGTTAAACTCCCCTATTATCATTATATTACTCTTGCTTTCCCTTTTATGGATGTTAGCATTTGCCTTATGTATAGAGGTGCTCCTATGTTGGGTGCATAAATAATTACAATTGTTATATCTTCTTCTTGGATTGATCCCTTGATCATTATGTAGTGTCCGTCTTTGTCTCTTGTAATAGTCTTATTTTAAAGTCTATTTTGTCTGATATAAGAATTGCTACTCCAGCTTTCTTTTGATTTCCATTTGCATGCAATATCTTTTTCCATCCCCTCATTTGCAGTCTGTATGTGTCCCTGGGTCTGAAGTGGATCTCTTGTAGATAGCATATATAGGGGTCTTGTTTTTATATCCATTCAGCCAGTCTATTTCTTTTGGTTGGAGCATTTAATCCATCTACATTTAAGGTAATTATCAATATGTATATTCCTATTACCATTTTCTTAATTGTTTTGGTTTATTATTGTAGGTATTTTCCTTTTTTTGTGTTTTCTGCCTAGAGAAGTTCCTTTAGTATATGTTGTAAAGCTCGTTTGGTGGTGCTGAGTTCTCTCAGCTTTTGCTTGTCTGTAAAGGTTTTAATTTGTCCGTCGAATCTGAATGAGATCCTTGCTGGGTAGAGTAATCTTGGTTGTAGTTTTTCCCCTTTCATCACTTTAAATATGTCCTGCCACTCTCTTATGGCTTACAGAGTTTCTGCTGAAAGATCGGCTGTTACCCTTATGGGGATTCCCTTGTATGTTATTTGTTGTTTTTCTCTTGCCACTTTTAATATTTTTTCTTTGTATTTAATTTTTGATAGTTTGATTAATATGTGTCTTGGTGTGTTTCTCCTTGGATTTAGCCTGTTTGGGACTCTCTGTGTTTCCTGGACTTGATTGACTATTTCCTTTCCCATATTAGGGAATTTTCCAACTATAATCTCTTCAAATATTTTCTGTCCCCTTCTTTTGCTTTTCTTCCTCTGGGATGCCTATAATTAGAATGTTGGTGCATTTAATCTTTGCCCAGAGGTCTCTGAGACTGTACGCAATTCTTTGTATTCTTTTTTCTTTATTCTGCTCTGTGGTAGTTATTTCCACTATTTTATCTTCTAGGTCACCTATCCGTTCTTCTGCCTCAGTTATTCTGCTATTGATTCCTTCTAGAGAATTTTTACTTTCGTTTATTCTGTTATTCATCATTGCTTGTTTGCTCTTTAGTTCTTCTAGGTCCTTGTCAAATGTGTCTTGTATTTTATCCATCCTATTTCCAAGATTTTGGATCATCTTTATTCTCATTACTCTGAATTCTTTTTCAGGTATATTGCCTATTTCCTCATCATTTGTTTGGTCTGATGGATTTTTACCTTGCTCCTTCATCTCTACGTGTAGGTCACCTGAGCGTGTCTGTTCCCCACCCAGACAGGTCAGGGTTAAAGTAGCAGCTGATTAGGGGGTTCTGGCTCACTCAGACTGGGGGGCAGGAGGGGTACAGAATGCAGGGTAAGCCTGCTGAAGCAGAGGCCGGCGTGACGTTGCAACAGCGTTAGGCGCGCCATGCGTTCTCCTGGGGAAGTTGTCCGTGGATTACGGGATCCTGGCAGTGGCAAGATACACAAGCTCCCAGGAGGGGAGGTGTGGATAGTGACCTGTGCTTGCACGCAGGCTTCTTGGTGGCTGCAGTAGCAGCCTTAGCGTTTTATGCCGGTCATTGGTGTCTAGGCTGATAGACGTGGCTTGCGCCTGTCTTTGGAGCCCATTTAGGTGGTGCTCTGATTCTGTCTCCTTGTGCACCCTGAAACAATGGTCTCTTGTGTCTTAGGCAGGTCCAGACTTTTTCCTGGACCTCCTCCTGGCTAGCTGTGGTGCAGTAGCCCCCTTCAGGCTGTGTTCATGCAGCCAACCCCAGTCCTCTCCCTGGGATCTGACCTCCGAAGCCCAAGCCTCAGCTCCCAGCCCCCACCTGCCCTGGCAGGTGAGCAGACAAGCATCTCAGGCTGGTGAGTGCTGGTTGGCACCCATCCTCTGTGCGGGAATCTCTCCGCTTTGCCCTCTGCACCCCTGTTTCTGCGCTGTCCTCCGTGGCTCAGAAGCTTCCCCCCGCCACTCCCCCCATCTCCACCAGTGAAGGGGCTTCCTAGTGTGTGGAAACCTTTCCTCCTTCACAGCTCCCTCCCACCGGTGCAGGTCCCGTCCCTATTCTTTTGTCTCTGTTTTTTCTTTTGCCCTACCCAGGTACGTGGGGAGTTTCTTGCCTTTTGGGAAGTCTGAGGTCTTCTGCCAGTGTTCAGTATGCGTTCTGTAGGATTTGTTTCACATGTAGATGTATTTCTGATGTATTTGTGAGGAGGAAGGTGATCTCCATGTCTTACTCCTCCACCATCTTGAAGGTCTCCACCTTTCTTGCATTATTGCATTAGCAAAGGCAATATCTAGCATGATGTTCATCTAGTAATGAGTGGGGACATCCTTGTCTTGTACCTAATCCTAGTGGGAAAGCTTCAAGTTTCTCACCATTAAGTATGATGCTAGCTGTAGGGTTTTTGTAGTCACATATAAATTTTAAATGTTTCATTTCTGTTTTCAAAAGCAATGTGTATTAAATAGTCATGGGTTGGAGATAGCTTAAGAAGAAAGAGAAAGAACTTCCTTATATATTCAGAATATAGAACATTAGAACAATGCCAACAATATTCCAAATAAATTACATAATTAAATTTCCTTCATCAATTACTTAGACTCTTTGTGATTGATTCTTGTTCTCTTGGATCTTGGGTTAACATTAACTTTAAAGAGACCTGGAAAACCTTACAGCACAGAGATATGATCTGAATGTTGTCTAAGCAATAAAATCAGAAGCCTATACCCAGAATCTATTCTTTGAAGTGTCCTTGGTTTAAGGTACCTGATAGGGTCCTTTTCACAGGGTTTGACATGGTCTTTCTTTGATGAAGAAATAAACTGGCCTGTAGCTAATTGCAGGGCCTTTAGCCAGCGTTGGAGTAAAATAAAATCTATGTGTAAATGACAGATACTAAATAGAGTTATTGTTAATTTGCCACTGATAACTTTTATGTGTGAAAATTATGATGAAAATCACAGCAAAAATAATGCAAGTGACAAGGAAATGGGTGTTTCTTTAGCATGCGAAATAAGGTAAAATAGTGATTTCCCCAAAATTTGACAAGATATCATTAAAAGCAATGATTATATGTATTTTCAAAGAAGTCAGTGAATATTACAAAGGATTTATAAAAATTGATGAAAATAATTTTTATAGGGGAAAAATTTTGGTGTATAACATAAAATAATCATGAGGCATGACCTATGTAATACATCAAGAACATATCAAAAAAAACCCCAAAATATGCCATAGATATATCAAGAATATCAATTAAAGTGATTCAGTAAGTCTGGAGTAGAACCTAAACATCTGAATTTTTATAAAATGTAGATAATTTAGATATGCATCCCTAATTAAAAAGAACTAGCTTAGAAGATGTTAAAATTAAATTTAAAAATAAGGTTGAGATCAAGTAAGCATTTTAAATAATAACTGATGTTATGTCTGGTAACATTTGAGTCTTATTATCTAAAATCAGACAACCAACCACAAAGACTCTATAAACAGAAAGATTATGAACACTGACAGTTTCTTGGAAATTCCCTATTTTGTCAAGAATAGTGAAGGGTGTGATATGTTACGCTACTTGCACAGCTACAGCCAGAGAAAAAAGTTATTTATTGATACAACCAAATCAATGGCCTGAGTGACACCACAGCATCAGTTCCCCATCCTTTAGTTCCAAAGGTAGTATATGAGAGGATTACATGCTGAAGATGAGGGACTGAAAACATCCTCTCTGTTTATATACAGGAGAGAGATTGCTGCCCCTCTCTACTCCCAAAAGGAGATGAAAACACAAAACAATACAAAAAACAAAAACAAACAAACAAAAAAACCCAGAGCTTTTCATGTTTAGAGGCTTGAAGGGAAGGATTTTCACCCAAATCTTTTTAGATATATAAATAATTCTTTCTAAGAGCCAGACAAACTGGAGTATCACCAACTTTTACAAGCTATAGATGTCTCCTAATTCTGGGCTTCAGCCATTCTGAGATGTAAATATCTATGTGTTTCAGTCCTTTTTGGGCCTTAACTTAGGACCTTGTACAGGCTGTAATCACAGCGCTATCTAGGGGAGATGATAGAAGTTTATTATCCTTTCCTATCAGAGCACAGACAGATCATAAATGACAAATCAGAGATAAATGACTACAGATCTAATCTCTCATGGAATACAAACATTAAAATAATTCGGGGAGAAGTGAAATCAAGTGTTTTCTGGCTTCATGTCATCCATATTTCATGTGTCAGGAGTCTAGGGCACTTGCAGGAGCACTGAGAAATACAGGAAAATGGTATTCCCCCACATTCTCATAAAAAAGACAATTTATGAAGTATTTGTAAAAGTAATATTTTATATCTACAAATTTAACCTAGAGAATGTTGAGCATCTCTTCTAATTTGACAATAGTATTCATACTATTCATGAGTAATAACATATGAAATAAACCTCATTATTTTTAGCACCTCTAGTGAACACAGTATATTTTTTGCTCTGTCACTGTTGCTCCTAGTATAGTTTCAACCACTTGGGTTATAACTATTAGCCAAAGTTACTAACTTCTATTCCAAAGAGACAAACTGAAGGCAGAGGATGTAATGGATAACTGAGAAGTGTCTGTCATGAGCCAGATTTTAGCCTATAAACCAAAGTCCTGAGTGCATATAACATAACTCTTTACACATACAAATATCCCTATATAATTTCTCAAAGTGGCAAAAATGAATTTTTAAGTTAACATGGACCAAAGGCATAGTTTTTTTTAGCATATAAAAATAAGAAGCAAATTATGTAAACTTAAATTATCTAGTAGTCAATGTTTCTATATTCTGTCTTAGAAATTATCTGGGTAGTCAAGGAATATCCATTAAGGAACTCAGCTAAATCAGTCCAAGGTTATAAGTTACCTAAAGGGCTTGAAAATCATCTTCGAGTTGATATATTACAAAAGGTAATCATGGTTGAGTTTGTCATGAAAATGATTCAATTTAGTTCAATAAACATTACATTTTTCATAATTTTAAACATTTATAAGAGTAATGTCACTTATTTGATCAGTAACATTTAAATGTACAAATTTAGTAAAATCAAACCCGACTAGAATAACCATACTAAGTAGAATAAAAAGCTATTCTACTTTAAACTGATTAATAAGAGAAGGCATAGTTATATTTTTATACCAAAATTAGTAAATTATTTTTTGCCAGTTTTACCTAATTTATGTGAATTTGGATTTTTTAAAGTCTCTGCATTAGTTTAATAAGAATACTATATTTATCTTTTAATTATAGCATAATTAAATTGTAAAAGTTCAATTTCCTTATTATCTGTGAATTTTAGAAATTTAATGTTTATATAAGTGCTTATTTTTCTCAGTAAGTCTATTAGAATAGCACTCCTTTACTTTAAGAGAATATATGGGCTAATTTCTTAATACCCTCCAGAGGTAAGAAAATATTACATATTTACACCATGAGATGTAAAAACCTGTCTGGGTTATGGACAAGCTTACAGACAAAAAGATAAATTTATAGTTGTGATTTTATATTTTCAGCCTTGAGTCAATAGCAAGCGCAAAAACACAGAAGTTCACCAGTTAAGATACGAAAGAGGGCTTCCCTGGTGGCGCAGTGGTTGAGAGTCCGCCTGCCGATGCAGGGGACACGGGTCCGGGAAGATCCCACATGCCGTGGAGCGGCTAGGCCCGTGAGCCATGGCCACTGAGCCTGCGCGTCCGGAGCCTGTGCTCCGCAACGGGAGAGGCCACAACAGTGAGGGGCCCATGTACCACAAAAAAAAAAAAAAAAAGATACGAAAGAATTGTTCTTAACAGTAATCAAAATTTTCTGATAGATTTGAGCTCAAACTACACAAGTAGACCAACAAAAAGGGCTAATAAAACAATTCTCTACCACTTCTATCAAGTAGTTAATAGATCTCCATAAACCATTAACACATTTACAGAAATCATAAAATGAGCAAGCTATAGACCCAAATTCCTAATCACTGCTTGTGACTTATTGGCCATAAAAAAAGAAAATATATAGAAAAGAAAACTGAAATTGGAAAAACGGAACAAAATTCTGTTGCTATTTGGATTCACCTTAAGGAATAAAGGTATCTGGGCTTGAGTAGCCTATAGAAGGCACACTTCTCAGGCAACAATGTTGATCTAGTTCTATCAGGTGAATGAATCCACTGGGAATCTCAGTAGAAGGCTTCCAAAATTGTTAAAAAATAAATTTCCAAGAAAAGTAAAATTATGACGTCTCATACAGATATATAAGAAGAACCCTTATTAAAGATTTCTTTAACTCAGTATTAATGAAGGCGCCAGGGAGCGTTTGCAACCAATTAAAAAGAGAATTGAAAGAAACACAAATTTATTTTGAGTAAAGCATATTGAAATGAATTTACAAATGGACTAAAAACTAGCTTTTTTCAAGAGTAGCAGAGAGGGAAGAGAAGAAAGTCAATTGAATCCCACTGAACATAATTCATTTGCATTTTCAAAGATAAGAATTATTTTGTATAACTTTCAGTTACCTACAGTTTACAAGTTGTAAATTAAAGGCAATCAAATTCTAGGACCAGTTAATCTAAAAGGATGGCCTTGAATCAGTGCACAGTATTCTACTGGAGACACCTAGCAATCTTTTCTGCAAATTCAAAAATGTCTTTACGAGATACATAAATAGAAAAAAATTGTGTTCTTGTATGTATCTAGCAATGCTGTTGAACAGTTTAATGTCAATCTGATTCTTAAAACTTTTAAATGATGCAGTTTTGTTCCTAGGGAGTTTAGTCTGCTTTTTTATTTTGTTTTATTTTAAGGAGAGCACTCCTTGTATTTGTTGTTCTTAGATTTCAGTACAATGGGTCTAGTTGTAGGGTTTTGTTTCTCTCTCTCACTGGATTCTCCCTGAGGTCTTTCAATTTGTGTTTTTTATTTATTATTTTTGTTTAGATTTTTTTGGTTATTCTCTGGATAGTATCATGTTATAAAGGTGTTTATTTGGTTATTAGTTTTTATATCTTTCAGCTTTTCTTCTATATTTACTATTTATTTTTCTCCCTTGTGGGTATTTTGGTGAGTTTCTTACTTTTTCTTTCATTCAGTGATTTCTTCTTCCGCTATATCTGTTCAGTGATATATTCCATCCATTTACCCCATTATTTATTTCAGTTATTACACCTTGTGTACCAAGTATTTCCTCTTGGTTCCTTTTTAGTGATTTTGTGATTTTCTTCAAACTAACGCTCTATTTATTTCCTTAATTAAATTTATTTTAAAATCTTGGACCATCTATTTCTCTTGATCTCTTCCAATACTTCAGATCTTTAACTTCCTACTTCATATGAACTTGCTTTAACTGTCCTCTTTCTCATTTCTAATTCCACCAGTTCCAGCCTTCTGTTTCCTAAAACAACATTGCAGTCATCCTTGATTTCCCTTATCTTCTAATAACTCATATTTATTTTTTCAGAAAATTCAGTTGGATCTTTCTTCAAAACTATCCAGAACTGAACCATTTTCTACTACTTTCTCTGAATCAAGAAACCATCAGTTAACCTCAAGATTATGGCAGTAGTCTCCTAACTGGTCCCTGTTTTTACCATATCCTCCATCAGTCTTCCTAACATAACAGCTTACCAAGTCCTATGAAGAAAACAGAAATTAGATTATTTTAGTCCTTCACTCTAATTCAATTACAATCAGCCAGTGGGGCTGGAAGAGTGCTGGTTTCCCAGTCTGTCTTTATTCACACTAGGAGAACTTTTGTGTTGATCTAATATTACCTTTACTTTGGAAAAAGGCTAGTATTGTTGCTACTGGATTTTTGTGATGAGGGGGCAGAAAATGATATTCCCAAGGTTACAGAGGAAAGGCTGGGGCAGGCCTTAAAACACTTTACTGCCATGTGAAAGAGAAAAGCCTCTCAAGCCCAGGAGCTGGTCTGGTACTATAACTAGGCCTTGCTCTTCTCCTGTTGAACATAAATCATTTAATGGAACACTAACATTAAATAAGGCCACTGGACCCTGATGGAACAAGACAAAAAGACCATAATCATATCTGAACACAGATAAAACAAGAACATTGCCCAGGCCACAAAATACCAAACACCCCGTCTCCCAGGTAATATGAGTGACTTTTACTTCTTTACCAAATTCAGCTTTAGCCTCCATCAAACTTTCTCTCTTAGATATGACTTATTAAGGTACTGAATCATGTAACCTCTATCTCCTTACATCATCTAATCCAGAGAAAAGCACCTCTTCCTATACCCTGCCCAAATTATCTAACACAGAACCAAATCTTCTACTAATTCCTTTCTAATACTTTTGTACTGAGATGTTCTCCAGTTCCCCATGGCACAAATCCTTCTTCACGGAGGTTGTCTGACTTGAACAGCTACAGGTCTCTCTTAATGATCTTTGGCTGGAAGGCATTGACACCCACCTCTTTTCATATTGAAGCCTCAGGAAGACAGTTCTCTAGCCAGTAAAGTGATGGAAAATATTTTAAAATGGGCTCTTAAAAAATTTTCTGATTTGCAGTGTTTGTTGTAATTATTTCCACCATGGGTAATTTAAAGCTATGAGAAATTTATTTGGCTCTTAAAATCCTTGGAATTCCACTAATCAGCTATTGCTGGCTGGTATAAATGGCTACAAGGCACTACTGCCTTTAGCCATCATGTACTCACAGACTGTATTTTTACTTCCTAAAATCCACGCATCCCTGCAGATTCTACAGTTTCTCCACGGTAACTGGAGGGGCAAGAAAGCAGCATCCTTCAACTGCTCACACTTCCAACACTAACTAGAAAGCCTGAAATTTAGTTTTTCTCAAGTGGCCACATGTGCAGGGGTTCACAAAATGAAAATCAACCATTGACTTAAAATATATATTGGCAATTACTTAAAGAAAAGGAAAGCCTTTTGAACTTAATGGAGAATAACTTCTACAGATAGATCTCATTTCCCATTCAAGCTTCATCATACCAAATGGCACAAATCATTATGTATGATATCGAAGGCAAATATTTTAAATCTATTTTGTCATTGACTTTCATTAATACTACTTGAGAGCTGTCTTTAAAGGGAAGTAATTTTCTCTTAAGGCACAGACAAAATGATGCTTAAATGTCACATGTAAAAGAAGAAGTTAATATTACTTGAATCATTTATAACTTTAATATTCAAACACACCGTAAATTGCAAGATCTGAGCTGAAATGTAAAACCCCTTATCACAAACTGCCTTCCTTTAGTGTTCCTAAAGCATCTGTATGGTAAGATTTTGACAGCAGCCTGTCTGTTTTTGAAACTTGGAAAGCATACAAATTGGGTGAACTTAAATTACGTAAGCTCTCTCTTCCTCAGTTTACTGTAAAATGAATGTGAAGTGACTAGGACCTACCTCATAGAGTGGTGGTGAGGGCTAACTGACTTCACATATGCAAGTTGTCTCCAAAGTGCCTAGCACATAATAGGAGGTTATAAGCATGTGACTACTGTATTTTCCTATTATTCTATGACTCCAGCACACAACATAATTATACATTCAAATATGCACATTTTATGTAATTAGGCATTGTGCAATAATAACAATAATTTTTAGGGGAAAGCTTATATGCATAGTATTGAAAATCTGCTCCTAGATGTGCACATTTCCAACAGAGAATATCTTGGAAATAAAGAGTTACAAGATAATAATATTCACAGAACTGTATGGATGTTAGTTATTTGGGAGGAGAAAGTTATATTATTCAATATGTTTTAAAATAGAAGTCATAAAAAAGAATAAAACAATCATTATAACTGTGTTTCAGTATTGGTGTATTTTGTTTAAGTTGAAATAAAAGCTATTTAAAACTTTAAAAGTGTGAAATTACCCTTGCCCTTTGAAATGGTAGTTTAATGTAAATGTAAGAATTAAAAGGTGACTAACCATGTATTACTTTTTCATATTTGTCAGCTTAATCCAGTTGGGTGGTTTAGAAATTCTGTCACAGATGTCTGAAATTGTTAAAATTAGCATGCTTTATCTGCAGAATGCAGAATGTTCGTTTACATAAAATTGGTTCATTTCTAACACAATGTAGCTATAAAATTATGTTTTTATAAAATATATTTAAAGTAATTTTCTGGCAGAATTATTTGAGGGGAAAACTCATAGCATTTCTGATATATTCACCATGATTCACCATCCCAGCAGTGCCAAATCCACAGTCTTACCTATTGATCATAGTCATTGAATCCTGTTTTAAAGGGAAAGATTATTATTACTATGAAAACAGGGTGAAGTATTAAGATTTATCAGCAACGTAAGTAATTGGGTTAGGCTGCTTTCATTGAATATTTCTCTGTCTATCCATTTTCTAGAATATCCATTTCAAAAGGTATCATGGGCTTTTATTATGCGAGACACTTCTAAGTATTTTGAGCAATGGGGTGTTCAGTCATATGAAAAGTAAGTAATTTTGTAAACTTGTCTCTTTTTAATAAAAAAAAAATTAAAAATAAAAGTGATCAAGAAGCAGAAATACGTACTATATTGACACAGATCAGAGAGAAATAGAGAGAGAGACTGGGAGGGAGGAATTGGAATAAAAGTAGGAAAAGAGCAAAGAAAAAGGTGAAATTAATTTCAGTTTAAAAAATTTATAGGTGAAAATACAGTTTTAACAATTAGTATAGAATTTATGCAGGAAAATCTTTCAACCAAAATCTTTAGAGATTATGTTCACAAATGGTTTGATTTTACTTTCTAAAACCAAAAATTAATACCAGAGTAAGATAAATATGTAAATTTATCCCTATATTTGTGTCTGAGTTATATTCCAAACCTAAGATTTTCTGCTTTCAATCCATTTTCTTTTAAGACTCTGCTCAAGTACCTCACAGCCATATAGACCCCTTCTAAGTAATCCTCTTTGCCTATGAGCCCTGTTGAGGCACCAGCAAGAGTTGATTAGCTCATGGATAGACACTTGACCCAAGGGCAGCCAGTCCATAAAGTATGAAATTATCATTGAAGAGAAACCTGGTTTGAATAGCTTTGCCAGAACAACGAACAGCAGGGTCACTTTGAATCTTACTCTTAAAAATTTGAATAGGTAAATATGGGTAATATTGTAGATTTAGCAGTGACGATTAAACTGCAAAGTCATGAAGTAGAAGATGGCATGAGGAAGATGTAATAGCCAAAACGTTGACTAAATCAGATTTGAAGAAGCAGAAGCAATTATGTAAAGAAAATACACAACAAAGGGTGGCCACTTTAGTAGTCAGAAAATAAGTGTACAAACAAAGATAAGATATATATGAGAGGGGGCAAAGTTACATTAATGTTAGAAACTACTGTGCAAAATCACATACTTCTTGACTGTACTCCTTATTCTCCAGTCCTGTTTTGTTTTCTTTCACTCCACTTATCTTAATTTAAATGCAATGTATTTTACTAATGTGTATATTGTTTATTTCTTGTACTGGAATATAAGTCCCATGAAGGCAAGTTTGTGGGTTGGTTTTCCCCACAAAATCCAGAATAGTGTCTGGAATATAGTAAGTGCTCAAAAAAATAATATAAATAATAAAAATATAAATATATATAAATATAATAAAGTAGATGAATGAATACCATTCTGATTTTAATAGTTCTAAGTCTAACTTTGTTTGCATTTGTTTGTTTATTTGTAGGGGGTTTACTTTTAAGAATGTTCCTAAATTACATTAAATAATTCTGCATGACATTAATTACACATACACACACACATGCACACACACACATATACACACACTACTATCTGGAATATTTCCACTTCCCCAGGGGAAATTATTTCAAAGTTTTTAAAATCATATTTGTTTGTTGCTTACACTCACCTATCTAAATAATACTAAATAAAAGTTTTATATTCTTCCTTTTTTTGGCTTTGCAATTTTAGGTATTATTTATTGACTTCTAATCATGGACACTCTTTTTACCATCACTTATTTATTTTGCTTCTTCCTGTGGAATAAATAATTATATCTTTCAATTCAAATTTCTATTAAACTTTTAGTAAATTTCTGGCATAATTTTTTTCCCCAAGAGTTCTGTTCTCTGAATACTTCTTTGAAAATCACCTTTTCCAAAATATGGAGAAATAATAAGCAGATTACAAATAAAAGTTAAATAACTACAAATCAGTGGTTTTCAAGCTGTATACAGGTTGGAATGGGGGGGTAATCTGGGACACTTTCTGCTCAGACTTCCTCTTATCTCCGTCAGTGTCCCCTGAAACATTTGAGGTCCCTAGGTGACCTCACTTGGGTTTCAAAAGAAAGATTCTGAAGAAATAATGATATAATTATAAACCTATACAAATAAATTTTGTAGAATATTTAAAGAAAAAACATTCTTGTGAAATAAACATACCGTTCTTTTAGAAAGTTAATATAGTATCAAAATAATACATTCAGATTTAATAATGTGGCCTATCTTTTGAAAACATGCAATTAAAAGAAATGCATGACAATAATACTGTAGTTAAAATTAATTCTGTAAGAATGGTAGTGAAATTGCAATAAAATTACAAAGCTTTTAGATTTGTTTCTAAGCAAGATATTGGATTCTGTACTTTTTCATGACTTCTCACTCTACATGGAAGCTTTTTCACATTTAATATTTTTATTATTATCTCCAAACTATTAAATCCCATCTTTTAAGTCCTGACCTTCTGCAGTAAAAAGACCTTAAAGAAAGATTTGAATTTGTATATGTGGAGATAGTAACAGAGCATTTCATGTGAGTGGAAAGATTTCAGTTCCAAGGCCCTACAAACTCATCCCACTTATCCAAACTTATTTCCTTAATTATTCCTTGTCACAAACCATAATAAAGACAGATCTAGATGGACGATGCTCCTCTTATCCTCTTTTAAAAGGCATTCTTTGCAGAGGTTTTTAATCAGCTTTCCACTAGGCCCCTTTCTTTTATTTGTTTGGCCCTCATTTGTTTTTTGATATAACATATAACAATTTGGGTATTATGCTTAATGGAGATTTCTAGATTATCTTGTAAAATCAGAGATTCTGGCTACATAGGACATGCATTTCCATAGTGAGTGACTGACTGAGGCCTGAGTGCCAGCTTTCTCCTTTACCCCAGGAAAAGGCATGAGCTGTACAGTCTCCACCATTAACAACACATGTTCACAAGATCTACCTCCCTGTGGTGGCTTCACTATATACACCTCCTAGTTGCTCCTGTAGGCACTTGGCACAGCTGCAAATCTTAATCTAAATCTTTGATTTAAAATATTTGTAAATTGAGAGCTAGAAAAGTTAAATTACTTTGTGCCTATTTTAGAGAACTGGACAGTGAGTTAGAAATTAGAGCTCCTGAACCCCAAACTTTAACATTTATTGGATAGAATTTCATCTTGTTGAAATATAATAATTGTACTTTATTAAAATTAGTACTTTATTTGAATCTTTACATGTGATGAATTCTCTTCTTTAGACCGGTAAGTGGAATTCAGTAATTTTCACATATACAATAATTCTCTGCTAAATTTTGTACATTTTCCTGCTGGATTCAGAGTAATCTAAAATTAAAAAGTCAATAAAATAAGACAAATATGTATGTTGGGTGTGAGTTAAGTCCCAAAATAAACTTTATTATCAATAATATATTAATTATAACAGAGAGCAAAATATCAATGAAAATATGACTTTTTTTGATTCTACAATGTTGTTCAAATTTAATTACATAATGAATCAGATAACTTTGATCCTTCTAATTTTCTTTCCATCAAAAGTTTCCTGATATTTTCCAGTAGGAAAATCTATTGTTTATTTAGAATCATGGTTATTCCACTGTGTTGTTTGCAACTTTTTCATGTGCTTCCTCACTCTGTTTCATTATAGTACAAGAAATGAGCCAAAATGAGGGAAAGGGTGATATAAATTTTGAGGCCATATTAATTTAGGGTGATTAAAGACAGTGTGGTTTATTTTAGATCCATACAATTGAACATTGGATAGAGTAGTGTATATTTTAAAGTAAAAGTATTGGAGAAAACTTTATGGAATATTGTTTACAAATATCTTTCAGTAGTGACTTTAAGCATACAAAGTTTTCCAAAGATCTTTAAGGTATAGTCAAAGAATTTGTTCATTTAGTCAGTTTTTTAATAGAGTTTATATAGGACTGATGGTCTTAATGATCTTAAGAGAAGTTAGATATGATAAGTATTAACTGATGCACCAATTTCAAAAAATCTGTCAATAGAAATGTGATTATTATTAGAATATTTTGCAACTGGCATTGTAGGAGATTGCTGGCAAATATACTTGGCATCTTTTCCATGTTTTAGTTTTTTAAAATATACTACAAAACTCTCTTATGTGGCCAGAGATAGTTAATAGTCCATATTGAACAAAGATGTAAAATTGCACTTGATGGATATAAACTAAAACATTACTCTGGGTTTCATTTTGAACAGGTTTTAAAATGAAGACATTTGCATTTTTACTTTTCAAATACATTTTATCTTTTCAAATATACTGAGTAACTGGATTTTATTAGCATGAAGTAAAAAGATATTTTAAGAAGGCATAGAAGTAATTGATTTGCATTTTAGTGATATCAGAGGTTTAAAAGATTGCATTTTACTTCTATAATAAAAGCACAATTTCATACAAACAGTAAAGAATCAGAGATTTTTCCCAACAATCACACTGAATTGTTTGAAAACTTTACTGTTATGAAAATTAGTTGTACATTGTCTAAAAGACATTTGAATCTCTATTTTTCATAACTGTATATTTATCTGGATGTTGGATAACATCTATAAAAGCAAAACAAAAAACAGGCAAAATTCTGTGTATTTGGGTATCAATGTTTACATACATTTAGCAAATTACAGGGTACTAGTTTGGTAACACACATTGTTTTGTGTTTTGTGTTCAAAACTTCGACCAAGATGGTTCTTTATTCCTACTGTTATTGTAGAAGTGTCTCTAGAATTGGGTGTGATGACTTTGGATAATTTCACTATATAAAACTCAGTATAAGTAAGATGAAGTTGCTGGTGTTACTTCCAAGCATCATATAATTTTCTACATCATGGAATCTATTTTGGGGGAGAGGGTTGACCATGAGTAATAACGTGTTATATTTTTATGTGATATCCTTTGTGTTAAACATATTTCAAATTTCAGCAAAGTCACGTGCTAGCTTTGTGACTGTCCTCTAGAATCTCTGAAAATCATTTCTCTCATTTGTAAAACTGGAATAATAATATCTACTTCTCAACTTATTTGAGGATTACTTTAAGGTATTTTTAATAAGAGTATTAAAATGGAATGGACACATAATAAATAATATCCTTACCACAGAATAATTTTCACATCTTTCTCAGATATATATATAGGCTCAAAAGTCTTCAATGATTATAAAATAGATCTACATCTCAATTGTAAAGAAGCCTTTAGATAAAGATTTCATAATTTCCTTTGATGTAAACATTTCTTTCTAAATGTATGAGATATAATAAAGGCATCTAACGTCAGGCGACTATTTTCACCTGTTGGGCCATATTCTACATTTTTAACTACTTATGTT
This sequence comes from Tursiops truncatus, assembly GCF_011762595.2. Taxonomy (NCBI): domain Eukaryota; kingdom Metazoa; phylum Chordata; class Mammalia; order Artiodactyla; family Delphinidae; genus Tursiops; species Tursiops truncatus. Next base: position 8,469,317 of record NC_047038.1, read on the forward strand.
CTCTTTCACATATTACTTCTTTTCTGAATTTTTAATTTGGGTCATAAGACTAAAAAGGGAAAGAAATGTTCCCTACTTAATGAGATAGATATTAATAGAGTATATACATATTGAAGAATTTGGTTTTCTTTTCTTTTTGGAAAACCTATACACCAAAGTCAACTGAGGATGGGCACATATATCGTTACCAAAAATGGCTCTTGAGCAGTTTGACTACAGGACATTTTCAAGGCAGCAAATCGATCAAAGCAGTTATTTTCCCCAGATTTTAACACAAAGCAACATCAAATAACTTTGTTTCGCTGGTTTAATTATCTTGTGTGCTTTGAACTAGAAGTAAAATATATTGACTGAGGCTTTGTGTCCTCAAGTAAAATTATGAGTCTTTGCTCCAGAATCCACTTGAAGAAACTCATGAATAGTTGAAGAAAACATAGATGAAAGTATTTTTCTTGCTTCTCTACTTAGTCACATTTTTGTAATCTTGAATTTTTAGAGCTTCAGGCAGATAATCAAAATATCTCTGGCCTATCTGTATGGCTAGCCTATCATTTATATATTTATTCAAACAATGTGAGTTTCATATAAAAAAACTTAAATGCTCTTTAGTTATGTAGCCCATTTTAGCAAAAGTCTACATAATAAGGAGCATGTAGATTTTAAAATATATTAGAAAATTTCCAGAGATCATCTGAATTTTTCACTTAACTGTCCATATGTGGAGGCATATTTTCTCAGGATTTTATTTTACCTTGTGCCAAATATTGCCAGTTATCTGGTTTAAGAAATGTTAACTATGACTGATTATTACTAAATTTATGTGTACTAACGAACTTGTGATCATTTTAAATGGTTATATTATTCTTTATATTTATACTATTTAATTCATGATTTTATTTTTAGTTTTAATACTATCATTATTTATAATATTAAAAATAGCCATATTTATGAAAGAGAGAAAAGAATTTTACTTCTCTAGTAATAGTGACTTGGAAAAGTGTTATAGGCTCATGGGATTGAGTATTATTATTTTCCATGCCAATTTTAAGTACTGGGAGAACAAAAATCCGCAATTAAATTTGCTTCCTTACTTATGATTTTTTTTGAAATAGTCTGAATCTCTATTTTCTTACACTGATTGTGGGAATTGCATGTGTTGAATTCTAGGCAACAGGTTATGTGGGGATAATAGGAGACACAGGAGTGTGTGAATTTCCTATCTGAATTCCCAATTGCAGTCACTTATTTAGGGGTTGCTGTAGTGACAATAGAAAGAGCTAAATTGATGTGTTGGAAGATCATTGACTTGGGAGTGTCAGGAGCTCTTCCTCATGTATGGAGTTGTGACAAACATGTTTTTTTGCTAGAACATATGCCCATCCATCTTGTGCCCCTTAAAATAATTCTTCAAATTTATTTAGAGCCTGTCTAAAAAAAATTAAATATAGTTCAGGAACATATAATATCATCATTTACATACTATCTTTTGGTAGAAAAATTAACTGCCTTGGTGCATGATAAAGCTGATAATGACTAGATTAAATAAAATGATCAGGATCTCTCAGGAAGTCAGTAATTGGATAAAAATATGAATTAATTTTCAAACTGATCATCTATATCATTAAATAGCACTGACCAAGGTCCTGTAACTCAGGTGAAAATCACAGATTTCAATGAACTTTGCTATGAGACTCTATTGAATTTCCATGTATTTTTCACTTATAGAAAATTGCCTTAACCCTTTATTTTATTTTGCATACGAAATCTTTATGTTTCTAAGTAACTTACTAATGCTTAAAAACAGTTGACCAAAAAAATGTCCATTTACTTATTACAGTGATGTAATTTTTCAGGTTTTAAAAGATAGCATTGGAAATTTTAACTTTTATTTCCTATTTCTGACAGACGAAAATGTAGATACTGAAAAAATAATTGATAGATCTAGCTTCCTATTCCTACATTACTCATTCCACAATGAAAGGGTTGTTTTAAGTGCCTAGAATGAACAATGAATAGAACAGACAAAAATTCATCCCAATTCAGAATCTACATTCTAGAATGAGAAAAGAGATACTAAAAAAGAAAGTGAGTAATTATATATTAAATAAATGGTGATAAAAACTTTGGAGGTAAAGGGTTTTGAGACTGCCTGGAAAGGGTGGTGGAATTTATTACTTTTTTCAGATGACCATTGAAAGCAGGGTATTTGAGGAGAGAACTAGAAGAAGTGAAGGGGTTATCCACAAAGGTAGCCAGAGTAAAGAAATTACAGAAGATAAAATCAGACTCAGAGTCTCAGGCCAAAGCAGTAAAAGAATAAAGAACCCAGTGTCTAGAGCAGAGTAGCTTAGGCAGTAACAGTGGGAGATGGACATGGTGGGCAAATTCTTTGGGGTTTAATTGCCATTGTAAAGACAATTTTTTTTTTTAAGGTGTGCAGCCAGTGGCGAGTTTTAAGCTGTTGAGTAACAAGATCTTGTTATATTGTTAAAAGAGCACCTTGTCTGCTCTATTGTAAATAGGCTGGTCACTGGCAAGGCAGGGTTAGAAGCAGGAAGTTCAGCTCTTTTAAAATTCTGTCAAGACATGATGGTACCTAGGAGTGTGGAATAGGTGGGTTATGGCTGTGTTTGTAGGGTTTGATGTACATGAGATGTGGAGATGTCCCACAAACACTGAAGTCAAGAGTGACTCCAAGATTTGGGCAGAGCAACTAAAAAATAGAAGGTCAGCTGACTTCAACTTTGAAAGAAGAGAAAACAGCAGTTTGATTTTGGACATGTTAAGTGTGGGATTCCCGTTATATATTTTGCAAGTGGAGTTTCAAGCCTGCGTTTGAGATTCAGTTTAAACTTTAGAGGAGAGGTACAAGCTGAGGATGTAATTTAGTTTTCATCAGTGCATAGATGCTATTCAAAGCATGTGACCAAATGAGATCATCTAGACAATTGGTGTAACTACAAAAGAAAGGAGATCCAAGCACTCTTTTGAGATCAAGGAGATGATAATAACTAGCCATACAACTGTAACGGCAACAAATACAGAGACTGAGAATAACTAGGGAGCTGGTAGGAGAATCAAAATGAATCTGGGTAACTGAGCCACATTTTACATTAATGGAAAGATTAAATCCCCTGAGTAATCATTTCTTTTTTTTTTAAGAGATCATTATTGGAGTATAATTGTTTCACAATACTGTCTTAGTTTCTGTTGCACAACAAAGTGAATCAGCCATATGCATACATATGTCCCCATATCCCCTCCCTCTTAAGACTCCCTCCCACCCTCCCTATCCCACCCCCGTAGGTGGTCACAAAGCACGGAGCTGATCTCCCTGTGCTATGCGGCTGTTTCCCACTAGCTAACTATTTTACATTTGGTAGTGTATATATGTCGATGCTACTCTCACTTTGCCCCAGCTTCCCCCTCCCACCCCATGTCCTCAAGTCCATTCTCTATGTCTACCTCTTTATTCTTGCCCTGCAACTAGGTTCATCAGTACCATTTTTTTTTTTTTTAGATTCCATATATATGCATTAGCACACAGTATTTGTTTTTCTCTTTCTGACTTACTTCACTCTGTATGACAGACTGTAGGTCCATACACCACACTACAAATAACTCAGTTTTGTTTCTTTTTCTGGCTGAGTAATATTCCATTGTATCTATGTGCCACATCTTCTTTGTCCATTCATCTGTCAATGGACATTTAGGTTGGTTCCATGTCCTGGCTATTGTAAATAGTGCTGCAATGAACACTGTGGTACATGTCTCTTTGAACTATGGTTTTCTAAGAGTATTTGCCAAGTAATGGAATTGCTGGGTCATATGGTAGTTCTATTTTTAGTTTTTTAAGGAAACTCAACACTGTTTTCCATAGTGGTTGTATCAATTTACATTCTCACCAACAGTGCAGGAGGGTTCCCTTTTCACCACACCCTTTCCAGAATTTATTCTTTCTAGATATTTTGATAATGGTCATTCTGACTGGCGTAAGGTGATACCTCATTGTGGTTTTGATTTGCATTTCTCTAATAATTAGTGATGTTAAGCATCTTTTCATGTGGCTCTTGGCTATCTGTATGTCTTCCTTGGTGAAATGTCTATTTAGGTCTTCTGCCCATTTTTTTTTTTTTTTTTTTTTTTGGCGGTATGCGGGCCTCTCACTGTTGTGGCCTCTCCTGTTGCGGAGCACAGGCTCCGGATGCGCAGGCTCAGCGGCCATGGCTCACGGGCCCAGCCGCTCCGCAGCATGCGGGATCTTCCCAGACCGGGGCACGAACCCATGTCCCCTGCATCGGCAGGCGGACTCCCAACCACTGCGCCACCAGGGAAGCCCCATTTGTGTAACTTTTGAAATATGCTGACTTTGCTTCTCTTTTGGCCTTCCATATAAATTTTAGAATCAGGTCATCACGTTTCTTACAGAACTTTTAATATTTTTATTAAAATTGGATCAAATCTGTTTATCAAATTATATAATAAATTATATATACTTATATATATACAGTATATTATATATACTTCATTATAGTATTTACTTTTCCTATCTGTAACATATCTCTCAGTCTTATATACATTTATATACTTTACATTTTTCTCTTTACCACCAAGCATCCAAGAGAAAATATTGCGCACATCCACATTGACTTTCTGTCTTTCAAAATAATCTCTTCCCCAATTGCCACCATATCCAAATGGTCAGGGACTCATGCTGATATAATTTCAAAATTTATCCAAAATCTGACCACATTTCATTACCTCTGCTGCTACCATAAATCACATCCATACTGGATTATTGCCAATAGCCTTTTAAATGATCTCCCTGCTTTCACTCTTGCTTCTGTATGTTAAAATAAAATTTAGATCATGCCACTCCATTGTTATAAATCCTTTAATGCTAAAATAGCCTACAAGGTCCTCTACCATGACATCCTGTTATTATTCTGATCTTTCATCTATTATTTGCCACCATGCTCTTTCTGTCCCAGTACTCTGGCCTTCTTGGATAATTCTACTTCAGGACCTTTGCACATACAAATCTCTCTGCCTTGGATGTTCTTACCCTTACAATCTCCAGTTCTTACTGATATTTCAACTTATCCATGAGGTCTTCACTGATCTCCCCATTTAATTTACAAAACTCTCACAAATGTTATTTCTTGCTGCTAATCTATCGTTCTCCACAGACTTATTAACATTTCATATGCTGTATGTTTCATTGACTTACTTTTTGAGTGAATATAAACTCTATAATGCCAGAAATCTTTGTCAATTTTTTTAAGGCTCTACCATTGGAGTAGAGCATTACTTTACTCAGTATAATTCCAGACACATAGTAGGAATCCTATGAATATTTGTTGAATGAACAAATAAATGAATAAATAAATTCACAAATAAATGGCTATCCTAGATATTTCTAAATCCTATCAAATAGTGATTATCTTGGCAAAGAAATTAACTATGGCATTTGCTTCTTCATTAACATTTTTATATACAGTCAATAAACAATATATTTTCAATGAACATCAAATCTTTTGTACAACTTACACAGTAAATTGGACTCAAGATGTGATGTGATCACAATGTGCATCCTTGTCTATTTATTTTAACCTGTGCTTTCACTAGAGTAGCTACTAGAGTAGCTGTATATTTCTGGTCACAAAAATCTTCTCCTATGTTTCTATACAGCCTCACCATTTATTTATTTATTTTTAATTTCCTCTTCTTCTTTCAGACTCATCCATCTCCTTTGAAATATTCCACCATGCCTGTTTACCTTATAGTGTAAAGACATGAGTTCCACTGATTAAAAATATCTTTATTATACCAATAAATCCAAGCCTAATCTTTCTTGTTATCTTTCTGAATTTATTATTAGCTCCCAATAGTTATCCTGATACATTCATTTATTTTTTTCACAAAATATTTTAAAGACATTGAAAGTTACATCAGCATAAAACCATCTCAGGTTACCCCTATGGTTAAGAAACATCAAAACCCAAGAGGAATGATTCTAAACACACATAAAATAGTAGAGTCACTGACCTTCGCACAGTGGACAAGGCTTTCAGTCCTTACCATACTGGAGGTTTTCTTTCTGAAACAAAGGGGGGAAAAGGCAATATATGGGCCCAGTGTCTTTTCCAAGATGTACAGCTGTCAATTACCCTTTTTCAGAAGGTTTGTAAGAAGAGAAGTTACACCTTTAAGGGCTAACATTGCAAAAACCTGTCTAAAATTAGATAATAGCTAGCAGATAACTAGCTCTATATTTTGAAATATTGGTTTTAAAGTAAAACTGAAAATTTCTGTTTGTATCAAAGTTTGTCTAATAACAATGACTATAATAATAGCAGCTAACGTTTATAGAACACTTGCTTTGTGCAGGCAGTGTCCAAAGCATCTTACATATATTAGTTTTTGTCCCTGCTCACCTAAGGATGATTTGTTTTTTATATGTTGAGAAATTAATTCATTTAAAGACAGAGTGTGGCAACTCTAAAAGCTGAAAAATTATTATTGAGCCTTTTCTGAATGCAGGAAATGGACCCAAATGATTAAGAATTTTATCCCTGTCATTCCTTCTCCTTTGTAATTCATTTGAAACTATCATTAATGCAAATGACTCCATCACTGAAAATCTTTAAAAACTGAATGCAAAGGAAATAGTTGTTAATTTGTTGATTTCCCATGTTTTAGAGGGTCTTTTTCTGGATACAAAGATATAAATGCTTTTGTATCTGCATATACCTTATTAAATTTGGCATGAGAGACAGAGCAAGAACACAATAAACTTAAGGCAAAGGAAGGAGAAAAAATGCCATGAAGTAAATGGAAAAAATATATACTCCAGGAGGACACAGTATGAGACAGGAAAATATCAGCATTATTTAGTTAGAGCTGATAAAGAGAAAGGTAATATGTGGATAAAATTTTGAATAATGATTCATTTTTGGTATTAATGGGAAGAAGATATGTCTCCTTACAAAATTCAGAAATACAAAATGGATTTAAAGTAGAGTGAGAATATAAATTCTGCTGAAAAATGAGTAATACTTCAAAAGTTTATAAATACAATTTAAGAAGGAGGAAATAAGAACTTGAAAACCATGTTTGTTGATTACGAGTAATGAAATCATAAACATATTAGAACACCTACAATCAGATGCATTGAAATTCAATATTTATGGGGCATACTCACCCTAATGATCACCTAGGACAACATTCTTATGAAACTTGAGATATAGGACTGGTAGATGACTGAATTGTGAGGCTTCCTCTCTTAGAGATTTCAGAAAGATATATGAGACACTTAACAATGAGAAGAGCATCCATTAGGGAGTGCCAATCTTGCGCTAAAAATTTTCATGGATAAAGAGAGCAGACTAAACCACGGGAGCTATTCGTAATTTTTATTTATTTATTTTACTTATTTTAGTTTTGGCTGCATTGAGTCTTCATTGCTGTGTGTGGGCTTTCTCTAGTTGCAGCGAGCAGGGGCTACTCTTTGTTGTGGTGTGTGGACTTTTCATCATGGTGGCTTCTCTTGTTGCAGAGCACAGGTTCTAAGCACATGGGCTTCAGTAGTTGTAGCATGCCGGCTCAGTAGTTGTGACTTGCGGGCTCTAGAGTGCAGGCTCAGTAGTTGTGGTGCATGGGCTTAGTTGCTCCATGGCATGTGTGATCTTCCTTGACCAGAGATCAAACCTGTGGCCCCTGCATTGGCAGGCAGATTCTTAACCACTGCGCCACCAGGGAAACCCAACTATTGGTAAATTTAACATTAAAGAGTATGTTCTAAATAAAACACACATATTTTTTAATATTACTTTTCTAAATATGAGAATTTGTGATTTTAACTACACATTGGAAGATGAGGAGTCAACACTCAGTATCCTTTTATTTAACTCAGAAGTTGATGCTTATTGTTTTACTTTTCCCAGAACCTATTACTTCCTTCTGTTTGTCCATACTCTACTTGCAGCTAGAGGTCACAGTGAAAGTTGAGAAACTCTCACTTCCATATCTACTAAAAGGCAAAAAAAAAAAAAAAAAAAAATTCAAAGTTGAGAAATTACAATCTTTCTTTTGCACTTTTAAAATTGTTTTTTGGGAAAAAAAGGTGTCCCTCTATTTCTGTTTGCTAAGCATGCAAATGAGAGATGATGTCCATTTATTGGGAAGAAAACCGGTGAAGGTGAATGAAGCTGTTCACATGGTGAAAAGGAAAGACCAGGAATGAAGAGAGATTCATAAGCAATACTATTTTCCAGGAATCTCTTCCCTTGTTGATGCTTTGATTTCCGTTCACTTAAGACTATGAAATACGCAGCACTCAGTTTATAAATCCCCTTTTCTGGACTAAGCTTTTACAAGTACTGTTTTTCATCTCATTATGATTCTCTCCATTAATTCAAGTATGACATTTTTGACTTATCATAGCCATGTGAGTCTCCCTCACAGCCACATGAAAATTATGTGTGTAGAAAAATATGAAACCAGCAAAGAAGGGTAAATAACCAATGTGAAGAAAAAAAAATTTCATCATTTTTCTGTTATTTTTAATTTGCATGTGTGTGCATGTGTTTTGTGAGGCTTTGCAAATAAAGGAACAGATTATAGAATCATAGAATCAAAGAATATTTAAACCAAAGGCAACACATTAGAGCGTTTACTCTAAGTCCATAATTTTAACTGGATGATAAAGATAAAATATTTGAACAAGATTTTCTAGGCTACATCTGACTGAGTAACAGAGAAAAGGGGCAGAATCAAATAGCATTCAAAATGTAGTAACCTTTGAAAAGGTGAATGAATTGGCAAATTAATATTTTGTGGGGTTCAGGTACAAAGGGTACCTTATGGATGTAAAAACATATTTAAAAATTATGTTCATTGGTCTCAATATTTTTACTTGACAAGTATAAGTAAAACTAATTTCTTAGCATCACAAGTATTCAAAATTTATCTTTTCTTTCACTTGATGTTTTCTACAAGTATGATTCAGTATTTCACTCTTTTACTATTAGATTCAAAAATAAAGTAGATTTTAATAAGCCACACTGTGAATTGCTAACTCCTGGGAAAATTTTTCTGTACTGATGTTGGGATCTTTGACATTTCCCCCAAGTGAAAATTCATCATTTCTTTAAAATAGTTTTTCTTAATAGAAATGTATCTTGGCCTATAGCATTTTACACACAAAAATGATGTATCCTTTAACATTTTTGTAACCTTGAACTTCTTTAGAAAATAAGAGAAATGCAAATGTTTCATACTGAAAGCTGACAATAGATATTTAAAAATTCCTGAATACCAGGCCAAATATGTTTAGCTTTCAATGATAAAAAAAAGTGAGGGTTTTAAATAAATTTTAAGTGAAGGAACTGATAATTCTCCTTTGCTCCCCGAAATATCTGCCATAGACTATTTTTAGCTCTATGTTCAGAAAACATATTAAAATGGGTAATAAATCACATCACTATTTCTATGTATATATTATAAAATCTAGGGCTTCCCTGGTGGCGCAGTGGTTGAGCGTCCGCCTGCCGATGCAGGGGACGCAGGTTCGTGCCCCGGTCCAGGGGGATCCTGCATGCCGCGGAGCGGCTGGGCCCGTGAGCCATGGCCGCTGGGCCTGCGCGTCCGTAGCCTGTGCTCCGCAGCGGGAGAGACCACAGCAGTGAGAGGCCCGCGTACCCACCCCCGCGCCAAAAAAAAAAAATATAAAGTTTCTAAAGTATAAGGCCAGCCCTTAATTTTAAGAGTTGGCCATTGACACTATTATTTCTGTTCCTTAATCATTTATTTATTGATTGCACAGCTATTAGGTGTCTAACACTATGTTAAATCCCAGAGATGGAAACCAGCAGGAGAAAATGGAGGTATATTATCCATTGGAAGTGTATAAAAAATGGTAGCATCCTGGTCTAGAATGGGTCAGGCCAGGCTTCCTGTAAAAATGAAGTCTAAGCAGAATTACAGGAAAGCAGTTTGACAAGTAAGAGCGCAGGAGAGGAATTACTAGAAGATTTAGTAGGTACACAAATAATGGTCCCAGGAAACACCATGTTAGAAGATTAAGATACAGGAAATAATTTGGCTCACCTGAAAAAACTGTAAGAATACAAACTAACAGGAGCTGAGAAAAAAAGGGAAGATCGGGAAGAAAAGACCTGGTGCACAACATAGTCAAGGATCACATTCTGAAAGTTTTATAAACAACAATAGGACAATACAAACATAATCTTATCTAGGGTTGTGACATGATGAGGTTTATGTTCTGGGGAAGTATCCAAGATGTTTCTTAAATTATTCACAATCCATACCACAGCTCCCTCCTTTCTAATAAATCATTTCTTTCTGTGGCAGTTCATTATTTCTGATTGTGTCCAGCACGTTTTGCATATTATGTTTTGTGTCTATTAGGTTTGTCTAGAACCTATGGAAAGCACTGATTTTTTTTTTAATTTTAGCAAGCAATCTGGCCACAAGTTGGCAACGGGCCTTCTGTAGACTGTAGTTCTAATATCAGTTCAGTTTTCATAGCTTTCCCATCTTATTCAGATCTGCCCCTGCACATGTTTTCTATAAAAATATCTGTCTTTTTCTTATTGACTTACAGGAAATTTATATATATATTGGATATATTTTGCAAATATCTTCTACTCTCTGAACTTGTTTTTACCTCTCATTTGATATCTTTCAATGAACACATATTCTTGACTTTAAAAGAGTCCACTTTATCAATATATTTTATGATTTGTGTTGTTTGGGCCAGGCTTAAGAAAACTTCTTTGATAAAGAACATCTACAAAAATCTACAACTAACATCACACTTAATGGTGATAAACTAGATGCCTTTTCTCAAAATGCCTTTTCATTTGTTAATTACAGACATCAAAAGTCTTAAATTCGCAATCTGAAAATCAATCTTTGTATGTGAAACAACTGTTCCATATAACAACCTATAAGAACATTTATATACATATCTCAGGCTTGATAAATATCTAATCAACAAACTGATTTAAAGTTTATTGGGAAAGGCAAAAGACCTAGAAGAGCCAGCACCACAAGGAAGAAGAACAAAGTTGGAGGACTCAGTCTACCCAATTTCAACATTTACTATAAAGTTACCGTAATCATGACACTAAGGTATTGAAAAAAAGAATAGACACATAGGTCAATGGAACATAGTAGACAGTCCAGAAATAGATCACACAAATACAGTCAAAAATATTTTGTCAAAGAAACAAAGGTAATTTAATGGAGAAAGAGTTTTCAATAAATGGTGCTGGAAAACTTGGATGTTCACATGCAAAAAGAAATAAATCTACATATAGAATTTACAATTTTGACAAAAATTAACTCTAAATGGTTCATAGACCTAAATATAAATACAAAACTATGAAACATATAGATGAAAACATAGGACAGATGATTTGTGTCCTTGCAATTAATGATTTTTCAGTTACATCAGAAATATGATCCATGAAAGAAAAACTTGATTTAAGTTGGACTTACTTAAAATTAAAAGGTCTGCTCTGTGAAAGAAGAATGAAAAGACAAGATGCAGACTGGCAAAAAAAGAGTATTTGCAAAACACATATTTGATAAAGGACTTGCCTCCAAAATACACAAGAATGCTTAAAACTCAACATTAGGCAAATAAACAACCCAATTAAAAAATAGGCAAAGGATCTGAACAAACACCTCAGCTAAGAATATATACACGTGGCACCTAAGCATATGAAAAGATGCGCAACATCCTTTATCACTAGCAAAGCAGGTAGGACCCTCTAGGTCATAGGAAGGATACTGGATTGTATTCCAAGTGTTATTTCATTCCAGTGATCGGAGATTATCGAGCATAGAAATAATGTAATGAGGTTTATGTTTTAGATGATCGTTCTAGTTTCTGAAAGGTTAGATTTATCGAGGTCAAGAGGGAAAGCAGAGAGGCTCTTTAGGAGGCTTGGGAAATATTTGAGGAAGAGATGATGATGCTTAGATAAGAGTAATAACAGTCAACATGACTACATGTGCATATTTAGAATATATATAAACATATATTTTTCTAAGATGGATGTTGCTGGTGAGAATAAACGAGGCAAAATAGAAAGGAGGATGACTTCCAGATGGCAAGTGGTGGTGTTATTTCCTGAAGTAGAGACCATATGGGAGGCGGAAGAGTCAGGGATGCATAGCTGCTTTAGCTAAATTTGAGATGCCTACCAAACATCCGAGGGGATGTCAAACACACAGTGAAATAAGCAAGTCTGGCATTTGGAGGAGAGTTTGAGGCTGAATACAGATGGAATTTTAAGCCACAGGACTGGAATATATATAAATGTTTATATCAATATCTATCAATAGACTTCCTAGGTTGCTATCAAAATAATGTGCTGTTTTTGAATAGTTAATTTTAGTAAATTTCAAAGATGAATGGTCAAGAGTAAATTCTTGAGATAGGTTTTCAAGGTTTCGCTTTTTTTTGCGTTTATTAAGTTGGCAATCTTTTTTCCCTTCTGAACATGAAAAGCTGAACTGTTACATCACAGCATTGCTCATTTGTGTAATCTGCCACATCTGTATTCAGAACATCTAAGTCAAGCTTTTCACTTCTAACTCTTTTTAAATCACTCATTAAACCATGATTTGGGGAATGCACTTTGTCAATATTTGAATTATTGCACATTTTGAAGAATTATGTTTGTTTATTGGATGGTTGATATATCACTTAAAGCCAGATAAAGAAAACTGAAACAACCCTGACTACCTTCATTAGCAGGTGATTTCATACTGGTAATTTGGTGCATACCAATGCATTTCAAGGGCTGGGAGACTGCTGTTCAGGATGAGTTCAAGAATACACTGCAGAAGTTGCGACTCAAGAATTAGGAAGCTATTTCTGTTAGAACTATTACAAATTCTTGATAAGAAGAGGATTAAAACTGGGAGAACTGGATTGGGCCTCACTTGGCACAACCAACTCTCCATCACTCAAGAAGCTCATGAGGGGACATGAAATGCAAGGGCTCTAACAATTTTGCTAGCTGTGCCAGGAGAAGGATCAGGAAGAAGGCTTCATTTCACTTTCTGGGTCTAGATCTTCCACAGGTGCATCCATTTGGGAAGGCTAATCACATCCAAAACACTAGCTGTGAGCCTGAGAAAAAAATTATTTTTCCAATATTTCCCCATTATATATATATATTTTTATTTGCTTTGTTGCTTTGTATTCCCTGTTCAGATTTTACTGACAGGGAGATACACTGAAAGAGAAGACAGATGCTGGGTAAGCCATTCCACAGTATCTACTATAATTTTATTTTTATTTGTACTGTTTGCTTGTAGGTTCTATCATAAATAGGGCTTATATAGAAGCATACTAATATGAATAAACACTCCAGTCACATTTTGACTTGGAAGTAAGCAGTCATGTGTTATCCTTGGCCACCAATTTGAGTGTGTGTGTTATAACAACTATGGTAATTGAAAATTACCATAGTATTGAAAATTCTGGAGCCTATTTCCAAAAATATTATGGGTATTTTACTTATAAATATGTATACCTATAAATATATGCAATTTACCTATGAATATATTATATACATACATACATATAATTGTTTAAATTTTTCTCAGTACATAGTACAGAATCTGACTGATAGTAGATGCTCAATAAATATTTGTGGGATACTTTCAAAGCCATATAGATTTTTATAATAGATTGACCCATCATTTCATTTGTTGCAAGTCTATTTTATCATTTATATATCTTTAGATCTAAACAATGAACACTACTGATTTGTGAAAGCTATGTTAAGAAATATGCTTAATCAAATAAATGTCCCTTTTAGAAATTTCATCCCACATAAACATTCCAATGAACCTGTATGTCTCATGATTTCATTTCTTTATTTTAAAATGCTTTCAATTAACAATTTTGCATATGAAAACCTACCAATAATACGTTGTAAAATTGATGATTGTGAATTTTACTTATAGGCAGAATCCCCCCTTGTCTTTTCCTTGAATGGTTGCCAAGAAAAATCTAGCTCAAGAGACTGTCAAGAGGAAGTACTTGAAATTTCTTCCCTATCCTATATTTGTGCAGATTGTTATTTATATCTGGTGGTAAAGTGGAAAATTAGGCTAATTCTTACCTCAATGCTCTGATATTTAAATCTCCTGAAATGAGTATTTGTTATGATGATTGATGGAATGATTATACAAGATCTTAAGTAGCCACGATTACATTGTGAATTCTCATGGTTAAATTTATTCAAGTGTTTTAAACTGCCGATAGCCTCCAAAATTAGTGAACACTAACCCAAAAAAAGCTATTAGAATAAATTTATAAGATTGAAAGTCTCTCCAGATTTTTGTTCTGAAATGTATCCCAGTATGGTAAATTATTTGATTAAACTTAACTACTGAAGAGCTTCTAGAAATGTTTCTCTATTATTTTATAATGTTTCAGAATACAAAAAAATAAGTTGTAATATCTTTAAACATCTCTGATGTGTATTGAATACAACATAAAATATTCAATGGCTAATAGACTACATTTTAAAGAGTGTTTCAAAGAACTGTACTGCGATTATTATTAAAATTTATTTTTTTAAGTTATTTAGTAATTTTATCCTGGTCATAAACAAAAAAAATGATTCACCTTGCTATTTTGCGATAATTAAGATGCATTCACATGTAAAAAAATCTAAAAAGTTTGACTTAACAAAGAAAAAATGTATGTGCATGTGTGTATGTGTGTATATATAGAGCTTTACTTTAGTATAATTACTGTATGTATATATAAAACCATATATATCCACATATATATGTATACATACGCATATGTCTCTTAGTAGTTTTCTAGAACTATTAATGTCTGTTGCAGAAATTCAGGAAACCATTTTGTCTTGGCCAAAATAAATGGTTTACTGGACTATGGACCAACTTTAAGACATCCTGGCACCATTGAACATGCAAAACCTGACAATAGTGACTCAGCTTTTCCTACAAAAATGAGTTAAATGTGACTGTGGTTAGATTCTGTGGTTTGTATTAGATCCTTCATCTTTTTAAAGTTTCCTTGAATTTTCACCTTTGTGTTTTCCTAACAATCCAAACACCATTTCCTTCTTTCCTCTGTTTCATTTTATATATATATATATATATATATATATATATATATATATATATATATAATTTTTTTTAATAAATTTGCTTATTTAATTTATTTATTTATTTTTGCGGTACGCGGGTCTCTCACTGTTGTGGCCTCTCCTGTTGCAGAGCACAGGCTCCGGATGCGCAGGCTCAGCGGCCATGGCTCACGGGCCCAGGCGCTCCGTGGCATGTGGGATCTTCCCGGACCGGGGCACGAACCCGCGTCCCGTGCATCGGCAGGCGGACTCTAAACCACTGTGCCACCAGGGAAGCCCTGTTTCATTATATTTTTACTTTCACAGTTGTAAGTACTTGAGGCAGTTCTTTTTTTCTTATTTAAGATCTTTTAGAATCAAAATAAGCAAAAACAACTATGTTTCTAATATTTTTATATCTATTCAGACTGAAAGTTTTAATTTTGTGTATCTATTGATTTAATTTTTATTAGACATTTATTGAAGTGATTTCCTGACTCAGAATGAAGAAGAGAATTACTGAAAACATTAAATATATGTATAGTATTCTCTCTGTTTTTGTTGTTTTCCACTTAACAGCTATATTAATGTTTTTCAGTGATTTCTGAAGAATTTCTTTGCAATGCTCTGCATGTAACTATTCTTTTCTCCTACTAATTTAATTTTATCACGTCATATGCTGGCTTTGAGAATCAGGAATAAGGTGGCATTCAAGTGCTGTATGGAAAGATAAGCACTATTTAGATATGTAGAGGTGAAATAGGGAGAGAATTTCAAGTGGTGGGAAAGCAAAAGCTAAAACATGGAGGAATAATTAGATCCTAGGACACAGAAAAGTGCTAACTAATTACCTGGATGTCATTGAATAGATATGGTTAGATTAAAGATATCTTCAATGGAATTTTAAATATGTTTATTTAGCCTGTATCCAATTATGAACTCATCAACGTTTTTTTGAACCTGAGAAGAATAATCAGATCCATGCTTTAAAATTATCAATATAAATACGGGCTAAAACATACCGTACTAGGGGGAGAATCAAAGCAGACAGATGGGTTAGAGAAGTAATGAAATGTTCTTGAGTTAAGGAGTCCTGGAATGAGGATAGTAGAGAGACTAAGATGAGAAGGTGAAAAGTGATTCTGAAGTGTCAGGTCTAGATTGTTTTAAGAAAACAAAATTTTTTTAAAACGTTTTCTAGAATTCTGTGCTTCTATGATTAATTATGAACACATTAATTATCAAATTCATCATGACCTAGAAATATAGATACAGTATAGAACTAGAGCTAAGAAGACAAAATGAGACCAAAAAAATCATGATTTAAAAACAAAAAAACATTTATTTTTCAGTTGACAACCTTTAATGATTGTCTTTTGTACTATAGTGTAGGCACTACACCAGCAATGAACTAGACACAGCCCCTTTCCTTGCAGTGCCCAATGCGGTATGGATCATGCTAAGCGAAACCGAAGTAATTTCAGGGGAAATATAATGAATTTGGTGTTTTTACCCTAGGATGCCTGACCTCATAGGGATTCATATATGAACTTGATTCTATCCATAGGCTCCAGAACCAATAGGTAACATTTATGCAAATAATCAGATATACATCATTCTACTGAGGAGATTGATAACTTTTGTCAGCTAACGATATTATTATGTTATGCTTCCCCACAAAAATTTCAAGTTAAATTAATGAAAGTTTTGAAGACAGAACTTGTGAGTGTCAACGTATGCTGTGAAAATAAAAAAAGACCGGAGAAAGTACTATCAGAATGGTAAACAACCTCAGAGAATTCATTAATACTGAATTCAGTAGGAGGAGATTTTCAAGAAGGAAGGGATTAATACTGGCAAGTGCTGCAGAGAGGTCCAGGAGGTTGAGGATGGTGCAACTGCAATTAGCAAAAGCAATCATCTTCTTTAGGGGTATAAAGAGCAATTGTAAATTAGAGTAAAAAGTCAAACTAAGAAATATATTGAAGAGGTTCTTATTGGTTTAGTTTTGACCTTCATTTTCTGTCACTATCAAGTTATACATTATGTGTTTTCTTTTAAATTCTATCTTGAGGTATTTCCTTTCAATTTTGTTGGTGTCATATCAAAATGAATGTCATATAAGCAATAAGTCCACTGATTTATAATAGATATTTGAGGTTTTATTATTATATTTCTCTTTATTGGAAGACTAGATCTTACTTTTTTTTTGCAAATAACCTGGCTCTCTGGGTAAACTTAATAGTGGTTAAAGGCTTGAGCCCTGCAGTCTGGACAACTTGGTTTCAAACCTCAGATTTCTTATGATCTGGTTATATGACCTTACAGATAGTATTTAATTACCCTAAACCATTTTTAATATGTCAAAAGAGGGTAAAAATATATCTATTACATTTGTTTTCCAGTAGGATTAAATTAATAATGCTTGCATTGTTCAATATATAATTGCTATATTTTTACCAGTTTAGTAGTTAGTAATTATTTCCAATTTATTGTAAAATTAATTAGAAACTTTTCTAGAATATGTCTATATATTCTACCACTCCCAAGATTTACTTGAGAATTCACATTAAGATGTTTTGTTTGGATTAGAGTTTGTTTGGATTTTTTTTTTTTAATTTTTGTTTGGTTTTGTGTGTGTGTGTGAATCTAGACTTACAAAGACATCATCCTCCTTCTTCATTAAGACATCATAATAGCTTGTTTAGTCTTTTATCTACTATCAGATTGCACTAAACATAGGTCTTCCATATTTCTTCCACATTATGAGAGAATTATGAATTACTGTGGTTGTTTTATTTAAGATGTGTATTTTGGTAGATTGGGAAACATTTTCAAAGCCTACCGCAATATCTGAGTGTCTTAGGAGGATGCAGGAGCATCATGCAGGAGGTGTAGCTCCAGGTGCTTGGCGACAGGGTATTGTTTGGATCCCTCTATGGGTGTTGATGTCACATAGGATAATGGCAGAATTTGCAATTGGGAAGGAGACAGTGGCAAGTGTGAAGTATTCACTGAAAGTAAGGGGCTGCAAGTGGGTAGAGAATATGGATGAGAAGGGTTGTAGAGATGTGTGGCCAATGGCTTAAGTCTCTAAGAAGAAGGTTATCCCAGAGTCACAAAAGGGCGGAATGATATGAGTCTCTTCTTGAATAAACAACAACAACAACAAAACAGAGAAGTTCAACCTAAAACTATACAAAAACAGTTGTTTGCAAGTCCTCATATTGCAAACACCTCTACTCCTTGCCTTTGATTTAACAGTGACTGACAAGCCTCTGTAATCAAAAGATGGACTTAATTTTATATTTGCTGTTTTTCATTTGAAGACACATTTTTTTTTCACATTGTCTTCTCTGACATAAGTACCACTCACTAAGAGACACCCACTTGCCATGTTGCTTATGGTAATGGTGGTTTGGGCCCTGGGCATCACAAGAGCACCCAAATTACCTCAAGAACATACAGATTCTTGGTACTGACAGCACAGTTTCTTCTCTTCCTTAGCTAAATCCTCCTTTATCTTTCCTCACAACACAGCACATTAATCTAAAACATCATATATTTTGTAAACTGCATAACGATTTCCCCTCCTGTGCTGATTCTTTGTTCTGGGACAGATTGAAGGCATTCATGTGCTGAGTTGTGCTAACAGCATATTCAAAAAAAGGAAGATTTCATTAGCATAGAAACTGAAATTCATCAGTTTCTAAGTAAATTTCACAAATTTGAAAGGCAAAAACTACATGAAGGTAAAGGAGTGGAGATGGAATAAAAGAACAAAGAGATCAAAATAAAAGCAAGCAGGCAGATGAACTAAACTTATGATCACTTATTGATCATATTGTGATTAAAATAGAATAGATTTTTTTCAGGTCTAGCCATGGGCATTTGGAATATATTTTCTTTAAAGTCAGTACAAAAGTTAAAAGGGAAGACGGGTGACTCTTGATTCTCCTGAATGCTTTATTCTGTGCTCCTGATATGTGAGAACCATGATGGGCTCTTGGGGCAAGAAGAAGATACTATCCTGTTTCAATTTGGGGCATTTATTCCCAGAGAATTAGTGTTGAAAGTAGGTGCTGAAATATTACCATTCTTTCACATCTGCAGAATCATTTCAAATTACTAGTGTGTGGGCGTAATCAGATGCAGAATCTACACAATATAGCAAATGTATATGAAATTATTTTTTTGAATTTTATTTTATTTTTTACTTATATAATGGGTCCTTATTAGTTATCTGTTTTATATATATTAGTGTATACATGTCAATCCCAATCTCCCAATTCATCCTGCCACGAACCACCCTCCAAAATTATTAATTAAGGTTAAGATTGACATTGCCTTAAGGAAAAAAATCAAATATTTGCTATTAAGATTTTTAGATTTCATGGGATTTGTTGCTGCTGTACAGAACTTTGTAAATATCTGGTCTAAGCCTTATTAGATGACAAGTTACAAGTCACATCCTTGGCAGTCTAAGCATGGAAAGGCTCTGATATTTGAACTTCCAGGCTCCCGCTCTTAGGAGAATAGCAGAAGCCAGTTAGCTTTGGAGGATGCCTATGTTTAGGGACAAGGAAGTAAATTTAAAATACTAGAAAATACTAGAAAAGAAATTATAAAAAGGTAAATACATCATTAAGGCATTCAAAGTTGAGGGGGAAATGTTTGAAAACATAATATTAAGCTCTATCGAATGCTGCAAAGATAAAAAAGAGGGCTAAACCTTTCTGTGGGTCATTTTTGCCACATTTTCGATTCTCTTATGGCAAGGACTTGTGCCTATTTTACCAGCTTTTAATTCTAGATTTTTCTTGCTTTAATGTCAAATGTGCCTTCTCATTTCCAGCCTCCCGTGTATGTTCAGCTGGCAGATTAATGTTTCTGAGTCAGTTTTTCACATTTCATCTTCCCCAAGTTCTCAGTGCTTTCACAGAGTATTTCTCAAAGTGTGTACCCAAGA
Organism: Tursiops truncatus; assembly: GCF_011762595.2. NCBI lineage: Eukaryota > Metazoa > Chordata > Mammalia > Artiodactyla > Delphinidae > Tursiops > Tursiops truncatus. The sequence continues at coordinate 8,489,438 of NC_047038.1, forward strand.
GCACTGGTATGAGAATCCCCCAACGTGTGGTCCTTGCTAAAAATTCAACTACCAGCCCTCCACTTTACCTAGTATATTAGATTAGGGGGTAGAGCCTCATGTCTTTTTTTTAATGATAACTCTCTAAAACCTTTCCTGATCTGTTCCTCCATTATAATTTGTATCACATTTCCTCTGTTCCTTGGGTCCATTATAATAATGCTGGGAAGATGGAAGGTCCAGTGAATCCCTGCTCCTGTACTCTTAGAGCCAATTCTAATTAATGTTACTCACCTGAAGTTGGAGATGCTAGGGGCAGCACATGAAACCCCTGGCAAAGCTGATATTCAGCAGCCTAAAAACTCTTTCATTTGTTAAGGCAAATACAAACTGAAAATAGGAGGCTTAATTCTGCCTGTTGAAAATAAAGGAAGAGACATCCGACTCCCTTTTCTTAAGGTATTTACTTTAGAAAACTTGTCATCATAAGTTCTTTGTCTCTTTGAAGCATACGGAAATCTTTTTAAAAGCTAAATTAACCCCTTGACAAATTTGCAACCCAGAAAGTGTCTTTCCCAAGGACCGTGTCTTTGTACTGGAACCATCAAAGAAGAGAGATCCTACGCCCCACTGTCTATGGGAAGACACGAGCCTAACATCAACAGGCACCTCCTTCCAAGTTGCACAACTACCTCTTACTATAACGATGTGAGGAGTTTATTTTTCCTTTGGATGAATTCAGTTAGTAAACAGAAACGGGCATCCAAATTACCAGGTGCATTGTGAGGAACTGTGTTTGACCAATGGTACTGCCAAATTCTTTTACTTGAGAACAACTTACTAGTTATCTTTTCTAACATCTTTATTGGAGTATAATTGCTTTACAATGGGGTGTTAGTTTCTGCTGTATAACAAAGTGAATCAGCTATATGTATACATATATCCCCATATCTCCTCCCTCTTGCATCTCCCTTCCACCCTCCTTGTCACACCCCCCTAGGTGGTCTCAAAGCACCGAGCTGATCTCCCTGTGCTATGTGGCTGCTTCCCACTAGCTATCTATTTTACATTTGGTAGTGTATATAAGTCCATGCCACTCTCTCACTTCGTCCCAGCTTACCCTTCCCCCTCCCCATGTCCTCAAGTCCATTCTCTACATCTGAGTCTTTATTCCTGTCCTTCCTGTCCCTAGGTTCTTCAGAACCACTTTTTTTTTTTTTTTTTAGATTCCATATATATGTGTTAGCATATGGTATTTGATTTTCTCTTTCTGACTTACCTCACTCTGTATGACAGACTCTAGGTCCGTCCACCTCACTACAAATAACTCAAGTTTCATTTCTTTTTCTGGCTGAGTAGTATTCCATTGTATACATGTGCCACGTCTTCTTTATCCATTCTTAAGAACACATATGTCATGGGTCCTATCTGCTGGCTTGGTGTGAGATTTCTTGGTTTTGGTAGTCTCTTAGTGGATTGCTTCTGATGTGCATTACATTCTGGTTTAATGCTTATTCAAAAACAAAGTTGTTTTCTTTTTTTTTACCTCTGTGGAGGTGTTTTCTAGGTTGTTTTGAGATATTGTTTTTAATGACATTTCCTCAACACATGATTAAAGAGAAAATCCTAGTGCCTATGTTAGTAAATTTAGCAGCAACAAAAAGCCAGTAGAGAAAGCCAAAAGTAGGAAAGGATAACAATAGAAATAAAGGCTTAAATGAATGAAATAGAAAATGAGTAAATGAATTTGAAAGACAAAAATATCCAAAAGTTCATTCTTTGGTATGAAGAATAGATAAATGTCTTTTTAAATTGATTAACAAAAAAGAAAGAAAAAGAAACAGAGACTAAAATAAAAATGTAACATATTCAAACATATGGAAGGCTATAAAATAATTTTAAAATATACATATATATATATATATATTTTTTTTTTTGGCCACATGTGGCTTGCAGGATCTTATTTTCCCCTACTAGGGATGAAACCCAAGCCCTGGAAGTAAAAGTACTGAGTCCCAACCACTGGACTGCCAGGGAATTCCCAGAAATATACTTTTTATTATGTGAAAATACATTTGCAATCTTAAGGATATTGACAATTTCTTTATGCATTTTTTTTTTTTTTTTTTTTTTTTTGTGGTACGCGGGCCTCTCACTCTTGTGGCCTCTCCCATTGCAGAGCACAGGTTCCGGACGCGCAGGCTCAGCGGCCATGGCTCACGGGCCCAGCCGCTCTGCGGCATATGGGATCTTCCCAGACCGGGGCACGAACCCGTGTCCCCTGCATCGGCAGGCGGACTCTCAACCACTGTGCCACCAGGGAAGCCCTCTTTATGCATTTTACACTTGCATTATATATTCCAAAAACAGAAATTCAAGGAGTAGCTTTTTCCTTCACAAATCAAGTAACTTTCTTAAATTAAGATACAGACATTAATTTAATGAACATCGACTCTCACTGTTGCATTTACACTTAATATTTCTAAGGCAGTCATCTAAAATGATACTTGCCTGGGAAGCTCAAGGCAAAATGGTTTACCTTCAGGCTCATTCAACATCACCCTATAGGCCTAATGCAAATTAGAATTCTGACTCTAGTTGAGCTTGGAACTTTGATTAGCCTGAGGGAATAAGGCAAAAGGAGAAGAAAGAAGGAAATATTTATTAAATATCAACTATGTAAAAACTGAAAAGTACAGAATTGAAGAGCAAAAAGAAAAAAGAAAAAAATAGGGGGTGGGAAGGATGTGTAGATATATATTCATTAAACAAATATTTATTGAGTACCTATTCTATATCTCATACTATTGCAAAGTAAATATGCAAGCTAACAACTATGCAAGTTTCAACAGAGATAGGGAAACTCTTGATGTGAATTGTACTGCCATATATGAGCTTCATGGCATATTTGCTATAGATGTGTTCAAAGCTGGTGATGGCTAGACCTTTGCCTAATGATTAACTCTTTGTCTACATCTTTCATAAAATGTCTCAGATTCCCTAGGTCAAAAAATCTACACAAACACTGGAATGTCATAGACCTGCATTTGTATTTCTCTTACTGCTATCTTTTCCCATTGTGTTTTGAAATTATTTGGATGAATATTAAATACTCTTTATTCATTTAATTTTTCAGTCCCTGAGAGTTGAGAACATCTTACTCATTTTATGAGTTTAATACTTACTGAGTAAATACACTATCATAAAACATTTGTCATTTTTATCTGATTGAGGTTTTACTTTTCAACCTGGAAACTCTGTGTATTGTCTCCATAGTATTCTATTTTTGAAAGGCTTCATTTAGGGCAAGGATACTAAAAATTACAAATTCTGAAATGGACAGATAGACTAAGACTTTTATCATTGTAACTGGACACCTCAGCCACTGGGACATCTATATTTTTTTCCTTCTAGCTCAGTTTCTAAAATCAAAATTTGCCTAAGGAAGCTACTTTCACAAATCAAAGTCCAAGTGTTATAAATTTCCAACTAGCACAAAAATTTGCAAGGGAAAAAGCGCACAATGGACAATGTTGTACATTAGTATGCAATGTTATAAGGAGAATGCACCACAGAAAACCCCAGCATTGTGCTGGTGTAGATCAGTCTCTTATTTTCTTTACAGTACACTTCAAAAAAATCTTCCAATTGCTCTGATATTCTCCCTTGAAGGCAAGCAATTCTTCAGGGTAAAGCTCATATCATTAGATAAGGGCTTTGATGTGAGCTTTTTATATCCTGCCAATTTGTCAATTTTTTCAGTACCAGAGTCTGTAAAATTGCACATTAGAAATGGCTAAAATTTGGCTCCAGAGAGATGCAACAAAATGAGACTATTATGCTTATTGCCTTCAGGGCAGATTCTGCTTTAGAGATCAACATGCTGTATATCACAGTAATGATGGGATTCAGGGTGTGGGCACTGGACAGAGTTCTATCCTGGAGTGATATTTCTGGATTTCTAGTTCCAGGTAAAGTTCACAGCATACTCTGTAGACTAATTTTTATCACTTCAATAAGAATCCACCAGCTGTAGTTCAGTACAGGACACGAAATGTTATTTATTATGATGACCACATCTTGTCATCACACTGCAGAATATGGCAAATTATGACCAAGATGGTCATTGTCTATATTTACCTTCATAGACTCGTAGATTCTTTAACAGCTATAATATGTTTAATTACATTCTTCCTCTTAAGAAAAATGAATGCAAATACAAAGTGCCAATGTTCTTAAGTAAGTCTCATGTATCAATAGATATGCCCTGTGTGCATAACCCTTAGAGTATAAATTTCACATTATTGCAACAAATAAACTGTTAACTCTTGGAAAATCACAGTGATACATTTTGTTCAGAAATTGTGTGCTTGTTATTTGATGTTTTTACTAAAAATTAGAGAGATGCATGTCTGTTATTAGCACTGACTCAATGGGATAATAAAATTATGATTGCAGTTGTCACAGCTAATTTATCCTATGCTAGAAGGTGTTAGAAGAGGGTATAGAACACATTGCAAGCTTGGAGGGGGAAAAGCAAAGATTATAGGGAAAAACCTCTTTTTACTTTCTTAAATGAAGAGGGAAGATGATTTTCTGGATTGTTGAGATACATGATAAAGAAATGCCAAGTGCTGTATCAAACACAATGATACATGTAATAATCATTTTTAAGAAAATGGGGATAAACTCAGGCCAATCTTGAAGACTTCTGATGTCATGAAATTTCTTCCCAGATTCCCTGGAGTCTGCTTACTTCTTTTCTACTTGTTTCATGCTATTTTCTACTTTCTTCACTCTGCTACAGCCACAGAAGACTTTTATCTGTTAGATCATGCCCCAGGACATTTGTGTTTATTTTTCTATTTATTCCTGAACTCTCTGCTACCTATATATTTGCAAGACCGGTCCCTTTTCTTCATTTGTGTCCCATCTAGAAATCTTTATTTCATCTAGAAATTCCACAATAAACAGTACGTCCTCTCCCACCCCAGGTGCACTCCATCTGATACCGTTGCAATGGACAAGGCAGACCGAGCCCCTTATTTCATGGAGCTTTTTATCATACTGAGGTAGAGACAATAGTGATCAAATGAATAAGAAAAATAATTTCAGACTTTTGTGCAAACTTTAAGAAGAATAAAGCAAGATAATACATTAGAGTTCAACAGTGACGGGAGGAGAGGGTGATCATATAATAAATACTATAATTTATAAAGGAACATTTTAAACATTAATATGCAAGTAGAATAATCTCTACATCACTCTAGAGTTTGGTGTATGACTTTTGAATAGAAGAATGATCAGATAGCCATCAGGCCATTTTGCTGTGTGCCCCACACCCTCAAATGTAAGTATCTGATTACCTTTTTAAAGTGTTGCTTAACGTCTCCCTTGAGGAAAGAATGGCTCTGGCTCTCAATATTTGGGGAATAGGAAAGGTAGAGGGACAGAGGTGAACCCAGCAAGGTGTATGTCAATTTCCAGTCATCCCTTTTTATAGCACTATGCTTCACACACACAACAAAGCATGTGGCTTCACCAAATGAAGAGTCAGTCTAGCTCTTTCTTCTGCAGAAAATACCAGTTCACTACTCCCTGCCTGAAATATAGAAGTTATAGAGGGACCAGCTTTTGTAGCCACTCTGCAGAATTACTTTTACTAAATTCCTCAAATTTCAGCCTCATTACCAGTTTCAAAATACCTCTGGCCCCATTGCTTTAAGTTCTGTTTGTGCCTTTCAGGAATCCGTTAGGGCTAACATAATTCTTTCTCAAGAACAATGATCTCTTTAGCCTACTGGGTTGTAGGTACCTAAACCCTGCTGTCAATCAGTCCTTCTCTAGCTGATATCCATCTTCCTTAAACTTTATTGACATTCATTGTCTGACCATGTCTCTTTTCTCATTCCCTTTGTTCTTGTAGGTTTAACAGTATCCTCTTTTATTTCTTAAAAAATTAATGCTCCTTTACTTTTGTTTTAATGGTGTGTGAAGGATAAGTCATAAATACATGTAGCTAATTTGCTCTGTTTCATAAACTTTGTTTTTTTAATAAACAATTAAAAACAGGATCATAATAAATTTCAAGAAAATAATATTTTCAGATGGAGACTAATTTATTATTTCCTTTGGCATCGTGATTTTCACATAAAAGTGAATACTTGCAAAAAATTTCACGTCTTATAAATAATCTTGAGTTTAAATTAATGGTTTTATGTGTTATAATTAAAGATGATTTTGTGTATATATTTACGTATAATTCCATTTATTTGATGAAATAAAAAAATTAAAGAGTGATTCTTAGTAACATTCTTAAAAAAGAATCATTTTCCAATCTATGAAGTAATATTAACATTAAAAATTTTGAACATACGCATTATACTTTTTCCCTAATTTTGAGCTATAATGTAGTTATCTCCTTTCAATGAAGTGACATAAATTCAAAACAGAAATACAGATATCTGAGTCATATCAAATAACAAGATATTTAGATATGAAACATTGGTGTGTCAGAGTGTTGTTTAGGGAAATAAAAATGCATGCCACTTTTTTTCATTATCCTCTATTAAACTGCTAAGTTTAAAATGTCATTTTTCTAAAATATATTTAAATTTAGACCTGTTATGTTAACTTCAAATTGGAGAAAAAGCTAAATATCATTAAACATGGTGATAAATACATGTTAAATATTTTAGTGACCTTGTTTATAAAAAGACATATTTAGGATTGAGTAGGAGTACTGGAATCTAGGAACAAAAATGCAAGAAAGAAACTGGCCTGGATATGACATCCCATGGCACATAAAGGACTAAACTTACAGAAATTATTAATACTACTATTTTAAAAATCAATATTTTAAGTATGTGATTAGTGGGTAGTGATTAGCTTATTCAATATATCTCACATTCTTATTAACCTCAATATAAATTACCCACATACAAAACTGAGAATTACAGAGAGATCATTTGTTTTGACTTTTCAAAACAAATAGAATTTTGACTAATGGGAATAATCAGTGACTAAGAACTGAAGTAATTGATTTGACACCAAATCTTTAAGATGCTTAATTTATTGATTTAATGTATTGTCTCTCCTAGCGCTGAACACATTGTTAGGCATTAAAGAAAGAAAAGTGACTAAGATGAACAGTTTCCCTGCTCTCCTGTAGGTTAGAAATCTATACATGTAGGTGATGATAACAAATTAAACCTCAATATTATTCTTGTAAATATTTAAAATTTCCTATCTGTAGTGAAGATAATTTCTTATATTATACCTCACAAGAATTATTATAAAATTATCATTATGAATTTCTTTTGAAAACTGGGAAAACTTGTTGAAATATCCAATTATTTAATATAATACACACTTTCATATATATGAAGTATGGCTACAAGAAAATGGGAACATTTTTAAAATAAAAAATCAAGATTTTAAAATCTAAGAGAGTATATTACCCCAAATGAGTCATCTTAAATAATATATAAATATTCTGATTAGCCTCCTTTGTTAGTCTGGGCTCCCAAGAAAACAGGTAAGCATGGGAGAAAATGGAACTGAACCAGGGAAGGAGAAAAAAATCAAAAATAAGGTGACAAATTAGTAAACTGGCCACAACTTCACAAAATCCCGCTCACATTAGGTCATGTAAGACATTTCCTGTGAGGCTGCATGAAATTCTCACATCTCCAAATATCTGGTTAGAAGCAGGAAGGGCAAGAAATTCATCTTCTGGCTCCCTCACGAATGAAAAATCTCACTGTAAGTGTCTCCACCAGGTGTTAACTTCCTCAATTTCTATGTTCTTCTTCTGACCCCTCTTGGCAGCTTTAGGGAAGTCAGAGCCTCCTCTGAGAGCTCTCTTCCAGCTGTGGTCCACACAGTGGTCTCTCTTGTTAATGGGTACCAGGTGTGGGTTCTCCTAGATCTGTAGAACCATGGTGAAATTGATGGCTGAATCTTTACACTGATGAGATGATCTACTCTGTGAGGAAACAGAGCATGTTGTCTAGAGAGGGGAGGCTGGAGGGAAGAGTAGGGGCCCAGTGGTTCTAGTTGGATGCAAATCAAAGTCCAGTATACCTTCCATATTTCCTCTCTCTCTCTTTTTGAAGAGTGTGACTCAGATGTTTCAGATATTTCTCTCTGGATTTAACCACAACACACTTTTGTGTATTTTTAACATTAAATCAGTTATCATAGTGAAAATTAACATCTATAATGACATTAACAAATTGATTGCAATTGAAAATGAAAAACATTTAAAAATGACACAGTAAAAAAACTAGTTGATTAGTTATAAAATTTCTAGTGTTTTAAAATACCTTTGCCTTCTAATTTTAACACACACACATACACACACACACGGATTCATTAAAAGGTAGTTATAATTTGATTGTGCATATCAAGTTATTTTTACTCCTTAGCAACAGGTGTATCATACAGATTTTTTTTTTGAAAAGTCTGCTTGCCCCAAATTTATTTCAATCTTTTTCACAAATATGTGAATAAGAGACTTTGGCTGCAGTATATATATATGAAATTATGTTAGTACTTTTCCTTAAAAAAATGACTATATCACTAAAATGAAAACTAACAATGTAATTTCCAGATTGTAACCTTATTTCTCAGGAATTTATGGCATGAGCATAAAACGTTTAACAAATAAACCTATGTTTTTCCTCAGATAACATACAAGTTGATTAATATCACTGTTCATCTATTGTCATCTTTCATATTTCATGTTACTTGTGTACTATTTAGCAACTTTCCACTGAAGTGCCCTAACGTGACGAATAGGAAATATATAGAGGCAAAATAATGTATTAATTAAGAATGGTTTTTATTTTTATTCTTGTCATTACATATTCTAGAAAAGAGATAAATTGGCAAAAGAAATATAAAGTAATTCTTAACATAGTTTTATAAAAACAAATAAAGAGAAATCCCATATTCCTTACTTAAATAAAGTTCATGAATAGAGGAGTTTTAGATAAATTAGGTAAATTATGGTAACTGATTGCAATTTATATAATAGACTAACAAACGTTTAGACAAAACACACGTTTTTTGTTAATAAATTTTGGTATTTGAACCTGTAAATGTTTTTTTTTTAACATCTTTATTGGAGTATAATTGCTTTACAATGGTGTGTTAATTTCAGCTTTATAACAAAGTGAATCACTATAAATATACATATATCCCCATATCTCCTCCCACTTGCGTCTCCCTCTCTATTCCACCCCTCTAGGTGGTCACAAAACATTAAGCTGATCTCCCTGTGCTATGCAGCTGCTTTTCACTAGCTATCTATTTTACGTTTGGTAGTGTATATAAGTCCCTGCCACTCTCTCACTTCGTCCCATCTTACCCTTCCCACTCCCTGTGTCCTCAAGTCCATTCTCTATGTCTACATCTTTATTTTTGTCCTGCTCCTACGTTCTTCACAGCTGTTTTTTTAAATTTAAGATTCCATATAAATGTGGTAGCATATGGTATTTGTTTTTCTCTTTCTGACTTACTTCACTCTGTATGACAGATTCTAGGTCCATCCACCTCATTACAAATAGCTCAATTTCGTTTCTTTTTATGGCTGAGTAATATTCCATTGTATATATGTGCCACAACTTCTTTATCCATTCACCTGTTGGTGGACACTTAGATTGCTTCCTTGTCCTAGCTATTGTAAATAGAGCTGCAATGAACATTGTGGTACATGACTTTTTTTGAATTATGGCTTTCTCAGGGTATATGCCCAGTAGTGGGATTGCTGGGTTGTATGGTACTTGTATTTTTAGTTTTTTAAGGAACCTCCATGCTGTTCTCCATAGTGGCTGTATCAATTTACATTCCCACCAAAGTGCAAGAGGGTTCCCTTTTCTCCACACCCACTCCAGCATTTATTGTTTGTAGAGTTTTTGGTGATGGCCATGCTGACCGGTGTGAGGTGACACCTCATTGTAGTTTTGATTTGCATTTCATGAATGATTAGTGATGTTGGGGATCTATTCATGTGTTTGTTGGCAATCTGTATATCTTCTGGGAGAAATGTCTATTTAGGTCTTCTGCCCATATTTGGATTGGGTTGTTTGCTTTTTTGATATTGAGCTGCAAGTGCTGCTTGTAAATTTTGGAGATTAATCCTTTGTCAGTTGCTTCATCTGCAAATATTTTTTCCCAGTCTGAGGATTGTCTTTTCGTCTTGTTTATGTTCTCCTTTGCTGTGCAAAACTTTTAAGTTTCTTTAGGTCCCATTTGTTTATTTTTGTTTTTATTTCTATTTCTCTAGGAGGTGGGTCAAAAAGGATCTTGCTGTGACTTATGTCATAGAGTGTTCTGGCTATGTTTTCCTCTAAGAGTCTTACACTGTCTGGCCTTACATTTAGGTCTTTAATCCATTTTGAGTTTATTTTTGTGTATTGAGTTAGGGAGTATTCTAAATGGATTCCTTTACATGTAGCTGTCCAGTTTTTCTAGCACCACTCATTTAAGAGGCTGTCTTTTCTCCATTGTATATTCTTGCATCTTTTATCAAAAATAAGGTAACCATATGTGCGTGGCTTTATTTCTGGGCTTTCTATCCTGTTCCATTAATCTATATTTCTGTTTTTGTGTTAGTACCATAGTGTCTTGATTACTGAAGTAATCTGTAGTATATTCTGAAGTCCAGGAGCCTGATTCCTCCAGCTCCGTTTTTCTTTCTCAAGATGCTTTGGCTATTCAGGGTCTTTTGTGTTTCCTGACAAATTGTGAATTTTTTTGCTCTAGTTCTGTGAAAAAGGCCATTGGTAATTTGATAGGGATTGCATTGAATCTGTAGATTGCTTTGGGTAGTATAGTCATTTTCACATTTTTCATTCCTCCAATCCAAGAACATGGTATATCTCTCCATCTGTTGGTATCATCTTCAATTTCTTTCATAAGTGTCTTATAGTTTTCTGCATACAGGTCTTTTTTCTCCTTAGTTAGGTTTATTCTTAGATATTTTTTTCTTCTTGTTGCAATGGTAAATGGGAGTGTTTTCTTAATTCCACTTTCAGATTTTTCATCATTAGTGTATAGGAATGCAAAAGATTACTGTGCATTAATTTTGTACCCTGCTACTTTACCAAATTCATTGATTAGCTCTAGTAGTTTTCTGGTAGCACCTTTAGGATTCTCTATGTATAATATCATGTAATCTGCAAACAGTGACAGCTTTACTTATTCTTTTCTGATTTGTATTCCACTTATTTATTTTTCTTCTCTGATTACTTTGGCTAAAACTTCCAAAATTATGTTGAATAATAGTGGTGAGAGTGGAAAACCTTGTCTGGTTCCTCATTTTAGAGGAAATGGTTTCAGATTTTCGCCATTGAGAATGATGTTGGCTGTGGGTTTGTCATATATAGCCTTTATTCTGTTGAGGTAAGCTCCCTTTATGCATACTTTCTGGAGGGTTTTTATGAAAAATTGGTGTTGAATTTTGTTGAAAGCTTTTTCTGCATCTATTGAGATGAACATATGATTCTTCTCCTTCAATTTGTTAATATTGTTTATCACAGTAATTGATTTGTGTATATTGAAGAAGCCTTGCATTCCTGGAATAAACCCCACTTGATCATGGTGTATGATCTTTTTAATGTGATGTTGGATTCTGTTGGCTAGCATTTTGTTGAGGACATTTGCATCTATGTTCATCAGTGATATTGGCCTGTAGTTTTCTTTCTTGGTGACATCTTTGTCTGGTTTTGGTATCAGGGTGATGGTGGCCTCAGAGAATGTGTTTGGGGGTGTTCCTCCCTCTGCAATATTTGGAAGAGTTTCAGAAGGATAGGTGTTAGCTCTTTTCTAAATGTTTGATAGAATTTGCCTGTGAAGCCATCTGGTCCTGGGCTTTTGTTTGTTGGAAGATTTTTAATCACAGTTTCAATTTCAGTGCTTGCAATTGGTCTGTTTATATTTTCTATTTCTTCCTGGTTCAGTCTAGGAAGGCTGTGCTTTTCTAAGAATTTGTCCATTTCTTCCAGGTTGTCCATTTTATTGGCATAAGTTGCTTGTAGTAATCTCTCATGATCCTTTGTATTTCTGCAATATCAGTTGTTACTTCTCCTTTTTTATTTTTAATTCTATGGATTTGAGTCTTCTCCCTTTTTTTCTTGATGAGTCTGGCTAATGGTTTATCAATTTTGTTTATCTTCTCAAAGAACCAGCTTTTATTTTTATTGATCTTTGCTATTGTTTCCTTCATTTCTATCACATTTTTTTCTGATCTGAACCTTATGATTTCTTTCCTTCTGCTAACTTTGGAGCTTTTTTGTTCTTCTTTCTCTTATTGCTTTAGGTATAAGATTAGGTTGTTTATTTGAGATGTTTCTTATTTCCTGAGGTAGTATTGTATTGGTATAAGCTTCCCTCTTAGAACTGCTTTTGCTTCATCCCATAGGTTTTGGGTGTTGTGTTTTCATTGTCATGTATTTCTAGGTATTTCTTGATTTCCTCTTTGATTTCTTCAGTGATATATTGGTTATTTAATAGTGTATTGTTTAGCCTCCATGTGTTTGTATTTCTTACAGCGTTTTCCTGTAATTGATATCTAGTCTCATAGCATTGTGGTAGGAAAAGATACTTGATATGACTTCAATTTTCTTAAATTTACAAAGGCTTGATATGTGACACAAGATATGATCTATCCTGTAGAATGTTCCATGAGCACTTGAGGAGAAAGTGTATTCTGTTCTTTTTGGATGGAATGTCCTATGAATATCAATTAAGTCCATCTTGTTTAATGTATCATTTAAAGCTTGTGTTTCCTTATTTATTTTCATTTTGGATGATCTGTCCATTGGTGAAAGTAGGGTGTTAAAGTCCCCCTACTATGATTGTGCTACTGTCGATTCCCCCTTTTATGGCTGTTAACATTTGCCTTATTTATAGAGGTGCTCCTATGTTGTGTGCATAAATAATTACAATTGTTGTATCTTCTTCTAGGATTGATCCCTTGATCATTATGTAGTGTCCTTCTTTGTCTCTTGTAATAGTCTTTATTTTAAAGTCTATTTTGCCTGATATGAGAATTGCTACTCCAGCTTTCTTTTGATTTCCATTTGCATGGAATATTTATTCCATCCCCTCACTTTCAGTCTGTATGTGTCCCTAGGTCTGAAATGGGTCTCTTGATGACAGCATATGTATGGGTCTTGGTTTGTATCCATTCAGCCAGTCTATATCTTTTGGTTGGAGCATTTAATCCATTTACAGATAAGATAATTATCGATATGTATGTTCCTATTACCATTTTCTTAATTGTTTGGGGTTTGTTATTGTAGGTGTTTTCCTTCCCTTGTGTTTCCTGCCTAGATAAATTCCTTTAGCATTTGTTGTAAAGCTGGCTTGGTGATGCTGAATTCTCTTACTTTTTGCTTATCTGTAAAGGTTTTAATTTCTCCATCAAATCTGAATGAAATCTTTGCTGGGTAGAGTACTCTTGGTTGTAGGTTTTTCCCTTTCATCACTTTAAATATGTCTTGCCATTCCTTTCTGGCTTGCAGAGTTTCTGCTGAAAGATCAGCTGCTAAGCTTATGGGGATTCCCTTGTGTGTTATTTGTTGTTTTTCTCAGTCCCTTTCTGTTTCTCTTCTTCTTCTGGGACACCTATAATTCGAATGTTGGTGCGTTTAAGGTTGTGTCCACAGGTCTCTGAGACTGTCCTCAATTCTTTTCATTCTTTTTTCTTATTCTGCTCTGCAGTAGTTACTTCCACTATTTTATCATCCAGGTCACTTATCCATTCTTCTGCCTCAGTTATTCTGCTATTTATTCCTTCTAGAGAATTTTTAATTTCATTTATTGGGTTGTTCATCACTGTTTGTTTGCTCTTTAGTTATAGGTCCTTGTTAAACTGTTCTTGTATTTTCTCTGTTCTATTTCCAAGATTTTGGATCATCTTTACTATCATTACTCTGAATTCTTTTTCAGGTAGACTGCCTATTTCCTCTTCATTTGCTTGGTCTGGTGGGGTTTTAACTTGCTCCTTCATCTGCTGTGTGTTTCTCTGTCTTCTCATTTTGCTTAACTTACTGTGTTTGGGGTCTCCTTTTTGCACGCTTTAGATTCATGGTTCCCATTGTTTTTGGTGTTTGCCCCCATTTGCTAACGTTTGTTCAGTGGGCTGTGTAAGCTTCCTGGTGGAGGGGACTGGTGCCTGTGTTCTAGAGGATGAGGCTGGATCTTGTCTTTCTGGTGGGCAGAACTGCATCTGGTGCTGTGTTTTGGTGTGTTGTGACCTTATTATGATTTGGGGCAGCCAGTCTGCTAATGGGTGGTGTTGTGTTCCTGTCTTGCTAATAGCTTGCTGGTCGTTGAGTGGAGCTGCATGTTAGTGTTGGGGTGGAGATCTCTAGGAGAGCTTTTGCCATTTGATATTACATGGACCTGGGAGGTCTCTGGTGGACCAATGTCCTGAACTCGGCTCTCCCACCTCAGAGGCACAGGCCTGACACCTGGCCGGAGCACCAAGACCCTGTCAGCTACATGGTTCAGAAAAAGGGGAGAAAAAAAGAAAGAAAGAAAGAAAAACAAAATAAAATGAAATAAAATAAAGTTATTAAAAAAATGTTAAAAATAAAAAAAGAAAAAAGAAAAAGAAAGAAAAGAGCAACCAAACCAAAAAACAAATCTACCAATGATAACAAGCAGTAAAAAGTAATCTAAAATACAAGGAAGCAAACAAAAAAAAAAAACGGACACACAGAACCCTAGGACAAATGGTAAAAGCAAAGCAATACAGACAAATTCACACAACGAAGCATACACATACACACTCAAATAAAGAGAAAAAGGAAACAAAATCTATGTATAAAAAAAAAGGGAGGGAGCAACCAAATCAATAAACAAATCTACCTATTATATAAACTCTAAATACTAAACTAAAATAAACATAAAACCAGAAACAAATTAGATGCAAAAAGCAAACTCCACATCTGCAGGTGTTCCAAAGTCACCACCTCAATTTTGGGATGATTCGTTGTCCATCCAGGTATTCCCGAAATGCAGGGTACGTCAAGTTGATTGTGGAGATTTAATCTGCTGCTCCTGAGGCTCCTGAGAGAAATTTCCCTTTCTCTTCTTTTTTTGCGCAGCTCCTGGAGTTCAGCGTTGGATTTGGTCTCGCCTCTACATGTAGGTCACCTGAGCGTGTCTGTTCCCCCCAGACAGGTCACGGTTAAAGTAACAACCGATTACTCTGTCTCTCTCAGGCCAGAGGGAGGGAGGGATTCGGGGCGAGCCTGTGGAATGCAGCGCGAGCCTGTGGAAGCAGAGGCCAGCATGATGTTGCAACAGCCTGAGGCGTACTGTGTATTCTTCCAGGGAAGTTGTCCCTGTATCACGGGACCCTGGCAATGGCAGGCTACACAGGCTCCCAGGAGGGGAGATATGGATTATGACCTGTTCTTGAACACAGGCTTCTCAGTGGCTGCAGTAGCAGCCTTAGCATTTCATGCCTGTCTCTGGAGTCCACGCTGGTAGCTTTGGTTTGCGCCCGTCTCTAGAGCTAGTTTAGGCAGTGCTCTGAATCCCCTCTCCTCTCGCATCTTGAAAAAATGGTCTCTTTCCTCTTAGGCAGGTCCAGACTTTTTCCTAGACCCCCTCCTGGCTAGCTGTGGTGCACTAGCCCCCTTGGGGCTGTGTTCATGCAGCCAACCCCAGTTCTCTCCCTGGGATCTGCCTCCAAAGACAGAGCCTCAGCTCCCAGACCCCACCTGCCCCGGCGGGTGAGCAGACAAGCGTCTCAGGCTAGTGAGTGCTGTTCGGCACTGATCCTCTGTGTGGGAATCTCTCCACTTTGCCCTCTGCACCCCTGTTTCTGCACTCTCCTCAGTGGCTCCGAAGCTTCCCCTCCCCCCCGCCACACCCCCATCTCCTCCAGTGAAGGGGCTTCCTAGTGTGTGGAAACCTTTCCTCCTTCACAGCTCCCTCCCAGAGGTGCAGGTCCCATCCCTATACTTTTGTCTCTGTTTTTTCTTTTTTCTTTTGCACTATCCAGGTATGTGGGGAGTTTCTTGCCTTTTGGGAAGTCTGAAGTCTTCTGCCAGCATTCAGTAGGTGTTCTGTAGGGGTTGTTCCACATGTAGATGTATTTCTGATTATTTGTGGGGTGAAGGTGATCACCACATCTTATTCCTCCACCATCTTGAAGGTCTCCCCTGAATCTGTAAACCTTAACTTTTTATTTTGAATTACACTTATTTAGAAAAAAAGGTAGTGCTCTTTTAATACCTGTACACCTGCTCCATTATTAACTGTTCAATCATGGTTTTCAAGTGTTCTATAGAGTAGCACTTTTATCTCTTTAGAGAAATCATGTAGTTGATATGTTCTGAATGTGAATATACGTTAGACTGTGATTCTCATCCTTCAAAATGAATAGCTTACTATCATGGTTACTGGGAGGGCTTCCAGAAGATAACCCTTGATTTTGTTTCCCCAACTCAAGCAGCTCTGTAGAGTCAACCCATTTTCTGTAATCCCACAGGGTCAGCTGAGATATCCAGTGAAACTGTATCACAGTTCAACTTTTCTAGCTGCTAATTTTTGCTTCCTTCTTTTTCCTTCACAGGATTTTATTCCAAAAGTACTCCCTAATAATCCTTCTGCCTCCATCTTAGAATCTGATTTCTTGGGGATTTCAACCAGTGACAGAATATCTGAAGAGCAATAAAGAGTTTCCAAGTATTTGAGCCTATAGCTTATATTGTAGATTAAATATGGCAGCAAATTTTTATGACTTGCCTTATTGAAAAGTACACTGTAATTCCCTTCTCTTTACTTCCTGGCAGGAGTTCATGAGTTGCTTGACCAACAGAATGTGAAAGTGGAAATGTTCTGGAACTTCGAAGGCTGGGTTATAAGAAGCCCTGTTGTTTTTACCTTAGTCTCTTAGAGCATTTTCTGAGAGTCTTAATCCATGAAATAAGTCTAATTATTCCAAGATTACTAAGCCTGAAATGATACATGTAGGTGCTTTGGTCAGTGGTTCCAGCTGTGCCCAGTCATCTGTGTTTTCCTGCCAAGGGGCCAGACATTTGAATGAAACCATCTTGGACACACCAGAAGAGACCATTGGCCAGCTAATATCTATCATTAAGTGACCTTGGTTGATGGTGCATGACACAAGAGAATCACACCATTGAACCCTCACCAGCACCCTAATTCTTTAAATTGTGATGCATAATAACGTATTTGTTGCTAAAAACCAATATATTTTTACACTATTATAGAGCAATAGAAAACAGAAATGGATATAGGTAGCAGAAGAAGGATGCTTTGTAAAAGAGACTTTAAAACCATATGAATTTGTCTGTGGGATCCAGCAGTGGGTGAAAGCTAAAAAGCTTGGAGGAAATTGTAAGGAAAGATGAGTATCTCAAGAAGACTGTTAGTGAAAGATGAAAAATTACCACAGATACTATTAGAAATGTTGATAGAAAAAGACAATTATTATTCATAGTAAAAAAAAAAATAGTTGAATCAAAAGCTAGATTTGGCAAAGGAGATATTCAGGTGGTAGGGATTACTGTACTAACTCGTTTCTTTTAGCTGTTTATGATAATATATGAATACATAAAGATGATATTAAAATTGAATCCTTCAATTTTAAGCAGAATTTGGAAGAGAGATAAATGAAATAGAACATAATAAATTTTATGAAGAAAAGATCTTCTTATTTTCAAAATTTCATATGGCAAAAAACTCTCAGAATAAGAAATAGACTCAAGTTAAAATCATGTCGAAGTGTTGCTTTAAAAACCCTTTATTGAGACCTTCAAGATGGCGGAAGAGTAAGAAGTGGAGATCACCTTCCTCCCCACAAATACATCAAAAATATATCTACATCTGGAACAATTGCTACAGAACACCTACTGAATGCTGGCAGAAGACCTCAGACTTCCCAAAAGGCAAGAAACTCCCCCACGTACCAGGGTAGGGCAAACGAAAAAACAGAGACAAAAGAATAGTGATGGAACCTGCACCAGTAGGAGGGAGCTGTGAAGGAGGAAAGTTTGCACACACTAGGAAGCCCCTTCATGGGCAGAGATGGGGGTTGGCGGGGGGGAAGTTTCGGAGCCGCTGAGGAGAGTGCAGCAAGAGGGGTGCGGAGGGCAAAGCAGAGAGATTCTCGCACAGAGCATCAGTGCCGATCAGCACTGACCAGCCCAAGAGGCTTGTCTGCTCACCCTCCGGGGCGGGCAGGGCTGGGAACTGAGACTCGGGCTTCGGAGGTCAGATCACAGGGAGAGGCCTGGGGTTGGCTGCCAGAACACAGCCAGAAGGGGCTAGTGCACCCCAGCTAGCCAGGAGGGAGCCCAGGAGAGTCTGACCTGCATAACAGGCAAGAGACCATTGTTTTGGGTGCGCAAGGACAGGGGATTCAGAGCATGGCCTAAACGAGCTCCAGAGATGGGTTCGAGCCGCGGCTATCAGCGCAGACACCAGAGACAGGCATGAAATGCTAAGGCTGCTGCTGCAGCCACCAAGAAGCCTGTGTGCAAGCCCAGGTCACTATCCACACCTTCCCACATGGGAGCCTGTGCAGCTTGCCAGAGCCAGGGTCCTGTGATCCAGGGACAACTTCCCCGAGAGAACACATGGCGTGCCTCAGGCTGGTGCAACATTCCGCTGACCTCCGCCGCCGCAGGTTCACCCCACATTCCGTACCGTCTCTACCCCCAGGCTGAGTGAGCCAGAGCCCCCGAATCAGCTGCTCCTTTAACCCCGTCCAGTCTGAGTGAAGAACAGATGCCCTCAAGGGACCTATATGCAGAGGCGGGTCCAAATCCAAAGCTGAACCTCAGGAAGTGTGCGAACAAAGAAGAGAAAGGGAAATCCCTCCCAGCAGCCTCAGGAGCAGCGGATTAAATCTCCACAATCAACTTGATGTGCCCTGCACCTGTGGAATACCTAAATAGACAACAAAACATCCAAATTGAGGCGGTGGACTTGGGAGCAATGATATTT
Organism: Tursiops truncatus; assembly: GCF_011762595.2. Classification (NCBI taxonomy): domain Eukaryota; kingdom Metazoa; phylum Chordata; class Mammalia; order Artiodactyla; family Delphinidae; genus Tursiops; species Tursiops truncatus. The sequence continues at coordinate 8,508,416 of NC_047038.1, forward strand.
TTTTTTTTCCTTTTTCTCTTTTTGTGATTGTGTATGTGTATGCTTCTGTGTGTAATTTTGTCTGTATAGCTTTGCTTTTACCATTTGTCCCAGGGTTCTGTCTGCCCATTTTTTTGTTCTTGTTTTTTTTTTTAGTATATTTTTTAGTGCTTCATAGCATTGGTGGATTTGTGTTTTGGTTTGGTTGCTCAATTCTTTCCTTCTTTGCTTCTTTTTGCTTATTAATTTTTAATAATTATTTTTATTTTAATAACATTTTATTTATTTATTTATCCCTTTTATTCTGAGCTGTGTGGATGACAAGATCTTGGTCCTCTGGACAGGGGTCAGGCATGTGCCTCTGAGGTGGGAAAGCCGAGTTCAGAATATTGGTCCACCAGACACCTCCCTATTCCATGTACTATCAAACAGCAAAAACTTCCCAGAGATCTCCATCTCAACTCCAAGACCCAGCTCCACTCAATTACCAGCAAATTGCAGTGCTGGACACCCTATGACAAACAACTAGCAAGATAGGAACACAACACAACCCACTAGCAGAAAGGCTACCTAAAATCATAATAAGGTCACAGACACGCCAAAACACACCACCAGACATGGACCTGCCCACCGGAAAGACAAGATCCAGCCTCATCCACCAGAACACAGGCAGTAATCACCTCCACAAGGAAGCCTACACAACCCACTGAACCAACATTAGCCACTGGGGGCAGACACCAAAAACAACGGGAACCATGAACCTGCAGCCTGCAAAAGGGAGACCACAAACACAGAAAGTTAAGCAAAATGAGAAGACAGAGAAACACACAGCAGATGAAGGAGCAAGGTAAAAACCCACCAGACCAAACAAATGAAGAGGAAATAGGCAGTCTACCTGAAAAAGAATTCAGAGTACTGATAGTAAACATGATCCAAAATCTTGGAAATAGAATGGAGAAAATAAAAGAAATGTTTAACAAGGACCTAGAAGAACTAAAGAACAAACAAACAATGATGAACAACCCAATAAATGAAATTAAAAATTCTCTAGAAGAAATCAACAGCAGAATAACTGAGGCAGAAGAATGGATAAGTGACCTGGATGATAAAATAGTGGAAATAACTGCTGAAGAGTAAAATAAAGAAAAAACAATGAAAAGAATTGAGGACAGTCTCAGATACTTGTGGGACACCTTAAATGCACCAACATTCGACTTATAGGTGTCCCAGAAGAAGAAGAGAAACAGAAAGGGACTGAGAAAATATTTGAAGAGATTATAGTTGAAAACTTCCCTATTATGGGAAAGCAAAGATTATGGGAAAGCAAAGAGTTAATCAAGTCCAGGAAGTGCGGAGAGTCCCATACAGGATAAATCCAAGGAGAAACACGCCAAGACACGTATTAATCAAACTATCAAAAATTAAATACAAGGAAAAAAATTTAAAAATTAAAAAAAAGGGAAAACAACAAATAACATACAAGGGAATCCCCATAAGCTTAACAGCTGATCTTTCAGCAGGAACTCTGCAAGCCAGAAAGCATTGGCAGGACATATTTAAAGTGATGAAAGCGAAAAACCTACAATCAACACTTCCCTACCCAGCAAGGATCTCATTCAGATTCAACAGAGAAATTAAAAGCTTTACAGACAAGCAAAAGCTAAGAGAATTCAGCACCACCAAACTAGCTTTATAACAAATGCTAAAGGAACTTCTCTAGGCACGAAACACAAGAGAAGGAAAAGTCCTACAATAACAAACCCCAAACAATTAAGAAAATGGCAGGAACATACATATCTATAATTACCTTAAATATAAGTGGATTAAATGTTCCAACCAAAAGGCATAGACTGGCTGAATGGATACAGAAACAAGCCCCATACATATGCTGTCTACGACAGACCCACTTCAGACCTAGGGACACATACAGACTGAAAGTGAAGAGATGGAAAAAGATATTGCATGCAAATGGAAATCAAAAGAAAGCTGGAGTAGCAGTTCTCATATCAGACGAAATACACTTTAAAATAAAGAATATTAAAAGAGACAAAGATGGACACTACATAATGATCAAGGGATCAATCCAAGAAGAAGATATAATAATTGTAAATTTTCATGCACCCAACATAGGGACACCTCAATACATAGGGCAAATGCTAACAGCCATAAACGGGGAAATCGACAGTAACACAAACATAGTAGGGGTCTTTAACACCCAAATTTCACCAATGGACAGATCATCCAAAATGAAAATAAGGAAACACAAGCTCTAAATGATACATTAACCAAGATGGACTTAATTGATATTTATAGGCCATTCCATCCAAAAAAAAGATACACTTTCTTCTCACATGCTCATGTAACATTGTCCAGGATAGATCATAACTTGTGTCATGAATCAAGCCTTGGTAAGTTTAAGAAAACTGAAATCGTATCAAGTACCTTGTCCTACTACAATGCTTTGAGACCATATATCAATTACAGGAAAAAATCTGTAAAAAATACAAACACATGGAGGTGAAACAATACACTAATAAATAACCAAGATATCACTGAAGAAATCAAAGAGGAAATAAAAAAATACTGAGAAACAAATTACAACAAAAACACAATGATCCAAAATCAATGGGATTCAGCAAAAGCAGGTCTAAGAGGGACGTTTATAGCAATACAATCCTACCTCAAGACACAAGAAACATGTCAAATAAAACTTAACCTTACACCTAAAGCCATTAGAGAGAGAAGAACAGAAAAACCCCAAAGTTATCAGAAGAAATCATAAAGATCAGATCAGAAATAAATGAAAGAGAAATGAAGTAAATGATAGCAAAGGTCAATTAAACTAAAAGCTGGGTCTTTGAGAAGATAAACAAAATGGATAAACCATTAGCCAGACTCATCAAGAAAAAAAAGGAGAAGACTCAAATCAATAGAATTAGAAATGAAAAAGGAGAAGTAACAACTGACACTGCAGAAATACAAAAGATCATGAGAGATAACTACAAGCACCTCTATGCCAATAAAATGGACAACCTGGAAGGAATGGACAAATTCTTAGAAATGCACAACCTGCCAAGACTGAATCAGGAAGAAATAGAAAATATGAATAGACCAATCACAAGCACTGAAATTGAAACTGTCATTAAAAGTCTTCCAACAAACAAAAGCCCAAGACCAGATGGTTTCACAGGGGAATTCTATCAAACATTTAGAGAAGAGCTAACTACTATCCTTCTCAAACTCTTCCAAAATATAGCAGAGGTAGGAACACTCCCAAACTCATTCTATGGGGCCACCATCACCCTGATACCAAAACCAGAAAAAGATGTCACAAAGAAAGAAATCTACAGGCTAATATCACTGATGAACATAGATGCAAATATCCTCAACAAAATACTAACAAACAGAATCCAACAGCACATTGAGAGGATCATACACCAGGATCAAGTGTGGTTTACCCCAGGAATGCCAGGATTCTTCAATACATGCAAATCAATCATGGGATACACCCTACTAACAAACTGAAGAATAAAAACCATATGATCATCTCAATAGATGCAGGAAAAGCTTCCGAAAAAATTCAACACCCATTTATGATAAAAACCCTCCAGAAGTATGTGTAGAGGGAACCTACCTTAACATAATAAAGGCCATATATGACAAACCCACAGCCAACATCGTCCTCAATGGTGAAAAACTGAAACCATTTCCACTAAGATCAGGAACAAGACAAGGCTGCCCACTCTCACAACTATTATTCAACATTGTTTTGGAAGTTTTAGCCACAACTATCAGAGAGAAAATGAAATAAAAGGAATCTAAATCAGAGAAGAATAAGTAAATCTGTCACAGTTTGCAGATGACATGATACTACACATAGAGAATCCTAAAGATGTTACCAGAAAACTACTAGAACCAATCAATGAATTTGGTAAAGTAGCAGGATATAAAATTAATGCACAGAAAACTCTGGCATTCCTATACACTAATGATAAAAAATCTGAAAGTGAAATTAAGAAAACAGTCCCATTTACCATTGCAACAAAAAGAATAAAATACCTAGGAATAAACCTACCTCAGGAGACAAAAGACCTGTATACATAAAACTATAAAACACTCATGAAAGAAATTAAAGATGATACAAACAGATGGAGAGATATACCATGTTCTTGGATTGGAAGACTCAACATTGTGAAATGACTATACTACCCAAAGCAATCTACAGATTCAAAGCAATCCCTATTAAACTACCACTGGCATTTTTCATAGAACTAGAAGAAAAAAATTCACAATTTGTATGGAAACACAAAAGACCCGAATAGCCAAATCAAACTTGAGAAAGAAAAACGGAGCTTCAGGAATCAGGCTCCCAGACTTCAGAATATACTACAAAGCTACAGTAATCAAGACAGTATGGTACTGGCACAAAAACAGATATATAGATCAATGGAACAAGATAGAAAGCCCAGACATAAACCCATACACATATGGTCACCTTATCTTTGATATAGGAGGCACAAATATACAATGTAGAAAAGACTGCCTCTTCAATAAGTGGTGCTGGGAAAACTGGACAGCTACATGTAAAAGAATGAAATTAGAACACACCCTAACCCCATACACAAAAATAAACTCAAAATGGATTAAAGACCTAAATATAAGGCCAGAGACTATAAAAGTCTTAGAGGAAAACATAGGCAGAACACTGTATGACATAAATCACAGCAAGATCTTATTTGACCCACCTCCTAGAGAAATGGAAATGAAAACAAAAATAAACAAATGGGATTTAATGAAACTTAAAAGCTTTTGCACAGCAAAGTAAACCATAAACAAGATGAAAAGACAACCCTGAGAATGGGAGAAAATATTTTCAAATGAAGCAACTAACAAAGGATTAATGTCCAAAATTTACAAGCAGCTCATGCAGTTCAATATCAAAAAAAAACAACCCAATCCAAAAATGGTCAGAAGACCTAAAAAGACATTTCTCCCAATAAGATATACAGATTACCAACAAACACGTGAAAGGATGGTCAACATCACTAATCATTAGAGAAATGCAAATCAAAACTACAGTGTGGTATCACCTCACACCGGTCAGAATGGCCATCATCCAAAAATCTACAAAACAATAAATGCTGGAGAGGGTGTGGAGAAAAGGGAACCCTCTTGCACTGTTGTTGGGAATGTAGATTGATACAGCCACTATGGAGAACTGTATGGAGGTTCCTTAAAAAACTAAAAATAGAACTACCATATGACCCAGTAATCCCTCTATTGTGCACATACCCTGAGAAAACCATAATTCAAAAAGGGTCATGTACCACAATGCTCATTGCAGCTCTATTTACAATAGCCAGGACATGGAAGCAACCTAAGTGTCCATCGACAGATGAATGGATAAAGGAGATGTGACACATATATACAATGAAATATTAGCCATAAAGGGAAATGAAATTGAGTTATTTGCAGTGAGGTGGATGGACCTAGAATCTGTCATACAGAGTGAAGTCAGAAAGAAAAACAAATACTGTATGCTAACACATATATATGGAATTAAAAAAAAGAAAAAAAAGGTTATGAAGAACCTAGGGACAGGACCGGAAGAAAGACACAGACATACTAGAGAATGGACTTGAGGACTTGGGGAGGGGGAAGGGTAAGCTGTGACAAAGTGAGAGAGTGGCATGGACATATATACACTACCAAATATAAAATCAATAGCTAGTGGGAATCAGTCGCATAGCACAGGGAGATCAGCTCGGTGCTTTGTGAACACCTAGAGGGGTGGGATAGGGAGAGTTGGAGGGAGGGAGATGCAAGAGGGAAGAGATATGGGGATATATGTATATGTATAGCTGATGCACTTTGTTATAAAGCAGAAACTAACACACCATTTTAATTATACTCCAATAAAGATATTAAAAAAACACTTTATTAAGACCTCAAAAAATATAAAAGAATATAGACCCTATACACAAACAAAAAACTCTTTAGAAAGTATTTTAAGGTCATTGTCCCACAATAGTCTAATTCTTAGTCTTATCTAAACACCTATATCAAAGAGATATGTGGATGTGTCACTGTCTAATGAATGGACTCCAACAAGATTCAGAGTAATCCTACATATTTTTAAGAGCATTGTATTGTCAAAAGTACCATCAATTTTTACTGAGTTGGAGACATTTTAAAGTTAAAAGCAGCACTGAGGCTCCCAAACATCTAAAGACAGGAAATGATCTAAGAGGTCTACTCAGCTGCAAATATGAGTTATTTCTTTTAGAAAAATTAAAGATTATCTTAGAAAACAGAACATAGAGCAGTAACAATAGAGCCAAAAAACTTGAAGAATTATTCCAAGAGTGCCTTAATAAAGTGACTGGCAACACGTGCCCAACAGAATTTCAGAATTGCTGTGCATCTGTGACTGCTGTATGCCTACTGCTCCCCTGCTTTTGAATCAGATGTAAATGGAAGTTATCCTTTCATGTGTCATAATTGTATATTGTGGTCAAAGATGCAACTGGAGAAGGGGTGTAGGTAATTGGTCTCTTTACTTCAAAGGTCTGAGAATTAAGAGGAATTGTACTTGAGGAACTGTGCCCATAGATACTCTCATCTGTATCTGGACCTAGACCTGATTTAGATGCTTAGATATAGGACTTTGAGCAAATGCTATAATAGAATGAAAGACTCTGTGCCTTGTAAGAGGTGAAGTTTGCATGTGACAGAAATGTAAATATATTATGTAAATGTAAAAATATTATGCTGGGCATATTATGCTGGGTTAATGGTAACCCCAAATTTTGATAATCTTCCCACTGAGAGGTGGAGTCTCATTCTTCTCCCCTTGAATCTCATTTCTCATTTGAGATTTGTTTTCCCCAATAAATACTGCAGATATTATGTTTTGGAACTTCAAGGCATATGTCTTAAGAAGCTTTGCAAGTTCCAAATGGATTTCTTGACACTCTCAGCCTCAGATAAAAATAGATGTCCAACTACCCTGAGAGTGCCATGTAGGAATTCGCATGCTTAGATACATGTCTAAATTATCCATCAATAGTTCTAGCTGAGCTAAGAATAATATTCATATATCTAAGGAAGTTTCCTATATACATGTATATATAGGAAGGAGACCTCCTTAGAATTCCAGGTCAGACCATTAGCTGGCTAGCCTTCACTGTGTGACTTTCATTGCTGACACATGGAACAAGAGACTCATCCAGCAGAGCTTTGCCCATATTCCTGACTCACGACTCCAAATTGTGACAGATAATAGAACTGTTGTTGCTTTCAAGTACTAAATTTTGGGGTAGTTGATCATCCAGACACAGAGTATTAGAAAAGCTTAGAATAATAACAACTTTATTTGGCCTTTTAAATTTCTAATTGCTCCTACAGTACATGTAATAGTACCTGTATTTATATATAATACTCAAATTAAAAGTCAATACATGTATCTTATACCCCATTTTAAAACTATAGTAAAATTTAGCTTGATAAATTTAAAATAAAAAATTTGACAAAAAGCAGAAAAGAAGAATGGAAAATTAAGTACTGATGATTTAATAGAAGAGCTATATAAAAATTGATAGAGAAATAATTTAAAGGCGATAAGAATGAACTTAATTAGGGAATAATATCTACCTTATCTTACACAGAATGCCTAATTTATGTGTTACTTTGTAATAGTGGAAACATCCGGGTATAGCTAGAGAATGCATGTTAATTCAGGTCAAAGGAGTTACATACTCATATAGAAATGGAGAATAATTAAGTAAGTATTTTTAAGCAAAGGTCATTGGTCAGTGTGTGCTAAAGAATATTAATCAGATGATGCTCTTTAGTGTGAGTTACCACAGAAAGAACATAAATGTACAGAAATAATTTTAAAATTACTACAATAAGTCAGGCAATTGATTGTAAATATCTCAACCAATGGAAATGGAAAGTCTGAAGCCTTTGACATAAATTATTTGAGTGTATCTTCATAGGTCCCAGTGACTGAATGAAGGTAATGACGTTTTGAACTTGAGTCATCCAATGGAAGGTGATACCCTTATCAGATTTTGAAAGTAAGTGATGAGAGAAAATTTTGGGAAACACGAAATACTTAACTTCTCTTTTTCTCTCAAATATGATAAATTGTTTTTGTCTTTGTATGTTTCCTATTCTAAAGTTATCTATATTTAATAACTTGAAAAATAAATCATACAATTTAAATGATTTGAAATTAGTAGTATAATTTGAAAATTGTGAAATTTCTTTTATAAGAAATACTTTCCTAGTTTTATTTTGGGTTTTAAAAATCCTTTGAATATTTATATATATGCACTTTCATGAATGTGTACACCTCTTACTGGCTAAAATTACTGATATTTATACTTTGCAGACTAATTGCTCCTCTGAAGTCATAGGAAAACCATGTACAAACGGCTTTTCATTAAGTCCTATAAAGAAGCTGCAGCTTTGCCATTACTGATGAGATATTTAACAAAAATCCCTGACAAATAATATCTCTTTTTTCATTCCTTTGTATTTATGTGGCATCTTATTGATTCAAACCTCACAATATTTACTGCACATCTGTTTTACATTTCCAAATACACAGAGTACTGCTTCATTCAAAGTGCTAGTCTTTACATTCTTTCTGCCTGATGCCATTACTGCATTTAAGAAGAGGATAGAAATCTAGTTGAATGGGTAACAAGAAAACAAGTGCATCCACAGCTGTATAATACTTAAACTTTATAATACATACAAAAACAAGTGCATCCACAGCTGTATAATACTTAAACTTTATAATACATACAAATAGAATTCTCAAGCCCCTGCAGGATGCCTAAACACCTGGTAGATGAAATGGAAATGCAAAGTAGCTTAAATATTTTAATTCGTTTTGCTCAGAGAATCAGAATATGTAACTATATTATACAGTCATAAACTGAATATATGGGCTGCATAAGATATCTCCTCCTAAAATGTTCTTCAATAAATGGTGCCAGAGCAGTTTTAAATACCTGTCAACCTAAATTTGGTGGAGCTTATCAAGATGTGTTTAGTGACTGCAATCCATGCCTGTAGTGGACTGATACAAAAGGTTTTTTCTTTCTTCTTTTTCTTCTGTTAGAATAAAAATCTCAAGGACAATATGTTTGACAGAGGAATTTCAAGGAGTATATACATATATTATTTGAGGGACTGGTTTTCAGAAGGCATTCTGGGAACTATCTACACTATCAGTTTGTTTTGCAAGGGGAAGATAATGGTAACCATGTCATTAAATTTTTCTCTTTTCTTTCTCTGCATCAAATATTCTAAAAGCAGATATTGGGTGGAATGTTATCCTATAAACCCAAAGCTTGTTATCTGCTACACTCATGTTGTTAATCTGTCTTCAGTGTGTTCTATTCATCTACTATACATTTCTACAAAATCCTTCCTTCCATGAAAACCAAAATAAACAACAAATAAGAGACAGGGCTAAATAGCCAACTGTGTCCCACAGAAGAAGCTAGAGTCCATGTCTATATCTTTGGCTTCAACCCAATGGCAACCATTGGCACCAATAATCCAGCTGTTAGAAATACGACTGCAGTTTCTTTTGAAATGTTATGGCCTAACATCTACTAATCTAGGAATATATAAACACCTGTCTTTTTTATTCCACATGCTATGTACAAACAAAACAAAACAAAAAATAGATTAGTCTCTCAAAACGTAGTAAATATATATTTTTATGCTACAGGTGATACTAATGTATACATTATTATACACGATTAAACAATGTTTGCACATATGTTTTTATGTAAGGTATGTATTAACAAATGCATGTAAAATATATACCTAAGAAAATAAAACAAACATTCTAATTTATTTTTCTGCAAATCTAGTAGATTATCATGCATAGGATTTCTTTGGAAATCATTGCCCAATCAACCACAGCCTTTCCTTGGGGAAGTCACGATATATGAGATCATGATAAATTCACGATCTACTGGCTGGCAATTGGACAGATCAGAAAGAGAGAAGTCTTGCTTTTTTTATTGTGTTTGTAATGAAAAGATTTTCTTGCCATATAAGATTAAAATCCCCAATAAAATTACCCACAAAAATGGTTTTGCTTTTATTTTGGACCATCTGGTGACTTAATCATTATGTGTATTATTTTGTGTGAAAATGTATTTAGAAGTTTACGTATTAGAATCACAAACAAATATTTGGAATACGGTATCCTTTAAATCTGATATTTGTCTGTTAAAATAAACATATCTCTTATGCATCAAGATTGTTCAGTCCACATCCCTAAATTTGTCAGAAGAAATGAACCATATAATTATGATACTTTTTAATATTAAATTTAATTTTTGAATTGTCAAAATATTACCACTTTTGATTAAAACTATGCTAAAATATATGTCACTTTTCCTACATTCTCAAAGAGTTTTAAATAACGAATAATATTCAATCATGACTTTAGAGACTATTCATATGTAGGGTTAAATAGGGTAATTTTGCCATTTTGACTATTCCTTAAACAATACTTTTGCATAATGTTTAGAGACTCCTCATTACTCTGTGTCCATAACATTACAGGAACTTAGGAAATAATTGAAGAGTGAATGAATAAATTAAGAAGCTTCATATAAAAAAATTATTTAATTAATTTTTCTGAAGGTGCAGAGCCAGCCACGGAGGGCAAAAAGTATGAAAGAGGGAAAGAATGAGTGCGTTTCTTGGTCAGAATTTGAGTTTACTTCAGCCAGCGTTTCTAATTTTTTCCTTCTTGATTCAGGTTAACTAAAACAATAAAACAAACAAACAAAAAATTGCCAGAGACAAAGTTTATGAGGCATTACTTTACCTGGGGTACAAGTACAACCCTAGGGAAGCAAAATTAAATTAAAAAGGAAAGTGAGGCAGGGAAAGGAGAAAAAGCTGGTTCAATGACACAAACCACCCCTAGAAAGCCCCTATGAAGCCACAACATTTTAGAAAAGTTGGTGAAAATAGTAGGAATGAGAATTTTTTTCTCCTAGCTCTTTTCCAATCTCCTGCTCCTAAATGTGTCTCAGGGGGAATTAATTTCCCAACAATTCTGCATGACGTTAACAGGCGCGTCTGGACAGAATCTGAACAAAGCCAGAGTTTCTGTCTTACTAGGAAAGTCAGATCTAGGTTGGAAGCTACTGTTCTCCTACTGGGAAAGCCTCAGTGGATGTCAAGGCAAAGCCATACACTCCCTCCTAGGGAAAGTTAAACAACTGGCAGTGTTCAGTGATGAGGCAACACATGTGGCAGCCAGATTTTACTGCCACAGAACACAGTGCAGACCATCATGGCAGCATTGCCATCGAGGAAGCAGCACAGGTGGCTGAGGCCAGGGTGGGCAATTGGGGCCGAGATTTGGGAGACACATAAATTGTTTCCGGACTACTCTACCTTCTTAAACCCTGGAGACTGCTCTTTATATTTCTGATTAATTTCTGTCTCTTTCATCCTTGATGTTTTGAGTTTGGACTTTGAATGTTCCAGAAAATCAAGCAAAGTAATAAATATCAGTTATTGAGCCAATAACATGTGATGAATACTAATATGTTTATTAAATCACCACCACAAGCCCCCAACAGGTAGTTTTTATGCCATATTAAAGAAATGTGACTGCGACATAAGAATTTAAATAATATGCTCAAGGTTAATAGTTTTGTAATTTGTGACACCAAAATGTATACCCAGAACTTCTGAATAAAAGGAAAAGTCATGTTTTACAATTCTATACCGATATATCAAGAGTTGTTTTTGGTGTAATGCTTTTGAGCCATCTTAAGTAAGAAAGAAATTGCTTAAAATCACCAGCCTTAGATCTTAGATGTAAGTATATTTAGCTTCAGATACAATTTTAATAAGTTGTATGGTAGATCTACTCATAATGGCATCAACAAATAGAATGTTATCTTATAAATAAAGGGAGGGGGCAGATTTTCTAGTAATTGCCCAAGCTCAAGAGGAAAAGCCAGAATTAAGAGAGAGTCCCTAATCAGTGTTTGGTGTTTGATGTTGTCTATATTCCATACTAATACTATTAAGATGCTTTCCGTGAGAAATGATGAGATGTATTTCAATTTTAATTCTTTCAGTTATAGTATTATGTCATAATTGTGAAGGTGATATTAGGTTGTTTTCATAAAATAGTTTGAGAACATTTTATTCTCAAATAGCTTTCTTATTTAACAATGTCTTATGAACCATCACAATGATGAAAACAATCACCAGCAGCACAACAGAACCCATGTACTTATGAATCTATGTTTGCGTGTTTGTATTTCAAGCTGAGAAGAACCCAAGAATAAACCCATTATAAAGCAGGCCATTTGAGTGATAAAGCAGATGTGTACTTTGCCCTAGATTGGGACAAGTCTCTGGAATCAGTAGTCACTGGCCCTCCATATTGCAAAATTCTAAGAGAGGATTTTCAGGGATGCAGTACTTATGGAATACAACCTGAATAACAGTAACTGCCATACCTTCTATGATTACGTCCAGAGTAACTGCTTAAAAGAGCAGAAAGTGTCCAAAATTATAAATTTTATTCTAATAACTGGTTCAATTTTATGCATCTATTTTGTTAAGTGAAACACACATTTCCAGTAACATTCAAGCAATTGAAGACAGTATGTATTTCTGACAAAGTGATTATTAGTTATTCAATATCCTAAAAAGCAAAGAAAATAAGAATTGTGGCAGTGAAAATTTAGCTCCTTGACTTACAGTCTTTTTAACGAAAAGATAATTTTCAAAACAGTTAACGATGAAAGAAGTGTAAGCAAGTAACACAAGTTACTGAAAAGCTCATCTCTGCATCAGTATGAGTCTTTCTTCCCAAGTAAACAGAAAACATCCACACCTCTGTCAGCTTACTTAAGCACAGTACTGGAAACTCCTTGTTAGCTGAACATAACTGAAATTTTTCTTCGTTTAAATTCAAAATTAACTAACTGTATAGAACACTAGCAATCCAAACATATTTGTGTGTGTGTGTGTGTGTGTGTGTGTGTGTGTGTGTGTGTGTGTGTTACGCGGACCTCTCACAGTTGTGGCCTCTCCCGTTGCGGAGCACAGGCTCCGGACGCGCAGGCTCAGCGGCCATTGCTCACAGGCCCAGCCGCTCCGCGGCATGTGGGATCTTCCCGGACCGGGGCACGAACCCGTGTCCCCTGCATCGGCAGGCAGACTCTCAACCACTGCGCCACCAGGGAAGCCCCAAATATATTTTTATATCCCTTTTAAAGGCACAGTTCTGTATTTTATTAATGTTCAAATAAAATTCTGATTTTCAACACAAACTAATACTGCCTTTCTCATAATAAACCCTTGAGAATCAAACTGCATTTAATCCTCAAAAAACTCAGTGTGTTTATTGTGAATTAATGCAATGACCCCAACCTCTGACTGAAGACTCTCTACTGGCAGGGATGAAAATTATTAATACAAACACTCAAAATTACTGTTAGAACTGCTTTGCTGGCACACATATTCAGAAATCTAATGATATTCTGGGGACATTGGGCATGTATATGTTTCTACCTCATGCAAAGCTAGACCAAGAGTGAATAGTATATGATTTCATCACAGTTATGGCTAAGATATTTAGCATTAATTTGAGAAAGATAATTTTCTGTATTATGTATACAGAAAAAAAAAGTAATTCTATACTTCAGTTTCAGGAATACAGCATCAAAAAAGCATAAGAATATATTGAGTGCTGAATTATAATTACTGATTATCCTGTAATTAAAGTTAAATTGTTAAACACCTGTTTGAATAGACACTATATGAAATTATTATCAGCTCTTTGAATTTTAAATGGAAAATATAATAAATGAAACCAAATATAGATTGCCCCCCTATGGATAAAAATGTTTTTCATCTGCTACAGATTGGTTGATACAAATATAAATTAGAAGGCATTCTAGTCATCATGTAATGCTCACAAAATAAGATTAAATATTGCCAGATTATTATTTTTTAAATTCAATTACTCAAAGATAAGTACCAAGAAAGCTAAAAAGAATCATTACCTCATAAGTATTTCAAATTCAATATTTTCAACAAGTATATAAAGTGTTAGGAATTTTATAACAGCAGAAAAGTAATGAAATGGAAATTAAAGTGGACTTGTATACATACTGTTAAGAAGTTTTTGATGTTTAAATTCCAGAGGAGATAAAGTGAGTTTGCTATGTTTTTGCTTCTTTATTTCTGACTGTTTTACAAAGCTAAAATGTATGTTATTTTAATTTTTGACATAAATTTGTACCTTACCTATTAAAAACAGAATATTAAGTTTGAAAAATAATTAGGTATTTTTATCTTCATTCATTAAATTGACATTTAAACATTTCCTCAATTAACTTTAAGTTCTGACAATGTACTTTGTACTTTATGTGGCTCTCTAAGGAGGAGCTTGGTTAGGAATGTTATGCTCATGCTTGAATATTTAATCTGCAGAAATATTTGAAGCCCTTGAGTCAATGAGGATATTCTAGTGAAACATACTGTTTTGAAACAGAGAAAATGTTGGTTAACTTTTTCAGAATGAAAATATCAAGTACAAAATATTTGTAGATATCTCTGTCCAAATGTACCTTGAAATTCCATAATGACCTAAGACCAAATACCTAAAGGGTTTTATTCAATTTCTTTTCTCTTGTGCTGAAGTATACCACTCCCATAGCTTGACAGCATGCAGTCTTAAATATGAGGGAAGACAAAATAAATGGCACAAAGTTATTAAGATTTTAGTTTTGTTTACTTGTTAGAAGAAGACAAATCATATAAAAGCTTTAGTTGGTAGAACTAATGAAATTAAACTAACCATTATATGTAGATATCTTGGACGTTCTCTAAATTACACATGATGTAGATAAAAAAATCATTATTTTTTATCAATATTATCCAAGTTATTCACCCTCTATAAGTAACAGGCATCAACACATAATGCAATATATAAATACACAAAGTAGACAGAATGCTGGAGAACAGAGTATGTGCTGGAAAGATGTAGAATTTGGAGATAATTTTGGAAAAGATACAGGAATGTTAAATCCAACTTACCCTTCCTGTGGGTCATACTGAAATGAAAACTGGCAGAAAGCAGCCTTTTATGCTTATGGAAAGTGAGAGTGGTGGTGAAGCAGGTGAGACAGTTTCCAACTAATTCACAATTTTATTTACATAAAGGTTTTGAGTTAGGTTCTTGAAATTAGCTATAGATTTGAATGCTTGACAAACTTGGCAGACTTTAAGACTTACCTAACCTCTACACAGCAGTTTTTTCATCTGCTACATCAGATGTTTGTCACAAGCAATCTACTTGGCATGCATCACACATTTATTTAACAAATAATAGATAAATGAACACCATGTGCCAAATATTCAACTAGACATTGGGGAATAAAGTGGTAAAGAAAACCAGATGAATATGTATGCCTCCCATGTAATAGGAATTCATGAAATATTGGTTACATCGTTTCTGTGTTTATATTCAATAACTAGCTATTTTTCTTAATTCTAAAATTTCTTTTAGGAATATTGCTTATAAAAATAAAGTAGTGAGATGCTATCCAACATGTGCATGAACTCTATTTCTACATGAATTTAATAAATCCATAAATCTTTCATTTCTAAGGATAGAAGATATTTAATGCAAAATTTAAAAACTATACTTGGTATATTACATGTTTATTTTTACTAGCCAAGAATTCCTTTACTTTTATTAGAAATTAGATAAAAAAGGAAATACAGAAATTTTTATCTCAACCACAGGCAATTTCCCAGTGATAAAACTGAGGCTTAAGTGACAGAGTGACTTAACCAAGTTTCTTTGGAGTAGCATTCATTTTTAAATTACAATAATCAAGTAAACTTATTTTACTCTTTATAGTATAAAGGAACAAGTGAACAGAATATTAATTAATATAGTTCTAAATGTTTCTTTTAATCCCATTATATTACCCTAATGAGCTATGTCTCCTTGAATATAAACTTGCCTGATTAACTACAGAATAGATTTCTGGGTGTATAGGTCATTCAGAAGTTCACAAATTATCTTTGTTGATGCAGTCCTAACACTGTCTAATTGGACAAATCCAAACTGTCTAACTGCAAATTGATGCCATCAGAAAGACAATCATAATATGTATTAAATATAGCTAAAAGCTATTGCATGGTAACAACAGATGTTATATAGTCAATTTGGTGTTCTGAATGTAAAGAAAAGTGAAGAAACTTAACAAATGGAGACCTGAGAAAGCAAATACAATCAGTGCAAGGAGACACATTGTGAGAGATTTGCCATGTTGGATTAGTCTAAGGTTTAATGCACTTGTCTGTATGATAGTCTAGATGAGAGCCAGTTCCTTTCTACCAGTATGTGGGTAAAGACTCAAGCTATCAGTTTTACTCTTGAAATTATATTTGGTTTATCCTGATCTTCTTTAAAAGACACAGATTAAACTATTCCTAAGAGATAAGAGCATATTCTACCATGCCAACATTTTATTTTAATAATGTTCAATATCATCAAGCTACTTTTTGCACTAAGGAAAAAGGCATATTAGAAATACACATTACTGGGTCTTTTCCTTGTCTCTTTCTATTTAAAAGTGTGTTATTATCCCCTTTCTTGGATCAGTTATTATTGGACAGTTCCTCTAAAAATGTTCAATTTAACTTTGAGAAAGAAAAATTCCCAGGTTAAGTGTTCAGATAATGAACACAAAGATTGCCTTGATTATAACTCAAAGTATAAAGTAAATATCCATGAATCCATATTTATATAAATACATTGAATAAATAAATCAATGAGGAGGATAGACAAATGTCTTGTGCAGAAGAATTCCAAATAATTTATGTACATACACTGCCCTCAAGGAAGTGGAGCATAATTTCTCATTCTTTAGTGTGAGCCATACATAATGACTTCTTTCCAAAGAGTACAGTATAGAAGGAGGGAAAAAGAATAACTTTACAGTGGAAAAATCTGACAAACACTTCCTCAACCAGGTGATTAATGATATCATTAACAGGGATAAGTCATGTTGGTACCATGTACTCTTGACATGATGTGATGAAAATGGCTCTTTACTTCTATGGTCTCATTTCCAAAAGCTAAAAATCCTGTCTAATCATGAGAAAAATATCAGACGTACCCCAATTAAGAGATATTCTATAAAATACCTGACTAATCTCTTCAAAAGGATTAAGGTCTTCAAAAACAAGGAAAGACTGAAAAACTCAAAGGGAAGAGAAGTCTACTGAGACATGATTAATAAATGTAATGTGTTATCCTTTATGGAAATGGATCAGAAAAAGAACATTAAGCATAATCTAAGGAAATCTGAATAAAATATAGACTTTAGTTAATAATAATGTATAATTATCCATCCATTAATTATGACAAATGTAATATGTAAGACGTTAAAAATAGGAGAAGTGGGCATGGCATATATGAGAAATCTCTTTACCAACTTTGTAACTTTTCTATAAATTTAAATTTATTCTAAAATCTATAAATGTAATCCTTATCAAGATACCAATACATTTTTCATAATCCCTCCAATTTCTATGAAACCACAAAATACCTTGAATAGCCAAAGCAATCCAGAACAAAGCTGGAGATATCATATGCCCTGATTTCAAACTATATTACAAAGCTATAGTAATCACAATATTTAATTTAATTTATTTGATCACCCTCTGTTCCATTTGTGTCTAATTAGGAATCTGATTGTGTCTAATTAGGATCTAGTGAGAGAGAGCAAGAGAGAACACACTAGAGGGAAAGAATCTTAGGGTTGGGGGAGGAAGAAACTCTTTCCCCTACCATTAAGATGTAAACAAAGTGAGGGACCAATGAAAAACCTGACTGGTCCAGGTCAATAAATTTTTAAAAATTATTTTTAAATTTAGGAATCATGAACATTTGATCAATTAAGCCTTAGGACAGGAGGAGTAACACCAGACTTTCTGTGAACCACATCCACCTCCAAAGAAGCTCTTACGTCACAGAGGTTGGTAACATTTTCATTTCCTACTTTATTAGATGTACTTCATCTCTTCCTAAAAATTGTGTCTGGTAGAAATGGCTTCATTTAATTGAAAAAAAATGTGGGCTAAGTAAAATATTGTCATAAAGTCATTGAGCTTAGCTTTTGTCTCTCTTAATCTTATAAAGTCCTCTCCCCGACCCCCAGCCACCTTTTATTTTTATTTTGTTAGACTGACTTGTCAAAGAAATCCAGGCAGTTGCTATTTTCTGGATTGTTCTTATAGCTTCCTTATAGTGTTCTTTAGCAATTTTCTATCCTCTTGTTCTCCTATAAATGGGAAATTAGTTCAAAAGGCTCTGTTCATCAAAGGTATATATTTGTGGCTAAAATTTTCTATAGGTGAGTTACGTGGTCTATCTTTCTTCACATCAGGAGTCATATAACATTAGAATAATCAACCAAAAATGAGCTGAAATTGACCGCTGGGTTAGAATATTGACTGTCTGAAAACTTCATTATAGTTTCCTTTTCCTCATCTATTGTGAAAACACTTTAATGACTTTAATGTTTTAGAAATGTTTGATAAATATTAAACAAATACATCTTATTGTTCTCCCTAAATTCTGTTCCATTCTAGCTTCCTCTTATTTAGCTTCATTTATGAGATCATTTACCCAGGCCCAACCATAGCCTTCACAGTCAGGCTGTGGGATGTGAGATTCTCTTTGAATTCTCTTCATCATGTCAAAGACAGACTGGAGTTAGTTATTTAAGATCTAGAGTTAATGCTCTAGCTTAGCACTGACACACTGTATTATGATGCAGATATTAAAATGGTAGTTCTGCATGAAGAGATTGAGGTTCTGCTTTTCTAAAAAGAACTCAGATGTTGCCAAGAGTGGTAGTCTGCTATTACATTTTGAGTAACAAGGTAGCAAGGTTCATATCTTTTACTTATCCATAAGAGATTAATTAGAGTATTACAGAGGGTACTTTGAAGGCAACTGGATTGAGTTCTGGGGGAACTGCTATCCTCTGCTGAGATGAGAGATGCCAAAGAGTATAGATGGTTAGGATAGCCCTCCCCATCCAGGGTTCCTGAAGAGTACATGGCAAAACTCTAGTGTCTATACCTACAGTGAGAACATAGATGATTTCAGGATAATCACATGGTAGCCACCAATAACTGATCTAGTTCATAGACAGAGAGATGAAGTTTATATCAGCCATAAAACTTAGCCACTGTCATAAGTAGGGTGAGCAGCCTGTAAAACAAGCAATATTTCCAGAGTGCAAAAACAATACAGTTGGGCTTCCCTGGTGGCGCAGTGGTTGACAGTCTGCCTGCCGATGCAGGGGACACAGGTTCATGCCCCAGTCTGGGAAGATCCCACATGCCGCGGAGCGGCTGGGCCAGTGAGCCATGGCCACTGAGCCTGCGCGTCTGGAGCCTGTGCTCCACAACAGGAGAGGCCACAACAGTGAGAGGCCCGCGTACCACAAAAAAAAAAAAAAACCCAAAACATAAAACAATACACTTGTGTTATTCTAACATTTTCTCCCATCTAGGAGAGTTGTAATTCTAGGATAGTAGGAACCTCACAAGTCACAGTAAGCCAGCAAACCTACTCCCACCTCATTTTCAGATACCATCTTGAAAGGAAGGTCACATTGTACTGGAGATCAGATATCAGAAAGACTGAAGATTTCTATAGAAAAATGGACTGTCAGTTTTTGAATGGGATGAAATAAGTTGTAGAAAAAAGAATAAAAACTTAAATATTCCCTCCGGAGAGAGACCTTCAAGATGGCAGAGGAGTAAGACGTGGAGATCTCCTTCCTCCCCACAAATACATCAGAAATACATCTACATGTGGAACAACTCTTACAGAACACCTTCTGAATGCTGGCAGAAGACCTCAGACTTCCCAAAAGGCAAGAAACTCCCCACATACCTGGATAGGGCAAAAGAAAAAAGAAAAAACAGAGACAAAAGAATAGGGACAGGACCTGCACCTCTGGGAGGGAGCTGTGAAGGAGGAAAGGATTCCACACACTAGGAAGCCCCTTCACTGGCAGACATCGGGGGGTGGCGGGGGGGGGAAGCTTCAGAACCATGGAGGAGTGCACAGCAACAATGGTGCAGAGGGCAAAGTGGAGAGGTTCCCGCACAGAGGATTGCTGCTGACCAGCACTCACCAGCCTGAGAGAGGCTTGTCTGCTCACCCACCAGGGAGGGCGGGGGCTGGAAGCTGAGGCTCAGGCGGCGGAGGTCAGATCCCAGGGAGAGGACTGGGGTTGGCTGAGTGAACACAGCCTGAAGGGGGCTAATGCACCACAGCTAGCTGGGAGGGACTCCAGGAAAAAGCCTGGAACTGCCTAAGAGGCAAAAGACCATTGTTTTGAGATGCGAGAGGAGAGGGGATTCAGAGTGCTACCTAAATGAGATACAGAGATGGATGCTAGCCACAGCTACCAGCGGAGACACCAGAGACGGGCATGAGATGCTAAGGCTGCTGCTACAGCCACCGAGAAGCCTGTGGGCAAGCACAGGTCACTAGGCACACCTCCCCTCCCAGGAGCCTGTGCATCCTGTCACTGCCAGGGTCCCGTGATCCAGGGACAACTTCCTCAGGAGAACACACAGCGCGCCTCAGGCTATTGCAACATCATTCTGGCCTCTGCAACAACAGAGCTCACCCTGCATTCTGTACCCCTCCCTCCCCGCAGCCTGAGTGAGCCAGAGCCCCCTAATCAGTCACTACTTTAACCCCAACTTGTCTGGGTGGGGAACAGATGCCCTCAGGTGACTTACATGTAGAGGCGGGGCCAAATCCAAACCAGATACCCAGGAGCTTTTTGAACAAAGAAGAGGAAGGGAAATCTCTCCCAGAACCCTCAGGAGCAGTGGATTAAATCTCCAAAATCAACTTGATGTACCCAGCAACTCTTGAACACCTGCAGAGCCAATGAAACATCCCAAAATTGAGGCAGTGGACTTTGGGAGCAACTGTAGACATGGGATATGCTTTCTACATGTAATTTGTTTCTGGTTTTATGTTTATTGTAGTTTAGTTTTAGAGTTTACTATCATTGGTAGATTTGTTTATTGATTTGGTTGCTCTTTTCCTTTTATTTTTTAAATATATGGATACATATATATATTTCCCTTTTCTCTTTTTGTGAGTGTGTATGTGTATGCTTCTTTGTGTGATTTTTGTCTGTATAGCTTTGCTTTTACCATTTGTCCTAGGGTTTGGTTTCTCCTTTTTTTTTTTTTAATATACTTTTTAGTGCTTGTTATCATTGGTGTATTTGTTTTTTGGTTTGGTTGCTCTCTTCATTCTTTCTTCCTTTTTTTATTACTTTTTAATTATTTATAATTAAAAAATTTTATTTTAATAAGTTTATTTTATTTTATTTTTCTTCTTTTTTCTTACTTTTTTTCTCCCTTTTCTTCTGAGCCGTTTGGCTGACAGGGTCTTAGTGCTCTGGCCAGGTGTCAGGGCTGTGTCTTTGAGGTGGGAGAGCCAAGTGCAGGCAGGACATTGGTCCACAGAGACCTCCCGGCTCCACATAATATCAAATGGAGAAAGGTCTCCCAGAGGTCTGCATTTCATCGCTAAGACCCAGCTCCACTCAATGACCAGCAAGCTACAGTGCTGGACACCCTGTACCAAATGTCTAGCAAGACAGGAAAACAACCCCACCCATTAACAGACAGGCTTCCTAAAATTATAATAAGGTCACAGACACCCGAAAACACATCACTGGATGCAGTGCTGCCCACCAGAAAGACAAGATCCAGCCTCACCCACCAGAACACAGGCACCAGTCCCCTCCACCAGGAAGCCTACACGACCCATTGAACATATGTTACCTGCTGGGGGAAGACACCAAAAACAATGGGAGATATGAACCTGCACATGCGAAAAGGAGACCCAAAACACAGTAAGTTAAGCAAAATGAGAAGACAGAGAAACACACAGCAGATGAAGGAGCAAGGCAAAAACCCACCAGACCAAACAAATGAAGAGGAAACAGGCAGTCTACCTGAAAAAGGATTCATAATATGAGAGTAAAAATGATCCAAATCTTGGAAATAGAATGGAGACAACACAAGAAACGTTTACCAAGGACCTAGAAGAACTAAAGAGCAAACAACAATGATGAACAACACAATAATGAAATTAAAAATTCTCTAGAAGGAATCAATAGAAGAATAACTAAGGCACAAGAACGGATAAGGGACCTAGAAGATAAAAGAGTAGAAATAACTACCACATAGTAGAATAAAGAAAAAAGAATGAAAAGAATTGAGGACAGACACAGAGAACTCTGGGACAATACACACACCAACATTCAAATTATAGGGGTCTCAGAAGAAGAAGAGAAAAAAATATGGACCAAGAAAGTATCTGAAGAGATTACAGTTGAAAACTTCCCTAATATGGGAGAGGAAATAGTTAATCAAGTTCAGGAAGCACAGAGAGTCCCATACAGCATAAATCCAAGAAGAAACATGCCAAGACACATATTAGTCAAACTATCAAAAATTAGATACAAAGAGAACATATTAAAAGTGGCAAAGGAAAAACAACAAACACACAAGGGAATCCTCATAAGGTTAACTGCTGATCTTTCAGCAGAAACTATGCAAGCCAGAAAGGAATGGCAGGACATATTTAAAGTGATGAAAGGGAAATCCTACAGCCAAGATTACTCTAGCCAGCAAAGATCTCATTCAGATGCGACAGAGAAATTACAACCTTTACAGACAAGCAAAAGCTAAGAGAATTCAGCACCACCAAACCAGCTTTACAACAAATGCTAAAGGAACTTATCTAGGCAGGGAACACAAGAGAACGAAAAGATCTACAATAAAAACCCAAAAACAATTAAGAAAATGGGAATAGGAACATACATATCAATAATTACCTTAAATGTAAATGGATTAAATGCTCCCACCAAAAGACACAGACTGGCTGAATGGATACAAAAATAAGATCCATATATATGCTGTCTACAATAGACCCACTTCAGACCTAGGGAAACATACACACTGAAAGTGAGGGGATGGAAAAAATATTCCATGTAAATGGAAATCAAAAGAAAGCTGGAGTAGCAATTTTCATATCACACAGAAGAGACTTTAAAATGAAAACTATTACAAGAGACAAAGAAGGACACTACGTAATAATCAAGGGATCGATCCAAGAAGAAGATATAACAATTGTAAATATTAATGCAGCCAACATAGGAGCACCTCAATATATAAGGCAAATAATAACAGCCATAAAAGGGGAAATCGACAGTAACACATTCATAGTAGAGGACTTAAACACCCCACTTTCACCAAAGGACAGATCATCCAAAATGAAAATAAATAAGGAAACACAAGCTTTAAATGATACATTAAACAAGATGGACTTAATTGATATTTATAGGACATCAAAAAACAAGAGAATACACATTTTTCTCAAGTGCTTATGGAACATTCTCCAGGATAGAGCATATCTTGGGTCACAAATCAAGCCTTGGTAAATCTAAGAAAATTGAAATTGTATCAAGTATCTTTTCCAACCACAATGCTATGAGACTACATATCAATTACAGGAAAAGTTCTGTAAAAACTACAAACACATGGAGGCTAAAAAATACACTACTTAATAACGAAGTGATCACTGACGAAATCAAAGAGGAAATTAAAAAATACCTAGAAACAAATGACAATGGAGACACGACGACCCAAAACCTATGGGATGCAGGAAAAGCAGTTCTAAGATGGAAGTTTATAGCAATACAATCCTACCTTAAGAAACAGGAAACATCTCAAATAAACAAACAAACCTTGCACCTAAAGCAATTAGAGAAAGAAGAACAAAAAAACCCCCCAAAGTTAGCAGAAGGAAAGAAATCATAAAAATCAGATCAGAAATAAATGAAAGAGAAGTGAAGGAAACGATAGCAAAGATAAATAAAACTAAAAGCTGGTTCTTTGAGAAGATAAACAAAATTGATAAACCATTAGCCAGAGTCATCAAGAAAAAAAGGGAGAAGACTCAAATCAATGGAATTAGAAATGAAAAAGAAGTAACAACTGACACTGCAGAAATACAAAAGATCATGAGAGATTACTACAAGCAACTCTATATCAATAAAATGGACAACCTGGAAGGAATGAACAAATTCTTAGAAATGCACAACCTGCCGAGACTGAAGCATGAAGAAATACAAAATAAGAACAGACCAATCACAAGCACTGAAATTGAAACTGTGATTAAAAATCTTCCAACAAACAAAAGTCCAGGACCAGATGGCTTCACAGGGGAATTCTATCAAACATTTAGAGAAGAGCTAACACCTATCCTTCTCAAACTCTTCCAAAATATAGCAGAGGGAGGAACACTCCCAAACTCATTCTACGAGGCCACCATCACCCTGATAACAAAACCAGACAAAGATGTCACAAAGAAAGAAAACTACAGGCCAACATCACTGATGACCATAGATGCAAAATTCCTCAACAAAATACTAGCAAACAGAATCCAACAGCACATTAAAAGGATCATACACCATGATCAAGTGGGGTTTATTCCAGGAATGCAAAGATTCTTCAATATACGCAAATCAATGGACGTGATACACCATATTAACAAACTGAAGGAGAAAAACCATATGATCATCTCAATTGATGCAGAGAAAGTTTTTGACAAAATTCAACACCCATTTATGATAAAAGCCCTGCAGAAAGTAGGCATAGAGGGTACTTTCCTAAACATAATAAAGGCCATATATGACAAACCCACAGCCAACATCATCCTCAATGGTGAAAGACTGAAACCATTTCCACTAAGATCAGGAACAAGACAAGGTTGTCCACTCTCGCCACTATTATTCAACATAGTTTTGGAAGTTTTAGCCACAGCAATCAGAGAAGAAAAAGAAATAAAAGGAATCCAAATCGGAAAAGAATAAGTAAATCTGTCACAGTTTGCAGATGACATGATACTATACATAGAGAATCCCAGAGATGCTACCAGAAAACTCCTAGAGCTAATCAATGAATTTGGTAAGGTAGCAGGATACAAAATTAATGCACTGAAATCTCTGGCATTCCTATACACTAATGATGAAAATCTGAAAGTAAAATTAAGAAAACACTGCCATTTATCACTGCAACAAAAAGAATAAAATATCTAGGAATAAACCTACCTAAGGAGACAAAAGACTTCTATGCAGAAAATTATAATAAGACACTGATGAAAGAAATTAAATATGATACAAATAGATGGAGAGATATACCATGTTCTTGGATTGGAAGAATCAACTTTGTGAAAATGAGTCTACTACCCAAAGCCATCTCCATATTCAATACAATCCCTATCAAACTACCACTGGCATTTTTCACAGAACTAGAACAAAAAATTTCACAATTAGTATGGAAACACAAAAGACCCTGAATAGCCAAAGCAATCTTGAGAACAAAAAATGGAGCTGGAGGAATCAGGCTCGCTGACTTCAGACTATACTACAAAGCTACATAATCAAGACAGTATGGTACTAGCACGAAAACGGAAATATAGATCTATGGAACAGGATAGAAAGCCCAGAGATAAACCCACGCACATATGGTCACCCTATCTTTGATAAAGGAGGCAAGAATATACAGTGGACAAAAGACAGCTTCTTCAATAACTGGTGCTGGGAAAACTGAACAGGTTCATGTACAAAAATAAGCTCAAAATGGATTAAAGACCTAAATGTAAGGCCAGAAACTATCAAACTCTTAGAGGAAAACATAGGCAGAACACATTATGACATAAATCACAGCAAGATCCTTTTTGACCCACCTCCTAGAGAAATGGAAATAAAAACAAAAATAAACAAATGGCACCTAATGAAACTTAAAAGCTTTTACACAGCAAAGGAAACCATAAACAAGAACAAAAGACAACCCTGAGAATGGGAGAAAATATTTGCAAATGAAGAAACTGACAAAGGATTAATCTTCAAAATTTACAAGCAGCTCATGCAGCTCAATAACAAAGAAAAAACCCAATCCAAAAATGCGCAGAAGACCTAAATAGACATTTCTCCAAAGAAGATATACAGACTGCAAACAACCACATGAAAGAATGCTCAAGATCATTAATCATTAGAGAAATGCAAATCAAAACTACAATGAGATATCATCTCACTCTGGTCAGAATGGCCATCAACAAAAAATCTAGAAACAATAAATGCTGGAGAGGGTGTGGAGAAAAGGGAACCCTCTTGTACTGCTGGTGTGAATTTAAATGGATACAGCCACTATGGAGAATTGTATGGTGGTTCCTTAAAAAACTATAAATAGAACTATCATACAACCCAGCAATCCCACTGCTGGGCATATACCTGAGAAAACCATAATTCAAAAAGAGTCATGTACCAAAATGTTCATTGCAGCTCTATTTACAATAGTCAGGAGATGAAAGCAACCGAAGTGTCCATCGACAGATGAATGGATAAAGAAGATGTGGCACATGTATACAATGGAATATTACTAGCCATAAAAAGAAATGAAATTGAGTTATTAGTGAGGTGGATGGACCTAGAGTCTGTCATACAGAGTGAAGTAAGTCAGAAAGAGAAAAACAAATACCGTATGCTAACACATATATATGGAATCTAACAAAAAAAGAAAAAATCATGAAGAACGTAGGGGTAAGACAGGAATAAACACACAGACCAACTAGAGAATGGACTTGAAGATATGGGGATGGGAAGGGTAAGGTGTGACAAAGTGAGAGAGGGGTATGGACATATATACACTACCAAAGGTAAAATAGATAGCTAGTGGGGAGCAGACGCATAGCACAGGGAGATAAGCTCGGTGGTTTGTGACCACATAGAGGGGTGGGATAGGGAGGCTGGGAGGGAGGGAGACACAAGAGGGAAGACATATGGGAACATATGTATATGTATAACTGATTCACTTTGTTATAAAGCAGAAACTAACACACCACTGTAAAGCAATTAAACTCCAATAAAGATGTTTAAAAAAAAATAAACGAAAAAGGAGAAGTAACAACTGACACTGCAGAAATACAAAGGATCATGAGAGATTACTACAAGCAACTCTATGCCAATAAAATGGACGACCTGGAAGAAATGGAGAAACCTTAGAAAAGCACAACTTTCTGAGACTGAACCACGAAGAAACAGAAAATATACAAAGACTATCACAAGCACTGAAATTGACACTGTGATTAAAAATTTTCCAGGAAACAAAAGCCCAGGACCAGATGGCTTCACAGGTGAATCATATCAAATATTTAGAGAAGCGCTAACACCTATCCTTCTCAAACTCTTCTGAAATATAGCACAGTGAGGAACACTCCCAAACTCATGCTACAAGGCCACCATCACCCTGATACCAAAACCAAAGATGTCACAAACAAAGGAAACTACACACTAATATCACTGATGAACATAGATGCAAAAATCCTCAACAAAATACTGGCACACAGAATCCAGCAGCACATTAAAACAATGATACACCATGATCAAGTGTGGTTTATCCTGAGAATGCAAGGATTCTTCAATATATGCAAATCAATCAATGTGATAAACCATATTAACAAATTGAAGGAGAAAATCTATATGATCATCTTAATACAAGCAGAAAAAGTTTTAGCCGAAATTGAACACCCATTTATGATTAAAAACCCTCCAGAATGTAGGCACAGAGGGAACTTAATTCAACAGAATAAGGCCATATATGACAAACCCACAGCCAACATTGTTCTCAATGGTGAAAAACTGAAACCATTTCCACTAAGATCAGGAAGAAGACAAGGTTGTCCACTCTCACCACTATTATTTAACATAATTTTTGTAGTTTTACCCACAGCTATCAGAGGAGAAAAATCAATAAAATGAATCCAAATCAGAAAAGAAGACGTAAAGCTTTCACTGTTTGCAGATGACATGATACTATACATAGAGCACCCTAAAGATGCTACCAGAAAACTACTAGAGCTAATCAATGAATGTGGTAAAGTAGTAGGATACAAAATTAATGCACAGAAATTTCTTGCATTCCTATACACTAATGATGAAAGATCTGAAAGAGAAATTAAGAAACACTCCCATTTACCATTGCAAAAAAAAGAATAAAATACCTAGGAATAAATCTACCTGAGGAGAGAAAAGACCTGTATGCAGAAAACTATAAGACACCGATAAAAGAAATTAAGGATGATACAAACAGATGGAGAGATATATCATCTTCTTGGATTGGAAGAATCAACAATGTGAAAATGACTATACTACTCAAAGCAATCTACAGATTCAATGCAATCCCTATCAAACCACCAATGGCATTTTTCACAGAAGTAGAACAAAAAATTTCACAATTTGTATGGAAACAAAAAAGACCCCGAGTAGCCAAAGCAATCTTGAGAAAGAAAAACAGAGGTGGAGGAATCAGGCTCTTGGACTTCAGACTATACTATTAAGCTACAGTAATTAAGATATTATGGTACTGGCAGAAAAACAGAAATATAGATTAATGGAACCCAGAGATAAACCCACACACATATGGTCACCTTATTTTTGATAAAGGAGGCAAGAATATACAATGGAGAAAAAATAGCCCTTCAATAAGTGGTGCTGGGAAAACTGGACAGCTACATGTAAAAGAATGAAATTAGAACACTCTCTAACACCATACACAAAAATAAACTAAAAATGGATTCAAGACCTAAATGTAAGACCGGACACTATAAAACTCTTAGAGGAAAACATAGGCCGAACACTCTATGACATAAATCACAGCAGGATCCTTTTTGACCCACCTCCTAGAGGAAGGGAATAAACAAATGGGACCTAAAGAAACTTAAAAGCTTTTGAACAGCAAAGGAAAACTTAAAAAAGATGAAAAGAGAACCCTCAGAATTTGAGATACTTTTTGCAAATGAAGCAACTAACAAAGGATTAATCTCCAAAATTTATAAGCAGCTCATGCAGCACAATATCAAAAAAACAAACATCCCAATCCAAAACTGGGCAGACCTAAATACACATTTCTCCAAAGAAGATATACAGATTGCCAACAAACACATGAAAGGATGCTCAACATCATTAATCATTGGAGAAATGCAAATCAAAACTACAATGATGTATCACCTCACACCAATCAGAATGGACATCATCAAAAAATCTACAAAGCAATAAATGCTGGAGAGGGTGTGGAGAAAAGGGAACACTCTTGCATTCTTGGTGGGAATGTAAATTGATGCAGGCACTATGGAGAACAGTATGGAGGTTCCTTAAAAAAATAAACATAGAACTACCATACGACCCAGCAATGCCACTACTGGGCTTATAGCCTGAGAAAACCATAATTCAAAAAGAGTCATGTACCACAATGTTCACTGCAGCTCTATTTACAACAGCCAGGATGTGGAAGCAACATAAGTGTCCATCGACAGATGAATGGATAAAGAAGACGTGGCATATGCATACAATGGAATATTACTCAGCCATAAAAAGAAACGAAATTGAGTCATTTGTAGAGAGGTGGATGGACCTAGAGTCTGTCATACCGAGTGAAGTAAGTCAGAAAGAGAAAAACAAATACCATATGCTAACACATATATATGGAATCTAAAAAAAAAAAAAAAGGTTCTGAAGAGCCTAGGGCAGGACAGGAGTAAAGACGCATACATAGAGAATGGACTTGAGGACATGGGGAGGAGGAAGTGTAAGCTGGGACGAAGTGAGAGAGTGGCATGGTCATATATATACTCCCAAATGTAAAATAGCTAGCTAGTGGGAAGCAGCCACATAGCACAGGGAGATCAGCTTGATGCTTTGTGACCACCTAGAGGGGTGGGATAGGGAGGGTGGAGGGAGATACCACAGGGAGGATATATGGGGATATATGTATATGTATAGCTGATTCGCTTTGTTATAAAGCAGAAACTAACACACCACTCTTAAGCAATTATAGTCCAATAAATATGTTAAAAAATAAAAACAAAGGAATAATGGACCTTCCCAATTTGGGGGTCACCACTGGGTTTGATCCTTTGAGGGATAGAGATTCCCTATAATATTTGTATTTAAATTTCCTACCAGCCCAATAAAATGGAAGCTCTAAAAAAAAAAAAAATTCCCTCTGCACATTTGAGTTTTAGTGGAAGTAAATTTGTTACTTTTCAAAATTCATTATTTGTCTGAGGGTTAATCTAACAGAGATATCATCACAAATCTTTTGTACACAAACTTCATTGAGCATACAAATTTCATTAATTAAATGTATAAAATACTTTTCTTATGCATAAAATCTCCATTTTAATTTTTTTCTGGATACTTGGTCTGAAATTAAAGCTGTTGCAAATACAGGCATCATTTCAAACAACTGTTTTATTGTTTTTGTCACATTAATAGGATACAGTTCTTCTGTGCATCAGTTTGTGCACAGATTGTCCTGCTCTCCATCCAGCTACCACACCATATTCTGATTCTTTTTGAGGAAAATTCCTTGAAAGAATTGTCTACATCATTTGTTCCTACTTCCTCTCCTCCAGTACTTTCTTGAACTAGGTCAATTTTTATTTGATCCACATCACTCCACAAATTCATGTGTACGTCACCAGATGATATATCCAAAAATCAATCAGTTTCATTTTCTTTCTACTTTAATAGTAGTTTTTTCTTATCTCTTCATTGCATCCTTCATATCTTTGACCCCTAAATTTTACTTATTTTGGCTTTTTATCTTTTTTTTTGTATCTTTCAAATAAAATATAAATTCCATTAGGAGAAAGGGTTTTGTCTGTTTTGTTTATTCTTGTAGCTTTAGCATTTAAAACTGTTTTTTAACACCTAGTTCATGACCAAGAAATATTTCTAATTTAAGGAATGAAGGAAAATAGTGAATGACTTGGCTTCAGGACAATGTTGTACTGAAAAGAAGGTACATATAATGGCATGTTATCCCATGCTCGCTTTTATACTAATTAATTAATGTTTTTATTTTGTCTAGACTATCATGTGTCTTTTGTGTTAGCAGAAAGAATTTTCCTAGAAATTAGGAATGGAATATATTGTAAAATGAAATTGTATAATTTAGACTTGAATTTTCTTAAACTATATTACTTTTCAGTGGTATAAATTAAGTGCATAATTAATTAGCTGTGTAGACCAATTCCAGGATGACACCCATATATATTTACCTCATGGAACATAGGCAGAGGTCGGAACAAACATGTGAACCAACAAATTTTCTCAGCATGTATTATTGCTTCATTTTCAGTCATCCCAGGAACAGAAAATGTTCTTCTACACAACTGATTTCTGAATAGCTATCAAAGGCAAAACAAAACATCTTAACATTAAAGTTCCTCCCCAAAGTTATATATACATATATGTATAAACATTTGTACAGTTTGATTTCTTGACAGAATGTGACATAAAAACAAGTGTCATCAAATTGATTTAGTATCACATTCTAGAGAGGTGCTGATATCTATTTTCTGAGCACTTTTTAGGTTTAAACTAAATCTAATTTGCCTTACAATTATCTGTTTGTTAAAATAAGATGGAAATGTTTATATATTTCTCCTGTATATTTTTGTTACTTCACTTAAATTGTTGATTTTATCAAATGTTGGCCTTTTCATGGAACTAAGAAGATGAAAGAATATGTATATTTCAAAATAAACAGTACATTTTCTTGTTTCTATTTGATATTCACAGTTCTTCATTTTCTTTGCTATGCTATATAATAGCTAAACATACTTTGATACTTTATAGATAAAAATGTATTAGACTTAAGAGAGTTATTTAGATTTGCTTAGCATATCAGAATATATATCAACTCCTGAGTTCACAAAATTTACCAAAAAATTAATGAAAGTGAAAATAGCATTTGAAAAATTCACAATTAACGAAATTTAGAAATCAAGGAACTCTAAGAAGTCATTGGTATTGTTATATTTTAACTGCAATTAAAGTTTATTTAGGTTTAAACTACTGCAACATTCCAGTCTAAATTGGGGGTAGTATATTATTTCAAAGTTTATTACCTGTAGTTACTTCCAGAGTTCCAGGGAGCAAAGATCAGCTTTACATAGGTTATAGTTGACTAAGCATAAGAATGAGCTTGAGTATAAGTGAAATGCCCTTATGGTTATCAGCAAGAATGACCCAACTTTTCTGACATTTACTGCCTTCTACAGTTTTGCAAGCCTTTTTTCTCTGCTGGATTTCTTTGCAGCAGACACAGAGTAAAATTTCCCAAGTGATTATTTCTTTTTTGAACTGATACTACAAAAGAGCAACTCCATTTTTTTTAAGTGCCATGGGTTTTTAACACACAGGCAATGCTGAAAACATAAATGTCTATGCAGAAGTCACCTTCTCATGCCCTTTATTGATATATATTGGCATCACAGGAAATGTAAATAATAGAAGGGCGGTAAAGACTTAGACAGCCTCAAAGTCAAAATGCACCCTGCTAGCAACTTGTTTTCTATGTTATTGAAGAATAAGACTAAGTGGAGAAAAGGCATGTGGAGATCCAGGCACTTTTAGAATTTAATATAGAGTAAAACAGAATAGTAAGACAAGGTGATAAAATGTCAACTGACATATGCTAGAACTTGCCATTTATTTCTTAAATGACGGTTGCTTCTTTTAAATAATTTTTATCTTGATGGTAGGTAACTAAATAGAACTTCTTCCTAAACCTCACAGTCATTGCATATGTGTTTGTGTAGATAGTTGTCTAAATATTCATAATATCAATTAGAAATTATTCTGAATATAATAAATTTTAAATTTCTATGAGATATAAACTTATAAGATATATTGTATTCAAATTGACTATTCTAGTAGATTGTTTTTCACATATTTATCCCTCTATAATTAAAATTTTAAGCAAATTATGAAAGTAATATTTAAACAGAGTTAAAACATTTAGATCAGTAAAACAACAGTTCCCTCCCTTACTCTTTTTTACTTTTAGTCTCACTGCTCAGAGACCATCACATTTAATTACATATTTCTGTTCTTAACACTTTGGCTTGTCATTTCATCTCTAAATAATATGGAAATTTTATTATTTTTTTGATTTATCAGAGCTAGAGATTATTGATTTTGTTTTCACATTATCTCTACATTTATGAAGTCACTATTTTTGCAATGACCACATCTGGAATGTGAGACCACATGCCAGAAGTTTCATTATTTCTGCTAGAAATCATAAAAAATATGTCTCATTCCTCATTTTTTAGAATAAAAATAAAAGTATGGTTGTCCTTTCTTCCATCTCTCTTTCACATTCTAGTTTTCTACCTTTAAGAAGAGAAAGGAAGAAAGAAAGAAAAGAAAAGAAAGAAAGAAAGAAAGGAAGGAAGGAAGGAAGGAAGAAAGAGAGAAAAGAAGAAAGAAAGAAAGAAGGAATGGAAGGAAGAAAAAGAAAGAAAGAAAAAGAAAGAAAGAAAGAAAGAAAGGAAGGAAGAAAGGAAGAAAGAAAGAAAGAAAGAAAGAAAGAAAGAAAGAAAGAAAGAAAGAAAGAAAGAAAGAAAGAAAGAAAAAGAAAGGAAGGAAGAAAGAGAGAGGGGTTTCCCTGTGGCACAGTGGTTGAGAATCCACCTGCCAGTGCAGGGAACACGGGTTTGATCCCTGGTCTGGGAAGATCCCACATGCCACGGAGCAACTAAGCCCGTGTGCCACAACTACTGAGCCTGTGCTCTAGAGCCTGTGAGCCACAACTACTGAGCCCACATGCTGCAACTACTGAAGCCCATACGCCTAGAGCCCATGCTCTGCAGAAAGAGAAGCCATCGCAATGAGAAGCCCACGCATTGCAATGAAGAGTAGACCCCTGCTTGCCGCAACTAGAGATAGCCCGCGCGCAGCAATGAAGACCCAATACAGCCAAAATAAATAAATAAAATAAATAAATAAATTATAAAGAAAAGAAAGAAAGAAGGAATGGAGGGAAGAGAAAGAAAGAAGGAAAGAAAGAAAGGAAGGAAGGAAGGAAGGAAGGAAGGAAGGAAGGAAGGAAGGAAGGAAAAAAAGAGAGAGAAAGAAAGAAGAAAGGGAGGAAGGAAAGAGAGAGAGGGAGGGAGGGAGGAAGGAAGGGAGGAACTTTTATACTGTCAATTGAGACCTTTTTATATCTGTTATAGGATAATTATTTTGTCATTTACCTTTAAAGTTACAAAATTAAAAACCAATAAACAGCATAAAATAATTTTTATAATGCAAATATCATTTAATGCTGCACTGAGTATTTTCTTATGAAAATATTTCACTCTCAAGGGATCCATTCTGAACCACTCAAGGAAGAGTTTTCTAACATCAAGTTGAAATTGATTTTTTTTCTTATAGTCTTCTAGTCACTCAGAATCATGCTGTTACTTTGTTTATATATAAACCATACTTTCTTTTGATTTTCTTTTCATTTTTTTTTTGTTTCTAAATACTTTTTTAAAATTCAAATTTTACTTTTACAACTCATAGTTTTTTTTATCTTTTTCATACTCATATTTTTCTTTTTCCTTGAAGTGTTCTTCCTCATGTCAGTACTGGTCTGCTCCAAATCACAGTTTTTCCCCGTAGTTTTTCCCTAAAGCTGTTTATCTGGAAATTGTTGCTCATCTGGAGCTTCCTTTCATGGTTCTGCTAGTTCCTGTATCCATGCCTTTTTCCTTTGGGGATTTACCTTCCATTTGACTGTCCTAAACCCTAACACCCTAAGAGAAAAAAATGCTTTGGCGGTAATGTTTCCTTTTTAGCAGGTCTAAAATATCTTTGTTCTGCAGCTACACTTGCCTGATAATTTGGCTAGATAGGGAATGCAAAGTTAAAATCTATTTTCTTAAGATTTGAAAAGTTATTATCTGTTCTTTTAGTTTCATAACAGTTTGATCTTTACTTCTTTGTAGGTGACTAGATTTTCCTCAAAAGAATTGTTTCCTCTCTCCATTTTTAATTTTAATAATTCACAATGTTTTGAGTTTTTAAACATCCCTACAGATTCTAATCAGTGTTTGTTAGGGATGTCAATTTTAGATTGTGTTCATTTTAACAAAAAGTCATTTTAATATGTAATATATTTGATAAATTCTTCCTTTCCATTTTCCCTCTTCAGTATTTCTGGCCTCCTTAATATTTCTTTGTTGGATTTCCTAATCATTTCTCTATGGCATTTATCTTTTACCTAACATGCTCTCACTTTTATTTTTAGTTCATTTTGGTAATCATGAATTTTTGTATTCTAAATTTTCTATTGATTTCTTCTCATTGTTGGCAATGTATTTTTAGTTTTCTTCTGGAATTGGTCTGTTGTAGTAGATTTGTTTTCTTGTCCTTTGAATCCAAACTCTACACAAAATTCTTTAAGGACAATAATTGGAAGCTACCTTTTTATTTGTTTGCTCATGTTAATTTTAACATTTTCTCAGTACCCCAAATTATCACAGTATGCTTAGATTCTTTTACTTCTTTCTTTTTCTTTTACTTTTTTTTTAAATAGGTCTTTCTCTGTCATGTTGCAGATTTTCTCTAAATGCTTAGTGATTCTGGTTTATCCACAGTTATTTGAATAAGACTCTTCAGATTTTAAGTGCATAAATGAATAGAGTTGGTCAGCTGGTTGTCTTTGCTTTTGGTTGAGCAGATAAGCAGCCAGCAATGACACTGAGGGACACATATATTTCAGGAACACAAAGGGTCACCTTCTTGGAATTTGTGCTGGATCTTTTCTGTTTGCTTTTCCATCTCTTCTCTAGACCCCTACACCTACTACATCAGCCACAGTCTTGCTAGTTCCGGTACACTCCTCCCTCCCCTTGCCCCTTCAGGCCTCCAGGTGACCAGGTGACTACAGTTGCAGGATGTTGCCAAACTGAGGTACTTCAATATCTCTAATTGGTTTCATTAATCCTGCCAGCACCTCTGTGGTTAGTGCCTTCAATACACTTTCCTCCATTACTCTGGTGGAACGTGCCATATGTTTCCTGACAGATTCCTGATAGAGTATCTAACACACAAAGGATCTGACCTAGTTCTACCATGATAACTAAGTCAATCTGTAAAGAAAATAACATTGCATTTTTTTGACGTGAGATTAAGCCATCCTAAAATGCAGACCTTCAACTAACCCCCCTTCCCGCCCCCGATTCCCGCCACTTCCAACCTTATTTTTCCCTCTTCTCTCTGCAACACATGGATTCTCCCAGAATGGATCTTCTGGAGTACTGCAGACAGGTTTGCTCTCTCTCTCGGCTGCAGCCCTCTCAGAACATTTTCCAGACTGGATCTTCCTCAGCTTTGCTCCCACAATAGTTTTTAATGGGATACAAGAGGAGAAGAAAATATTGTATTTGTTCTATTTGCCTCACTAAATGGAAAAATCGCTCTTCCTCCAGTTTACCTTAAATTGAGACATAAGATGCCATTTCAATTTTATTAAAAAGTATATAAAACACTTATGAGGTATAAAATGTAATCTTTATACAAATGTATGCTGTGGGAATTCTCATTCCCATTTTCTTACTCTTTGCCCTAATATCCTCTAGTTCATATTGGTAAAATTTGTGTTAATTTCTCCTTACTCCTTACAGTATTTCTTATTGCAAAAACAAACAAAGATATATTAAGGTCTATTCTACACAAATACTAACATATGTACACAGATGTGTCTATATTTAAACTAAAAATCCTTGGAATCAATTTATTTCAGTTTATAGGTTTTATTTCATTTCATATTTATAGGTTATTATACTAAGTATTCCATTGTGTAGAGATAGACTATATTTTATTTAAACTTTTCTTTATTAATGGGTATTTGGTCTGTTTACAATATTTATCTGTACAAAACAAATTTGTATCTTCAGGTGTGTAAATTCGAGGAAGATTATTAGTAGTATGATTGTTGGGTCAAATTGTAAATTGGTACGTATAGAGAGAAAGAAAGATAATCTTGTTACATGTCAAATTAATCTCTGCAGGAGTTGTATGATTTTGAACTCCCACAGACTCCCAGCAGAATGTTCTGTTCAATTTCTGGATTTGTGCCAATATGATAAATGAGAACTAGTATTTCATAGCATCAATTTGCATTTCTCTTATTATGAGTGAGTTTGGGTATTTTTCATAATTTAAAGATCATAGAATAGTAATGAATAGAGGAATAAGTTAAAAATAAATCATGAAAAGCAGTTATTAAAATTGGTGCTTATAATATTAATTTAAGTCATAAGAAGATTTTAATGATATATTAAGTGATAAAGCCTTATAAAGCTGTAAACTATTCTTAGCCTTAAAAGTCTATCTTTTAGGAATGTGATGACCACTGTAGATCCTTCCTTAGAGGTGTGCAGATATAAGCAGAAAGAATAGTAGCCCTTTTCTTAAAATTTTATTTAATTTGTAGAAATAAATGTATATATTTCTTATAAATTTAAGAAAATGTTACTTATAGAATGATCACATTAAAAATATGTTCATTTTTAAGCATACGCATATACATGTTTACCTGTGTTAAATTCTTAAACAACAAAAAGTATAAACTAAAATGTTAACTATGATTATCTCTAAGTTGTTAGGATCAAAAATGACTTACAACTTTTAAATATATATATTTTTAATTTTCCTATGATAAACATCTTTTTTTATGATAAGAAAAATAATTATTTTATTTTGATAGAAAATCAGAAATTGAAGAAGTTGATATCACTGACCTTGATTAGTTTTCTAAAGATTTGAACTTTTACATAAGCTGGGTCATATTTCAGTGTTCTTCTATTAATTATTTTAAAAATTCTCTTGCTTTACATCTTTGGAAAATATAACCATAAATATTAATTAAACTTCAGGAAAAAATTTGTCCTAGAATTAACCAGCAATAAGCTAAAGTTTGTACTCTATATAGTCTTGTTATTGTTTTCCAATTTGCTTCTGAAATGTTTAGAAAGGTGAATTACTTCTTCAACAATTGTC
This sequence comes from Tursiops truncatus, assembly GCF_011762595.2. Classification (NCBI taxonomy): domain Eukaryota; kingdom Metazoa; phylum Chordata; class Mammalia; order Artiodactyla; family Delphinidae; genus Tursiops; species Tursiops truncatus. The sequence goes on from NC_047038.1 coordinate 8,546,458, forward strand.
TTTAGAATTTTTCTACAACTTTTTGAGGGCAGGGTCAACCTGTTCCTATTTTTTTCTTCAGAGTCTAGCTAAATATATCAAAAGTAATACATATTCGATAAATATATTTAAATTAATAAATGGACAAATATTTAAAGGAAGAAATCAACACCATAAAATACACTAAATATGCTAAATCATTCCAACTTCTCTTACCAAGTATGAACCACCACAGATTAGATATATGTGCTTTCACATATAAGATATTTTTTGAAAGCAATCTCAGTGAATTGACATATGTGCTAAATATGAGTATCTTATTCACTAAACAAACTTTTTACTAGTTTCTATAATCTGATTCTGTACTAGAAATTGGACATATACATTGAACAAAGGAGGCATGGTCTCTGCCTTTCTAGAATTTAAACTCTATGGAAAAGATATACAAAGCTAAACAAAAGACTAATCACAAAAAATTTAAATCATGATAAATAAAAATAATAGTGTAAATTAAAGAAAACAAATATGTTTTAGATTTGATGGATTATGAAGGCCATTGAATTTGGATATGTTATGTTACACAGAAATATTTAACTGATACAGACATTATTTGAAAATTCTACCAAAATTGGTAAAATTATTTTGAACCTCTTTACAGAAAAATAAAGTGAACAAACAAATGTAGGAATGAAAAGAAGACATAGCTAAAACTACAGAAAGCTTTTAATCATTTATTATGCAATATACAGCAATTTAAAGAAAATATATTCTAGAAATTAAAAGTAATAATCTTCCAGCAATACATAAATTGCCAAAAAATATCCAATAGGAGAGTGCTTGAAAAAATTACAATAAAAATTAGAATTTTAAAAGGATTGATGAGCTCTATTAAAACTGTTACTAGGAACAGAAGGTTTTTCTAATTTCTACTTAATTATAAAGAACAGATAGTCCCAAAGTTATTTAAACTTTTCCTGATCATAAGGAATGATCAAAGTCTCCTCTATACATGCTTTCAAGTAAGCACAGCTATAACTTAAAGAAAAAACTTGTATAAGAGGATGAAAAGAAAGTAAAATCATAGGTTGATTTCACTAATGGATATCAACACAAAATTCTAGGTAAAATATAATCTGCATCACCTATCAAATAATACAAAGTATAAACCTTTATGAATGAAGAGTATTCATTCTAGGAATCCAAGATGTTTAAGTATTAGGAAACATCAAAATAAGCTATTATAGTAAACACACACACAGAGTTATATAATTGTCAAAAATTCTTGATAAATATCAAACAACCATTAAAATGTCAATAATTCTTTATTAGTAGGGAGAACCTAAAATAGTAATCATAATGAGTTATAAAAATTAAAGTGAAAAAAGTTTAAACATCTAGGAGTAAATTCAACAAGAAAAGTAAACAATATTAAGAAAACTCTAAAATCATATTTAAGGTCCTAAAGGAATTTCTGAATAAAACAATGTATAACTTGACTTAGCAATTGGATATTTAAATATAAAATTGCCAAATTAAAAAAAATATATCTGTGCATATATTTGCTTGTATGTACTTAGCACTATGGTAACTATAACCTATGATATAAACTTTGTTTTGTTTGTTTATTTCTTTGTATTTTATGCTGTCTTGACCCAGTTTTGAGGCCCTGGCTAGGGGCAGGTCAGTTACCCTGACCTAATTAAGAAACAGGTGACTTTCCCCACTACTTCACCATATGACAGCCCAAGTTTACTATGACCTTAATGCTGTGGTCTCATACGTTAAGGGTCCCGTATGCAATAACCCAATACTATTAAAATTTCTAACTCAGTCTAATCACCAATCAATAAAAGTTTTGCTAGTATACAATGGCTAATAAGTTCTATTCAGTGTCTATTTCAGTAAACTTTTTCAACCACAGTTTGCTTTCATATCTGAAGACACAATACATCTTTTCTAGGCTACACTCAGGAGAACTCAGGAAATTTGCCATCATACACTGTCTTTGCAGATAAGATTTTAACTATACTCACCTTTTCCTGGGAACAAAGGTATGACATTACATTGATGACATTGTCCTCCAAAAATGACAAATGCTGAGGCCCATATTCCATCTAGTCTGGCTAATACAAGTCAGCAGGCTAAAAACCTCTCCAACTTGCCCATCTCCATATAAGGGTATAGAAAAATGTCAATTAAATATGGCTCTTGAGATATCATTGACAAATATGGCAAGAAGGGCATCAGTGAGAGTTTAAAGCATAAATAAAATTGTAGTGGGTGGAATAATAAATATACCAGAGCATACAGAGTCAGCATATCTGGTTTACCTTTTGAACATTTTGTAAAGAAGAAATGGTAAAGTATTTGGAGAATAATTTGTGCTCATGAGATATTTTCTTATATGAGACAATATTAACTTAAATATGAATGTTGTTGGAAATGATTTCATAAATTGTGGGCACTGATGAGTTGGAAGAAACAAGGATTAATGGCGGGAGCAGGGTGCTATGGAAGGAGAAAGAGATGGTATTTAGAGTGATAACACCATGTGTGGAAAAGGATTTTGACAAGGGGATAGTGGTTTCCTTCATTCTGAGAGAAGAAGGAAGGAGTCTATGTAGGTGCATTTTATAATTAGATTTGATTGTAGAAAAATGAGAAAAATGAAGAATGCTAATTTCTCAAAGACAATATAAGGTAAGTCATCAGCTAGTGTGTATGTGGAAGGAATTTGAGATGAAAGGAATAGGAGATAGAAAGAAACCAAAATATAAGGTTGTCTTTTGAAAAGCAGATAAAAAAATCTAAAAACTGTTCTAAAAAATCCTGAAATTACTGAGGACATTTTTTACGTTAGCAATTCTAATAGGAATATACATATACATGGACAAATATATATACATATATATATATATAATACATATGTCACCCCCCCAAACTATATCCTGCTTATAAAATAATTTTATGAAATTACTTAGATGGAGTGGGAAGTGCTTTCAGTATAGAATATTTATTGTTGAAGGCATGTTGTAGCTATGTGAAATAAATATAAAATTAGAAATTTGATTTTTTACATATTGTCAATGTGGAGACAAAAGTTAAGAAAACTATACGGCAAGAATGAATCATTTTAAATTATTGAAGTACTTAATGTTAAGATAGGTATGTACCAGATGTACAAGTAAGTTTACAAAAGTTTGAGTAAAGGAAAGTTAAGCTATAAGAAAATTTGTTGTTTTTCCTTCACACACACAAAAAATTGCTAAAATTTTCAAGTAGTTTTTATTGTGAAGACTATTCTATGTGATTTTTACTTCAGAAAGTTGAATCTTTGAATATGCATATCTAATTTGCATTAAAAGTTATCTGCATAGCTATTTTTTCCAGTCTTGACTATCAAAAGTGCATCATACTGAATGACTATTTTTTAAAATGAAAATTTGAGCACATAAGCTTTGTATAATTTTAATATAATTACATGCCTGGTGCCTAATGTCCAATACCTGATTTCATGGCAATCATGGATAAACTTATATTAACACAATTATATAGGTTGATATTTTGTAGGATTATAATTTATTGGCAGTGGTAGGAATCTATGGGAAATGTTAGGAATTACTTAAATAAAACACAAGATAATCTGCTAACAAGTAGAAAGTCTTTTGCTTTGTATGAAGGACTTTTCAAAGCATAATTGTAACAAACTGGAGATCACACACAATTATGTAGCTTGAGAGTATACAAGTGTGAATTCAATACAACATTGACATGCAGGATAACAAAATCGTTACTGCATAGAAAATATGTGAAAAACACATATTAATGGAAGTGTTTATTCTGCAAATAGGTTTTAAACACATGACACAAAAGGCAAATATTTTTCAGGCAATATAAACATAAAGTTGATATGGTCTTTGTAATAAACTCTCTTAAAACTTTTGTGACATAGAAATTGACTATGTTTCTTCAAGCATATGGGCAATCATTAATCAAATATCTTAGAGCACCTACCATACACCAGTACCTATAGGCACTAGGGATACAGGGGCAAACAAAAGAGAAAAATTGTCTTTCTTCATGGACTTTATAATCTAGTGTGGCACTCAGAAATGAACAAATACTTCTCTCAGGTGATGACAAGTGATAGGAGAATTAATGCAGCTAAAGGAAATAAGGAGGGACATTGGAGTACATCAATCAAGCACTTAACACTGCCAGTGACACTGCACGGAGCTGAAAACTACTGGCAGCAAATTAGGGTTTGTCTTACATCAAAATTACTGCATTGCCTCATTAGCTGAATGAATGGTGCGAAGAAGGTATGTCAAAGAAGGAAAAAAAACCTACTGAACTAGTGTATCATAATTGAACAATCAATAGTCAAAGATCATTTTATCTATTCTTATAGCTGACCTTCTCCTATGACCCTGATATTCTCAATAATTATTGTGATTTTATAATACTTAAAGGAATAAAAGATACATATTTTGTTCAAGCCAGTTTAAATCATGACAGCATGAACCTTTCTTTCTGGCCTCAATGGGACATGCTAAAACATGTTATATGGAAAGCAGTTTTATGGCATTTTAGCTATTCTGTAAACCTATGTGTTTAAAATATAACACTTTAATAGGCACAAGTCTTCACATTTTGTCAGGTAGACAAATAAGAATCGATAGGATCACATGCATTCAGGGAAAAAAATAAAGTTGAAATTAGCTAACTTTATGTTAAATTAATAAAATTTGTAAGAAATTGTCATGAACTATGAAACAACAAATACTTTTCCTTATATTTCGAACACACACGTATTATTATTTCTGGATGAGGAAAGAGGGAGGGAGGGAAGGAGGGAGGGAAAAAGGAAGGAAGGAAGGAAGGGAGGGAAAGAGAAAGAGACAGTCATTTTCCCTTCAATATTATAGAAGGTAATTCACATTCCCTATTCGCCTTTTGTCTTGAGAAATAAAAGGGCTTATTTGATTATAAAGTAATCATCTATTGCGTTCCTTTATGTTATATACTTCTTAAGGAAACTCACATTATGATTTAAAACTTTTCATTTCTGCTAATTTGTTGGTAAATCTGATGCTGATATCAGCATGTCTTTCTTATATACAGTGTGGAGTATGTAGAAAAGTTGCCCACAAAAGAGGTTCACGTCTCCATCACCCAAACCTGTGAGTATGTTATGGTACATGGCGAAAGTGACTTTGCAGAAGTATGTAAATCAAGGAATTTGAGGAGGGAGATTATCCTGCATTATTCAAGTGTTTTAATTTAATCACATGGGTCCTTAAAAGCTGAGAACATTTTTTCCTGTGGTCGGAGGAACATAGGACAAGGGAAGAATGGTCAGAGAGATGCAACCTTGCTGACGTTGAAGACAAAAGGGAGCTGTAAGCCAAGGGAGAAAAGTGGCCTCTAGATGCTAGAAAAGGCAAGAAAACAGAATGTTTCCAGTCTCTCCAGAAAAGAACATAACCCTGTTGATACCTTAGTTTTAGCCTAGCATGAACTCTATCAGACTTCTAACCTTATAGGATTCGTGTTGTTTTAAGCCACTAAGTTTGTGCTAGTTTGCTATAGCAGCAATGGGAAGTTAATACGTAGTGGGAAGTTACTGCTCAATAGTATGGGACATTTTATATCTTTCCTGTTGCCTCAGGAACATGCATATGAGAAACAGAAGAACAATACTCAGTTAAAAAAAAAATACAACAGTTTTTATAGAAATACAGTAAGTCCCCAAATACAAACCTTCCAATTGCGAATTTTCAAAGATGCGAACGTGCATCAGCACGTCCAAACACGTAAGTTAGTTCATGTGTCTGGCGTACATCGTCACGTGTGTGCATCCTCTACAGGTTGTTACGCTTTTGTGCACTTTATTGTATAGTACTGTATAGAGTACAGTAGTATAGTATCTTTATTTCAAGCCCAGGATGTACGGAAGCAAGCGTAAAAGCAGTGGTGATGTAGCTCATACTACTGCACTTTTTAAGGTACTCTACTGTACAATTTAAAATGTTTTCTTTATTTTTTTGTTTGTTTTTTATGAATTATTTGTGTGAAAAGTATTATAAACTTATTACAGTAGGTTTATACAGTACAGTACAGTACTATATAGCCGATTGTGTTAGTTGGGTACCTAGGCTGACTTTTTTGGACTTACGAACAAATTGAACTTACGAACGCACTCTTGGAATGGAACTCTTTTGCATGTAGGGGACTTACTGTAATGGAACTTTCTTTCCAAATCAATATTTTCCCATTACTTCATGATTCTTTCCCAAATTAAAAAAATGGAATTGTACCCAAGGCATACGACCATGTACTTTAGTACTATTACACCAAAGAAAACAAATACATTTTCATGCAGTGTCATAAATAGGTAGAAGATAGTTCAAAACTCCATTGCTTATAAAGGATCATCTAGGCTGCAGTACTGTCAGTGTGTGTTTGTTTTTTACAATTGATGGATTGGGTTAAAATCCAATGAAATATTTGTTTTGAGATGTTCCCTCATGAACTTTTATTGTGCTATTAAATTTAATCACAAACAATAAGAATGATGGCATTTATATTAGATGTGAGCAAACAAGGCAAGGTAAAACATTGAATTATGTGTTGAAATTCTGCACAATATCATTTACTTTCTTGTAAATTACTCAAGTATATTTATTTGTTAATCAAGGTTACAATAGACAATAATTATATATTTAATTTCTAGCTGATATTATTTTCAATTTAGCCTATGGAAAGAGGAAATCCTTATTTTAGTGAATGTAAACACTGTTCTGAAGCAATATTCTATGTTCAACTCTTTATTATGTATTGAAATATTCTCTATAGCAAAGAAGACCAGTAAATTTTGATCTCCCAACCTTCAGCCTAGTAATTAACTGAGCATTAGTAACATGGCACACAAGCAAAAGTCATTCATCTGGTGAGCATGAGGAGGGAAAAAGAGGATATTTAGAGAAACGGAGGGCCCAAGATTATTATGAGTTGAGGAAGATTAGTGGAATATCTAGAAGGGAGTATAATTGGCCAGAATGTATTTTACATCATTTAAGAGAAATTCTCTGAGCAGAACAAAAACTTGCTAAGGAAATGGGGCATAAAAATGTTAAATGAAACCAATAACATTGAATAGGCAGATACTAATATGTGTTGGCAAACTGACACTGAATAAAGTAACAAAATCGAATTTGGAGACAAGCAAATTAGATTACTTAGTATGGATCAGTCTATAGTATGAACAAAATGCAAATGAAAAAGTGTCAACTCAAATCATTTTGGCAATATCAAGTTAACCAGGAATCAGTAAACTATGGAGTTATATCAAAGTATCTCTAACCACCTTCTGCATGTGAATATGGTTTGATAACATATCATGAATGATGGGTGCTGGAGAGGATTAAAGGAAAGAAAAGAATCTCCATCACCTTCTGTGGTAGTGATAGGACATAACTAATGGTGGGGAATAATCCTGTACAAATCTTTTGGGATACTTTACTAACTATTCTAATAATGAAGCATATTCTCAAGTATCCGTAACGATGCCTCAAAATCTGGTGTAAAATTATTAAATTTCTGCTCATTTTTTATGCTTTGCTCTGATACTAGTACCTATTGATTCAGACGTAGGACTGCTTTTGAAGTTAGGCACGTGCTGTTTGCTTTGATGTCAACAAATGTTCCAAACTTGACTCAGCTCTATAGAGGCAAGGAACAAAGAGAGAATCTGAGTAGAGACTTCAATAAAATAGGTTCTCTGTACACAAGTAAAGCATAGATATACAGGCGAATATAAGAAGTATAAAATAAATGTCAAACCAGACAGAAAAACTTTTTGATGTAGGTGTCACAGATCAAATTTTTGTTGAGAAAAATGTTGTTGAAATGTCTCTGAATCCTCAAGAAAAATATATCTGTTCACTCGGAGACTTATTAATAAAAGTTTCTTTAATATCAACTGGATATATACAATGAGCTTTCTACAGTTTTACAAACAAATTGCAGGTTTTATAACTTCTCTGGGTTTAGGTTATATGGTTCTCTTAAAAATAAGTATAAGCACAGTATATTTTAAACTATACTTTTGGGGTTTCCTTAAAATTATGGTGTAACTTCTGTATAATATCTTGAGTTTTGGTGAGAGATACTGTAAGAAGGATTTATTTCATGTAGATATGTTTAGAAGACAACATCAGTATGTCAAAGTAGAAGCTAGAGAATACCAATGTCCTCATTTCCTTGCTTAATCATATTAGATCCCAGCCCCTCAATATAATCAATCATTTGTCCTCCCTCAATTCCTTTGCTCTTTCTGGCTTCACCATACTTTGCTGGAAAAAGATGAAAACAAATACAAAACAATTTGGTTAAATCCTATCTTCTACTCTGCACCTGACTGGTTTTCACTTTATTCATGCTGACTGCACTCTCTTTTAATTACTTCGCAATATCTCTAGTAGATGCTTATTCCTACAATTAACTTCAGTGCATTTTCCGTTTGTTTACTTCTCACACTCTTAAGACAGTTGCTTTGTAACTTCCTCTCCCTCCTTAAATTTTTAATGCTTCCATTCTCACTCCTCTCTGATGAATTCTCTTCCAGTTTCATTGAGAAAACAGAAGTTGATCAGAAGAGAACTTCCATGACACTTCCCTGAAAAAAACTCTCAATAATGCCCTGCTAGGTTGTACATAAATGTCACAGTTCTGCTAATGTCACATAAATCCGCACATGTTCTAAGCCCATTACTCCACTTTTTCCTCTTATGTTCTCTCTGACTCCTCTCCCTTTTTTCCAGCCAAGCCTTTGTTGATGTTCCATGAAAACACCAGGCATTTGACTATGCAGATGTCTGGAAGTTTTGCTTAGAAAATTCCCAGATATCAGCATGGTCAAAAGTCTCCTTCTCAGTGAGAACCTCCCTGGCCATCCTCTTTTTTTTCAGAGGACGTCGCTAACATGGACACTTCCTTTCTCTTTGCCCTGTCAGATGTGTCTCCATAGCACTTACCATCTCTGACCAACAATATTAGAGTTCATTTACATATAGCACATAAAGTATCTATCCTGTATCAAGAGCTATATGAGTATTGGCTGCTATTACCATTATTATTATTAAAATACATTGCGCTTAAAAATCTTTATGTCACCCTAAATCCCAATGTAAATCTGATAGAGACAAGGGTTTTGCCTGTTTTGCTCACTTTTGTTTATCACCAGGTGTTTAGGCCCTGGTACACTGCATGGTATACAGTATGGGCTTCACTGATGTTTGTGAAACTATAACTGAATATTTGAACTGCTTCAGGAGTATAATTATTAGTCATTATATATCTACCTAGTTTATTTTCTTTAAATAAGGGAGCCATTAAAAAACAAGTTGAGGGCTTCCCTGGTGGCGCAGTGGTTGAGAGTCCGCCTGCCGATGCACGGGACGCGGGTTCGTGCCCCGGTCCGGGAGGATCCCACATGCTGCGGAGCGGCTGGGCCTGTGAGCCATGGCCACTGAGCCTGCGTGTCCGGAGCCTGTGCTCCGCAACGGGAGAGGCCACAACAGTGAGAGGCCCGCGTACCGCAAAAAAACCAAAACACACAAAAAAAACCAAGTTGGAAACAGCTATTTCTTATCCCAAGTTTTATAAAATGGATATGTTTCTGTATCTTTAAAAATTATATATATTTTAAATATTTACACATTGCTATGAATAGAAATTATAATCCACTGCCCCAAGCTTGAAGAGCACAAGTATTTTATTTCCAATATTTTTGAGATAAGTACGGGAAAACACTTTCTGGAAATGATTGTACCATTTTTTAAATAGTGACTGTTGCACAGCAGACTCAGAAACTTAATTTTTTCAGTCCATTTCTCTGTCTTTCAAACTTCTATATAATATATAGCCTGTTTGGAGAGCACTTCACTTAATAGACTTGTTTCAAATATTTATACTTGAATCATACATTCATTATAGCACTAATCATATAGGAATATAGTTAATTATTTAATTATTTGTCTTTTCAGTTAGAGGGGAAACTACCTGAATCCATAACAAAAGGGCTGGAATATAAAAGGTGTTAGGTTAATTTTTGTTAAACCAATCACATCTATTCACATCTATTAATCAACCAATCAGTCAATAAGTCAGGGTCTTTCCTATGTCATCTACTCAGAAAACTGTTTTGCAGTTCCCTGCTTTTCATTTGTGTTCTGAACAGTTACTTTCCTATGTAAGTGATTTTTCATTAAGAAGAGTTAACTTACATAGAAAATCACTCCATGTGTATATAGGCATACTATCTCAATATCAAAACAGGAGGATCCATAATGCCATGTCTGTGTGTAAAATATAAACTATAATACATCCATATTAATATTCATATATATGAAAGTTACTGTATCAGTAAAAATGGCTAAAATTGAACTATATATGAAATATACATAATTGAGTTTATGGTTCCCATTAAAATCTTATACAAATATCTGAATTTAAAATTTGAAATTTAAGATACCTCAGTGTGTACAATTTCCAGCACTTTCTCTCTGGTGCTTAGAGAGAACAGGAAGCATGGCCAGGTGCCTTTACATCACAACGATAGTTTGACAACCATGGGAACCTGGAGGATGGCCTCTGGTAAAGGTCATGGACATTCCTTTAGTCCTCAGCTGTTCAGCCTGTGAGGTAGTTGTTGGTTCCCAGAGGTGTCAAGAGTCTCCAAGGGAGTGTCTGATTGACATGAAGTTATTAGTGTCTGTCAGCCTCTCATGCAGCAACCCACAAAACTTCCCGGAAAGCAGGCATCTAGTAAAAATTTCAGGATTTTGCTATAGGCATATATGATTTTCTTGCTGAATTTTTTTCCCTGAGACAAAAAAATAATTGTCTCATTGGATGTTGAGGTTGAATTTAAAAATATCACTTTGTAGTACGAAGTAATCCCTAATTTTACTTCAAAACCTATATCTAAATATGCCTCATCCTTTAAGAATGATGGCTTAAGACCCACCAAAGCAGACCATAATTTCGTTTTGTTTATGACAGGAATTTTTAAACAAACAAAAGTTTTGTTGTGACATGGATTCATGACTTTTTCCTAATCAGATATTTAGAGAATAGTCCTGGTAGAAAAAGTCCTACTTAAATCAATTTATCTTCTAGTGAAAGCAAATGGGATTTCCTTAAGTGTGTCACTGCCTATGCAAAAAAAAAAAAGATTCTTGCATCCAAGATAAATAGTCTAAGAGAAAGAATTCTCTGTTTCCACTCTCAAATAAACATCTAATCATAGCTGTTAAAAGGAAAAGAGAAAAGCAGTCCTCTTTAGCTGCTGGATTGCTTTTCTTTACTGCAGCACTATTCAAAATAGCCAAGGTGTGGAAACAACCCAGATATCTATCAACAGATGAATGTCTAAAGAAAAGGTGGTGTCCCTAAAAAGATGAAGCCTAAGACACATCAACCTATCACATTTATTTTATAAATATAAAGAATTCTAATGTTCCTAGAGTAAAAAAATTCTCTTTAATTCAAACCTTTGTGAAGAATTAAATTCATATATACTTACATAGACAAATAAATTCAATGCTGCTGAAAATTTTATAAATACTTTTTTCAAATAAAGTATAAAAAAGTATAAAAAATTTTATAAATACTTTTTTCAAACAACTTTTTTGCAGTTGTTTTAGCATATATTTAGACCACAAACATTATCTCAGTTATGACAATCTGCCACCTTTTAAACACCTGCACATGGATTTTGGTTGCCTGTGATGGTGTTGGAACTCTTTACAGCCCATATTTGTTAATTAATATTCTGCTTATAGATTTAATGTCACTGGAAACTAAACAAAAGTATTATATGAAGCAACAAACAAATGTCAAATAAAGTTAATAAAGCAACATGCTACAAAAATAGTAATAAAGAACACAAAGAATCAATTTAGATGATAAGTCAGAGATATTATTACAAAAGGAAAACATTGAAGTGTTAATAGAGATTTATTTAACCAAATCACTGTGCATAAGAATTTATTTCTTGGTACACAATTGAATGGGTGATTATTTTAAGATGTCCCTGCATACTTAGTTATGAGACAGCAATAAGCCACTTGTATGCAATAAGATCCTCAATACCACCAATGCCCTTGCTGTGTGAAGAGATACAAATGGGCTGCAAGTGAACAAGGTCTCATCAGCTAATGATGGAATAGTTAACGAGACTACATTCTCTCTCAGGTACTTCTATGGACTGATTTGTGTTCCCCCATGTATTGAAACCTTAATCCCCAATGTGACTGTATTTGGAGATGGGGCCTTTGGGAGGTAATTAAGGTTAGATGGAGTCATGAGGGTAAGGTTCTCGTGATGGAATTTGTGGCTTTATAAGGAAGGAAGAGTGAGAGATTGATCTCTCTCTGCCAGGTGAGGACACAGCAAGAAGGTGGCTGTCTGCAAGCCAGGAAAAGGACCCTTACCTCAACCAAAGTGGATGAATTTGATGATGGACTTCCCAGTCTCCAGAACTGTGAGAAATAAATGTCTATTGTTTAAGCCACCCAATCTGTGGTATTTTGTTATAGCAGCCTGAGCATACTAATACAGGTACTTTGGAGGCAAGTGTTCGCTCCAAAAGGCATGAATGCTTTTGTCCTGGCTTGAATGAGACCGGCTAATGAACTTCTAGTTCCCAAAAACTGTAGTCAGAGAGATTCCTGTCAAGGTACCTAAGGCCAGTTTCCCAGTGCTTAGAAGGGAAAGCCCCATTCAGTTCAACATTTATACTGTGGAAAGAGGTCGCTGGAAACCTCTCCCAGGGCAGGTCCTTTGGAGCCATTAAGTGGGTCCTTTGGAACCTAACTCTGACCACACGTGCTTGTCTACTTCTCTGTAGCAGATCTGCATGTACTGCCTGTCCATATTCCTTGAACCTTTCCTTGTCCTACAGCAAATTACTCCCACTGCTATCTGCATCTATGGTCTGAGGGATGTCTTTCTCTTTTCTTTTTTTCCCTTGGAGCCATATAAAGCTACTCTGACTCCCGCGTGGTAAGAGCTTTAATGCCAGGAAATGAACATTTCCCCCAGAGTAGCCTTCAGGCAATGAGTATAAATATCCCCGCCCCCTCATCTTTTTCAGGGATATATTTCTGAGATATTTTACACAAAGTCTCAGAATTTCTCTGTGAGAGTGATCTCCATTGGCCTCCATTTTAGTTGAATTATAAGTGTGTCCTTTATTGGTTACCTTCCCTTCCCTGTATTACTCTCCACTCCTTGCTGGAAATTCCTGCACGTGCCAAATAATCTACCAATAATCAAATCCTTAACCCTGATCTGCTCATTGACAAACCAAGCTAACACACACTGACACTCTGAAGAGCTGTGTACTTACTCTTAATGGATACGAGATAAAATTCTATCTAAGCATATTGGTACTTGAGAATGGGGTTTTCCTCCATTGTACAGCTGGACTTCTGTGTTGAGCAACTGAGCTAGTAGCTATCACTGTTTCTGCTCTGCATGGTCTTTTCAACTTAGCTGTTCACAGCCTAGATTGTAGGGCTAGCATGGGGTAGCAAAGCAATAATAGCTAAGTTTAATGAACTCTTCAGACCTTGTTCTAAGAGTTTGACATATGGTATTTCATTTTATTATAACCACTCTATGAGTTAGATACCATAGTGTCACCCAAATGTACAAAGGAATAAACATGCAGAGAAATGTACCCAAATGTACAAAGGAATAAACATGCAGAGAAGATGGTAATAATAGGTTCATAATAATAGCACTAGTAAATAGCTTAGTCAGGATGTAAACCCAGACAGTTTAATTCTGGAATCCAGTCTTAAACAGTATACTCTCGTCTCATTGACTAAGTTTCTCGGATGATTCAATTTTTGTTTCCAAACTGGTAGAGGGTAAGGTTCATTTTTGTTCTCAGCTTTTTCTCATTTGAATTCAGTCACTGTCTCACCTGGAGAATATACTCCATATTTACAAATAGATAGTTTGGCCATTGGTAAGAACAGGAATAACACCACTGAGAGAAGGACACTTATAACTAGTTCCCTTACAACGTGGAAGCAAAAAATTAAGAATAAAACTGGGGAATACCTCTATTTCTCAGTTTAATCTTTCAATATATTTTGATCTAGTAGGCTAAGGAGATAGTGTAGCAGGAAAGAAAAATCATGTCTCCTCTCTCCTGGAATTTATATTCTAGTGAGCTGATAAAGAATATAATCATAAAAAATGAATAAAACATTTCCAGGAACTTTTAAGTACTCTTTAAAAACACACACAACAAGGTGATACAATAGAATGTCTGAGGTTACTTGCTGAGGGTGGAACAATTGTGCTCAGACATGAAAAGAAAGAGAGCAAGGCATGTAATATTCTAGGGTGAATGTTTGAGGCAGAAGGGATAAAAAGCCCAAAGCCGAATATGAAAAGAAGTTTGTGATACTCAGTGAACAAGAAAAAGGCCAGGATGGTTAGGGAGTAATGAGCAAGGAGGAGGGGTTTCAAAACAAGCTTGAAGAGTTAGACAGAAGTCTAGTTCTATAGAGCCTGGTACCTGGGGAAGAAGTTTGGATTTTATTCTGAGTATAATTGGAGACAGTGGAAGATTTTATGCATAAAAGACGTAATCTGATTTATTTTTTAAAAGATACATTTAGCTTCTATGAGGAGAATCAGTGAATGGGTCTGAGGGAAGAACAGACAAGATACTTTGAAAGCTACACAGAAGTTCAGGTGAACGGTGGACCAAGGTGGTATTGGTAACGATGAAGAGTAGATCCACATAGGATGATGGTGTGCATGTGTATCCAATAATAAGACTGCCTCACATCCTTCCTGCTGAATCCCCTAAGCTGACTATATTCCAAAGTCTTATATAGTAAACAATGTAAGAGAAGGAGTAGGTGTGATAGCAAGAGCAGAGAGAGTGCACCTGATGTAGTACAGAGTTTCTTTATCATGCTAACCCTACTGCTTTATTGTAATTTCAGTATCATTGATTGGGCCTGGTCTTCCTGAAGTGCACCATGCTCATTTCATGGGGTCAAAAATCAAATATAAGAATACAGACAGGCAAAGAAAATGAAAAAGTTCTAATTCTCAAGTGAGTGATCATTTTGGACACTTATAGTCTATATTGGAAATAAGAGCATAATTAAAAAAAAACAAACTACCTACCACTATATTATGTTTCTATAGCGCTTCAACATCTGAAATGAATAAATTACTCCTAAGAAGTAGAAAATAGATTGCTTATGTGAAGCAAGAAATTAAAGTAAGCAAAGTCAACAGTTGAATTTATCTGTTGAATTTAAATAATATAAATAATCCAGGTGATTTTCCTTTTACTTTAAAGTATTAGTCTTGAAATCCTCTTCATGCTATAATTCAAACTGAAGTCAAAGTTTCATCATGCAAGAGTAGAAAGTATTTCATAGAATGTCACTCACTAATCTCATACCAAACCAACCACTTATTGCTATTTTCTAAGATTCTTATTTAGGTTCCACAAATTGCACTGAATTAATCAGGGAGATGAAAAAAGCAAAGATGGCCACATTTAGTGAGGTCTAACTTGCAAATGCTATTCATTGCAGATCACATATTACCATATTCTCTGTCTATAATACAGAGTATTAGTTCGGATAGGAATGTGATTTTAAATAAACCTTATAATTTCACAATGAATTGCTTAGGGAAATTCCCACTCATTTAAATCAAACCAGAAACTAGCATTTAAATTATCAGATGTAACATAAAAATGAATACACTGGTGCATGAAAATAATAAATACAAACCAATTTCTATGTTTTTTATTTCCATTTTCTGGAGTAATTTACAGCACCTATTATTGAGTCTTTAATTTATACTTCACATTTATGTGAACTATCTCTTAATGTTGACTGCTATATAAAGAAATCATATTTGTCACTATTTCCAGGATCCTACAGTGATCTAGAGATTTAATACAACAGAATTTAAAATTAGATTTTGCATCATGAACACATATAATGGACACTTTAGCAAATCAAGCACATTTTATGAAACATAATGATGTGATCAAATAATGTAAATCAATACAATATTTTTTCCCTGTTTTTTTTGCCCATGTTAGGCAGAGGCATGCCTTAAAATATTCTTATGACCTGTGTTTCCAGTAGTGAGAAACGATGCCTTTTTAATAAGAACCCCCTCACTTCTCACCCTTGTACTCTAAATTCCATTGTAAGAATTTATTTTTCTTTCTTTCTTTTCTTATTTATTGTTTTCCCATGTTGTCTTTAATTTCTAGTTTTATTGCATTGAAATCAATGTCATCTGTACTGTTTTCTTTTGGAGATTTTTTAAGGATTTCTCTATGGTCAGTTTCTGTGGTCTCTTTTCAGCTATATTGAAATATAATTAACATATAACATTGTGCAAATTTAAGGTGTACAGTATAATGATTTAATAGAAATATATATTCCAAAATGATTATCACAATAAGGTTAGTTAAAACATCCATCACCTTACATAGTTACAATTTGTGTGTGGGGTGAGAGGGTGTTGAGAATTTTAAAATCTAGTGGGTGATGACATTTATTTCAATGCATATATATATATATGTATATATATATATTTAATCTTAGAACTCATTGAAAAAGAGAGGTATAAGAGAGGTATAAGACCTAAGGGAAAAGGAAAAAAAGGAACAATGAAAATAAATGAAAAGATGTGAAAATAATTAGCAAGATGATAAACATACCATATAAATAAATGTATGAAGTCTAAATGGGCTAAAAATGCAGAGCTTTTTAGACTGGATTAAAAAAATACTCATCTTTATGTTCTCTATAAGAGATACATTTTAAATGTAAAAACACAGATAGGTTAAAAATAAATAGAAATATTTATACCATACAAACAAGAAGCATAAGAGCATTAATAGCAGATGAAGTAGATTTCATTCAAGGAATATTGCAGGGGATAAATAGCGAATTTCCTAATGATTGAACAGTGAATTTATCAGGAGGTAAAAATGGTCTAAATACACATATATACCTAATAACAGCTTCAAATTACACATAGCAAAGACTAACGAAAGTAAAAGAAGAAACAGACAAATTCAGTCACAAGTGAAGGTTTTAATATCCCTCTCTCAGTAATCTACGAATTTGAACAATACAAACCACCTTGCCCTGATATTTATTGAATATTATAACCAAGAACTAAAGAATGCACATTCTTTGTCAAGTGCACATTAAACATTAACAAAGCAGACCATATACTGGAATATAAAAGCAAATACCAATGCATTTAAAGAAATGAAACAATACCAAGATATCTGTAATCTCCCCAATATTCAGAAATTAAACACACACACCCCCACACTCCTAAATGGTTCATGGAAAAATAAAAGACCCAAAACCCAAGGAAAGAAATCATAAATAAAATCAGAAAATGTTAATAAAAATGTCTCAAAATTTATGAGATGCAGTAAAGCAGTGCTTAGATGAAAGTGTACAGCTTTAAATTACTGTGTTAAGAGGAGCATATTTAAACTCAATTATAAAAGTTTTTACCTTAAGAAGCTAGAAAAAGGAAAAAGAATCTAAGCACAAAGTGCCTGAAGGAAGGAAATGATTATATACAGTATATTACTATTAATTAGTATAGTATATTAATACTAGTTATTATATATTTCTACCAATTACTACAACAGTATAATATCTTACCAATTATTATAATAATTTAATAATAACAGTAGAAATCTATGAAATAAAATCCCACAAACAATAGATAAAATAAGTTAGACCAGAGCCGTGTCTTTGATGAGATCGATAAAATTAACTTCCAGATACACTAAATAAAGAAAATGAGAGATAAAAAAATACAAATTTGGCATTCTAATTTTTTTCTCCCTGGCCTAGCATTAGCAATTTAAATCCAGATTTTTCAGTAATACACAGTGGGCAGTAAAACCAAGATGTCGTCTTTTCCCCAGACCTGGATCAATTAGCCAAAGAATGTCCTGAGTCTCTAAATCTGCTTGCTAATGACACAGGTGGCCTGTGTCACATACTCTAGGCCTGGTAAGGCTAGTTCTTCATTTCTTGGTCCTCAAAAGCCATGCACATGTGTATGAAACCAAACACTTTGTTGAAGGAGTGGGAGAAATGTGGTGAGCTGCCTAACAATGCCCCTAATGTTTCATCATTAGGAAATTTCCCTCTTTACCCCCTACGATAATACTCCTTGTATGGAATCTACTTCCTCTGATGTTAATAGTCACACTAGTACTAAGTGAAATTTCTTATAGTGCCATCTTGACTTAAACAGACATAACCAGCTGATAAAGTGATAACCCTAGACCTGATTTCTCCCACACTTGATGATGCAAAGGGAAATACATACTCTATGCAAGAAAGAGAATAAGGAGAAGGAAGAGGCGAATTTCTGAATGTTACTCTATGTTCAGGTACCTACTCACAGGAAAAAAAATGTGTCATAAGATAGAGCGGTTCCCTAAAACTGTAGAAATCTGAAAAGGGAGCTGCTGGGCTGGCTTTGTCACGTTTTGGAATCTTGCCTTGGTTTAGCAAAAAAAAATTTTTTAATTTTAATTTTTACACCCCAAATTCGTGTGGCATATCATACAATATGCTCCATATTTCTAGAAGGAAAAATCCCCAGAGGTTGTTGTTTTTAGTGAGAAAATTGTAAATGAAATACTTCCGGTGGCTTTCGTTGGTTTATAATTATTAGTAGAAAACAAGTGACCATAAGAACTCTATAAATTCCTGAAACTGTGGTCCTGGTATGTCCACAGACATCTAGTTTTACTGAAAATGAAAAAGGGTAATAGTTCAGTAAACAGAGATGAATTCATAGCTCTAAGTAATAGTAATTGATTCACTAAAATAAAGACATTTGTTTTACAATTTACTTCAAATACTATTTCTGCATAAGTAAATATATCTAAGTAATAGATCCAGTTAATAATTATGGCACAATATTAATATAGATGCATGTTAATGTCCTGCCTGGCCCATGGCTTGTTAGTTTTTGTATCTGCAAACTAGAGCAACTTAAACTTCAACCTTCAGGTTCATGCACATTTCTGGGTCTCACCTTTGAAAAATGAAGATGAATAACTAAATAACTCCTAAGAATACATTCAACCTTTAGGTATCTATGATGCTGCTGTCTCTGCACTGTATTTTTAACTCAATTCAAAATGGACATTTCTTTTTTTCTCTTGTTTCTAACCAGTATTTCAATTTCTCTCCCAGTTTTAGAATCTTAGTCTTACTGGACACTTGTATTTTTCTCTCACTTTAAATCTATGTCTCAAATCCTTACTTCTTGGCCTAACTTCCCCTGAAGAAGAAGTCTCTCTTGACATCCATTCATAATCCTTCTACGGTTGCACATTCTATTTCTTTACACTGTTCATTGAGATTGGATCTTCATCCCTTGCTTCTAAAGCTCATTCCCTATATGATCTTAACAGCCTTCTTAATCTGCACGTAATTCCTTTTCTCAAGTACCTTAATTTTCTTCTCTGCCATGTCACCTGAAGTCTCTGAATTTCATTGCTTTTGGCATATCCTGAAGTGTCTTTTCCTACCCTGTCCACACTCAACTAATCTTCATGGTTGTGTTAAGTTCCATATTCTATATTGTTATCTTGTAGTTTCTGGAGCTTCCTGTAATTTTTCATCCTGTAGTTTGACAATACTGAACAAAATGCAACCTGCATATACATTTACCTTTTTACCCCCAAAACCCCACTTCCAGAGGTCAACTCAGAAGATTTAACACCAAGAATACCAATATACAGATATATAAGTTTATTATGTACCATAATTTATTCAACTGCTCCTCTATGTAGGGACACATAGGTTGTTTGCAATATTTCCCAGTTTAAACAATAGACTGCAGTACATTCATACAATGAAGAACTTTGCAGCAATAAAAGCTAGAATGAGAAAGATTTCTATGAAATGATACAGAATGATTTTCAGAATTACTGTGTGTGCTGGAGCTTTTTGCTCCTGCATTACTGCTGTTCAGATTGGCAAGCAATCCTTTTGTAGCCCTTTTATGCTACTGTTCATGTAAGAAATAAGATTTAAGAAAATACATAGTACCTGGCCATTTGTAGAAAAGAAATACAGGAAGAGAGAAAAAAAGATTGTTTAATTACAGGGGTTGGGTTCAAAAAGGGATGTGTAGTGGAGAATTTAACCTTGTCCAGAGAGGTCTGGTCATTGCCCTCAGCTTCTGGGAGGTAATCTCTAATCCTTTAAGACTTTGTGCCTGACAGGAAAGTCTTTGTTTGCCCAGGAGCCTTGATTCATGACAGATAGTCTAACAAAATGACTTAGAGTGGGGGTTAGTCAAACCAGAGAGTCTAACAATATGATTTAGAGGGGGGGATTTGGGGTCACATCCTATCAGCTTGACCTCTGGAGAGACTGGAAACTAAGGCAGTCCATTCAGGTTCCCAGGCAGTGTTGCATGATTGAGCCACAATAATGACTCCAGATACAATGTGCAGGTGAGTTTGCCTGGTGGGCAATGGTCCATGTGTATTGTCACACATGGATGCAGGAAACTAAAGCTGTCCGTGACTCTATAATGATCAGACAAATGGAAGCTCAGTGCTTTGAAACTCCTGTACTCTGCTCTATGCACTTCTTTTCTGACTGATTTTAATCTGTACTTTTTAATGTAATAAACTGTAACTATGAGAATAACAGCTTTCAGTGAGTTCTGTGAGTGCTTCTAGCAAATTATCAAACCTGGGGATAATCTTGGGGGCCCCCAAACTTGCAATTGGTACCAGAAGTGAGGGTAGTCTTGTAGACTATGTTCCCTCTAACATTTCAATGGATGGAAATTTTGTGGGTGTAAGTTTGAAAGAAATTGGACATTTGCATATACTGAAAGTATCTCAACCAAGATATTTATTAATTATGAAGGGAAAAATAATTATAACTTAAACTGGAGAAACGTAGATGATGCCACCTTAACAAAAAGATCAAGGTTATATCAGTAATTCAAAGACATAGTCACATTATATGAACCAGGCCCCCTCCCGCTGCCACCCCAATATGCTACACTGAAGATAGGACAAGGGACAACATCATTTCTGTGGTTCCTTCCAAAAATACATGTAACCTCAGTATAATCATGAGGAAACATTAGACAAAGCAAAGTTGAGAAACATTCTACCAATAGCTGATCAGAACTATCCTAAAATAGCAAGGTCATGAAAAACAAGGAAAGACTGGAGAATTGACACAAATGGAGAAGACGAAGGAAATATAATAACTAATTGCAATGTGGGATCTGTGATTGGATCCTCGAATAGAAAAAGGATATTAATGGGAAAACATAAAATCTGAACCTTGGCTGAGAGTACCGTACCAATGCTAATTTCTTAGTTTTGATCATTGTGCTGTGGTTGTACAAGATGTTAACATTACTGGAAGCTAGGTGAAAGGAATGTGGGAAGTCATTTTTTACAACTTCAGTAAGTCTAAAATCATTTCGGAAAGAAAAAAAGGAGGGAAGGAAGGAAAGAAGGAAGGAAGGAAGGAAGGAAGGAAGGAAGGAAGGAAGAAAACTACACTTAACATAAAAATATTGTTATTAGTCATCTGCTTCCAAGTAACTGATTTATGAATCAAAAACCATAATATTTAGTTATATTTATGTTTCTTTAATTGTTTTAGATCTCATATGAAGATTGGAAAGAACTGGAAAGCATTTCATATACACAGATGCTTGAATTTTACTCAAAGAAGTAAATCAAAATCACTAGAGCTGGAGACTTGTTATCAGGAATTTTTCAAAACACCTCCAGGTAACCATTCAGACAGATCTAAGAACGTGTAGCTCAGATCATAAACTACTTGATTATCTGACTGTAGTAAAAGAAAATGCACACAAAATATTAGGAAGTGCTCTTAACTGAAGATATAGCAGAAATGAAGGTAACACACTTCTATAATTATAATGTAATTTTATGGCAAAACAGGATTACATTTTTTCACAACTTCTCTCTAGAACATCTGTTGTGGAAAGTAAGGCAAACATAATCATTTTAAAGATGCATTTCCTAAAGGAAAGAAAACAGTCTTGAACAATAGAGATTGACTTGGTTTGAGAGATATAGAAAGATAATGAGGTACATATTAAAAATAAAGGTTATTGTCATGAAAATATTAAACTGCTAAACATCTACATTAACAGGAATTTGGTGGTCTATCATTGTAATATCTGGTATTTGAATATGTGATATATACTGTTTAAATTGTTTTAAAATAGAGTCATATTTTCTAAAATACTGCCAAAGATGTTTCTGCTCATTTCAAAAAACTAAAATCGAGAGATTAGATTGCAAAATTTGTAGGCTGAATTCATACATTTGTTTCTCTGAGAAATTTCAGTCTTTTCTCACTGAAAATGCTGCATCCAGAAGCTACAATATAAAGTTCCAGGTACACCTTTTCTAGAGCATCTTTTTTTCCTTACTGATCATTTCACATCATTCTCATTCACTCAGTGAAGTGCTCTAACTTTGAAGTATCCAAAGTTAGACCCATGTACTCTTTTCTCCTACACATGCAATTGATATATGAGGCAGAATCTGTATTGTCTTCTATCATAGTAAGCACCAAATCTAAAAATAAGAGATATGCCTTAATTCGACTATGTCTGCATCTATAGCTATATTTCGAAGAGTTGCACTGACAGCACATTACCACTGAAGAACGTATTTGATACATATAATTATGGGGAAACAGTGAAGATTATTCAGTAAGCATTAGAAGTAATTTATTTCACCCCACTTCTTTTAGGATTATCCGGTTAAATTTTTGAGTAGAATTTAAATTTATGTGTTATAGTTTTCTTTTCTTGTGGCGTCTTTGTCTGGTTTTGGTGTCAGGGTTAATGTTGGCCTTATAAAATGGGTTTTGGAGTGTTTCTTCCTCTTCAACATTTTGGAGGTGAAATATATATGCACTGAAAGCTACACAACATCAATGAAAGAAATTGAAAAAGACAAACAAATGAAAGACATTTTGTTTTCATGGATTGAAAGGATAATATTTTTAAAATGTGTGTACTACCCAAAGTAATCTATAGATTCAGTGTAATCTTTACCAAAATTCCCAAGACATTTTTACAGATATAAAAAACACAATTCTACAATTCATATAGAATCACAAAAGATCATGAATAGCCAAATCTAGTTTTAAGAGAAAAGAACAAAGATGAAGGCATCACACATCCTGATTTCTAAATATATTATAAAGTTACAGTAATCTCAACAGAGTGGTACTTATGTAGAGGTAGGAATATTAACCACTGGAACAGAATAAAGAGCAAAGAAATAAATCCAGGCATATATGGTGAATTGATCTTCAACAAATGGTGTTGGGAATACTGGAAATCCACATGCAGAAAAATGAAACTGGACTTTTACTTTACACCATACATAAAAATCAACTCAAAATGGATTAAAGACTCAAATGTAGGACCTGAAACTGTAAAGCCCTCAGAAGATAACATAGGGGATAGCTTCATGACACTGGTCTTGGCAATGATTTCATGGATATGACACCAAAATCACAAGCAACAAAAATAAACAATAAACACATGGGACTGTATCAAACTTAAAAGCTTCTGCACATGAAAGGAAACATTCAGCATTGTGGAAAGGCAACCTATGGAATGGGAGAAAATTTTTCAAAGCATATATTTGATAAAGGGTTAACATCCAAAATATATAAGGAACTCATACAACTCCATAACAAAAAACTAGTAAACAAATTAAAAATAGGCTAAAAACTTGAATAGACATTTTTCCAAAGAAGACATACAAATTACCAACAGTTATATTTAATAATACTCATCATCACTAATCATCAGGGAAATGTAAATCAAAACCACAATGAAATACCTTGCACCTGTCAGGATGTCTCTTATCAAAAAACAAAAGACACCAATTGTTGTTGAGGATGTAGAGAAATTGAAACCCTTGCACATTCTTGTTAGGAATGCAAAATGGTGCAGCCACTATGAAAGACAGTATAGAGTTTCCTCAAAACACTAAAAATAGAATATTAGAATCAGCAAGTTCACTTCTGGGTATATATTCAAAAGAATTGAAATCAGAATCTCAGAGATATTAGTACTCCCATGTTCACTGCAGCACTCTTCGTAAGAGTCAAGGTGTGGAAACAACCTAAATAACATGTGAATGGATAATGTATGCACATACAATGGAATACTATTTAGCTTTAAAAAAGAAAGAACTTGGACAACATATGACAGCATGGATGGACCTGGAGGATACTATGCTCAGTGAAATAAACTAGACACAGAAAATACTGCATGATCCCACTTAAATGAGGTATCTGAAATACTCAAATTCAGAAAATCAATGATTAAATAGCAAATAACAGGGTGCAGGGATTAGTAGAAAAAGGGGAGTTATTAATCAGGAAGCACAACGTTTCAGTTAAGCAAGATGAATAAGCTCTAGAGGCCTACTCTACAACACTGTACCTATAGTCAACAATAATGTGTTGTACACTTAAAAGTTGCTAAGAGGATAGATCTCCATAGCTGTTCTTACCACAATGAAATAAAAGAAAAGAAAAGAAAATCAGAACTGACAATGAATGCGGGTGTGTTCACATTCCTATATAAAACATGGCATTTTACATAAAATGTCTAGGAAGCTTTATATGAATTATATACAGATAGATTTGGGTGACAGTAGAAAATATTTATATTAATGTGCATGTGCCTGCACTTGTAAGATTTTGTTGTAGTCATGCAACAGTGGGATTGTGAGAGATCACATATATAAGTTCACACTAAAGGTGAGAAGCTTACCGACTTGTCAGTGCTACCATAGAGCTCATTGAAGAGCTGGCACTAGAAAAGAATTTCACTCATGATAGGGGCTATGTGCTGTCAGGCAGTTAAAAACAACTAAAGTATATATATTATTCAAGCAACAAAGGACTCTGGTCATATAATGTGATAGATGTTTTAAATGCTTTCTATTTCTAATTACATAAATCAAGGAAAATACCATGTTCAAATTCATACAGCATGGAAAATACACTTGTCATAATAATTTGTTTAAAGAAAAATGAAAATAAAAAAGAACAAATTCTGCTAGCCATTCAATGCCTTAGTCAATCACTTTAGATAATATGTTAGGTATTAAAATTTTAGTTAAAAAGTTTAAAAAGCATATCTTTTTTTTGTTGTTTTAGTGCTATTTCATTTTTAAACCTTTTGTTTAATTTAAACTTAAGGAACCCTAGCTTGTTAGGAGTTTCTGTAAGTATTTTCCCTCTGGGGCACCTGTAAATATGTGTCAGTGTATAGAAAGTAAATTTAAATATTATCACATCTTTCACATTTATACACAAACAGATCAATTTTGTACATAATTCTTAGTATTTATAGTAAATTATTTATTCAAGCATTCTTTAAAGTTTCATTTACTATTATGTTTCTATTTTTTAAACTTAGCTTTACTGCGTTTCATTGAACTTTGGTCACTGTTTATCATCAAAGAAATCATATTTCTCGCGGATTCTTCCAGCAGCTTTCATTTGGGCTGCAACTCTTCCCAGGGTCTCTGGCCTGCAGGTCTACTACATCAGATTTTAGATTCACCAAGCCTCCACAATCATAGAAAATAGAAAGCCTATCCTGGAGGACCTTCAAGATGGCAGAGGAGTAAGACGTGGAGATCACCTTCCTCCCCACAAATACATCAAAAATACATCTACATGTGGAACAACTCATGCAGAACACTGGCAGAAGACCTCAGACTTCTCAAAAGGCAAGAAAATCCCCACATACCTGGCCGTGTGGCTGACAGGGTCTTGGTGCTCTGACCTGGTGTCAGGGCTGAGCCTCCAAGGTGGGAGAGCCGAGTTCAGGACATTGGACCACCAGCGACCTCCTGGCCCCAAGTAATATCAGTCAGTGAGAGCTCTCCCAGAGATCTTCATCTCAACACTAAGGCCAAGCTCCACTCAATGGCCAGCAAGATCCAGTGGTGGATGCCCCATGCCAAACAACTAGCAAGACAGGTACACAACCCCACCCCTTAGCAGAGAGGCTGCCTAAAATCATGATAAGGTCACAGACACTGCAAAACGCACGACTGGATGCAGCCCTGCCCACCAGAAAGGAAAAATCCAGTCCCAACCAACAGAACACAGGCACCAGTCCCCTCCATCAGGAAGCCTACATAAGCCACTAAACAAACCTTATCCACTGGGGGCAGACACCAAAAACAATGGCAACTACAAAACTGCAGTCTGTGAAAAGGAGAACCAAAACACAGTAAGTTAAGCAAAATAGGAAGACATAAATATGCAGCAGATGAAGGAGCAAGGTAAAAACCCATCAGACCAAACAAATGAAGAGGAAATAGGCAGTCTACCTGAAAAAGAATTCAGAGTAATGATAATAAGGATGATCCAAAATCTTGGAAAAAGAATGGAGAAAATACAAGAAATGTTTAACAAGGAACTAGAAGAACTAAAGAGCAAACAAACAATGATGAACAACACAATAAATGAAATTAAATATTCTCTAGAAGGAATCAATAGCAGAATAACTGAGGCAGAAGAACGGATAAGTGACCTGGAATAAAAAATAGTGGAAATAACTACCACAGAGAAGAATAAAGACAAAAGAATGAAAAGAATTGAGGACAGTCTGAGAGACCTCTGGGGCAACATTAAATGCACCAACATTCGAATTATAGGGGTCCCAGAAAAAGAAGAGAAAAAGAAAGGGTGTGAGAAAATATTTGAAGAGATTACAGTTGTAAACTTCCCTAACATGGGAAAGGAAATAGTCAGTCAAATCCAGGAACAGCAGAGAGTCCAATACAGGATAAACCCAAGGAGAAACACCCCAAGACACATAGCAACAAATAACATACAGGGGAATCCCCATAAGTTTAACAGCTGAACTTTCAGCAAAATTCTACAAGCCAGCAGGGAGTGGCAGGACACATTTAAAGTGATGAAAGGGAAAAACCTACAACCAAGATTACCCAGCAAAGGATCTCATTCAGATTCAACAGAGAAATTAAAAACTTTACAGATAAGCTAAAGTTAAGAGAATTCAGCCCCACGAAACCAGCTTTACAACAAATGCTAAAGGAACTTCTCTAGGCAGGAAACACAAGGGAAGGAAAACACCTACAATAACAAACCCCAAACAATTAAGAAAATGGTAAGAGGAACATACATATTGATAACTACCTTAAATGTAAATGGATTAAATGTTCCAACCAAAAGACAAAGACTGGCTGAATGGATACAAAAACCAGACCCGTCTATATGCTGTCTACAAGAGACCCACTTCAGACCTAGGGACACATACAGACTGAAAGTGAGGGGATGGAAAAAGATTCCATGCAAATGGAAATCAAAAGAAAGCTAGAGTAGCACTCATATCAGACAATATAGACTTTAAAATAAAGACTATTACAAGAGACAAAGAAGGACACTACATAACCATCAAGGGATCAATCCAAGAAGAAGATATAACAATTGTAAATATTAATGCACCCAATATAGGAGCACCTCAATATACAAGGCAAATGCTAACAGCCATAAAAGGGGAAATCGACAGTAACACAATCATAGTAGGGGACTTTAACACCCCACTTTCACCAATGGACAGATCATCCAAAATGAAAATAAATAAGGAAACACAAGGTTTAAATGACACATTAGACAAGATGGACTTAATTGGTATTTATAGGACATTCCATCCAAAAACAACAGAATACACTTTCTTCTTCTCAAGTGCTCATGGAACATTCTCCAGGATAGATCATATCTTGGGTCACTAATAAAGCCTTGGTAAATTTAAGAAAATTGAAATCATATCAAGTATCTTTTCCACGCTATGAGACTAATATCAATTACAGGAAAAAAATCCATAAAAAATACAAACACATGGAGGCTTAACAATGCACTGAATACGCTAAATAACCAAGGGATCACTGAAAAAATGAAAGAGGAAGTCAAAAAATACCTAGAAACAAATGACAGTGAAAACACGATGACTCAAAACCTATGGGATTCAGCAAAAGCAGTTCTAAGAGGGAAGTTTATAGCAATACAATCCTACCTCAAGAAACAAGAAACATCTCAAATAAACAACCTATTTAGCTTAAACAATCCTTTCAGCTAAAGTAATTAGAGAAAGAAAAAAAAAAACAAAACCCAAAGTTACCAGAAGGAGAGAAATCATAAAGATCAGATCAGAAATAAATGAAAGAAATGAAGAAAACAATAGCAAAGATCAATAAAACTAAAAGGTGGTTCTCTGAGAAGATAAACAAAATTGATAAACCATTAGCCAGATTTATCAAGAAAAAAAGGGAGAAGACTCAAATCAATGGAATTAGAAATGAAAAAGGAGAAGTAACTGACACTGCAGAAATACAACAGATCATGGGAGATTACTACAAGCAACTATATGCCAATAAAATGGACAACCTTGAAGAAACAGACAAATTGTTAGAAAAGCACAACCTCCCGAGACTGAACCAGGAAGAAATAAAAAATATAAACAGACCAATCACAAGCACTGAAATTGAAAATGTGATTAAGAATCTTCCAACAAACAAAAGTTCAGGACCAGATGGCTTCACAGGCGAATTCTATCAAACATTTACAGAAGAGCTAACACCTATCCTTCTCAAACTCTTCCAAAATATAGCAGAGGGAGGAACACTCCCAAACTCATTCTATGAGGCCACCATCACCCCGATACCAAAACCAGACAAAGATGTCACAAAAAAAGAAAACTATAGGCCAATATCATTGATGAACATAGATGCAAAAATCCTCAAGAAAATACTAGCAAACAGAATCCAACAGCACATTTAAAGGATCATACACTATGATCAAGTGGGGTTTATCCCAGGATTGCAAGGATTCTTCAATATACGCAAGTCAAGCAATGTGATACACCATATTAACAAACTGAAGAATAAAAACCATATGATCATCTCAATAGATGCAGATAAAGCTTTTGACAAAATTCAACACATATTTATGATAAATACTCTGCAGAAAGTAGGCATAGAGGGAACCTACCTCTATATAATGAAGGCCATATATGACAAGCCCACAGCCAACATCATTCTCAATGGTGAAAATCTGAAACCATTTCCTCTAAGATCAGGAACAAGACAAAATTGCCCACTCTCACCAGTATAATTCAACATAGTTTTGGAAGTTTGAGCCATGGCAATCAGAGAAGAAAAAGAAAGAAAAGGAATCCAAATTGGAAAAGAAGTAAAACTGTCACTGTTTGCAGATGACATGATACTATACATAGAGAATCCTAAAGATGCTACCAGAAAACAATTAAAGCTAATCAATGAATTTGGTAAAGTAGCAGATACAAAATTAATGCACAGAAATCTCTTGCATTCCTATACGCTAATGATGAAAAATCTGATAGAAATTAAGGAAACACTCCCATTTACCATTGCAACAAAAAGAATAAAATACCTAGGAATAAACATACCTAAGGAGACAAAAGACCTGTATGCATAAAACTATAAGACACTGATGAAAGAAATTAAAGATGATACAAACAGATGGAGATATATACCATGTTCTTGAATTGGAAGAATCAACATTGTGAAAATGAGTATACTACCCAAAGCAATCTACAGATTCAATGCAATCCCTATCAAATTACCAATGACAGAACTAGAACAAAAAATTTTCACAATTTGTATGGAAACACAAAAGACCCTGAATAGCCAAAGTAATTTGAGAAAGAAAAATGGAGCTGGAGGAATCAGGCTCCCTGACTTCTGACTATACTACAAAGCTACAGTAATTGAGACATTATGGTACTGGCACAAGAACAGAAATATAGATCAATGGAACAAGAGAGAAAGCCCAGATATAAACCCATGCACATATGGTCACCTTATCTTTGATAAAGGAGACAAGAATATACAATGGAGAAAATTCAGCCTCTTCAATAAGAGGTGCTGTGAAAACTGGATAGCTACATGTAAAAGAATGATATTAAAATGCTTCTTAATACCTTACACAAAAATAAACTCAACATGGATTAAAGACTTAAATGTAAGGCCAGACATTATAAAACTCTTAGAGAACATAGGCAGAACTCTCTATGACATAAATCACAGCAAGATCCTTTTTGACCCACCTCCTAGAGAAATGGAAATAAAACCAAAAATAAACAAATGGGACCAAATGAAGCTTAAAAGGTTTTGCACAGCAAGGGAAACCATAAACAAGACAAAAAGACAACCCTCAGAATGCGAGAAAATATTTGCAAACAAAGCAACCGACAAAGGATTAATCTCCAAAATTTACAAGCAGCTCATGCAGCTCAATATCCAAAAAACAAACAACCCAATCCAAAAATGGACAGAAGACCTAAAAAGACATTTCTCCAAAGAAGATATACAGATTGCCAACAGACACATGAGAGAATGCTCAACATCATTAATCATTAGAGAAATGCAAATCAAACCTACAATGAGATATCATCTCACACTGGTCAGAACGGCTATCATCAAAAAATCTACAAACAATAAATGCTGGAGAGGGTGTGGAGAAAAGGGAACCCTCTTGCCCTGTTGGTGGGAATGTAAATTGATACAGCCACTATGTAGAACAGTATGGAGGTTTCTTAAAAAACTAAAA
This sequence comes from Tursiops truncatus, assembly GCF_011762595.2. Taxonomy (NCBI): domain Eukaryota; kingdom Metazoa; phylum Chordata; class Mammalia; order Artiodactyla; family Delphinidae; genus Tursiops; species Tursiops truncatus. Next base: position 8,577,240 of record NC_047038.1, read on the forward strand.
ATAGAACTACCATATGACCCAGCAATCCTACTATTGCGCATGTTCCCTGAGAAAACCATAATTCAAAAAGAGCCATGTACCATAATGTTCATTGCAGCTCTATTTACAATAGCCAGGACATGGAAGCAACCTAAGTGTCCATCAACAGATGAATGGATAAAAAAGATGTGGCACATACATACAATGGAATATTACTCAGCCATAAAAAGAAATGAAGTTGAGTTATTTTCAGTGAGGTGGATGGACCTAGAGTTTGTCATACAGAGTGAAGTAAGTAGAAAGAGAATAAAAATACCATATGCTAATACATATATATGGAATCTAAAAAAAAAAAAAGGTTATGAAGAACCTAGAGGCAGGATGGGACTAAAGTTGCAGAACTACTAAAGAATGGACTTGAGGACACAGGGAGGGGGAAGGGTAAGTTGGGACAAAGTGAGAGAGTGGCATGGACTTGCCTATACTACCGAATGTAAAATAGATCGCTAGCGGGAAGCAGCCACATAGCACAGGGAGATCAGCTCGGTGCTTTGTGACCACCTAGAGGGGTGGGTTAGGGAGGGTGGGAGGGAGGGAGACACAATAGGCAAGAGATATGGGGATATATATATATGTATACCTGATTCATTTTGTTATAGAGCAGAAAATAACACACCATAGTAAAGCAATTATACTCCGATAAAGATGTTAAAACAAAAAAACTACAAACAATAAATGTTGGAGAAGGTGTGGAAAAAAGGGAACCTTCTTATACTGTTTGTGGGAATGTAAGTTGATACAGCCACTATGGAGTAGAGTATGGAGGTTCCTTAAAAAACTAAAAATAGAACTACCATATGACCCAGCAATCCCACTACTGGGCATATACCCTGAGACAACCATAATTCAGAAAGAGTCATGTACCAAAATGTTCACTGCAGCTCTATTTACAATAGCCAGGACATGGAAGCAACCTAAGTGTCCATCGACAGTTGAATGGATAAAAAAGATGTGTGTAGTGGGATAACTGAGGACATGGAAAGGAGACGTAACCCATGAGCCCCCCCCCCCCCCGGCAAACCGGGGGCCTGCAAAAGAAGCATTGAGTGCTTTGGGCACTGATCCATGAGATGTCTTCAGTATAAACAGAGTGGTGGGAACGCAAGGAGATGTCCTTGTGCTAGTTCAGTATAATCAAAATAATGGTGGGAACTTTGTGCTGTTCTTGCGCTCAAGGACGAAGCACGGCAGGTGCTCACGAAAGCAATTATTGCTTGAATAATTAATAAAAACATAGGTTGCTGCTTTGGCACTTCTGAAATGTTAAGAAAACAAGTCTTAAAGTGTAAACCTAGATAATGCTTTAATAAAAGTTACCACAGCAAGACGGATGGCACTGTTTTGCCTGAGCGAGCGGCAGCCCTCTACTGTTGTGCTTCGGCGCAATTCATCTCGTGTGATGAGCTTACTTTCGGCCCTGTCCTAAAAAACTACAACAGATGTGGTACATATATACAATGGAATATTACTCAGTCATAAAAAGAAACGAAATTGAGTTATTTGTAGTGAGGTGGATGGACTTTGAGTCTGTCATACAGAGTGAAGTAAGTCAGAAAGAGAAAAACAAATACACTATGCTAACACATATATATGGAAAGTAAAAAAAAAAAAATTGTTTTGATGAACCTAGGTCAGGACAGGAATAAAGACGCAGACGTAGAGAATGGACTTGAGGACACGGGGAGGGGGAAGTGTAAGCTGGGACGAAGTGAGAGAGTAGCATTGACATATACACACTACCAAATGTTAAATAGATAGTAGGAAGCAGCTGCATAGCACAGGGAGATCAGCTGAGTGCTTTATGACCACCTAGAGGGGTGGGAGGGAGACTCAAGAGGGAGGGGATATGGGGATATATGTATATGTGTAGCTGACTGACTTTGTTATACAGCAGAAACTAACAAAACATTGTAAAGCAATTATACTCCAATAAAGACGTTATAAAAAAATTATATTTCTCTCCATTGTATACATCTCTAAAAATCACTAAAAATCCACATGTGTTTTCATTACTAAATTGATTTTTCTCTAAGTTAGAAGAAATTTTTAATTGCACTGCTTTGTTGAATAACTCTTAGACTTTATTTTGACCAATACGTCGTGAAAATTAGATAAAATATTTTGAAGAACATTAGAGAAAACTAAATTGCTTCTCCCGGGGCTTCCCTGGTGGTGCAGTGGTTGAGAGACCGCCTGCCGATGCAGGGGATATGGGTTCGTGCCCCGGTCCGGGAGGATCCCATATGCCGCGGAGCGGCTGGGCCTGTGAGCCATGGCCGCTGAGCCTGCGCGTCCGGAGCCTGTGCTCCGCATCGGGAGAGGCCACAACAGGCCCGCGTACCGAAAAAAAAAAAAAAAAAAAAAAAAAAAAAAATTGCTTCTCCTGGAAAAATTAACAGTATTGTATTCAAAATTCGATGCCTTCATTACAGGATAAAATTGGCATTTTCCTGTAACTGTATGTTATTCTATTTACTGGTTACCTGACTCTCCAATTATAGGAATTTATCAATCATAAATCAAATGGAGGTGTTCATTTCATTTCATTTTCCTCTGCCTTTTCTTTCTCTATTTGCCAGGTCCAGAAACAGACGGTGAGCTGCCAGTCACTCTGGCGGGCTTGACTGACTGTAGCTGTGTCTGCACTGGTTGTAGTGCTCATCAGGGAGTATGTGTTCCTAGAAATCTTCTGAAATATTAATACAGAAATCTGTACTGAGGTTTCTGATAGCAGAAGCCTGGCTGCTCTGTGGTTTTCTGATTAGGGCTCTATTGGTGATTCCGAGAAGTCAGTGGCACCTAAATGGGTTAAGTCTAATGAGGTTTGGAAAGCTGATAGCATTATTTAAGACAACTTTCAATCTCAAAGCTACAGTCCTGGCTGACCCCAGCAAATTACAGTGTTTGTTAATGCTCTGTTATAGACATCTTCTCGTCAACCAAAACCAGATATATTAAGTGAAAAAATTGAGTTGTGGTCCTCTAAGAAATGTCCTTGTGTACATTTTGACAGACCTTCTGATGGTAATTTTTTTAAGGTATCTGATACTTCCTAGTATTTTAGGGGATGAAATCAATAAACACACACGCACAGTCACACAGTTGTATTACTTCTTGCTGAGGAAACGTGATCACCTTAAAACTTTACCATCATGATTTTATACACTATATTTCTCATGGGAAATCAAAAATCAATTTAAATAATCTCAGACAGAAGGAAAAGACAAAACGACAAACTTCCCATGATAAAAAAAACAGGCAGAAAAACAAACTAAACAAATGAACAAAAAACTCCTAAAAACTATATGTTTCTGTAAAAGAAGAATGTGAAAAAAAGCAGTGATTAAATTTGTTAAAATGCATTTTTACAGACTCAGTGTTGATAAGAACTAATGACGAAACTAGTGGTGCTTTAGAAGTGAATATTCTCACATATATTAAGTACTACAGGTAAAATATTATATTATCTCAAGGATAGAAATGACATAAAGTACATTTCATAAATAATAGTTTGAGATATTTATAATTTCCTTACAGCTTAAGGCAGTTATTTACAAATATAGCACTGTAACAGAAATATGCTACACTGGACAAAAGCTTAGAAGCTTTGGAAACTTCTTTTGAAGTTAACATTTCTCAGTCTTTTATAATTGTGGGTTTTCCTGAATTATATAAAGTATTTTCTCCCATTTTTAATTTTTTAAAAAGTTTTAGAGATCTGAACTTCTTTTTATCATGCAAATCTTATAGTCAAATTCCAGTAAATCAGAATTAGTAATAGCTGTGAACTGACTACGCATGTCTTCTTGAACAAGCTGATGGTGCCAATGTTATAAAGTAAATGTTTATTTAAAGTGAAGTGTTTCTTCTTTAAAAGTTTGTGATTCCGTGTATATCAAAAAGTGTCTTCCCTCCAGCAAGAGGGAGGAGATATGGGGATATATGTATATGTATAGCTGATTCACTTTGTTATAAAGCAGAAACTAACACACCATTGTAAAGCAATTATTCTCCAATAAAGATGTTAATAAATAAATAAATAAATTTTAAAAATGTGTCTTCCCTCCAGTTAACTGAAATTATAGTTTCCTTTAAATTTTAGTATTTTAAATAATTTGCTTTCTTCTTTAATATTTTATCAACAAAATAAAAGAGCACGTTTTTATCAATTAAAGCATCTTTACAAAAACTTTAATGTCTTATGATAAGTATTTTGTTCAAAATAAGTAAAATAATTAGAAGTGTTAGAAAAAAGAGAAAATTTTATTAAATGTTTACTATTTTAGAATCATAGATTTAAAAAAATAGTTCCCAATATATTAAAGCCAAGCATTAATTAACATTTTACTTCTAGCTACTTAATAGTCAATTAAAAGTTATTTGTGTTTTGTAATTTGGGATGGGGTGGTTGCTTATAGCTCTCCAAAAGCATAAACCCCTCTACTAAACATGAAATACTAAAAACTCCTGAATTAAAATACTGCGATATGGGGCTTCCCTGGTGGCGCAGTGGTTGAGAGTCCGCCTGCCGATGCAGGGCACACGGGTTCGTGTCCCGGTCCGGGAAGATCCCACATGCCGCGGAGCGGCTGGGCCCGTGAGCCATGGCCGCTGAGCCTGCGTGTCCGGAGCCTGTGCTCCGCAACGGGAGAGGCCACAACAGTGAGAGGCCCGTGTAAAAAAAAAAAATACTGTGATATGAAAAACATATTTAAGATTATTTTTGAACAAATGTACAAAATTTTATGTTCTTAAATACCTGCTGAACTTCAAATAAATCACTATGGATGGTTACATATATATTTCAACAATGCAGTCAATTCTCCAAACATTTTGATATTCCTCTTTTAGAATTTGCTCACATTCTGACTCCAAAGCCTCTAAACATTTAAAATTACTGTGACAGTCCTTGATTTCACCTGAAGGTCTTTTACTAAGCTATGTCACTTGTAATTGATCATTTCTAAAACCAACCAACCAACCAACCAAATCTAAATTCTCTTTTAAAAAGAATTATAGATTTTTGAGGTAATTCCAAGAAAGCAACAAAGTAGTTTAAATAAAAACGATTTCATTAGAAGATGGATTATCAGTTTCAATGAAGATAATACATTTGAGTGAAGTTGTCATTTAAATATTTAGCTCATGGACACTGTTACTTACAATATGAAATAGCCTAACAACAACAGTTAAGCATTTTGCATCTTAGTGTAAAAGAAAAGTCAGGATGATTTATATTATTGCAAAATAATCCCAGACATTAATTTTACAAATAACATTTCTTAAATATAGCATTGTTAGTTGAAATGGAAACTCCCTGACTCTTGACTGCCCTTGGGAAATATCTGAAGAAATTATATGTAAAAATTCTTAATCTAGTTATCTTTGCATTTCCTAGACTTTTATATGATCGTTTTGCATGAATTTAAATATTTGCAGTTATTTAAATATTTATTTGCTTATCCACAGCCTATGAACAATGTTATTTAGAAACAGATGAGTTAAATTGAACAGGTTTGTCGGAACAGAAGTGGGCTGGAGGAGTAAAAAACACTTTGGATCTATGATACTGCTTAGGTCATTAACCAACATCTCTATAGAACACTTTTCAGAAAGAAAGAGAGATGGATGCTGTCTTTCCTCTCCATTTAATTTTTATGGTTATTTATTCACAGATGATGTGGGCAGACTGTGTGCAGAGAGAAAGCATGGGTAATTTACAAGCAGATGTAATCCTCACTTGGCTAGGATATTCAAAGTGCTCTAAGGAATTAAGAGGAAAGTAGGTCATTTGAATCATAAACATTTTTAACTTTTACTTCATAAGTGAAGCTAATATGTACTTGTTCTAAAAGCAAAGGGAAAAATTGGCTTCAAATAGGATAAGGAAGAAAGTTAAACAAAACAGAATTATTAAACCATCCCAGTTTCCACACCTCTATGAATGTCAGTAGGAGATCTACTTCTGACAGTGTGCAAACCAGCAGGAGAGTTTACTAATGAAAGACAAGATACATGTGTTGACATAGCATTAAATGACTGGTTTGTCACTCCCCGCAGGATGTGAATTGTGGATTCTATGCTGCAATAGCACAAACTAACTGCTTTTATCCTCTTGTTTTCTTCATTTTAACTTCTCACACAAATTAACAGCTTTCTGCTTGCCATTTGCACGTTTATTTCATGTCATGCTTGGTTAAAATGAAAACTGGCCCACTAGTTATGGTACTTCACAATTTAGAACTTCTTCAGAGACCTGCAGGATGACTTAATGGGTATGCCACGCAATTCTCTTCTTTAAATCACATTTAATATGTTATTTATGTTCAATACTTTAAGAATACATTGTGTATGATATAAATTGAGAATACTCAATATAAAGAGATGGTTTTATGTCTTCCATGCCTAAAAAAATTCAGTGATTGGCCTCTCATGGATTTTTCTCCTGCCGCAGAGAAATTTCTGAATTCAAACACTGAAGATCTATGACGTTGTGTCCCTGATTATGAACAGCAGCAGGACCTAAAAAGATCAAAGCTCAAGTTTTCCTTTGAAAAAGACACTGTTGGGCTTCCCTGGCGACACAGTGGTTAAGAATCCGCCTGCCAATGCAGGGGACACGGGCTCGAGCCCTGGTCTGGGAAGATCCCACATGCCGCAGAACAACTAAACCCATGCGCCACAACTACTGAGCCTGCGCTATAGAGCCCGCGAGCCACAACTTCTGAAGCCCACGTGCCACAACTACTGAAGCCCGTGTGCTTAGAGCCCATGCTCCGCAACAAGAGAAGCCACCGCAATGAGAATGCCGCGCACCATAATGAAGAGTAGCCCCTGCTCACCGCAACTAGAGAAAGCCTACACGAGGCAACAAAGACCTAACGCAGCTAAAAATAAATAAATAAATTTATAAAAAGAAAAAGAAAAAGACACTGTTGTAAAACACAACAAAAAACAATTTTCTCCTTTTTATCACCATGGGATATATCCATAGGCTGGAGAGGTCACCTTGTCATTCAAACTCTTTAAAGTCAGTTTTTCAGGGTGAAAGAATAGTCAAACTAAAGCACATTCCTGAGAGGCAGGTAATCTAGTTAACTTTGGCAGCAACGTTACCAGGTGGATACCAGTGGCCAGGGAAGAGGACCTATAACCAGGTAACACAAAAATCAGGGAATCTATTAGTCTTCAAGTTTTTCTTTTAGTATCAGCAGCATAAGAATTACCACAACTGGTACACTGACTAGTACTTCTAATTAAGAGATGAACACAAAGATCATTTACATGAAGAGACTGACCTAATTTGCTGTTATCTATGTTTACATATATATTGCAGACTGAGATTGGCTTGAGATCATTAATCTTAGTTTGACAATTACTGGCAAGTGGCATTTTTCCCCTAGAAAATTAGCACTGTATCCTTAATCTAATTGAGGAAGTGCTCACCTATGCAGGTTTAGAAATATAATACTTATAAATTCCAACAATTCTATTTATTCTAGATGTAATTTTGTTAAAGTAAGACACTTTGGTCAGTTTGAAGAGAGACAAATTTTAGAAAAAATATTAAAGTTGAATAATATTTTAAAATATTAGAGTGTGTCCACTTTCTGAAAATCAAGTTTCTAGAAACAAGTCTGATAAATATGTTTTAAAGTTAATATTTTTTAATCACATCAAGGCTGATAATTCTTGTACTAATTTTGTCAAACATCACTGAAAACATTAGTAAAAATATTAATAGAAATGATTGCTCCATTAAATACATAGATGTAGATAGCATATTCCAATTTAAGAAAGCATAACAGCAGTTTTTTAAAAGTAGGATCTGGTTTAAACAATATTAAACTAGACTAATCTATTTTGGGGCCTAACCCTGTTAGTTATACTAGCTTCAAACAATAATTACATATTTAGCACTTGCTGAGCAAGCCAATGTGTAAAATGCTGTGGGAAATTCAGATATGAATCATACTTTTTTTGGAAAATTCAATATTTACCGAAGAATAAGGCTCTATTTATTTAGAGGTTAAGAGCATAGACTCTGTAGGGATAGAAGAAATTTGAATTTGAGACTAGTCATGTCATAATTTCAAATTTGAAAATTGACACTAAGCGATAACACTTTGAACTCCTGTAGTGTCGTCTAGATGTAATAAAATAATGTCTCACTTTTCTTTTCCTCAAGAATCCCTTCTTGAGGATCACTTTGTGATATAATTAGGAAGTAAAAGCAACAGAAATGTTCGATGTAGGATTTGAAGAAGAGGGACGCATCAAGCATAATTTGTAGGTTATATATTTCTTTTGTTGTTGTTGTTATTTATTTAGTTATTTACTTATGGAGTAGAGTTGCTTTACAATGTTGTGTTAGTTTCTGCTGTACAACAAAGTGAATCAGCTATCTGTCTACATATATCCCCTCCCTCAAGTTATATGTTTCTTTCTCTTTTTTTTTTAAACATCTTTATTGGGGTATAATTGCTTTACAATGGTGTGTTAGTTTCTGCTTTATAACAAAGTGAATCAGTTATACATATACATATGTTTCCATATCTCTTCCCTGTTTCTTAAGTGAATGCATGTGGGTTCACATTCATGAAAAAGATGAACACATTATAAAATCATGTTTAGAAATGACAGCTTATTTTCAGTTATGAGCACATTAAATTTGAAATATCTGAAAGCAAATATGAAATTGTAACAAAGAGGACTAGGTTGGAGATACACATGAGACGATCATCTCTGTATAAGTAGAACTGAAGTCATTGATAAAAGTAAGGGTCACTAGTTTGAATGGCTGGACACAAATTTTAGTTATACTAAATGAGCCTTCAAAGGGAAAAACTTATGAGGAAAAAGAAAAAATAGGAGTATTTGATATCAAGAAAGCCAAGGGAAGACAGTTTAAAGAAAGAGCAACACTCAAAAGTGTGGAAAGCTTCCAGAGTCAAGTACAAGAAAAAAAAATTCCTGATGGATTTAGTTACTTGGAAGTGAGTTGAGATTTATAATGGAACCAGAACCTGTTTTGCAAAAGGTTGATATATGAATGAAAATTAACCAAACGGTGATCAAAATTTTAGAAAACTCAATACAAGATTGTGAACAAGTCAGAGAAAGACAGATGCTATATGTCTTCAATTATAAGTAGAATCTAAAAAACAAACAAAACAGAACTCACAGATACAGAGAAGAGATTGGTGCTCTCCAGAGGCAGGGGGTGGGTGTGGGTAGGTGAAATGGGTGAAAGTGGATCAAAGGTACAAAGTTCCAGTTATAAAATAAGTCCTGAGAATGCAGTGTACAAAATGATGACCAGTTAATAATACTGTTTTGCATATTTGAAAGTTGTTAAGAGACTAGATCTTAAAAGTCCTCATCACAAGAAAAAACGTTGTAACCATGTCTGGTGATGGATGTTAACTGGAGTTATTTCGGTGCTCATTTATCAATATGTATAAATATCAAATCTTTACATTGCACCCCTGAAATTAATAGACAGTCTACAGCAAAAAAAAAAAAAAAAAAAAAAAAAAAATGGACTAGAAGCACCTACCCTCTTCAAAGTTGAAAATCTGAGTGTAACTTCTAGTCAGACCTCCATATCCACAGTTCCACATCTGGGGATTCAACCAGTCTTGGATCATGTAGTACTGTAATATTCACTGCTGAAAAAAATCTCCCTATAAGTGGACCTGCACAGTTCAAACCCATGTGGTTCTAAGCTCAACTGTACTGTTATATGTTAGTTATATCTCAGTAACAACAACAACAAAAGAGTTTGACTCCCTGAGCTGGGGCCTAGAAATACCCTCAAGTCAGTAAGATTTCACCCCATCTGTTTCCCATTTCTCACGGATTACTGTCCTTACTTTCTTGATGTTTAGTGTCTTGAAAACTGCTGTTTCATATTTTTGGTCCTTTTCTGGGGGGTTGTAGTTTGGTTTCTATAAGTTATGAGGTTAAACCCGGTTCCTGACACTCCACCTTGGCTGAAAGTGGAAGTCCATTGCTTATGATTTCTAATAGATTTAATATGGTGTGTGAAAAAAGGATGAAAAGTCAACATAGACTCCAGAGTTTTGGCTTGAACTACTATAAATATGCAGTTGCTATTAACTGAAACAGAAAAGACTCTTTAATGATGCTTCTTAAGAGGTAATGTTATTCATTACCTACAGTTCTCAAATCTGGTTGCAAATTAGAATCACCTAGTGAGCTTTCCTCGAAATGCTTAGATTCCTCCCCGCAAAATTTATAGCTCAGGTTTTTTAGTGTGGCACCAGAGAATTGATATTAGAAAAAGATTTCTACTTTATACTAATGTTCAGCCATGTTTGAGAACCAGTGCTCTATACTATTGCTTCTCACTTCAATGTGCTTGTGAATCACTTAGGGATCTTGTAAAATTCAAATTCTTATTCAGTTTTTCAAGGTGATAAACTTTGTATTTCTAACAAGGTCCCAGGTGATTCTAATGCTGCTGGTCCACACTTTGCACAGAAAGGCACTGCTATTCAAATTCATGAGAGAGCTTTTTCACTGTACAGATTAATGACATTAATTAAGTTTGGCAAACAGTGAGTTAAAAACGTTAGAGAGGTTTCTTTATTGCAGGATTTTTCATAGCTAACGCCTTTCTAAAGTTATTTCTTCCCGAATCCCATTTTCATGGAGCATATTATAGGATTAGGGATTTGCAAAACGCACTATCCTGTACTAATACAGAAGTTGAGCTATCTTCAAATAATCTTTGCTACTTTCTTAAAAGCTTTAAATTTTACTGAAACATCTATTTAACCGATTTGTTTTCATTTTCCTAATCTGATTCATGACTTGATGATTCTAATTTATTTACAAATCCAAATAGGTTTTATAAAAAACAAATTAAACATGCTCTGGATTGTGAAGTGATTATGTTGCACATACTTATATGATTCGTTTGTTTATATTTTAAAAAATACTTGACAAGTATTTCTTTTCTCTTCTACAGCATTTCCATGCACACATTTTCTTATGATTCTCTTTGCATGATTTCATAGCACATCGTTTGTTGATATATTCCTGTTTACTAACATTTGGGAAATATATGACATAAAAGAAAATATTCTTTCCACAAAATTACACTGAGGTTTCATTAACAGAAAAAGTTTTGTAAATTTTCTTAATAATTAGATCAATTTTATATAGATAAGAATTCTAATATAATTCATTATTTCTTCGGAAACCAGTAATGAAAGCCAAACATGCCAGGACTTACCAGCCTACAGGTAAACAGAGGCTCATTTTATGTTAATGCTCAAATTATGATAGGTTTTAGTTTCTGTCACCTCATGTAGAACTTCAGAGCCTTCCCTGACATCCCCCAGGGCACTGAGTCTAAATATTTTGAAACTTCCCCATATGTGGTTGAGTTTCCTAAATACTCAGGCTCCCCTTTTTTTCTGTTCCAACCTCCTTATCCAGATGTCTTGTCTGGCAGAGAGGCAATTAAGAGACACAGTCAACAGGTGGGTCATGCTTGGGTGTGAAGGGGGTGTGGGACCTGAGGTATAATTAGTTAACTCTACACCAAAATACACAGAATGCTCTAAGAATCAAAACCAGTTACACAGCTTACAATTTACATTAACATAATTTTAATCCATTGTATTCATTAATATAACTTTATAATGCTAGAAAACTCTTGCCCTGGAAGATAAAATTCCAAATCATTTCATTCCAGGAACTTTCTGAAAGGTACATCGACTCTTCAATAGGAAGCATCAAACAACAGTTTACACCTTAGAAAGTTTTAAATCCCTTGCCTCAAGACCTTGCCTTGCTGTTCTTAACCAATTCTAAACTGTTACATCATGATTCTTACCATAACCTAATTGAACCCCTCCACTGAGAGACGCACCCTAATAAGACTTCAAAATCTGACTTTGCCATTCCCTCTCAGAAACCCTACTAAGCCACTGTCAAGGCAGTGCTCTCCTATGGAGAATATTTTTATTTTTCTGCACAATCAGGGCTTTCTGATAAAGACAACTAATGTGCTCTAATGAGAGTGTCTCCTTTTTTTCTAAAATCATTTACACCTCATAATCTAAGGAGATAGGTTTGGAGCCCTGTGTTTACATTTCAAATGGTAATAAAACCCAGAATCATTCATTACATTCCAAATGGTTGTGAGAACCTAGGTGACTTTCACCTTCTCTCCCAAAAGGAGAATTTGTTTACATTCCAGAGTAAAAATAATCACTCTATCTCTAGAGGGGAGTTGTAGGTAATATGCCAACACCTATATATTAAGTTTCTAGTTTTATTATTTCGAGTTCCTCTCCTACAGTATGGATCCCTTTCTACTCCTCCCCTACACATGCTGGGTCCAGCTGGCTCTCACCATATTGCCCCATGGAGGAAAATGTAGCGTGGACACCTAGCACTAAGATATTTTTTGTAAGCAAGTAATCAATCTGCCTCTGATCCAGAAAACTTGTATTTACTGTCAGGATAAAATAAAATATGAATATATATTTACTCCCTTACCATTTAAGCAATAAACGTAGGCTGTGTTACTAACAGGTTGCTTTGGTGACATTTTGAGAGCCAATATTCAATGGTGCTGATTTTCCCAGTGGTTTTGTGAAAAGAAAAAACAAAAAAAACCCTCATCCATTCTGTCCTTGAGAGCTCAGAATAGCACCTTGGCTCTAGTGAAGGTTCAGAAAGTTCCATATTCCTTTGTTCATATCCTTCCCGTTACCTTACGAACCAACAAACAAAAACCCCCACAAAGGACATAGATATCAGCTGTTACAAACTGCTGCCTAGAGAATTAATTGTTCTATTTCCCTAAAACTCCAATTAGGGCTCAACAAAGGCACACTTCTGTCATCTAAAATGTTTCTATGGTCCAATGTACTCCTGCATGATACACAAGATATGCAGCACGATGAGTGATTCCGTATCTCCCCAGTAAAATATTGATTAGCACTTGTTTCAAAGGTTCTCAGATGGAAGCATGGGTTACACTGCTATTCCTATCTTTACCAGAAAGTTGTAGTCAGTCTCCAACAGACTTTCCTAGATCCTCTATGCTCACTAAGTCCTCCAGCTTCTCTCCACAGTGTACTCTGGTATAATCCTAAATTCCTAGTGTAAGATTCATCTGAATGCTCAAGTATCTCTTCCACATTCAGTCATTCTGATTTGCAATTTCATATAAAGTGGTTTTATTTGTAAATTTAAAAATATGTAATAAGTGGTACTTCCCAAGTATTTATGTGTTACAAATTACTTGGGGTCTTGTCACAAATGTCTTTCCAACAAGCTCCCAGGAGATGCTGTCATTGATGATATGAAACTACTCATTAAATATCAAGGTGTTAGAGAAAAACAAGTTTCTAAGAGAAGAGTTTGCCAATTTCAATAAGTATAAGGAAGGCCCTCCAACATAAAATGAACTGTTATTTTTTATTGAAGTATAGTTGATTTACAACATTGTGTTAGTTTCAGGTTTCAGCAGTGATTCAGTTATATATATATATATATTTTTTTTTTTCAGATTGTTTTCCATTATAGGTTATTACAAGATATTGAATACAGGTTCCTGTGCTTTACAGTAAATCCTTGTTGCTTATCTATTTTATACATAGTAATGTGTATCTGTTAATTCCATACTCTGAATTTGTCCCTACCCCTCCCTGCCTTTCCCTTTTGGTAACCATAAGTTTGTTTTCCATGTCTGTGAGTCTGTTTCTTTTTTGTAAATAAGTTCACTTGTACTATTTTTTAGATTCCACATGTAAGTGATATATAAAATTTGTCTTTCTCTGTCTGGCTTAGTTCACTTAGTATGATATTCTCTAGGTCCAACCATGTTGCTGCAAATGGCAATATTTCATTCTTTTTTATGGCTGAGTAATATTCCATTGTATATATGTACCACATCTTCTTTATCCATTCATCTGTCGATGGACATTTAAGTTGCTTCCATGTCTTGGCTACTGTAAATAGTGCTGCTATGAACATTGCAGTGCATGTATCTTTTCAAATTATAGTTTTGTCTGGATATATGCCCAGTAGTGGAATTCCTAGATCATATGGTAGCTCTATTTTTAGTTTTTTGAGGAACCTCCATACTGTTCTCCATAGTGGCTGCACCAAGTTACATTCCTACCAACAGTGTAGGAGGGTTCCCTTTTCTCCACACCCTTTCAAGCATTTATTATTTGTAGATTTTTTTTGATGATAGCCTAAAATGAACTATTAATGTTAAGCTGTGGAAGCCATCTGTGTTAAGACAACCTGAGAATTATACCCCAAAGTGAAATTAGTGCCAACCATGTACCAAATCCTTTGCTCTTCCTCCTGTCTTTCCCTTTATTCCTTTCCTCCTTCTCTTCCCTTTGTGTCTAAATACCCACTTCTCTTTTTCATTTCCATACTAATTCTTAATCTCTTTTTACTTCTCTCCATTCAGTTCCTAAGAAATAATGTTTATATTTCTGCTTATTCCTTTCAGACTCGATTCCAAACTGTTTTGCTGTGATCTATATGTGTATCAGCGAACTCCTCCGCATTCAGAATAATCTTAAAAAGGGATGGACTATGCATATTGAACAATCATTTTTGAGGAATGGGGAAAAGATTCCAGCATTGTTATACTAGACCAAAAGATATATAATAGTCAGTTTCCTCAAGAGCATAAGCAATCCTATAATCATTTGAAAATATTTTTCTATACTGGTATCACCTTATCTACTATCTTATAAGCACACACAGAATTATATTGTGAACCATGTGTTAGTTTACTGAAACCATTTTATAGATGCATTGTTTTTCAAAAAGTAAACATTTTAGACTTATTGGTTTACTGATTTTTTTGTTCTTTTGTTTCTCGTCCCTTATGAATATATTTTGTACAGATACAGGGGCAGGTTATTTGTGACATAAATTGTCTTGAAATAGATTGTCTTAGCTGGAGAGCATAAATAAATTGTAGTACTATGATATTTTTCCTGGTTGAAAAAGGATATACGAGCTTAGGTTATGGGATTAAAAACTAATTTTTATAAAATGTTAAAAAGCCAATTTTATTTCAGCTTCCTTCTGATTTTCTGTTTTGTGACTAAGAAGAAAAGTGAAGGATGGTTGGAAACAAAATCAGCTATAGGGAGTGTGAAAACAGAACTATGAAAGATTTTAAAAAAGAAACAAAAAGCTATTACATTAAAAAAAAAGCAGCAACAAATGCTTAGGAAAAGAAAGATAATAACTAGTTCTATAAAATTAGGTTCTAGAAAAGTGAACAAGCTAGGAATACCAGATATGCAATTGATTTTTAAAAACTTTAATATATTCCTTGGTTTTGAATGTTATTACTCATAATTTTCTACCTTTGTTCTTGTAAAATAATTTTTTTTTGGACAATATTCAGACTGAAAGCACAGTTTTATACAGTGAATTAGGTGCTATGCATAGCATAGAACTGGGGATGATGTGCACTGGTTCACTGAGTTTACAATCTGAGTTAATACTATTGTGTGATGCTTCAGTGAGTATGGTGTACCTAAGAGGCAAATGAACTCTATCAGACACCGAAGTGTCACTTACTGTATCAGAAGTGGTAACAGAAATAGAACCCTAGTGTTGTGGAGGAAGATGTTTGTCTCTCACCAGTGATCACCAGAAACTAATTTGCTCACAGAAAGACTGGATAATGATTGTGGCCATTTTGCCTTTACTTCCTTTTTTTAAGGGTGCATGGTCACAGAACTACCATTTCTATTCTGGGAAAAACCAAAGATAATATTCAAGTATAAAAAGAAAACAAACTTACATACACTCACTAAGACATGCTCATACTAAACAGATGATCAAGCCTCAAATTTAGTTCATTTCCGATTATTTTACTTTTGATTTCAGTGTTAGAAAGATGCAGCAGATATATTAAAGTTATATGGGTAGAGGACTGCTTCTTAGGATGACCCCTCAAAAATTAAGTTTATGGACAAGAACAAGAAACTGCTATCTACTTGAGCTTGGGTTGATATTGGGGATGTATATATAAATCCAAGGATAAGCTTAGTTTAACTGGAACCAATGTGATTTAGATCCTTCAAATAAAGAGGTTTTATAACTGAAAGAATAATTTTAACATTAAGAGTAGGTATACTGTCTGTTTCACTATAAACTTTCTGCTTGTAATAGTTCTCCACTGATTTTTCTGAGAGAATCCCCAAATGCCAGGCCATTTATCATCCTTTTAACATACATTTTTGTATACCCATGGGTGGGGCTGGTGGGGCGTGGTGGCAAAATTAGGAAACAACAGTTGCTTGAATCATTTGACAAAATATCCAGATAATTTCCTCCTAGGATTGAAGGGACAGAACTAACATGCATAACATAACTACTATTAGACATGAACTCTGCTAGGTTATTTGCATATGACATTTTATTTCGTTGTAAAACTGCTTGGAAGTAAATGTAATCTACACACTCCTCACTTTGGAAAATGAAGTTTACAGCAGTTATTGAAAGGCAATTTGTATGTTGTATGGACATGCTGTTCACACTTGATCATGGCTACTTTTCAGCTTTTTCTTTAGATATATTATAGAAATTAAGGCTTATTGGGAAGTAGAAAAAAAAGATAGGTTACAGGCAATCACAAAAAGTATGACTGTAAAACATTTATAGAAGTGTATTTAAAAGGCACATGAGTCCCTAAAATAAGTGATATTATAAATAAGTACTTCTTAAATAAGTGATATGATAAAAATTGGGTGAGTAAAGCTTACAAAAATGTACTTACTACGTGTTGTCACTAATTATAATAGCACACACCCCAGGAGGTAAAGTACAAATTTGCTTGAAAACATAATATATTATTTTCACTTATATGAATAATGGTTTTTTGGAGGATGATTTCAAGGATTAAAACACTATCATAAATTTAATGATTTTATATTTATTGTACTTTTTTATGTTTTCTTTTGTAATGTATTTCACACTGCTCTAATTTCTTACGTGAAGTAAAAACTTGATTGATTCTTGGAATATCATATAAATTGCCTTTTAGAATTTGTATTCTCAAGATTTATTTATTATAAAGTATAATAAAATAACTGTGAATAACACATAAATGTGATTGCTTAATTTATTAGAACACATTTAAAGCATTCACTACCAGTCAGAAAAGCTCATTAAATTATAGCTACTATAGATATATGGATGTCAATGTTCTAGTAAATCATTCTAAATCAACATATTTATTTTATTACTTGGCCAATGTCAGTAGCTAAACTTTATAGCAAAATAATTTTTTCTTTTCTGTTACCCTTATTTTAACTCCTAATAAAACAACATACAGATTCTATAATTTGAGAGTACACTTTTCTACTTGATGTTTAACCAAAATCATTAAATGTTGATTTCCAACTATACTTGGTAAGTACTTGAGTAGAAATAATGAGCTCCTTAAATATGCCTGACTTTAAATAGTTGCTTTTACCATTTATACAAGTCTAACGAATATCCATTTCTACTTGCCCAGGAGAAACAATGTCTTGCCAATTGATTCTAAATTCAAATGTATGTTGATCTTATTTACTAAATTTTATTTAACAATAAACAGTAACAAGCAACAATAACAGTAATAAAATTTATGACTTTGCTGCCTAGACATTTAACTGGATAGAGTTCTTAATTATTGAAACTAATCCCCAAGTATGTAAAATCCATTCTATATTTTTTGTTTGTAGATTCTATATTTAAATACATTATTCAAAAAAATCTATTGTCAAAACCAAAAGAAGTATGCATAATGCACATACATTGTCTCATTGAATGCATACATTGAGAGCAAAAATTAATTCAAATTTGCTTTTCTTTTCCATTTGAAACAAATGAATCAATTCATTGCTGACTTAGGTACTCCTATGAACTTTATCACAATTATTAGCATATGGTGGCTGACTGAAGAGTGCTGACTAACCCCAGGGTAACATAACAAATGAAAAATAAATGCAAAGATATTTGTGAGATATTTGTAAACTGTTATCATCCAGAACATTTGCTAATTTTTCTGTACTATAAGAAGAGTTAATGGGAACTATGTATATCAATTATCTCTGAAGTTCAAAAGCCCTGGTATGTATGATTCTGAGCATCACACATGCTACTTAAATTGCTCAGGTTTTAAGTTTGCAGGTGGAGAGTCAGGATATGAGCCCAGACTTCTCACAAGGCAACGGTTGTGTCTGTGCCACACTTACACACTGTTTCTCATTCTCCACGTATGGAAACTTAGCTATCTTAATGCACAAACATGAATTCATGCAGCTTAGATATCCATGAATATGAGCCTTTTATCTGCCTACCCTTACTTGCAAATGTAGTGTTCTATTTTAAATTTCTGAATTTCATCTAGATGCGTCTAGATCTGACACTTATGGACAATCTGAGTATTATTTCTTTGAAAAGCATGCCATTAAGGAAACAAAAATCTATAAATGTTGACAGGTGAAAAGTTAATTCACTATATGCAAACTTTATTTGACCTCTACATTCAGAAAGTAATTGAAATCTAACAATGAAATCATGAGATTAAAAGAAAAAAGGATTTAGTGAACAATGAATACTGAATAAATATGCAATTTAATTAAAACTTTTATTACACAGATGCAACTGATATACAGTATAAATACATATGTGTGTATATATTTTTCAGTATGGCATGTATGTGCAATCACAATTATTTATTATTATTAAATGGTAAAATTTGATTATCAAAAATAATATTGTTTTGCATTTTTCAAATTAGTTGTATTCTGTTTTGAGTGGCTGATAAGAACATGATTGCTGATATATACTTACCTTTCCAGTAGATGGTAGTACAGATGTTCATAAGAGAACATTCAGTAGGATAGATTTTGAAAGGAGAGAGGTACTTTCAAACTTGAAAATAGTATAATAAACAAACAGTGTTAAATACTATGTCAATTATGAGAAATGGGAGAATTATAAGAATGGATGTATTTAGTTTGAAAACTTGATATTTAAAAATGGTGTGTGGATGTGTGTGTGTGTTTGTGTGTATGCATTGCTTCTAAGTAAAATAAGCTAAAAAATCAAAGCACCAAACCCCAGAACATCAATCTCCAATGTTTACATGTGTTTATCACTATAAATCCAAAAACTGCTTATTTCAAAAAGCTCATTTGATTTGATGTCTCATAGTCAACACAATATTAAATCAAGTCTCCAATTTTTAGTCGTTAATAAAATAACATTGATACCCTTTGTCCCTCAAGATTTTCCAATGTAAATATTTTCTATATTTAGTTTTGTGGATATTTATAGTTTTCCTTGATATATTCTTGATTTAAATATATATTCCAAATTGGTGATATAGAAATGATAAAGTATTTAGAAATCATTGTTGGTAGTTTTTTTTTTTTAAATCACAGTTCGGTAGATCTGTGTGGATAATTTTAATGCCAAAAAAAGTTTGCATGAACAGACTTCTGACAGGAGAATATAGAACTTCTTCCTTTCCACCCATTTCTTGTCACATCCCAGTTGTCAGAGTCAGGATTCATGAGGCTTACACACAAAAAAGTAGAGAGACTAGAGAGTAGTAGAGAGAATATATGTTTTTAATATTATGAACTTATAAGAAACAACCTATTTATTAAACCATCAAATCTTGTAAAATGTGACCAACAAAAAGCAATATTTAGTAACTAAAGTTTAATATATCTTCATATAAGAACTAATTATTCTCAACAAAACTTCCATTAAATCCTATCACTTTGACCAATTATCTATTCCCAATAGTCTTATTTATTTATTTATTTTTCCCCAATAGTCTTTAAATGTACACTCTCTACAACTTCTCTTCAGCAAACATCAGACATAACCACAAACAACAAACATAAGACCCATATGACTACATATACATACACATACATGCTTATAACAACTATATCATTTATTAAAAGGGAAATCTGATTATAGCAAAAAATCCTTTGGCCATCTTCATTTGCATTTCAAACAATCTAGCCTAAACCTGCCCTCTCATCAGAAATAACCTCTTTATCATCATCCTTTATTTTCACAAGGAAGATGATTCCTATTCCAGTGGGATTCTCCCCTCCTCCTACCCTACAGGTGGTTAATATAAAAATATTGCTGTAGTCTAGAAATTGCAAATTGGTCTCCCTACCTCCTATGTCTCATTTTTCTCTCCAAATCCATTTTGAATACTCCTACTTAGATGATAATATATATATATATATATGAATGTATACCATTAATATATATTATATATAGTTAATTATAACATATGTATATAATATGAATATATGTAATTCTCTTTCCTGCTGAATTCAAACCTTCACAAACCTGATCCAACTATCTTTTGACTCTTACATCTCTACTCCCTGAAACTTACAAAGGTTGAACAAGTTGGACTTTTGATTTTCTTGATATTCTGCAACAAAGTTTGTTAATGCTTCTGTAGCTGTATACATCTTATCTGTTCTACCTGGCATGCCCACTATTCATTTAGCAAAATCTGATCCATTGTTTTATGTCTCACTCAAAGGGCATTTTTAAATTCAAATATTCAATCCTAATTCCACTTGAAGAAATTATTACCTTCTGAAATCCTATAGAACACGATACAACTTTCATGGAGATTTACACAGTTTCCTTATATTATAATTTTTATCTCCTATACTTAAATTTGTGATCATGAAATTGTGTAGCTATGGATTATTTATCCTTATATTCTGGCTTTTTTAGCAGAGTAAATAGGAAATATATTTGTTAACTGAATTTTCAAATACACTAATTAGCATTAGAAATTAAATAATCATTTTGGGTATAAGAAAGGTAGTACAGATAATTGCATAGGAAAGTAAAAATAGCTTTAAAAGTTTTTGGCAATCAGCTCTGGAAAATAAAATTTAAAAAATAACCTCAATGTCAAATATAAAAATATATCTGTGTATAAGATCTTATTGCTTCTCCTTTATACGTATTCTAATAAAATATTACCATACATTATTATTTAAAATCACTTTTTATTGGATATTAAAAATGGTGGGATCATTTTGTGTTATTTCTCTGTCATAGCAAAACAAACTCAGTCCTACATTTGTTTGGGCGTTTATAATAGGAAGTGGGTGGTAATATGGAAGATGGAATAGATACACAAAAGTCTTATTCCATGGCAACAGCTGTAATTAAATATTTACTTTCATTTTTTTGTCTTTTATTATTAATAATCTTCAGAAGAGTTTGCTTGTGTTTTCTTACTCTTTAGGGTATAAATTGGTGATTAAAAGTTATATTTATGATACTATGAATTAACTGCTACAAAACATGTTCTAATTAAACTACATGACCAAAGTACAGTCAGGGATATTAGTCACATTCACCTTTTAAACCTGAAAAAAAAAATCAACTTTATCTTCATGAATAATTTCCTGTATTAAAGTTGGTTAACTCAAAAATATGAGCTGTAGTTCTTGAAGAAATAAGTGCCTATTCAAATAATTTTTTTCTTGGGTAATGATTTGTGACATTATTATCTATTTATGTCCAGGATTACAAAGTTGGCCCTCAGAAGTTTTAGATCAGTCTGACTCTTTCTTTATGATTAAGTGTGTTCCTCTCGAGTGATTAGCCATTCCTTGGTTATTTATACAACACACTTTGTGAAAATAAGATTTTGGAAATCTTTGCAACTAATGGAAAAATATTATTATAATGTTCTATTTTTAAGTCATAAAACCCATTTTGAAAAAATATAGAAGAAGTAATGGAAAACATTTTAAAACTGAGAGGCAAAAGGAAGATTCAGACACAAACAATGAAGAAAAGAGTTGTATAGTTATCATTTCTTATTATTGAGGTTACTTCTGCTAAGCAGCATCTTTTTTCAAAGTGCTTTGGATAAAGAATGTTATTCACAGAAATAAAAAAGAAATTAAGTGTTCTGTATCTTTTGAAAACATAAAAGAACAAAAGAAATCACAGATTACAAATTGTATGCACGGTGAGTGGCAAAAGCTACAAGGAGCTGCTCGAAATCTTATGTTATGTGTCAAATATCGCTCCCTTATATACAACTATTAGATAGTAGGAGAAAAGATGATTTACAAGAAGAATATGAGGCCTATGCATCATCT
The DNA here is from genome assembly GCF_011762595.2 of Tursiops truncatus. NCBI lineage: Eukaryota > Metazoa > Chordata > Mammalia > Artiodactyla > Delphinidae > Tursiops > Tursiops truncatus. The sequence goes on from NC_047038.1 coordinate 8,599,475, forward strand.
TTTCCCTAAAATAGGACCAAGAATTAAGCCCTCTTGACAAAAATTTAATTTTAATGTTCTTTATGCCAAATTTCTTAACTTTTCTTAGTAATCCTGTTTGAGGTCAGGTGTAGGCACAGTATGAGGTCATTGCCATTTTTGTGGCTTCCTGGTCAACGACCTCTTGGCTTCATCTTCTCTAGTGTTTGGTCTGTGCCATTTTAGAAAAGTGCCAAAGAAAAGCACTTACATCTTATGGTTCTCGTTTCATTTTCAGGAATGTTGTCCATTTCTATTCTGTGGGACATATTTCTGTAGTCAATATTTTTAACTAAATAAGACTCCTGGGGACCATAGTTGCTAGTTCTTCCCCTGACAGCTAATAAAATCTCCCACATGCTCATGTCTTTTCTGGTCACTCTTAAGTAATTCAGAGACCTATAGTCAATTTAAATTACAAGTAGTGTCTCACTTTAGTAAGTACAGTTTTTCAGAACTGATAATCAAAACTCCTAGCCAGAATTACATTAATGACTTCTCTTTTTCACTTACTAACCATATTTCCTGATAATCTCTCAAGTTGAAGCACAGGGAAAGAAGAGAATAATTCAACTAGCTCTACTAAACAACGCCTTCACCCTCTTCTCGGCAAGAAACTTATTTAAAGCTTACATTTTAGATAAGGCATGTAGGTTCTTTAGAGACTTTCCTGTTGGGCCTCTCCACAATAACTTTCTAGACAAAAGCACTATTACTTTTTTTAGCTGGCTGATTCCAATTCTACCTAACTTTCTGTCCCTTTTATTACACTCTGTAGCCTCTAGCGGCTGAACTGTGGTGGACCTTTCCTTTGTTCTGTAGGGTGGATTTAACATGGTGGCAGTATTGGAAGCTATGCATGGGCTCAGTAGCATCAGCTCTCTCAACATTGATTTGGTGACTGCCACTTCTGAGTTTCTGACCTACAAGCAATAGAGACCAAAGCTGGGTCCATGAAACCAACTTTTGTGGAGGCCAGCCAACCACTTGATAGAAACTCTCAATATCAGTCACCTTCAGCCCTGGAACTGGCAAAGTTTCCTTCTGACTGGGATGGGTACGGGTTTCCCTTTCCTTCCCATAGTATGTCAGCCAGCATCACTATGTGTATGCTCAAAAAGGGTCTTATGAGATCTTTCACAATATCTCCTAGGCTCAAAGGAACAAATTTACATCTAAGGAAAGACAGCAGTCCTTACAAAACATGGACTCAACTGACCCTGCCACGTATCACACTATTCACAAGCTGCTAGACATTTGGTATAAAGGAATGGTTTCTTGAAGGTGCAGCTGATCTACCAGCTTAGAGATGAGACTTTGTAAAGATGGAACACTATCCTTCAGGATGTGATTTCAGTCTTCTGAGACCTTGAGCAGAGAACCCAACTAAGCTATGCCCAGACTTCTGATTTACAGAAACTGAGATAATAGATGAATGTTGTTTTAATCCGCTAACTTTGTGGTGATCTATTACAAGCATAGAACACTAATCCTGGAGAAGTTGTTTTGCAAACTAGGTTCCCCCTTCTCCATTCTTTGACCATTGAATAAAGCTTGTGCTTTTCCAGTCTCAAAAACTAAATGAAACAAAATACTAACACAACTCCCCTTTTTTTTGAAAGCACTCCCCTAATAAATCACTTAAACAAAATTCTTCATCTTAGGTTTTTCTTCTCAGGAACCTAAACTAACACACCATCTCAGGTATGATCTCTTTTCATTCTACTATGATTTTTAATCTGGTCTCCAAGATTCACATGTATTTGATCTGCTATCAGAAGGCAATACAGTTATTTCCCTGACAGCAGCTTTTACTCTGTTGAGGCAAGTTATGTTCACTTTCTAATATGTGAGTCATGTATCCATACCCTGTATCTACTCAACCACAAAAAAATGTATATCAAGTTCAGTATGTGGTCCATTTGAAGCCTCCCTCATTAATCCTGGGCTTAGGAAGTAGTACCACTCATATATTCCTCTTGAGAGGTAGAAAAATCAGATTCACAGCACAACTTTTTAAAAGAAATCTTTCTTATCAAATCTACATAATTACTAATATCCTAAAACATTTATATACTTGATATAGAATAACATTGGAATCTATAGTAACTTTGTACTGTGTTCATTCACCTAAGTTGTAACTATAATTATAGGAATCTATTTTCCCTTGGTAGTTCCATATAAAGGGGTGTCACAAGAGAAATCTGTGTTAAATTTTAAATTTGGCAGTGAAGGAACAGCCATTACAAGGTAAAGGACATTACCAGTGTGCCAGGTATCACTGTAACTCAAACACATTTTCTCACTGGCTCACCATGTTGGTATGGGACAACCAACATGTCCCATCATGGAGGACCCACAGCCAATTCCGCTTTTCCTTCAGGTATCTCAACTTCTAAATTGTGTACTGGGATAGCTCTGTAGCAAAGGATTCCAGCTTCTTTTGTAGGTTAACCATGTCATTGATATGGATGCCGTAAGGACAGATGAGGGTTTCAGTTTGTCCTCAAAGGTTTCAGATTGTCCTTGTGAGTTCTAATTTACCCTCACTCTCTATTGCTTCACATCCAACTTTTCCTAGTAACTGCCACCTCTGCTGACACACAGTGCCTTCAGGCTTACCAACACACACAGAGGCAGTAGCCCTTCATAGACTTCATTACCAGCTCGCACAACTGTATAAAGTCCAGTCGTTACAATAATTCATGCAAATATGTATGAAGTATGTATAATTCATACATATTTTGTATGCTTGAAATTTACATATCACTCATACTGGTTCCAATTTCCTGTTCAAACCATAACATTTATGGATGCCTACTTTGAAATTTCCACAAGACGGTAGGTATTGCTTTGACATTAATAGTATCATAATACCATGTTTGTATCTTGTAACATATATCTTTTACATTGAATTCAGATTTCTACTGCATTTGATCATTGACAATATAGCATTCAGTGTGTATTTGTAGCATTTTTCAGTGTTTTTTATTCAATATTTAATGCTATGCTCCTTCAGTTTTGGGAATACTCACCCAGGCATGCAGGTGACCCACCAGCTGCCAGATTCCTCCTCCTACCAGCTGCTGGGCTAAAGAACAGTGCCTCACTTGAGGACTATGGAGTCAATTTCCCCTTCCAACAAACCACCACCTTAATCCTCACTGCAAGGGTGACCTTCAAGTGATTGTAATCTTCATGCAACGACCTGCCCTGTTAACACCTGAATCAAGGGTAGGCTTCAAAGAGGTTCAAAGTTGCTCATCAAACATACTATAACACTGCCAGCCCTGGGGAGAGATGGTATCACCTCCTCCCTGAGATTCCTTGGAGTGTATAGGTATAATCTCTCCCTTCCCCATAGTTGTACCCAAATCCCTTTGAGAGATGGAAGACAATTGCAGAACACAGACTTCCTCTACTCCACCCCTTCCCTACAGGAAAAAGTCAAAGGTAAAGTGTAACAGAGATCATGGGACAGAGAGAGAGTATGGGGGGCCAGACAGGTCCTGGGCCATCAAGGGATGGGAAGAAAACTATCAAGAAAACATCCTGGGAAGACAACATGAGGAGTTGGAAGATGGTTGGGACTATGGTGGGCCAAGTGGCCAAGCCCCTGGGGCCTATTTAATTATCCCATTGGACTTCACTCAAAGAGCAAATTCAAAGGTAAAATTGTTAGGAGTTTCAAGACAGTGAAGAGAGAACATTTAATCCCAAACATGGAAGGCCTTTTGAACATGGGACCCAGTGCAACTGCATTGATCACACACCTGTAAAGCCAGCCTGATTTCTATATGTATGGGGTTGAGAGCAAATACTTCCTTTTACCTAGCTTTGGAATATTACTTAGCCATAAAAATCCCCACAAAATAATGCCATTTGCAGCAACACAGATGGACCTAGAGATTGTCATACTGAGTGAAGTAAGTCAGACACAGAAGGACAAATATCATATGATATTGCTTATATGTGGAATCTAAAAAAAAAAAAAAGGGTACAAATGAACTTATTTACAAAACAGAAGTAGAGTCACGGATGTAGAAAACAAACTTATGGTTACCAGGGTATAAGGGTGGGTAGATAAATTGGGAGATTGGAATTGACATATACACACGACTATATATAAAATAGATAACTAATAAGAACCTACTGTACAGCAGAGGGAACTCTACTCAATACTCTGTAATGGCTTATATGGGAAAAGCAACTAAAAAAATTAAAAAACAGTGGATATATGTATATGTATAACTGATTCACTTTGCTGTACACCTGAAAATAATACATTGTAAATCAACTATACTCCAATAAAATATTTTTTAAAAAGAGAGAAATGTATTTCCATAAGTAATTCAAGTAGTATTTGCCTAGAAAACCATGTACTCTTGCCCAATGTTCTGTTTATGGTCAAACAACAATTAGTAATAAAGTTTCCATATTTAACCAAGAATAAAATTAAAACTCTACACAAAAGTATAATAGAATTCAGCAGAAGGTGAAATATTATAAACGTTTTTCTCTGAACTCTGTCTTGAAGTATAAATGATAGAATTTCAATAATTAAGTTCAGGAAAGACAAATGAACATTATGTCATTGAAGGTCATTGCATTAATTTAGTGACTAGTATAGAAATTCCATTGCAAATGTGGTCGTTTTCAAAATTGATATTCCTGAGCAACCTACTTGTTGTCAAGACTAACTCCCAAGGTAATTTGGCATTGCTGTTACAGGAATCCAAATTCATATTCATTCACGTTCTCTGAAACACACACCATAGTAACAGAGATATAACATCAAATTTTAATTCCATAGAAGTTTTGAGTTCTTGGTCTCAACTCTGTTTCAGGCTGACCTATTTAACAGAAAACTAAAGTCACCTCTGGGGGATAGATCTTTCTATAAGCAAGTTTGACAAAAGATTTAGGGAGGGGCACACATCCACTAGATGAGGCAGTGAAAAGCTCATTTAAGAAGATCAATCAGGAAATAATTAGCCTCAGGATATTTGAAAGTGAAATAGCCAGTTTGGGATTAGAGGTGAGAGAGAGAAAAAGAGGGCCAAGGTTCCTGAGAATGTTCTTATCTCTAACAATCCCAATTTTGCCTCCAAGGGATAGGACCTGCCTATCATCCTAGTTTTTAAAAGTCTCCCTCAGATACAAAATTTTACTTCTCTTTCTCTTTGTTAGAATAGCGTAGATGAGCTCTTTTTGAGACCTGACTTATGTCAATAGAATGGGATAGCGTTTCCTCAAATATAGTCTATCATTTTGCTTGAGGAATGAAGGTTGTAAATCAAGATAAAAGAATATTAGCAGTTTAAATTTTATATGACATTTGCAAAAGAGAAGTGAAATGGTTTAAGAAATAATTTTACTCTAACAGTTAATATTGCCTAAAAAGGCAATCTGGCTGAAGTTGAATTTATATAAAATCAGATACAACATGTTTGCTCAGATGCTCCAGAACTTCTCAGAGTCTCATCTGAAAGGACTTAGCATACCTGTTGGCATTTGTACAAGTTATGGCTCATCTGAAACATGCCAGATCATCCTCTTCTTTTCTCTTTTGATATTTCATTATTTCTTTCTTATGTTTATTATCCCTTTTGACTTTATGTCTTTCTTTCTCATGCTTTTATTCTCCTGTTATTTTATTCTTCCACTATTTCTTTTTTAACCAAATGCAAAACTAACTGCCTTTTTTTTTTCAGATATCAAAAGAAGTATACTCTACTATTGGCTGGTAATTTCCTCTTATGAGATCATCTGGTTGATTCCCCTTTATGCTTTGCTCTTCTCATTGCTTTCAATTGATAGCTATGTTCTATGAAACAGGAAAAAATAGAGATTGATAATATGTTTTAATTATGATCTTGTTTTTGCTCCTGCATTCTTGTGCACTCAGATAAGCTTGCTCATTGATATTTAACACATTTTTTAAGCCTTTTTATTTATGGTACCCTTCACACCTTTCACAGTAAACATAAAAGTCTAGCTTCAGTTTATCTTGCTGCCTATTTCTCCTTCCCTTCTATAAAATTTATGAACAAATTTAGTACTCAAACACAGCAACCATATTCACCCTTATGGTGTGCATATGATTTCCTGATTCAAAATCAAATAAATATATATTGAATAAATTGTATTTTCCAGAATCAGGATGAACAGAAGGTGGTCACCTCATTCAAGTAGCTTGTGGTTTATTGAAAGAGAGCATTAAGAAGTGAGTACTGTGTTTCACATTCTACCATAGAGGTAAGGAGGTAGTGTCATCATAGTCAATAAGAGGGGCACCTGTTTCTCAAAGCCAAGTATACTGATATCTTAGCAGAGTCCTGAAGAACATGTAGGATTTTACCAGCTGCAGAAGACGGAGGAGAATTCCATGCAGAGAAAGCAGGATGTGCAAATGCTCCAGTGTGAGAAACAGAATGGTAAGTTTTAGAACTCAATCTTCCTGGGAAATAGTGATGTACATGTTTAGGCAGAAGAAAGAAGAGAGATATTGGCAAGACATGAGATTGAAGAGATAACCTTGTCAGGAGGAGTCAAAATATTCAAATACCTACGGCGACCCAACCTTAAGAAACAAGAAATTTTTCCTTATTTGGATGAAAATAAACTGTGGGAATATAATACAATAGGAACCTATATTATGGGTTATTAAATTATGGGTTATTAAAACTATTGCTTCTAAATCACAATTTCCGCTTTTTATGCTCTGCTCTGTGAATGCTGAGGCTGAGATTTTGCAAACTACACACCTCCGTTGACAGCTGACTTCTGGTTAGATTGTGCTAACATGGGATATAGAGAATGACTGAAAAGTGGACAGAGAATAGAAGACACATTCTCTTTCTTATTTGCTTGCTGTTGGTCCTACAACAAATCTCCTCTGCAGTTTGGTGGCCCCAGCCTCTGGCTACTTTTGGCATTCCTAGAAGCAGCCTTATTGCACTTCCTGAAGGGCCAGCAGCAGTCTGAGCTCCAGTTCTGAAAGCTGCTTCCCCATTCCTCTAAATTCTGATGAACTCAATCTTTTTCCCTTATATCTCCCAGTCTTAGGGCTTGTAGCCACTCCCTGCAGTTACCTGGTGTCACTCTGTGTTTTAGTTCTGGTCTCAGTCCTATAATAGGTACATAACCTATTGTCAAATGAAATACCTTCTGTTTAAATATTTTCCATGTATTCTGTTTCCTGGCTGATACAGTAACTATAACGTAAATTCAATTTTAAAGCATGCCCATTTAAACTATAGAAATAATTCATTGTCAAATGTTACTTTTATAGTCACTTAGAACCAGAAATCTGATTTTTTTCCTCCTACACAATAATGTTAGTGTCAATTCTTATAATTAGTTTTTTGATTTGCAGGTCAGAATTTATCCTTGGATTCTTCAGTTGAAATGAGTGCTTTATGTACTGATTATTTTTGTTTGTTTTGTGTTCTTTATGGTTTGTTTAAGTTCCATAATAGAAAATGGCTCTTGGAAAATTGTTCCCCAAATACAATTTGCCATATGCTTCATATCCAAATTTTTTTTTGTAATATCAATGAAGAGGCTATCGTAGCCAGAATTTGAGCAACTGAAATGATATAATAAGAATGTTGAGTACATTTTATAATAATAAGTAATTGCAATGATTTATTAAAATTTGTTACTGTTATAACAGTGTTAATAAAATGTTATGAATTTACAAACATTAATCATCTATTTAAGTAGCATACCATCAACTATACTCACATATGTAGCTTAGTTAAGCTTCCTAATAATGTATCAATTCCTCAAAATATATTAAAAAGTCTCATATTAAATTCAGAAAATGGTGCTTTCTCTAATTTCTGTTTGACAAATAATCTGCTTCTATTTCAAATTAATGTTTTGCTAATTAATAGAAACCGTACTTAATAATATATTATTTTAAAATTAATATTTTAAATTATTTTATAATACTCAAACTTTTCTAGCAAAATATATAATAGTTTTTCATTATCCTTAAACTGTTCTGTTGTTACTTTTACTTTTTAAAGAGGAAAAATGACAATCTTTGGGGTATAAATTATTTTTAAACCACAATTTAGACTATTCATTTTACTTGGATGAAACTGCTGTTGTTCATCAGAGATTAAATAATTTAATTATATATGTGTGTACTTACATATGTATGTATATACACACATACACATGTATACATTTTTTAATATATAGTAAAACTAATGACATCTCTTCTAAATCTCTGACACACTGGTGGGATGGTAGAGCAAGATCTAATTTTCAGCATTGGGAAAGACAGAAAAAGATTTAAGGAGTAAAACATTATCTGTTGGACAGTTATGGAAGGTATTTGCCTGAAGCAGATTTATTATATGTTCACTTCACACATGGGCACTCTTCCGAAACTATCTTCTTTTCCATTGCATTCTCTTCTATTAACAATCTGTTCATGCTTTACAACCTTTTGTAATTTACCATTATAAAAATTTGAGTAAATATTTTGGCAGCACTGTATGCAGTTGATCACTCCTATTCCATATGTCTCATCATATTCATATATAAACCTAAAAGAAACTCTTGGACATATTGACCAGGAGGTATGTTTGAGAAAGTTCATAGCAGCACTATTCATAATACTAAAAACCTAATGCTTACTCAAATGCCATAGAAATACCAGGTTTATTTCTGCACAGTGGAAAATGGAGATAAATTGTGGAAAAATCACATGATAAAATATTATTACAAGTGAACTACAACTAAATGCAAAATAAACAAATATTAGTGATATAATGCTGAGTGAACAAAATATAGGAAACACATATTCTTTCCATAAGTTAAAAAAAAACCCTTCTAGAAACACATGCATTTTAAGATACATAAACAGATGTATTTTTTAAAAAGCAAGATATGGTAAATCTAAAGACTCAGAAAGGGTTTACTTGGTGGGGTGGGGAGGGGAAGTGAAAAGAATGGCAAAGTAGAAGGAAACTACGTTTACATTGTAGGTGACTAAGATGAAGCAACCTTGTTCACAAGGATGATCATTGAGGGCATCTAGGAACATCCTGAGGGATTTGGGAATGATAATTTGGAGAAGCATATTAGCAAACAACAGCTACTGTATTGTTTTGACTTTGATGAAAAATAGACTGGATGGGATTTACAAATTAGATACTCTAGAAAGAAGAGTAATATGATCCATTTTAAAGTCAATAAGATTAAAGCATGACTGAGATAATTATTGGATTGATTTATACCAAAGGCTGTATTCATGACTCATTTGAAATATGTATAGTAAGGTCAAGGTAGATTAACATAAATTATACATCTTTTGCTGAGGCATATTCAGAAAAGCTACCAAAGATCAGAGGTATGATATTTCAATACACTTATTCTATATACATCTATGTATGTATCTATCATCTATCTACCTACCTATTATCTATTTATCTACCTATTTCTTTTTTTTAATTGGAGTATAATTGCTTTACAATGTTGTGTTAGTTTCTGCAGTATAACAAAGTGAATCAGCTATATGTATACATATATCCCCTCCCTCTTGAACTTCCCTCCCACCACTCCCATCCCACAGACCACAGAGCTGAATCTACCTATTTCTATTTTGCCTTTTCATATGAAATTCTATTTTTTTCATACATTTGAGCTAGAGAGCATATTGATGAAAACATCCAGCTAATGAACGTGCAAGCCTCCAAGATGTTCTTTGAAAATCATACTGTAAATATGTGTTGAATAATCTTTAAAGTGTATTTATTTAATCTTCTTTAAAAGTGAGCCTAATTTTCTGCAATATATAATAATAAATAAATTGTATCCAGCTTCCTCACAGTAAAATAAGTACATATTTTTAAAGCCTTACTGTGCTTTTCTAGGAATTACTTAAATATTGTGTATATTTCTGTACAGTTTTACTTAATTACATTACAACAAAAAGAAAATTTAAATGGTAAATCATATCTTGTGACTTTTGAAGACTGCAAAGACAATGGACATATAGAAATAGATAGGAGGTCAAATAACAAAACACTGTAATCAAACTCTGGATAGACTGACAGAGGGACTGAAAGTTGAAGAATAGGAATCTCAATAGGCTAATCAAATATATTTAAAAATGTGAAAAATTGACAAGTCTGAAAAACAATTTTCATTCAACAAATATATCCTGGACACTTAATATGAACTGGACTCTCTCAGGCACTTGAATACATCAGTAAATAAAACAGACATCATAGAGCTTATATTCTTGTGGGCAGACAGTGGGTAAACAATAAACATAATATATAAATGAATTACTTTCAACAGTTCTTTGGAAAAGTAAAAATGTAGAAGAGGGTAAGGAGAATCTAGGCATTTGAGCTGGAAAGGGAGGTTGCAATACTCAATAAGATGGCCAGTGCAGACTTTATGAGAAGGTGGATGGTTTTAGCAAAGACTTGAAGGCAAACACTCAGCCAGTTGTATCTGGGAAAACATTCCAAGCAATGGGAAGGGGTAGAATAAAAACATTGCCTGTAATTCAAGGAAAACAAGGAGGTCAGTGTGACTGGAGTGTAGGGAGAGAGGGTGGATAGAAGAGGAGATCAGAGATAAAGTACAAGGGTGTAACAGGTTACCATGTAACCTGACACAGATAGGTCATTGTAGGCTCTTCTAAGGATTTATTTAGACTTTAACTCTGAATAAAATGGGGCACCTGTGCAGAGGTTTGGGCATGAGAGTTGTATTTGTAAAGGATCCCTGGATTTTGTGTTGAGAATAAATTACTTAGGGCAGAGTCGTGGTTAGAGCAATGAGATCCACTATGAGCTACAGCGAGAGTGAAAGGTGATGGTGGCTCTGGGCCTCAGGAATATGCATTATAGAGGTGAGTTCTGCAATTGTTAGACTTTGGGGACAACCTCAACACATAAGATAAATGGTCTAATATCGTCATGATGAAAACTACACTCAACTCTGGGTCTGAGATGTCGTCTCCAATATGAAAGCTGAATATGTAGGTATCTACAGAGCAAAATATTATAGAAGATATAAATTAGAGAACAAATCCATAATAACAGCTGCTTCATTCATAATAACATCAAGGTTATATCACTATCTGAAAACTACCCATACTTGCTTTTGCATACATAGATAGATAAATAAATGTGTTGAAGAGTCACGGATATATCTAAATCCACCAGAACAAAGGCTCCAGACCTTAAGGAGATTATTTTATCCCTGCTGCTTTATCCCCAGACCCCAGAACACTATCTGAATGTAAGAGGGACTCTATAATTAGTTATTGAAATAAGTATTGAATGAACAAAAGAATATTAACACCTGCTATCATGCCAGGTAGAGATTTTAAAAGAAAATTATTGTTTAAGGTATGGAAATTTGTTATTTTAATTGCTTTAGCTCTTCAAAATTGTAATTTTAAATGTACCAAAGTATTTTCTAATTGAGATTCAAAATTTACTTTCACTTATTAAAGTGTCGTCTATTTTCTTTTTTATTGCAACAGACTGTGTGTTTTAGTCTCTTAATTATGTTACCTATCAAATATATTGTAAAAATATTTTAAAATTTGCAAAATTTCACACAAACTTATTCTGTTTTTTTTAATATAACATAGTATAAAAATATATGCCTGATTTTTAAGACAGTTTGGAATAATTAATTCATGCTCTCTATCTAGAATGTTCTTTATGACATCTGAAGACACTGTTTTTCATTCAAAAATATTTATTCTGTACTATATGTCAGTCTAAAATGTAGGGTTAGTACTAAGATTTAAAACATGGGCAATAAATCAGAATACCGATTTATGTTAGAATTTTAGATATGGATGACCAAATAAAGTGGTTTCTTGAGATGGAATCTACTCCTGGTGAAGATGCTGTGAAGATTGTTGAAATGACAAAAAAGGATTTAGAGTATCACATAAACTTAGTTAATAAAGCAGTGGCAGGGTTTGAGAGGATTGACTCCAATTTGGAAAAAAGTTCTACTCTGGGTAAAACGCTATCAAACAGCAGTGCATGCTACAGAAAAATTGTTTGTGAAAGGAAGAGTTAGTCAGTGCGGCAAACTTTATTATTATCTTATTTTTAAAAATTGCTATGGCCATCCCAACCTTCAGCAACCGCTACCCCAGTTAGTAAGCAGCCATCAACATCAACATCAAACAAGACCCTCCACCAGCAAAAAGATTATGACTCGCTCAAGGTTCAGATGATGGTTACCATTATTTAGCAATAAAGTATTCTTTAATTAAGGTGAGTTACATTCTTTTTAGAAATAATGCTATTGCACACTTAATAGACTACAGTAGAATGTAGACATAGCTTTTATATGCCTTGGGAAACAAAAAAAATTCAGGTGACTCACTTTACTGCTACTTTGCCTTTATTGAAGTGGTACAGAACTGAACCCTCAGTACCTCTTAGATATGCCACTTCATGAGAGTATGTCAAATTTTCATGGTATATCTTACTCCCTAGATTGTGTTGAAAAGAGATTATTGGGTAAAATTATCATTTCTAAAATTTGTCATACCCTATGAAGCAGAAAATAAGGCATAGGTGGTTTCTACTAATTTAACAAACAGTTCTAAAGCTTACTTGCTGTGAGAGTTTTTGAAGCCAATACAAGTGATCAGATTATTTGGGGAATTTTACTTTTTCTTTCTCTTTGTATGGTGTATGTTACTTTTTCCTCCAAGGAAATCAGAAGCCTAGACGATGCCATGGCCAAACATAGTGAAACCTTGATGGCTATCATCTAAGGTTTAATGGGACCATGAAGTCTCTGGTTTTGCCAAGAAATTGGGAGGATCAGCCTGTTGAGAAAGGTGAACTTGAGAGATGCTGAAATAACGTTTTATTTGCTCAAGATATGTATGACTGTGCATGAGTTTTCCCCTTAGTGCCACCTTCTGATACAGTTTAAAAACCCTCAGTACTAATAGCCACATCTAAATACTTTTTTGAGTTCCTCTTGTGATTTCATTTTAGCTACTCATATGAATAATAATCATCCTAATAATTACAAATGAATATATAGTACTGTTTCAGCAGACTGTAGGAAATATTAGCACTATTATAATATAATTATCATTTAGAAATGGATATATTTGTATGACTTTTCGTTGCCCAAATTTATTTCATTTTGCTTTCACAGGTTTACAGAGTCTTAAATGGTATTTTCAATATGTGCTTGAAATGCTCAGAAGTCCTTTTGATACAATTTTAATAAAAGAAATTACATGAAGAACGTACTTTCCTAAAATACTTTCTAAACTCTACACTTCTAAATTTTTAACTAATCTTGTTATGGTTAAATTATTAAAAAATACATTGTGCTGACACATGAAAGTAAATATGGTGAACTTTATAAAAGTGTAAAATTATTTAGACAAACATTTGCAAAGTATTAAACTACTTATTTAAACAAGAAAGAAAGAAAAGTTTCACCTATATCCATTATATTTTTGTGTAAGTAACTGAATTAGGTCCTCCTTAACTTTCTCATAAAATGTTCATATAAATATAGCTCAAAATTCCTGAACACAAATCATTTCTACCTGGGATACTTGTATTCTCTGGTTTTCACAATGAGCAGTGGCCCGAAATGAGTTTACCCCCCTGCCAGTGCCTAGGCACCAAGAAAGGAACAATTTATTCCTTGAAGTCATTTAAGTAAATAGAATGCAAATGATGAAAGATTTTAGTCTTTTGATGTCATATTTGAGACTATAATCCCAACCATTTCCTCAGTTGTCACTGTTCAGTAAAGTATGCTTGTTTTTTAAATCATAGAGCTTGCACCAATAAAATTCTTCTCCATCTTACTATGCTCATTGTCTGTCACTCTAAAATGTATGTCATATCAAAGTTATTTTATGTTTTTAAATGATCTTTTTTTTTCAAGTGTGTGTATGTGTCTCTGTGTGTATTTGCCATTCCATTATTCCTTTGCTAAGATGCAGAGTTACCATTGCTATTTTGGGTTGTTTTTTATTTTCATTGTGATGAGTAAGCATTTGCTTTATACTATTAACATATTTCTTGAAAATGTTGGAGTAAATATATTACTGGAAAGAAATCAAAACATTTTCCCTTTTCTTATATTGGAAATTTCTAGTTTTATTTTTACAAAGTGGTACCCCAAATTAACAAATCATCACAGTTAAAAATCAAAATAGCTTATAAATATGATAAAACATATTTCCAGTAATGTCAAAATGATATAGACATAGGCATACCCAACATAATATAACCTAAAATTTGGTGACTGCTAATGAGAAATAGAATAAAGAAAGCTTATTTTGCTGAAGAAATTCTCATGCTATTCTTGAGAAAATTCATTTAAATGTAACTGCTTTGAGCATTTTTTTCCCTAGTTGTTTCCTATAGCTAAACCTTTTACCCACTGACACATTCCAAATCTTTTTATTATAAGTAATAAAATCATAGAAATACTGTACACTCATACTTTAGAATTAGACTTGATTTCTTTCACTTGAGTTTTACAATTGCTTCCCTCAAGTTTTTGGTTGTTGAAAGAGAATAAAATCAATGACAAAAATACTAGTGAATAGCACTTGCCCTCTCCTGCCCAAAAAACCCCCCCACAAAATCCAAAAAATACTAATACTGGCAAATAAGGATCCAATTCAAGCTTATCTCCAAAGACTGACAATGGCTAAATATTAATATTTCTTTATGTGAGCATATTGAAACAACCAGTTTGTAAATATAGTAAAAGTTACAATGAATAGCTGAAATCAGGTTGTTAAACAATTATAGTGAAGGCTGATCTTTCAAAGGATTAACTTGCTCATAAAATAGACTATTTTTAGTTTCCCAGCTCATACTGAAATATTTGATCATGAATCTCTAAGAATCATTTCTTCAACATATACTTGATAATAAAAATGTATAAGTCCAAATCCAGCTAAGAATATCTTTATTCAAAAAGAAGAGTCATTGAGCTGAGACCCGGGATTTCAGCAGAGAGCTATATGAAGTTCACTCCTTTCTTCACGGAACTTTATGATCTTGTAGGTCAGGCAAACATTAAACGAATAAGTACAAATTGATTATTTACAATGATTGTAAAACAAGCCAAAATAACAAGATGCAATCAATGTGTATTATGGGATGAAAGGAATGGCTAACTAAATAGAGTGTAACAAGGAAGATTACATGACATTTAGAGGAATAAAAATGAAAGCAGAAGTTTACCAGGCAAAAAAAAAATTTAATAAATAATTCAGACAGAAGAAACAGAAGCTGTAAAATCACTGAGCAGGAAGGAACTTGTCACATCCCAGGAAACAAGAGAAAGCCAGAGTCTCAGAAAAGACCCAAGTGGTAGGTAGGTGAAGGTATTATCATTTGAGGTCTCATATTACAGAGTTTGTTCAACTGCGTTCTGGGAACCAGTGAATGGTATTGTGGGATTTTTAAGAAGGAGAGTAGCATGATCTTACTTGTTATGATGAAAACAGATGGGAGGATAAAGAATGTTAATAGAGATCCCAACCAGGAAACTACTGTAATATTCAGGTGAGAGATGTTGGTGATTAGTGGGTGGTAAGAAGAGACAAAATAGAAAAGAGTTAATTGTTGATTTTATGTTGTGTGGGAGAAAAAGGGAGGAATCAAGATGGCAATTAAGGGGCTTCCCTTCCCTGGTGGCGCAGTGGTTGAGAGTCCGCCTGCCCATGCAGGGGACACGGGTTCGTGCCCCGGTCCGGGAGGATCCCACATGCCACGGAGCGGCTGGGCCCGTAAGCCATGGCCACTGAGCCTGCGCGTCTGGAGCCTGTGCTCCGCAACGGGAGAGGCCACAACAGTGAGAGGCCCGCGTACCGCAAAAAAAAAATAAAAAAAAAGATGGCAATTAAGATTCCAGCAGAAATGCACGGTAAGTCTCATAATGTGTTCTTACAAAAATAAAACACAATTTTTAAAAATGAAATGTGTGAAGAACCTAGGGGCAGGACAGGAATAAAGACTCAGACGTAGAGAATGGACTTGAGGACACGGGGAGGGGGAAGAGTAAGCTGGGACGAAGTGAGAGAGTAGCATTGACATATACACACTACCAAATGTAAAATAGATAGCTAGTGGGAAGCAGCCACATAGCACAGGGAGATCAGCTCAGTGCTTTGTGACCACTTAGAGGGGTGGGATAGGGAGGGTGGGAGGGAGATGCAAAAGGGAGGGGATATGGGTATATAGGTATATGTATAGCTGATTCACTTTGTTATACAGCAGAAACTAACACAATATTGTAAAGCAATTATACTCCAATAAAGATGTTTAAAAAATGAATTGTGTACTATAATTTAAGTAAATGAAAACAATGTCGAGATACAAGGCAATTGGAATAAGACATTGTATGTGTATCTAGTAAAGTTTTCCAAATGAAGGAATAGAGAGAATGAGAGAAGAAATATTTCAAAGATACTTGCTGAGAACATTGGAGAACTTAAAGACAACATGAAAAGCATACAATTTCAGGCTCAGGAATTACAACCAATCCCACAGGGGCTACAGAAAAATAAATCAACGTCAAGTAATACCATAGTGAATCTTTCAATCACCAAACACATTGAGAATAGACAGTTTATCTTCAAAGAAATGAATTACTTTGATTTCAACAGCAACAATCTAAGCCAAAGACAATGGAATCATGGCTTCTAAGTGATAGAGTTTATAATTTTAAGTCCAATAGACTAGATTTAAGGATGAGGGAGAAATGAAAACATACTTCATATGTAAAAATGGAGAGATTTTGCTACTGACAGACACATCAAAGGGCCTTTTGAGGAATGTGTTTTAGGAAGATGAGAAGGAAGCAGTAAGAAGAACAGATAATCAAAGAAAATATAAATATGTTTGCCTAAACAACCACATAAAATAATAATAATAATATATTATGGGGCTTAAAATAACAAGGAAGTAAAATAGTGGATAGCAAAGATGTAAGATGGGAAAGTGTGATAAGTTAAAACTTTAGGAGAGCTATTTCTGGGGGAAGAGAATAGACATATTGATTTATATTATATTTTTGTTAAGGGGAATAGACCGTCCTGGAAAAGGGAAACTAAAACTTCCAACAGATTTCAAAGAAGGAATGAAGCCGAAAAAGAAGCACAATATAAGCAGAGTAAATAGCACTTCAGTAAGATGGTAAAATTAAAGCAAATATATTTGCACTGAAACAAGCATAAATATTCTCTATTTTATACTTAAAAATAGATTGTCAAAAATTGGAGGAAAATTAAATCAAAGGAAAGTCTGCATAAGTTTGATGCTGCTAAATATATGAACACACTAGTTTCAAAGGAAGAAGATTGCAACAGCGTTGGATGGTTGAAAATAGAACATATTAAACATTTGACATGTACCTAAGATGTGCTTAGAGAGAAATCTATAGGGTTAGTGAACACATTTTTTTTTTTAAGTTGAAAATTGATGCTTGTAAAAGAACAGCAAAAAAAAAACGTGATGAAAATAGCAAGGGCAATTTTAAAAAGTGATAAAACTTAAAAGGATTAAAAGAGAAGATAAAAATGTTATTACCTGAAAACTACATGACTGTATACATATAAGGTACAAAAAAATTATACAAACTATTAGAATTAATGAGTGAATTTAGCAAAGTTCCTAGATATGAGATCAATTTATACAAATCAGTTATTTTTAAACAATTATCGATAACAAAATAGAAATTATACTAAAAACTTGCCACTTACTATAGCAGTAAAAACCTAGGGGTAAATCTAATGGAATATGTACAAGGGTTCTACACTGAAAATGCATCAGTAGGAAAAACTAAAGAAAACCTTAATAAATAGATAAAGCATTTTCAGGGCTTTGAAGTCAGTATTGTTAAGGATCAATTTATTTATAGATTGAATATACTAAATTTTAAACCAGGAGGATTTTTTTTTCTGTGGAAATTAATAAGGTGCTTCAATAATGTGTATGGAATTAAAATAGGCCAATAATAGCCACGGAAATCTGGAAGGAGTACAAAGCAGGATGACTTTTTATTTAATTCTGGAAGAAATATCAAATTTCTAGATTAACTTTAGTAATTAAACCTTTTATCTTACAAGTATACAGTAGTGAGTTTAGATTCTGCATGACATGAAATAATGTCATTGCTCAGAAGGCTATTAAATATGTCTGCATATTCCTGTGTATTAAAAGTCTCTTAATTTTAATTTCTAATTTGATAAATGTCAATATTATAACCAAATAAACAAAACCTTTGGGGTTAATGATTTTTTAAGACTGTAAAGGGGTCCTGATGTCAAAAATTTTGAGAACACTGATGTGAGATTGCAGTAGATTGGGTTTTGAATCCAAAGAGATTTAGGTGCCAGATATAAGTATGCCATTTTTTTTTCTTTTCCTTTCGAAGTAATAAGCAAAATATTTCTCAGCCACAACAATACCTCTTCCTAACCAACACTCATCCCCAAAAAGAGTTTCATTGTTAATACAATTGTTAGGCATTTGTCTTGGAAGCTGAAATCACCATGTGGCCTCTCCTCTTACCTGGGTCATACCTGGGAAATGATAGGTAATATTTAACAGCTTACTTTTTAAGACATGATTATGCCAGCTTAGTGATATGAAATAAAAATGATTAGAGAGTAAGAGTGAGGGATCTATTTGGTGAAAGACTTGACATATGACAGTGGAAGAGAAACTTGTGAGAATAAAAATATCTAATAAGAGTTTCTAAATTTTCTAATTTGTCTTTGCCGTAGGTTACTTCTTTTGTTCTCTAATAACAATGGCAATAGGCCCTGACTATACAATGATGAACAAGAAGAACAGTTTCCTGCCCCAGTAATTTGATGATTTTTGTTTATGTTCTCTCATCTGACTAGATTATAATTTGAGAGGAGAAACCTTGTCTGCTCCGTTTCTCACTTGATCGTTAGCACTCCCAGCAATGTCTGATATGTATACAACTGAATGTACAGGTGACGGATGGAGTAAAGACAGGGACGATGGCTCCTCCATTAAATTATAAGACCCATGTGGGCCAGGATTTTTGCTGTTTTAGTTACTAATTTTCCCAAAAGTCAGTCAACAACAGTGAGTAAAACATAGAAATTGAATAAATATTTGTTGAATTAATAAATCCTGAATTGCTTCTTTCTGATTCAGTCTTCTGTGCTCTTAGAAGGTAATATTGAACATGGCAAAAGAACCCTGAAGGCCATGCCTTCACTTTCTTCAGTGGGACTTTGTGTAGCATTCATTAAAACTCATCAGATAACAGAAAGAAACATGATATATGATAGTCGCTAGATCACTGAATTATGAAACAGACAGTGTCATCCAAAATCATAAATGTTTCACTTACTAAAAGAGACACAGTGCATGCATAGTTTGAAATTTGAAATAAGAAGATAAACAGTATCTACCTCATGGATTTTTTGTCACGGTTAAAGGAGACCATGTGTTGAGGTACAAAGCAGCAGCATCTCATCCATAATTGGCATCCAACAATCTTCTCTTTCCTGAGGAGAGGAAATGAGAATAATTGTCCTTTAAATATAATTATAGGGAAATTTCCTTTAAGGATTATGAAGTTTAAAAAAGAGAGGTTCTTAACTGCACTTTTGAAAAAGTGTGGAGTGATCAAGACAAAAATATAGTCATTTATAGACAATGTAGAAATAATATTGTGCTTTCTGTGACTATATTTAACCTGAAATGTTTGAACTGCAAAATATATTGAACAGAGCACACTGGGTACACTGACTTTTAAGGAGTCCCAGTCATGCTGATGTATCTCTAGTTATATCTTTGTTTTACACACTTTGTTCTCATACCAACAGAATACTAATTATTTTAAGTGGATTACTCAGCTGACAGAGACCTTTAGCAGAAAGACAGGCTTGACATGGACAGCTGAAAGTTAGCTAATGAAGAACACTGAAACCAGCTTGGTAGAATGTTAATTAACTGCCCTCATTTATTGGGAAAAAGTAAAACTTTCACGTGTAAAATAATGCTGCCTGTGTCAATATTTTATAGTTGCTAGGGCTCAGTATGATTTGAATGAATATACTCTTTTTAAATTTAAAATATATGCTAGAATTTTGCCCCAGATATGGTTATTGTTCCAACAGTGATGTTTCCAAGATTTAGAAATTCTCTGCTTTTTCTTATAAAAGAAAACCAAAAGACTTAAAAACAGTCATGGAACTTTGCCATACTACATATGAACAATTCTCCCTTTCAATTTTGCTTAATAATTAGAAGGCCTAATACTTTTTATATCAATAGATGAAGGAGGGAGCCTTTACTGGTACCACAAATTTCTTTTGTTGTGTTTTAAAGGTAAAAGCTTAGATGCTCTTCTTGGGTAATGACAGTTTTCTTAAACCAGTGGAAAATGCACTGTGTTTTAATGAATTGGTATTAACTCTTTAGTATATTTTAATTATCTGGGAACTCAGAAAAAAGTAATGTAGTTTACTCATTGTGAGTATTAGTTATGCCTAAATTCTATGCTAGTATGTGTAGAGTTATGATATCAATATAAATTTTGAGCACTGAGTGAAAAGTTGGGCTTACTAGAATACTTCCAATCAAACATTTTTACCATGTGGAAATTTTTATGTAGCAACTTAGTGAAAATGTGTTTTCTTGTGACTCATTTCTGCTTATTTGTCCTTTCTACTTATTTGACTTGATTCTGATGTATGAAATACTTTTTCCCTTCAACTATAATGACTCTCTTCAGGAATTCTATCACTTTTTGCTTCTTTCACTTTTGATGTTTAAAATTTGCTATCACTCGAGCGATCTTTCCATTAGCACCTCTCCACTAATACAATCTTCCATGACCTTGATTGTTTGTCTGCCTTGTTTATTAAAAACAAGATTAACTAATGATCTCTGTGATATTTCTTGTGAATAATTCTTTTTTTATCTTAATTCAGATATGCCTGGCATGTAATGATGCCGATCAGTAAGGTTTATGTATTAGACTAAAAAAATCTATAAAAATTGACAAAAATCAACAATGGGAGAGTAATGTTATGATGTAACTGTCAGAATCTTCATTAACAGCACCCTCCTATTCTGGCAAACTTTTTAATAGGTCAGCTGGAGAAAAAACAAGGAGAGTGTGCTTGTCATTTGTGACTAAATTAACAAATAAAAATCCCCATATGAACTTTATGAGAAATATTAAAAGTCAGACATAGCACCTGTTTTCTGGTAAAAATAACTATATATATATATGTCATTAAGGTGTTGTTAAGTATGTTATTTCACATTCTCATTTCAGTGTAAGTCCATATTATTAACCAAACACACACAGATAAAGTCAGTTATATTTCACTGATAGATCTAGTTATATTTCAAGTAAATTATGTCAATACAAATATAAATGGTGATATCACTGAATATATTAAAAGTTAAATGTTGAAAATACTTCATTTAGGTTTACTGTGTTCCTTGACCAAAATATAAAAAAAAGCATTTAAATGTCTCTTTGAGAAAAACCTAATCATTTTAATATGAGATCACTCTTTTCACTGTACAAAAAGGGTACACACTGCCATGAAAATGCAGTGTTAATTAATGAATATATCAGGTATTTTTTAAAATTTATTTATTTTTGGCTGCATTGGGTCTTTGTTGCCGTGTGTGGGTTTTCTCTAGTTGCAGCGAGTGGGAGCTACTCTTTGTTGCGGTGCGTGGGCTTCTCATTGCGGTGGCTTCTCTTGTTGCAGAGCACGGGCTCTAGGCGTGCAGGCTTCAGTAGTTGTGGCTCGTGGGCTCAGTGGTTGTGGCTCGCAGACTCTAGAGCACAGGCTCAGTAGTTGTGGCGCACGGGCTTAGTTGCTCCGCGGCATGTGGGATCTTCCAGGACTAGGGCTTGAACCCGTGTCCACTGCTTTGGCAGGCAGATTCTTAACCACTGCGCCACCAGGGAAGCTCTATATCAGGTTTTGACTGAATGCTCCGTGCCAACCAGATTAGTGAAAAAGGGAAAAGAAAAATGTTATTTTACAAATTTGCTTGCAGTTGAAATGACTTGCACTGAGAGGGTGGCAGCATCATTCATAGAAAGAAAAGTGATTTTGCTGGAGAAAAAAAAATCTTGATTGGCCTCTTTGGTGATGAAAGACAAGGCGCAAGTCACCTTTGCTATTATCTACATGGGAGATATTTAGATAAATAAGAATTAAATTTCTCTGTAAAATGATGTAAGGGGATTTTGTGCTTGGCAGGTGATGCTTTAAAAATAGAGTAGGTTTCCTTGGAGAAAGGAAGGGAAGAAGGCCTAGATGTGGTGGAGCAGGCAAGGGATGTGGTCAGGGCAGGGTGAAGGCAGCCACACTGGGGGACAGTTGAGCCTCCTTCCATTTTCCATCATGGCTGACTACTGAGATTTTAGAAACAATGATACATAGCTTTCAGTTTGAAGTTTTCTTTTTTTTCCTGCTTGCGTTGTAATTTTCTTTTAACAGTCAAAATTTGGTAATGGCTTATCACACACAACAATACTTTTCAGTGATGCTTTGGGCAATGAAGGATGAGAGAACATGGACCAGTAGATTTTATTAATGTTCAGCAACTGTATGAGTAGAGGCCTAACATCAGTGCTCAGGATAGTGATTGAAAGTCTGTTAACTGTTGAGGAACAGGTAGAAGTAAGTACCCACCTTCCAGGCTCAACATACCATTTCAACTAACTATAAAGCAAGAATAAAAAACCCAGACGCTATATTCTAACGATATCTCAGACAGTGTCTAAAGATATCAGCAATGTTAAATAACTCATGATGATTTAATATTATACCGTCGAAGAACTTTTTTTTTTCTATTTTCTAATGAGGAAATACTTAGAAAGGTATGAGTAGCTCTGAGAGACAGAAGAGAACTTACCAAAATTTTTTGCGCAAAAAGGTATATTTCATGTGATGAGTTGGATATTCATAAGGATATATAGACATACCTATGGTTCCTAATAATTATAACATTATTTTGTGCAAATATGCACAAAAGTGCTAGATTTTAAGAGACGCATCAGAGAAGGACAGTAATGGATTTTCACAACCCAGGTCAGGCATAACCTTAATGATTGTCATGCACTTTCAATTTAAGCTTCCAGGAAATTAGTCACTTTAAACCATTTTATGTGCTGAAATAACGTGGCTTTTCTATTACATAATTATCAGACATGACAGGGTAAAGTTGTTTCAGCACTTTCATGGCTCTCAGGTGGATAATAGATTGTAGCTCTGTACAGCAGCTCTAACTAGAAAGCATAATGTGCTTCTTTATCTTGTCAGTATAGGTTTTCTTTATAAAAGTCTTAGATAATGTAAGAGAGCTTTGCTGACAGCAGGAAGAATTTCCAGTGATAAGGTTTCTTGACCTGTGCATATAACTATAATTTAAAATGTAAGAATTCAAGTCCCATGACTTTAAAGCATCCTCCTACAAGTAGGAGAGATATTTGGTAGAATATAAACAAGCTGATAGCATTAGTTAAGCTGATTGACATTATTTTAATAAAGATATAGAATATATATCTAAGAATTGTCAAAATTGAATGAATAAATGTTGGTTATAGAAAAAAAAACCTTGATTTTTAGGTTTCTACCACCATTAATTTTAACAGCATAATAATTGAGATTGATTTTTTTACTGCAATATTTTCAAGGATACATAGGGTTCACAGTAAATACAAAATAACTGGCTGCAATCTTTAGAAGTTTGATTTTTTAAAATTATACTTTAAAAAAAACTCCCTTTAATTTATGAGTAATTGTAGCTGACTGATATATAGTAGAGAAGAGATCTTGCAGAATGCATTCCTTAAGGATATATGTCGATGAAAATGGAAACTGAAATAGAAACCAATTTCTAGTACAAAGAATATTTAAGAAGGAAAGAAAGCCCTTCAAAACACCATGAGAGGGCTTCCCTGGTGGCGCAGTGGTTGGGAGTCCGCCTGCCGATGCAGGGGACACAGGTTCGTGCCCCGGTCCGGGAAGATCCCACATGCCGCGGAGCGGCTGGGCCCGTGAGCCATGGCCGCTGAGCCTGCGCGTCCTGAGCCTGTGCTCCGCAACGGGAGAGGCCACAACAGTGAGAGGCCCGCGTACCGCAAAAAAAAAAAAAAAAAAAAAAAAAAAAAAACACCATGAGAGTTACTCTGCGTGTGTTCTAAGTATTGGGTTGGCCAAAGAGTTACTCTGTGTGTGTTCTAAGTATTGGGTTGGCCAAAAATTTCATTTGGGTTTTTCCATAAGAGCTTACAGAAAAACCCAAACGAATTTTTTGGCCAACCCAATAGCATAGTGAGTTGTGTTTAACCTTAGAATAGTGGTTCCTTTATATCAATTAATCTGTCTCATTAGGAAGTAAAATATATAATTGTGAAAGTAAAGTATATAATTGTGAAAGAAAGATGACATAGTAAATAACTGTAATTCAAATTGGTTTTAAAAGGCATCTAAAATCTAAAGGTTTAGGGAAAATTATAAATACTTCTTCTAAAATAAACTTTGGGTTCATGTCAGTTAATTGAACCCAAACTGTTCATTTATAAATGTTTTGGATTCTGTACTCATTAATAAACTTTGCAATAAATTACTTAAAGATCAATTAATAACTCTAGTAATTGGCATGATGATAAAATTAGATGGTTTCACAAAGTCTTGGTGTATAGCTGTAAATATTAACTTTTGTGGTGAGATGACAAATATAATAATATTTACAAATTTTGATTTCAGGGCTTACGGTTTAACATGTTTTCTCTGTATGTTAAAATATTTGGTTGGCCAAAAAGTTCATTTGGGTTTTTCCGTAACATCCCGAGTGAACATTTTGGCCAACTCAGTAGTTGAGAGTCATTCATTCATATCTGTTTATCACTAACAGACCATATTAACCCAAAAGAGAGTTATGGTGGTTGAATAAATGTTCTCAAGGGAGCAAAGTCATGGAGGACAATAATGCTGTGAGCAAAAGCAGGAAAAAGCCGTGAGGTCACAAGAGAGGTGGACTTATGTGCAGCAGAGTGTATAGGAAAGGAAATAGGTAGAAATGAAAGAGGAGACCAAGGGCAAGATGTTAAAATGTACTGACAAGCAAACATTAGTGGTTAATGGGCAATACAATTTTAAGATGGGGGTCTCCATCTTAAAATGGGGGGATTGATTTTTGTATTTTTATTATAGGACAAGACACCAAAATAATATCACCAGCACTTATGTCATTTAAACATCCACACTTTTCTTGAAGGAAATAAAAAATTAATCGTGGACATTATTCCACCTGGTGCTTGTCACTATTTACTCAAAAATTATGTGATTAGGGATGTGTTTAATTCTTTCAGTCTATATCCTAGTAGTGACCCTGATGAATTAATGCATTTTGCAGTATGCCAACTCCTTTATTTCCACAATGTTATTAAATTTTCCTCACATATTAAAAGGGTGTTTTTGCTAATATTTTATTGTAGGTTATTTGATTCAAATTTAAACATCTAAATACATTTAACTATTGATACTTAAATGTATCAATTGAGAAATGTACCATTGAGAATAATATACACACACTAACATGACCCATATTCCATTGGATATACACTGCACTGGATACCATAAATATATTAATCTGTACTATCGGATTTATATTTTTTGCATTTCTTAGAATATGGCTTCTCCTTTCTCTGTATATATTTTAAATACTTATATAAATGTCATTGATCTAAAACTTAATGGTTGTGTTTTGTTTTAGATCCAAGCTTTGACAGGTGAATTAAATAGTACAGCATATATGTAACTTCAACCAAATAAATATAGTTTATATAACTCTTTTTCCATATTAACATCACAATAATTATCAATTGTCTAGTTAACAGCATTTCCTATAATGGCGACATCACATTACATATAGCTATATAGTTGTTTATAATTTGGGTGATTTGTTTTCTTACTTCAATGTTTATGTAAGGAATGGAAGTAGTTATTAAATAAGATTAATAATTTATCTAAAATCAAACATGTTCTAGCATTCTTTCAGGTATTTTAATTAGTATTTAATTAAATTTTTAAAGACAATTTGAGTTATTAAAATTAACTATTATTTTATATTATTATGTGCTTAAAACAGTGTTTTCTTGGTTCTAAACAACCAAAATAAAATGTAGAAATAAGCTAGATATTAATTCTAATACCCAGTTTCAAAATATTTTTACAACATTCTTTTTAAAATATTTTTTTATCAAAATAGCCTCATACCTCTTGGAAAAATATCAAATATTAAATATGTTTAATATTCTCCAACACATACTTTTTATTTTGAGAAAATATTTTCTTTTTAATAAATAATAATGTTCCAGTAATAACAACTGTTGTGTTTAGAGGATATTTGGTCTAGATTGAAATGTTTTATTTATCATTGAAAAACCTCATCTCGATATATGTTAGGCAATCACAGAACGTTTTAATTTAATCTAATACAAGATAGAAACCCTTACCTTTCTTTAAAGTACCTGTCAGACCACATTTAGAGTGTGTATTCATTTCGGCACAACATCTTATCAGCAGAAACCTCTACTTTCAGAGGAAAACAAGAGTCCTGGGGAACAGTATTCCACTTCCCAGCCGTTTGACCTGGCAGTCTCCCCCATAAAGTTGTTTCAAAAATAACTCACAGGGTTTCCGTGAGAACCAAATGAGATAATAGATACAGCTGTGTACTTAGAAGACAATAAAATTCATAAAAGATAAGGATATCTTGTATGGAAAGCTTATTTCTTGGAGATTCAATTTATAGGTAATAGGACAAAAGTATTCTTCCTTCTTGACTATTTCTCTGCAGCTAGCTATTGACCAAGTTACCATTTTCCTTAATATCTACTTGTGTGTAGGTAATCAGAATAAATTTTATCTGTATTATTTCTCATAAAATGGTTACGAGGTATTTTCTCATATATACACACATAAAATATGGATTATTTCCTAATTGAATTATTTCCATAAAAAAAAGACAAGGTTAATAGATATGTACCCTAACTTACTCATCCTACTAGAAAGGTTATATGGTTTGGACAATTCCACAGTCTGCAATCCGGGTTAAACAAGTGATTATTGAGTTTCTGTCATGAAACCCGCTTACATGGTAATACACTTATTGACTTAATCTGCAATTGCGAAATGACTGTCCTTTATAACACTTAGTGCATCACAAGACCCACTATCTCCTTTGGAGATGTTCACTGTGCTGCCACTATGGCAATATATAAATGTCAAGAGTTTTTGGAAAAGTGAAATTGAATAACTAAAACTGGTCTTTCAATGAACTATCTAAAAGCTTTTTTATGCAATGTTCTGAGAAATTTTTCCTGCATGTCAATATGTTTGAAATGATTACACTCCTAAGAATTGAATGAATTTTCCTTTCCTGCTTCTTTGCCATTTTTATTCTATATCTGTGTATTCAGAAGTACCACAGTTCATTAATAAATAGAAAATACCCTTTCTAATATGGAACTTCTAGACTTCAGGTATCACTTTGTACCTTTTAAAATCAATTCCTACAGACTGAAATTTAGGATGAAGATAAAAGTAAAATATAGAAATAAGGAAAAACTCTCTTTCAAAAACTTGCAGAATTTAGTGTTTCATGAGTGATTGTCAGCTAGTTAATGCATTAAAGGATTATCCCTCATGGGTAGTTACTTAAACATTTTTTTCTTTTACTTTGGTTTCACTCCTGAAAAAGATTATTTCCACATGAGATGTGCATATTTTAGCCTCACCCTGCATGAAATTAGAGCTAACATTAGGGATGGGTGAGCTACTTTCAAGAAAAATAAGCTTTCTTCCCAAAAAGGCAATAAAATCTTAAAATATTTTCAGAAGAAACAGACAAATAAATGCAGAAATATTTTTGCAACACATCATACAGTTTGGGCCAGAGACAAAGATTGGATTCATCTGTCAAGTGAAGACAGGCAGCTTCCTTATGCTATCTGTGAAGGTAGTTTTCCATAAAGGCTCCTTGGTGGGTGGGAGAAGGAAAGACACGTGCATTCTATTTCACATAAAAGATTCAGACGTATAAAGATCTGGTAGAAGGAACTGAAGGCTTTTCATTAACAGACAATGGGACCTCTTAAGTAAAAGAAATCTGGAATGAAAACCAGTATTAGCAATGCTGCTAGACGGTCTGAAGAGGGGCGCTCTGCATGTGGCTGTTCCTTGGATGTTCAGAGACCCAACCAGGCTGGAAATACATGTGGATGTTTTAAAAGAAAAGAAAGAAAGAAAGAAAAGAAAAGAAAAAAAAAAGTGTTGATATGCTTTATGCAGCAATTTTTTATTTCTGTATTATGGCAGGTTCTAAGCACAACTTCTATGGGCCCTTAGGTAGACATTCTTTTATCATTTTATTGAATATAACACAGAAGGAAAGGAACCTGTTCTCACTCTGTAAGAGTGTTTTTAAGCAAGGCATCAGGGTACTGAAGTTCAGCTTGTCTGTAGCCTGAAACGCAACTCAGTTTGCAGTTGCATATCTTGGTACTCTAAAGGCTGCCATTGGAGAGTCCAAGTTAAGCTACCAGGGATGTCTACAGATTCATGCCTGATGCATGGTAGTGGAAAATAAAAGGCAGCAGGAGTGGGAAATGGGAATCCACCAAAGTAGTGTGGACAAGAGTAAATTATTCCTTGGGTAGCCCCAGTGCTACATGGAAATGGAAGCTTGGTACATGCCTAATATCGAGTCAATAGGTAGGGGACAAGAGGTGAAATTAGGGAGTCCTATAAATGTGATCATATTTATACTCACATTTGCCTAAAGCCTCCTTATTCATTTGAAATATGCTCCTTTAAACTTCCAAACTTCTTTATTTCACAGATTATGAAATTGAAATACGTAGGAAATCTTCCAAAAGGATACTCTGTGTGTTATACAGAAATTTTGGTATCTCTTTATCACAAAAGTATTTTGAAGACTCTACATGCTTAATACAGATGAATATATTACCATGTTGCTACCTGAAGGCTAATTCAAAATGCTTGCATGAATGCATGATTCTGTAACAATTCTAGATTCTGGAACAAGCAAAGCCCCAAATGTCAACTATTTTCACACAATTATTTCTTGCTCACATTACAGCCCAATGAACATATTCATGGCAAGAATATGCCTTCCATGTGATGACTCAGGGACCTAGCTGGGCTTCTTCTGATTTTCCAAGTCCTCTGTGTTCAGTTAAGCAGATGAACAGAAATCATGGCGAAGACATTCTAGTTTTGTAAGTTCTAAGATGTAGCAATGTGACACACTTGACTAGCCAGTGCTGAGAATTAGACCCTCTAGATATACAAGAAACAAAGAGATGCAATGCCTGGCATTCTGTTCTATGAAAGAGAAAATATGAATCTTTGTGGATGGGTGGTCATCTCTGGGACAATGATAGAGTGTTTTATTGTGTATAAGATATTTTCACATATTTTATTTGATACTTAAAATAAGACTGAAGTTGATTTAGAGGGTTAGAAATTTAGTAAAGAGTAGGGTTAGTACTAAATTTTAGTCATTCTAAGCCACAATATATAGTGTTTCCTTTCTATAACAGATGTTTAACTTAATAAAATTCTTGCGAAATACCTTGACTATTTTTCTTCATGTCATGCCTATCCTTGACATAAGCTATAATTTTTATGGGCAAGTCCCAAATTCCAAGTACCTATTAATATGAATTTTTGCATTAATGCTTTCCATTTAAAAGCTAATAGAATTAAACTAATTAACACCTCCCTAAAATCATTATAAGGGGTGCTAATTACAATAATGCCATTTGTAAAAATAAAATGTGTTTCACACTAATGGCTAAAATAAGACAGGTGACTTTAAAAGTATTTGACCCTAGCTCAGTCTATGCTTAATAATTGCATAACTTATAAACTAGTGATAACTATATAACATAAGTAGATTACTGATCTCTTTTATTCATATTCTATGTAGAAACTACCTGCTCTTCTGAATTTTATTAAAGCAAATCATGTGGCTTGTGATGTGAGAAAATGGGAAGAGAAAAGTCTAGTATGAAAACCACAGACTATTTTCACTTACCATATGAATTGGAGGCTTGTTAAGCTAGGTTTGAAGTCTAGTGCCTGTGAAATCATTTACTTCCCTTTGATAGTCCCTTGCTTTCTCCCCCAGATATCAATCGAGGTCCCTTTTGCTGTTATTATAAACACTTCACAATGACACTGTCAATTATTCTTAATCTGTCATCTATTATTAGTCTCTGCAAGATTTAGAATCCTAGCAGATGTCACTCCTGTCTGTCATGTATACTGCAAGAAGTCTTTCGTTGTATGAAGAACAACTCTCATCTACAAATTCAGCATAAGGATGCAAAAAACCCTACAAGAAGCAACATTATGCCCTTGCATATTATACATTTAAATAAACAGACTTCAGAACACATCCTTTAAGAAAGCCTCCTGGATGCTAAGCACTTAGCAAATTATGAAGGCATTTTAACATTTTTAGTGTGGAGCAACTTAGGTATACACTCGTTCAAAGAAATAGGTGACACAGTCAGTAGCCTTGAAGAGGTTATAATTCTGGTATGAGAGTAGGAGAGTGGAGGTAGTAGGCACTAAATGCACACCCACTCTTCATTCTCGTTTAGAACATACAGTTACTGGTGGATTTTAGTATGTGCTATATTTAGGGCTGTGGTGAGTGATATTCTGCCAGGATGCCTTTTATTCTATGAAGCACTCTGAATAAACCACAGAGTTTTCCCTTGATAAACTGTTGCCTAGAAATTCAAAGTTATCACCCTTTTCTTAGAAGAACCCTAAGAGGTCCTGCATGTCCTTGTCCCATATTCTGATTACATCATTTTCTTTATTGCCACATTTCTCTCCTGGAAAGACTAAACAATGAGGATATTTATTTAAACCATTCAAAAAAGAATAAGGTGATTTGAATTTAAGGGGTGCTTGTCATATGTTCACAGTCATTCTTACAAACAGGACAGCAAAGACCAATAGTGGAGGTGTTTAGAATAAAAATAATAATAATAGATGTTTAGAGTTTACGCATAGTTTGATGTCTAGCCTCATATCTTGTTGGAATTGGAGGTGCTGTTAATTACAAAAAACTCCCTTTATGTGTATAAGAAATGAATCATTTGCTTAGCATTGCCCAAGTCTGCTCTACAAGAACAGACTAGTTTTCTATGGCTGCTGTAACAAATTACTACAAACCTAGAGGCTTAAAAAAACCCACAAAATTATTTGCTTGCAATTCTGTAGTTAAGAAATTCCAGTGAGTCTCACCAGGTAAAAATCAAGGTGTAGCAGGACTGTGTTTCATTCTTGTGCCTCTACAGGAAAATCCACTTTCTTCCTATTTCCATTTTCTAAAGGCTGGCCACATTCTCTGGTTCTTGGACCCTCCAGCATCTCTCTCACTCTCTCACTCTCACTCTGCCCCTTCTGCCTCTTTCTTCCACATTTAAGGAAACTGTAGTTAAATTGGGCCCACCTGGATAACCAAGATGCTGCGGGCTCTCTTAAAGTCAGCTGATTAGCAACCTAAATTCCATCTGCAAACTTAATTCCTTTTGCTACGTAACCTAACATATTCAGAGGTTCCATGGATTAGGATGTGAACATCTTTGGGAGGCATTATTCTGCCTACCACACTGGAGTGATCTAATACCACAGGTACTTTGTTCTGTTGTTATATTACATGTAGAAACCTCTTATCAGGCCTTGTAGCTAATGTCCTATCATTTTCACTGACTCTTTGAGGCCGGCCACCTTAGTACCTTAGTACCTCACTAAGTTTCAATCATTATCTGCTGGAAAACCTCCAACAGAGATGTAAAACTGGTACCGCTTCTCAAGACTTGGGCTTTTTTGAGACTAGCAGGATGAGTTTAGCTGTTGTCAATACACATTCTCTTCAGACCTCATATACTGCACCCAAGTCTGGTTGCAGGGTTGCCTGCCTCCCCGCCATAGGTGACTATTCCCTCTCCCTTCCCTTGGGAAACAGGACTCAAATGCACAAAGGTCGCATCAGTCAACCCCAGAAAACAGGAAGTAAGATATTATACTTGACCTCTCTACCAAGAACCTTTATCAGTCCTGCTAACTCTACCACAGGAGCCAGGCCACATCCCACACAGCAGCCCCAAGTAAAAGATTGGTGAGAATGATGAGCAGGTTCAAGGTTGTTTGTATTTGATTTTCTATCCAGCCAGCATACAGACAATTCAAAGGATAAAGGATGAGGACGATATGACCTAATGCAGTTCCCAAATGCCTCTTTGTTCCAAGGGAAGCCCATCTAAATGTTCTCTGAGGAGCCGTCATTAGGCTTGAGGAGAGGCAAGAGTTCCCAGGAGGCAACTGCCTACCATATATTTGGAAGCACTCATGAACTCGGCAAGGCCTGCCACATGTAACTATTCCATCTTCTGACTTCAGAATTATTTACTTTTCTTCCACTTTTTTTTTCATTACATGGTGAGGAAGTAATTTTATTCATATGTTTGCACCTAAATAATATTATGCAGTCTAATAATCCCAGTTGACAGTCAGAATCATTAAAAAAAACCAAACAAACATATATCAAGAAAGAATTTAAGAAAAGCAACAACCAAGCCCTGATCTGGCTCCTCTGTTTTGCCAGGTGGCACTGATTTATATCAGCAAGTACAGTCATTTGCGAGTTCATTTCATGATCAATGCCTGGCCAAGTTTGCCTTTAAACATTATGAAAAGTCATCTCAATATTGGCATTTGTGCAAGCAGGCCTGCTAAAGAACTCTGCCTATGCTTTGCAGGCAACTGAGAAAGCAGTTCATCTTTTTTTTTTTTTTCCCTGTTTTATTTACATACTGAATACTTTTTTACCCTATGATGACAGCACAGGTATTGATCTCTGAAGAGACACCGAAGTTCTACTATACACCATTTCAAAAGCTGAAATGGGGTTGTTTTAGATGTTGGTGCAAATCTTTTCCAAAAATAAGAAAGGACATATTTATTCTATTTGGATAACCTTGACATTTTTCTAAAGAGATTTAACCTAGAAGGCGTGAAAGTCAGTCAGGTAATGCTGGTCTTCACTATGTTCGCCAAGAGCGGGGCCCCAAGCTCAGGCCGACTCCAGCCAGCCAGCCAGCTGTGGGTAAATCCTGCGCTTCTTGGGCAGAGCTGAGCACCCACACTTCCCTCCACCCACGCTGAACAGAGAGAGAAAATGCTTCCATTCTTTGGAACCACAGATCATGGAGAGAACTGCGTAAGGTGGCCTTTTTTCTTCCTTTTTTCGCGCTCGCTTCTCTGTACACCTGAAGTTTAGACAAGTGATATATCTCTGGCTTTCCATGCAGCCCCTCAGTGGCCCCTCCTTCTGGATAAGCCTCAGCCTCCTGGCTGGTCTTCCATGTTTTTAAATTCCTCCCTTTCTTTATACATATTTACAGGATGCTGTGAATTTTTCCCTGCCCTTTTTCCCCTTGTATATGTTTATCAGACATAGGGCATTTTAATCTGCATTGTTCCTTACTGTAGGATTTTCAAGCTTATCAACCTAAAACAAAATATTCTAAGATATGACTAAATAGTGGGTTTAAGTTTTACTAATCTTAAATATTTTGTTATTAAGTATTTGATAATTTATCATTATAATTGATAAAAGGATATATATGAATATAAGTGTAGAAAAGTGGGGCCCTATTTAATAGTATATTATTATATTAAGTGCCATAATTAAAAAAAAAGTTTGTTGGGCAAATAAATTTAGGAGCAAGGGGTTAAAAAAACAAGTTTAACAAACGTGCCCACGTGCATGTTGCGCATGTGCCAGTGCAGAAGGCTTTTTCTACGTCAGCGTGTTACGTCTCCAATGGGGGACAAACAATTCAGAGTTAATGAAAGAAAGTAACTTGACTAAGGATAATACTTTTTGAAGAAAAATTCACAAGAATATATTCAGTGGAGGGCTTCCCTGGTGGCGCAGTGGTTGAGAGTCCGCCTGCCGATGCAGGGGACACGGGTTCGTGCCCCGGTCCGGGAAGATCCCACATGCCGCGGAGCGGCTGGGCCCGTGAGCCATGGCCGCTGAGCCTGCGCGTCCGGAGCCTGTGCTCCGCAACAGGAGAGGCCACAACAGTGAGAGGCCCCCGTACCGCAAAAAAAAAAAAAAAAAAAAAAAAAAAAAGGAATATATTCAGTAGAACAAAACTGTGGATATCTGCTCTAAACCGTCTCAGTTTTCCTTCTCACATTATTTTTTTATGTCAACAATGTATTTATCCTTAGAAATGACAATATATAAAGTTACTGTATTATTTAAAACTTTTCCTGTTTCAGTATTTTTATTGTACATGATTAATTTTCTGCTTAATTCTTCATCCATTACATGTCAGTGAGTTAATTAATAAGTAGCTACATCTTTAGTTTATCTTCAATAATTATTTTTATATCAATTACTTAATTGTTAATACTTTGTTTATAGACAAATAAATAGAAATGATAATAATTATTATATTAAAAAAGCATCCCATAGGAACTGTGGAGATTATGTATAGCAACTTCCATCTGTAACAACAAAGCTTAAAATTGTTTATGTTATTGTGTAATAATTTGAAAGAAGAGCTTGTGAAAATGTTACTCTTCAAGTTTTTTAACTTTTAGGTGAAATTTTAATCTTACTGACTTTCACTGAAATTAATGTTTTAGTAAGAACATTTGGGTATACATGCATATAAATATGTATTTGATAATCAGTACGCAGTGTTTTGACAAAATGTGTGTATGCTATTCTGTTTTTCAGGTACTGCTGGCAAAATCTTTCTTGGAATTCTCAGCCTAGGGCTCCTTCTCAGGAGCTGTTGTACTCACTGTGCCAGCCTTTCTTCCTTCTGCAGAGTTTACCCTTCTTTGCTCTCCTTGCAAACTATTTATATATGACTCTATTTTCTTGTTTTGTTTTTTAGTTCCCTCTCAACACCTACAGACTAAGTAATAACCTGTTTTCTTAGCTTTCATTTTCTGTAACTGCACCCAAATACAAATACACGAAGAACCACAAAGAAGCACAAAAATAGCAGTAGTGACACAAAGCTAACAAATTTCTCTGTAACAGTCACAAAGCTGAGACATTTCTTAAGTAGCAGCTCTTTTTCCACATGCTGTTATTCTGAAATGGTAATTCAAAACAGTGACTTGAAGGTTATAACTCTGAAAAAATAAACAGTATTTTGGTAAGCTTTAGTCACATCAAGAGCTTGCCTGGGTTTTTCTGAAAAGCAGAATCCAAAGTACAATTAACTCTGCAAGAGATTTACTAGGGACAGAGATTGTACAGGAAGATAAAGGAATCAGGGAAAAGCAAGAGAGCCATCAGACCCTGATGCAGCTTTGACACAGGTTAAAGCAAAGAGGGAGAAGGGGAGAGAAGGAAGGTTGGGTAGAAGCATCTTAGACTGCAATCCGGTTCTTTTTTCCCCCAGCTTTACTGAGATATAATTGACATATAACATTGTGTAATTTTCAGGTATATAATGTGATGATTTGATATACATATACATTGTGAAATGATTATTACCACAATAGGCTTAGTCAACACATTTATCACTTCACATACTAACTTTGTGTACATGTGTATGTGGTGAGAACATTTAATATCTACACTCTCAGCAACTTTCAAGTATACTAATATGCAGCATAGTGGCTACAGTTAACAGTACTGTATTGCAATGCAGTCCTAAGAGTTCAGCATGGTTTTTGAGGAGACTCTGAGTCAAAGTCACCCAAGTGTCAGAGGATTCCAGTGTCTTCTAGGAATGGATATGCCTTAGTGTCCCTGCCATGCTCAGTCCCTGTCTGGGAACAGCTAGTCACAAGGGTGGATCTCATAGGAAATCTGATAGATGTCATAGCTGTACGGCTGGAGCCTTTGCTCAATTATGTTCACTGCAGTCAGAGATTGGAGAGGCAGATTCTAATGGCTATCATGGATCATGTACCTCTCAACATTCATAAAAATATTTCTGTCAAAGAGAATACTTGACCTTACACCATCTCCAGTCATTCTGTGTAATTCCAATTCTTGGAATGTTGATTAATGGGAATATTTGGTGATATTAATAGAAAGTACTAAAAATAAGCGATGATAAGCATGACTTGGGAGTAATTTGCCAATTTTTATTGTTTTTATTTTCCTTCACTCTTTCATCTCATCAGCATGTTGCAACTGTGGTTTGCAGTGAGATCTATTATTCACCAGTCTGAAGCCCTTTTTATATAATACATACATATTAGTCTCAAATTCAAATTTTTTAGGCTGTTTTGATAAATCACCTTATGGATTTGTTTTAGTGTGTATTGTTTGTACTTTTTCTTTATATCTCCCTGATGTTTTCACAATTTCTTTCTATTTTATGTGTCTTCCTAGACATATTTAATAAAAATAAATTATTAATACCACTTAAAACTTATACAAATATTCTGCAAGGTTAATCACATTTGGTATCCTGCTACTCAGGGGAGCCAAATTAACAAATGAAGTGGCTAAAATTAATCAAACAAAATGCTGTTTCAACCTTCTAATCATTGCTCCAAATTACAATTTCAGAATAAATCTTACAGTATCACAAGATGGCATCTATACACAAGATAACATATTGACAAACAGTAATCCCAGTACTATTCATTTTAATAGTGCTAATATGTGGCTACCACTAGGGAAGGACTGGACTCTTTTTGATCTCTATCTCTAAGCCTTGGATACTTACAGAAGATTTGAAAACAAAAAAACAAAGTTTATTGAATTGGTGAAAAAATGATAATTTAGAGAAATATCCATTAAGAAAATATAGATGAGGTTGAGATGAATTCTGAAGTGAAAGGGAATCTTGAATCATTGCACATATTAACTGAATGCCTAAGAACAGTGAATCTACTTTTTCTCAAAAAAAAAAAATACTGGATCCAGACTTAAGTGAATTTCAAAGGAATATTTGGAAATGGAGAAGAAAAGTCTATCTTACAGGTTTTGTCCTTTAATTGCAATAAAGGAATTTCTTTCACTTTGTTCCTTTAAGAATAACCCTGGGATAGACTACATTATGAGTCAGTGCATCAGAAGGCAGGGGTGAATGCAGTCACGTGGTTGCTGACGTGGGAAGAGCCTAACCTTTCCAGACCTTGAAGATAAGAGCCAGAAATTTTAAACTGGATTCAAAACTGTATTGTATGGTTTGATACAGGGATGGAAACCATTAACTCAAAAAGTATTTTTTCCCTTTTTCTCTTTTTCTATTCTTCTCACCTTAGCACCCTCTGGGATTGGTCACTGAAATATCAAAATATCTAGAATCATTCATCTGGCTTCATGCATTCTGAGCTGCTGCATAAAGAAAAAAATCAGTAAAGGGGTTACCTGCGTCTTGTAACTGTGCTTTGCACTTTTTGTGCATTTTATTCTCTGTCAGTCACCAGGGATCTTCTAGCACTTGGAAATCTGATATTCCAACCATTTGCCATTTGGTCCCAATCATTTCTAAGCTAATCCTTTTTATATTTAAAACCCCTCAGTTTTTGAATTTATAAATATATTTAGGTATGAAATGTTTTTCATAAATTTGTATGTGGTCCTTATTTGAACAATCTATAAAAAGTGGAAGATTTTTTAGAAATGGGGTTCTGGGATTACTATGCAACAAATATGAATGATACAAGAGAAATGCTGTATTTAATACATTTAATTTACACATTTGCAAGTTTTGATGCTTAAAACAAGTTCAATATATCAACATTCCAAGGTATGCATTACTCTTTTCATTACCTCCATCATCTCTTGGAAAAAAATATTATTTAATTTGGGAATTTCTAAGGATTAGTTAAGATTAATCATTTCCTTCTTTTCAGCTGATGTTTAAACAAAACTGACAAGATCTCTGGGAATTAGATATGTAACAATTTATCAGTTATGTTTAATTTGTGGTTCTTCACCACAACTATATTTTATGTAATAGTGTTCATAGGCAAACCAGTTTCAATTAATATTCAAGAGTTATTTTGTAAGACACTAATATAATACTCCAATGAAATTAAATATTAGAATTCCTTCAGCCCTCCATCATTTAATTTAGTCAAAGCAGAAATGAAAGAGTGTTGGCATAATCTTTCTAGACCTGTGATGTTGATGTCCTCTACTCATTTTCTGAAGTTGTGTACAGCTGTGATTTTTATCGTCAACCCAAATTGACTGACCTCAGAACTAGCTTTGTATAAAATGACTGAATTGTTCAGTATCCTCCTTGGCTTTGGTATCCCATGCAAAATTACCTTCATCATCTCCAAAGTGTAACCTTCTGGTCCTTACTGTATCTCCTTAGTTCACTTTTCCTCAATGCTTGCTTGGATTACTACGATAGCCTAGAGTCTCTCTTGCACAGCTTTCCAACCGTAATGCTACTATATCCATATATTCCTATAAATACACAATATTGGTCTTGTCATTTCTCTGTCTGAAAATCTGAACTGGCTTATTAAAGCCAGTAGAGAAATCCCACACTTTTCATTGTGGAATACAAAGCACTTCAACATCTCAGGTCATTATACTTTTCTTGTCTATTACCCACCCCCTTTCCCCCACACCCCACCCAGCTGGAAATACAGTCTGTATTCCAACTGTGGTAAGAAGTTTGCTGTTCCCAACCTGCCTGCCATACTTTTCTTGTCCATTTGCATGTGCACATTATTTCCTCTGTTAAAAATTGATTTTTCTGTTTCATTGACTGATAGCATTCTATGCTGAATTCACAATATACAGTCTGCAACAAATGTTGTTTCTGAAGTCATCCATCAATCATCCTCAAAGCCTTGGGGTTCCCTCAATTACTCTTTCGAGTGTGGTGTAGGCTTTAATTATATTTTCATCACATTTGATTTTCATATTCTTTTGACCAGTAGTGTCTACTATTAGATTGTGAACTATTAGAGTGAAGAAGAGTTTCATCCACATTTGTAATAATCTACACTTGCTTTAAAGAGTTGCTTTATCACTTTAAACAAACACAATTCTAGGAAGCAGAACAGTTATTTCACAAATTTTATAGGTAAGTATACTCAGTATGATTAAGAAACTGACTTAGTCTTATTACCCATAGCTAATAAGTGGTAGAAATATGATTTGTTTTTATTCTCTCTTCACTTCTCTTTCTACTATTCTATACCTACCCTCACAAGTACTGGGGTTTTACTATTATAAATTTATTTATTATGTAATAAGTGTTATTTAAAATCCAATGAATGAAAAAATTGAAATCCAAAAGTTTCATGCTCAATGATGACTAATACATTGGTTCATTGGTTTTAATATCTAAAAATGTACTGTTGAACTATAAATAACTTCAGTATTATTGAGTTAACACTAGTTACAATTTTTTCTTCTTTTTTTTAATGAAGTTCACAAAAATTAATTGCTGCAGGTCTTACATTTAAGTCTTTTTTTTTTAACATCTTTATTGGAGTATAATTGCTTTACAATGGTGTGTTGGTTTCTGCTTTATAACAAAGTGAATCAGTTATACATATACATATGTTCCCATATCTCTTCCCTCTTGCGTCTCCCTCCCTCCCACCCTCCCTATCCCACCCCTCTAGATGGTCACAAAGCACGTAGCTGATCTCCCTGTGCTATGCAGCTGCTTCCCACTAGCTATCTATTTTACATTTCTACATTCAGTGGGCTAATCTCATGGGATCCTTCAGTCAAAGATCAAATCTGGTTTAGGTCAGTATTTTGCTATCTATGCATGTTGTGGTCATTTAAATTAAATATATGATAACATCTAAGTTTAGCCATTTGTAAATAAGTAAAAAAGTGTATCACTTCATAGTGTCTTATAAAATGTCCTAAAATATTTCCATGTATAGGTGTAGTTAAAGATTCCCTTTCCTGTCCCCCAACCAATCAGTAGTGTATATTCATATTCAGACTGATATAACAAACTTATATATAACAAACTTAATTTATGATAATCACATAAATTGAATAGCACTTACAAAATAACATCCTGTTTAGGGGATTTAATCAGCAGTGATTAACTCCACTGTGCAATACAGGGTGCTGAAAATGCTTTTAAAAATTAATATTTCAAAATGAACAATAAATTTAAAGTAATCAATACTCTTGAGCATTGTTTTCCTTTTTATAAATAAATAAGTCAATAAATAAATACTTATAAGTAAAACTGCCCAATAAAAAAATATTTGAATTTCACCAAGGTACCCAAAATGGCATAAAATCCTCCTTTATTTGGTTAGGCTACCAGTATTTAAGAAGCCTACCTACATTCATGTGCACACTTGTGCATGCACACACACGATGTAGGTGCACAAACACACACAGACATACACGCACACACAGTTTCAACAAATAATCTGTTACCAAAGATCACTTACTAGTTTTAAATTACAAAATTCACATTTTTTTTTTTTTTTTTTTTTTAACGGTACGGGGGCCTCTCACTGTTGTGGCCTCTCCCGTTGCGGAGCACAGGCTCCGGACGCGCAGGTTCAGTGGCCATGGCTCACGGGCCCAGCCGCTCCGCGGCATGTGGGATCTTCCCAGACCGGGGCACAAACCCGTACACTGAATCGGCAGGCGGACTCTCAACCACTGCGCCACCAGGGAAGCCCCAAAGTTTACATCTTAACTGTTGTTTTCTATGTATTCTTTCCTTAGCATTTAGGAAAAGATATTTGTTGAAGGGCTTTGCTTGACTATTCAAGTTGAATACAGTACAACTTCTACACATTAGATAAATGTTGAAAGTAACAAATAGGATCTCCTGAAAATTTTCAGGTATCTTTGGCAAACATATGCATTCCTGATTTATTTTGTTCGTTATAAATATATTCAGACTTTTTTTTTTAAGTCAGTTTAGGTAAATTTATACTTCTCTACTTAGAGACCAACCCTAGGCTTTACTGGTTATTTTTTGTTTTGTTTTTGCTCTTGATAAGTTTGTAGTCATTCTAATTGAGATTTGTCTATTGGCAACCTGTTTACTCTGGATGTTTATGAAATCCTCCCACCGTTACTGGTGATCAACAGTTTCACTATAATATTTCTACATGAGTTTTTTAAAACTACATTTATTGGGTTTCCTTGTATTCTACTGAATCTGAGATAATTATCACTAATAAATTCTGAAAAAAATCTTCATCCATTATATAATCATCAATTCCCTTTCCCCTATTGAGGTTTCTTCTTCTAGAATTTTGATAATACTTAGGATAGATCTCGCCATCCTATTCTTCTCCACCAGTGATTCAAAAGCATATATTTTCCATCTCTTTGCCTTTTGAGTTTTATCTTTTCTAACCTCTTCATCTACCTTTTAGTTCACTCAAACTACATTTAGTCTATTGTTAACCAATCAATCTTGGTTTAATTTTAATCAAAATATCTTATTTCTAGTTTTATACATTTATTTTCAAATCCACTGTGTCATTATTTATCGTACCTTCTTCTTTGCTCAGGTATTAAATTCCCCTTTTTAATATTGTAAAGGTTTTAATTACACTTTTATATCCAATATGACAATTGTAATATATAAGGTCCTTAGAAGTTTGAATTCTGCTGTGTATAATTTCCACTGACTCTTGCTCATAGGGTCCCATGTGTGATGATGTTTTAGATTATACTCATGTTCGTCTGAGTCTATGTGGTGCTCATTCTGGAAGGCCTGGTTTGAGAATATGTTCCTTTAAAGTGATCACACTTGCTTCTTTTGGATGTACTGATTCTCTATCAACCTGGAACCAATTAAACTTATTTCTCAACTTTGAGTTATCTGGATCAGTTAGTAGTATCCATTTGAAACTACAACCTAGCAGAGGACAGAACATAAATTTTGAATTATCAAAATTAAAATTAAAAGGGAGCTGTGGCTTTTCTTCCTAAAGTCCAAACAAAAAAAAAATTTAACTTTCCCTTTGCTAATGGAAAGAGATCTTCTAGCCATCTCATTTTGTAACCTTTTGATACCCTGGCTTTACATGTGAATCTGAGTTCTAACTACCCAATTTAATTTGGCTAAAGGCTTTATCTCCTGTCCACAATTTGCTCATTAGAATCCAAACCTTCATATCATTTTAGGTTGAAAACACATTTTAAAAGTCAATTGGGGGACTTCCCTGGTGGTGCAGTGGTTAAGAATCCGCCTGGCAATGCAGGGGACACGGATTTGAGCTCTGGTCTAGGAAGATCCCACGTGCCACGGATCAACTAAGCCTGTGCGCTACAACTACTGAGCCTGTACTCTAGAGCCCATGAGCCACAACTACTGAAGCCCGTGTGCCACAACTACTGAAGCCTGTGAGCCTAGAGCCTGTGCTCCGCAACAAGAGAAGCCACCGCAATGAGAATCCCTAGCACCGCAACGAAGAGTAGCCCCTGCTCGTCGCAACTAGAGAAAGCCCGCGCACAGCAACAGACGACCCAACGCAGCCAACAAATAAATAAATAAATCTATATTTTAAAAAAGTCAATTGGAATTATAGCTTACTTATACAGAAGCCCCTACTTTGTTTAGTGCACAAAGGATTTTCTTTACTTCCTTGAAAACATTTAAAAAGAGGTTTGTTGTTTCATGTACTACAGGATTTCTAAGTGTTAGCCATGATTTTTGAATAGTCTACAGTATTGTTTTAAATGTATTTAAGAAGTTTTATTTCTAAAGATTTTGGAGTTTTTTCTTGGGGGTAAAGTACTAATTTTTATATGGTGAGTGGAGAGGGAATGGACTTGGAAGGTCTTTAGACCTGATGATATTTACATTCTCTAAGAATAGATTTTATTTAAAGCCATCTACTGAGATTGAGAAGAAAAGGATTCTGAAGTGGGCTTGAATATCTTGGAAGCAAGTTTGGTATGGCTGCTAAGATTACTGGGAGTTAGAAGCAGAAAAAGAAGTAAATATATTGTGAACCATATTCATTGGCCTATTTGAGTTTGGAACTAATGATTTCTGGAAGAACCAGTTCAATTTTTTCTTCCACAACGTTCAGCCACAACTCTCAGTAAAGAAAGAATATACATTTTAAGACAATCAGTGGTTCAGATTGTACATGGTAGGTGTGGCAGAAAGAAAGTTGTTGAGGAAGTGAAAATAATTCAATTGACTTACTTTAAACATTATTTTATAATTAAATTTCATATTAACCAATTGTGCTATCTTTAGCTTATTTACCTGCATTGATTGTTAGTTTGATCAGTTTCATTAATAACATTTAATATCATAAACTTCCTTTTTTTATGTAGAAAATTTTTATTTCAACTATCATTATTTGAAGAATGAATATGAATTTTAAAATTTGATATTTTAATTAATTATAATTAGAAATGTGCAGAAAGCAAAATATTGTTTTTAAACAGAATAAGTCTTTGAAATCTAAATAATAGTGTAAAATAATATTGATGAATAACTATTGAAATACTAGTTACCATGCATTTCAATAATGATAGTAAGCATTGTTATCTAGTGAATATTGAAAGAATTATTTTCTAAATATAACAGTTTTTTCACCTCAAAAAAGATAAACTTTAAAAAGAGAAATAATATGTAGCTATTCAAAGCCATAGAAGTAAGCTTTCATTAATATAAGCAAACACATCTGTCAACATTTATGCATAGATGTCATTAAAACACCATTTGCCCCAATCTAAAACACCTATCATTTTTTCCTTATATAATAGCAACATATAACACATTTACCTGGTTCTGTCTAAATTATTAAATGTACTCAATTTTAGCCATTAGTATTTAACTAGTATTTTATATAATAAAAGATGACATTTCCAAACTGTATTAATAATTACTTTAAAATACAGGTACTGGATAATATCTATTCATCTCTTAACATGAGCTCAATACTTTCCTCCTCCTG
The DNA here is from genome assembly GCF_011762595.2 of Tursiops truncatus. Classification (NCBI taxonomy): domain Eukaryota; kingdom Metazoa; phylum Chordata; class Mammalia; order Artiodactyla; family Delphinidae; genus Tursiops; species Tursiops truncatus. The sequence goes on from NC_047038.1 coordinate 8,643,525, forward strand.
TTGCTGGTTCCAGAAAACTGAAGGTTCCATAGTATTTTGGGTAAAATTTGGATTCAATCACTAAGGAATACTAGCAGGAAATTAGAGGGCGGGATGTGAATGAGTCTGATTATTTATTCCCCATCTTCCTGTAGATTTCATGTACTATTTCATATGAGTAAAATTACAGTTCCTGTTGAACAGCCTCTCCACATAGCTCTCTCTTTCCCTAAGCTCCAGGAACTACTTTTTCCTTTGACTACTTTAGGCCTACATGTAGAAACCTGTTACTAGGGGTTCTCTACACATTGCCTGCTTCTGTGTCAACATTCTCTCCATTAACTCTTCTGAAATAACCCAGTCTAAGCATCCTATATTTCATGCAGAGATTCTAACAGACTTTTGATATTTTCTTACTTTTTTCATTATTTATTTGAATTTTGAATATTTTATGTGTGATTTAGGCATTTTTAAACACAGATTCCAGTTTTACCATAATCCAGAAGCAAAGACCATAATAATAATAATAAGTCACTAATAATAATAACATTGACTAAGATCCTAATATTTGTCAGATTCTCTTCTAAGAGCTTTGCAATCATTAACTCCTAATTTTATAGATGAGGAATACAAAGCTAAGTTTTGCAACTTGCCTATGGTCACACCGACAGAAAGTGAAATAAAAGTATGTGATGTATAGAAAAAAAAATGAGAAGAAAGTAATCAGGACAAACGATATCTAATGTAGAATAAAACAACTTTACATTCTATATAGAGTTTCATTCTAATGATGTCAGCCATATATGTAAAAATTGTGTAGCATTTTTCTAAAGCCAAAAACAAGATATTTGAAGTTCAAATTGTTCTCAATGCATCATTTTACATTATAAATAAATTCTCCTTCACTCAACTTACAATATACACATTTATTTCGAATACAATAATATACAGCCTCTGAAAATTCTAGCTAACCCAAAATAAATGCCTGCTTGAGATTCACTTTAGCTGTGGAAATGCTACCCTCAAGAGAAAATGTAATGAACTTTATGGTAATTTTGCAAAATAAAGATTGCATCTATCCATGTTTACCTTCTGATTACTTAGGCATTCATAAGAAAATTATTATTATTTTATTTGCATTATTCTAGATGATTTATTTTATTTTTAATTTTAATTTTTAGAGGAGTTTTAGATTCACAGCAAAATTGAGTGAATTATCCATATATTCCATGCCCTTATGCATGCTGGTCTCCCTCATTACCAACATTCCTCAGCAGAAGATACATTTCTTACAATTGATGAACTTATACTAAGTCATAAACATCCAGAGTCCATAGTTTACTTTTGAATTCACTTTGGATGTAGTACATTCTCTGGGTTTGGATGCATATGCAATGACATATATCTATCATTACAGTATATACTGAGTATTTTTCACTGCCCTAAATATCCTCTGTGGTCCACTTATTCATCCCTTGCCCCCAGCAACTCTTAACAACCATTGCTCTTTTTTACCATCTATAAAATCATACCTTTTCCAGAATGTCAAATAGTTGGAAATATATAGTAGGAAGCCTATTCAGATGGGCTTCTTTCACTTAGTCATATGCATGTTTCTTCCATGTCTTTTTATGGCTTAATAGCTCACTTTTTTCAGTACTGAAAAATATTCTATTTTCTGGATATGCTACAATGTATTTATCAATTCACCTACTGAAGAGTATCTTGGTTGCTTCCAAACTTAGGCAATTAGGAAGAAAACTGTTATAAACAACCATGTGCGGGTTCCTGCGTGGAAATATATTTTCAACTCCTTTGGGCAAATATCAAGGAATTTGATTTCTAGATCATATAGTAAGAGTATGTTTAGTTTTGTAAAATACTGCCAACTGTCTTCTAAAGTGTACCATTTTACATTCCCACAGCAATGAATGAGAATTGCTGTTGCTTCTCATCTTCTCCAGCATTTGGTGTTGTCAGTGCATAAAATGAGAAGCCATGAGTAAGTAAAAGTTCTGGATAGAAGAAATAAATTATAATTAATGATTAAGGGAGTAGGAGGAAAATAAGTATAAAGACAAATAGAGATCATGATTCATTAGGTTAGGGAGTTCTAGGCAAGTTGAATACCTGATGAGGGAAAGACTGACTATTCCATATGTTATACTAGAGCTACTATGGGTCTACTAGAGTTACCTTGTGTCGAGATTTCCTAATTCTCCATGAAACCTGCTGAGAGAATAATATATTTTTTCTAGTTCCTTTAGTATCTATAAAGTGGACATATTAGATATTAGATAAACTAAATATACTGCTATTGCATTCAAGCCAAAGGGCTTAAATGATAGAGAATTCTTTTTCCCCCTAAGTCACATTATTATTGTATATGCACCTAACAGAAAACTGAAGAAGCAGAAGAAATGATGAAATATTCAATTTTTATCTTATTCAATTGCATCCTATTAATTTATATTATATTTAGACTTATAGCAAGTTAAACAATGTAACATCAGCGCTATTATTTTTCTCTGCTCCTACTCATTTACCTGACTTGCTTCACAAGTGTCATTCCTCTGCTTTATTTAGGAGATTGAAAAGGAGAAGCAAAGTCTACTATCTGTAATCAAAACTTCTCTAGATAGTAAACAGTTCCAGCTGTGTTTTAAAACTACACAGAAATACACTGCTTTTATTTGATTTAGGGGTGCAAAGTTCTCCATGGGAAAAAAACACAGAATTTACCCATCTATGTCTTGCCACTCACCTGAAATACAGAACATTGAAAAGAAACATTTGTGATACTTACTGAGATATGTTAGCCACCAAAATCTTTATAGATTTCACTTCTGATTTATTCTTATGTTTGAAAAGGAAAAGAAAAATGTACCATGTAAATATACAGTGTTAGTCACTGAAGGTAGAGAATGATATGATTTTAATCTTCAAGAGAAAGGCTCTGAAAATATTCATTACAGATATTTTACATTCTTTTGTTTATTAATTTATTCAATAAGTACTACACAGCAATGACTGATCTAGAACTGGAGAGATGGTACCACATAAACTACCTAACTTTGTGGAGTTTATATTCAAGTGGAAGAGATAGACAATAAACATATATTTAAAAATCCAATGTAACATGTCAGTTATTATTTGGGAGAAAAAGATAAAGGTGCTTGTAGAGCAGAATAAAGAAAAAAGAATGAAAAGAAGTGAGGACAGTCTCAGAGACCTATGGGACAACATTAAATGCACCAACATTCGAATTATAGGGGTCTGAGAAGAAGAAGAGAAAAAGAAAGGGACTGAGAAAATATTTGAAGAGATTATACTTGAAAATTTCACTATTATGGGAAAGGAAACAGTCACTCAAGTCCAGGAAGTGCAGAGAGTCCCATACAGGATAAATCCAAGGAAAACAAGCCAAGACACATATTAATCAACCTGAAAAAATTAAATACAAAGAAAAAAATATTAAAAACAGGAAGGGAAAAACAACAAATAATATACAAGGGAATCCCCATAAGGTTAACAGCTGATTTTTCAGCAGAAACTCTGCAAGCCAGAAGGGACTAGCAGGATATATTTAAAGTGATGAAAGGGAAAAACCTACAACCAAGATTACTCTACCCAGCAAGGATCTCATTCAGATTCGATGGAGAAATTAAAACGTTTACAAACAAGAAAAGCTAGGAGAATTCAGCACCACCACACTAGCTTTACAACAAATGCTAAAGGAACTTCTCTAGGCAGGAAACACAATAGAAGGAAAAGACCAAAAATAACAAACACAAAACAATTATTAAGAAAATGGTTATAGGAACATACATATCGATAACTACTTTAAATGTAAATGGATTAAATGCTCCAACGATTGAAGCAATGGATTGTTGCTCCAAACAAGACCCATATATATACTGTCTAAAAGAGACCCACTTCAGACCTAGGGACACAAACAGACTGAAAGTGAGGGGATGGAAAAAGATATTCCAAGCAAATGGAAATCAGAAGAAAGCTGGAGTAGCAATTCTCATATCAGAAAAAATAGACTTTAAAATAATGACTATTACAATAGACAAAGAAGGACACTACATAACCATCAAGGGATCAATCCAAGAAGAAGATAAAACAATTGTAAATATTTATGCACCCAACATAGGAGCACCTCAATACATAAGGCAAATGCTAACAGCCATAGAAGGGGAAATCGACACTAACAAAATCATAGTAGGGGACTTTAACACCCCACTTTCACCAATGCAGAAATCAACCAAATGAAAATAAATAAGGAAACACAAGCTTTAAATGATACATTAAAAAAGATGGACTTAATTGATATTTATAGGATATTCCAACCAAAAACAACAGAATACACTTTCTTCTCAAGTGCTCATGGAACATTCTCCAGGATATACATATCTTGTGTCACAAATCAAGCCTTGGTAATTTTAAGAAAATTGGAATCATATAAAATATATTTTCCGACCAGAAAGCTATGAGACTAGATATCAATTACAGGAAAAAATCTGTGAAAAATAGAAACATATAGAGGCTAAAAAATACACAACTAAATAACCAAGATCACTGAAGAAATCAAAAAGAAAGTCAAACAACCACCTAGAAACAAATGACAATGAAAACACGATGACCCAAAACCTATGGGATCCAGCAAAAACAGTTCTAAGAGGGAAGTTTATAGCAATACAATCCTACCTCAAGAAACAAGAAAAATCGCAAATAAGCAATCTAAACTTACACCTAAAGCAATTAGAGAAAGAAGAACAAAAAAACCTCAAACTTAGCAGAAGGAAAGAAATCATAAAGATCAGATGAGAAATAAATGAAAAAGAAATGAAGGAAACAATAGCAAAGATGAAAAAACTAAAAGCTGGTCCTTTGAGAAGATGAACAAAATTGATAAACCATTAGCCAGACTCATCAAGAAAAAAAGGGAGAAGATTCAAATCAATAGAATTAGAAACGAAAAAGGAGACCTAATAACTGACACTGCATAAATACAAAGGATCATGAGAAATTACTACAAGCAACTATATGCCAATAAAATGGACAACTTGGAAGAAATGGACAAATTCTTAGAAATGCACAACCTGCTGAGACTGAACCATGAAGAAATAGAAAATATAAACAGACCAATCACAAGCACTGAAATTGAAACTGTGATTTAAAATCTTCCAACCAACGAAAGCCCAGGACCAGATGGCTTCACAGGAGAATTCTATCAAACATTTAGAGAAGAGATAACACCTACCCTTCTCAAACTCTTCCAAAATATAGCAGAGGCAGAAACACTCCCAAACTCATTCTATGAGGCCACCATCACCCTGATAACAAAACCAGAAAAAGATGTCACAAAGAAAGAAAACTACAGGCCAATATCACTGATGAACATAGATGAAAAAATTCTCAACAAAATACTAGCCAACAGAATCCAACAGCACATTAAAAGAATCATATACCATGACCAAGTGGGGTTTATCCCAGGAATGCAAGGATTCTTCAATATATGCAACTCAATCAATGTGATATACCATATTAACAAATTGAAGGAGAAAAACCATATGACCATCTCAACAGATGCAGAAAAAGCTTTCAAAAAAAGTTAACACCCATTTATGATTAAAAACTCTCCAGAAAGTAGGCACAGAGGGAACTTACCTCAACATAATGAAGGCCCTACATGACAAACCCACAGCCAACATAGATCTCAATGGTGAAAAACTGAAACCATTTCATCTAAGATCAGAAACAAGACAAGGTTGTCCACTCTCAGCATTATTAGTCAATATAGTTTTGGAAGTTTTAGCCACAACAATCAAAGAAGAAAAATAAATAAAAGGAATCCAAATCAGAAAAGAAGTAAAGCTGTCACGGTTTACAGATGACATGATATTATACATAGAGAATCCTAAAGATGCTACCAGAAAACTATTAGAGCTAATCATTGAATTTGGTAAAGTAGCAGGATACAAAATTAATGCACAGAAATCTTTTGCATTCCTATACACTAATGATGAAAAATCTGAAAGAGAAATGAAGCAACCACTCCCATTTACCACTGCAACCATAAGAATAAAATACCTAGGAATAAACCTACCTAAGGAGACAGAAGACCTGTATGCATAAAACTATAAGACACTGATGAAATAAATTAAATATCATACAAATAGATGGAGAGATATACCATGTTCTTGGACTGGAAGAATCAACATTGGGAAATGACTATACTACCCAAAGCAATCTACAGATTCAATGCAATCCCTATCAAACTACCAATGGCATTTTACACAGAACTAGAACAAAAAATTTCACAATTTTTATGGAAACACCAAAGATCCCGAATAGCCAAAGCAATCTTGAGAAAGAAAAGCAGAGCTGGAGGAACCGGGTTCCTTTACTTCAGACTATACTACAAAGCTACAGTAATTAAGACAACATGGTACTGGCACAAAAACAGAGATACAGATCAATGGAACAGGATAGAAAGCCCAGAGATAAACCCACACACATATGGTCACCTTATTTTTGATAAAGGAGGCAAGAATATACAATGGAGAAAAGACAGCCTCTTCAATAAGTGTTGCTGGGAAAACTGGACAGCTACATGTAAAAGAATGCAATTAGAACACTCCATAACACCATACACAAAAATAAACTCAAAATGGATTAAAGACCAAAATGTAAGGCCAGAGACTATAGAAGTCTTAGAGGAAAACATAGGCAGAACACTCTATGACATAAATCACAGCGAGATCTTTTTTGACCCACCTCCTAGAGAAATGGAAATAAAAACAAAAATAAAAAAATGGGACCTAATGAAATTTCAAAGCTTTTGCACAGAAAAGGAAAACATAAACAAGACGAAGAGACAACACTCAGAATGGGGGAAAATATTTGCAAATGAAGCAATTTACAAAGGATTAATCTCCAAAATTTACAAGCAGCTCATGCAGCTCAATATCACAGAAACAAAGACCCCAATCCAAAATTGGGCAGGGGACTTAAACAGACATTTCTCCAAAGAAGATATGCAGATGGCCAAGAAACACATGAAAGGATGTGCAACATCACTAACCATTAGAGAAATGCAACTCAAAACTACAGTGAGATATCACCTCACATCAGTCAGAATGGCCATCATCAAAAATCTACAAACAATAAATTCTGGAGAGAGTGTGGAGAAAAGGGAACCCTCTTGCACTGTTGGTGGGAATGTAAATTGATACAGCCACTATGGAGAACAGTACGGAGGTTCCTTAAAAAACTAAAAATAGAACTACCATACGACCCAGCAATTCTACAACTGGGCATATACCCTGAGAAAACCGTAATTCAAAAAGAATCATGTACCACAATGCTCATTCCAGCTCTCTTTACAATAGCCAGGACATGGAAGCAACCTAAGTGTCCATTGACAGATGAATGGATAAAGAAGATGTGGCACATATATAACAAGGGAATATTACTCAGCCATAAAAAGAAACAAAATTGAGTCATTTGTAGTGAGGTGGATGGACCTAGAGTCTGTCATACCAAGTGAAGTAAGTCAGAAAGAGAAAAACAAATACTGTATGCTAACAAATATATATGGAATCTAAAAAACAAAAACAAAAAAACGTTCTGAAGAGCCTAGGGGCAGGACACGAGTAAAGACGAATACGTAGAGAATGGACTTGAGGACATGGGGAGGGGGAAGGGTAACCTGGGACGAAGTGAGAGAGTGGCATGGACATATACACACTGCCAAATGTAAAATAGCTAGTGGGAAGCAGCCACATAGCACAGGGGGATCAGCTCGGTGCTTTGTGTCCACCTAGAGGGGTGGGATAGGGAGGGTGGGAGGGAGATGCAAGAGGGAGGAGATATGGGGACATACGTATACATATAGCTGATTCACTTTGTTATACATCAGAAACTGGCACACCATTGTAAAGCAATTATACTCCAATAGAGTTGTTAAAAAAAAAAAGAAAAGAAAGGTGCTAAAAGTAGGTCTTTATGACGAAGTGCCATTTAAGCTGGTACCTGAAGTGAGCAATTTATGTAAGCAAATATTTAGGAAAAATGAATAACAATGTTTTATACATTACCATCTAATTTTAATAAAATTTGCATCAAAAGGTTACATATAGACAGAAGGATGCCTAGAAGGATGACCAGAGAGAGAGGTATCCAATAGTTAGACCTGTTTTCTATGATTAATCATTTCTAAAGGGATAGGTTCAGAAGTTTGGTATGTGTAGATAATATTAAAAACCTAACATAGCTGTGGGAGGGAAATGCAAGAGGGAGGGGATATGGGGATATATGTATACATATAGCTGATTCACTTTGTGATACAGCAGAAACTAACACACCATTATAAAGCAACTGTACTCCAATAAAGATGTTAAAATAAATAAATTAATTAATTAACTTAACATAGACCAAATGTCATTCCATTCATAAACTTTTACCTGATAGTGTAACTATAAATGTTTCCTGTTGTTTTAAATTCTGAAGCATTTTTTAAAATCTCTTTTATGAGTCCTTCATTAAATAGACTATAGCAACCAAGAGGGAAAGATTTTTCTTTACTCTTTACCACAGTGACCTCAACAAGTGAAGTAGTCTGAATACAGTACTTAAATATAGTAGAAATGAAGTAAATGTTTCTTTAAATTATGAATAAATTAATGAAGTGGTCATTTGCATAAATTTCAGATGTTATCACCAGTATCATGTCTTCATTATTTGTTTTTCTTATTGCTAGTTGTATAATTTAATCCATTTAAGTATTTAGATATTTTCACAAATTATACTGATTAATCATTGCAAGTTATGCTAATATAACAAACTGAAATCTCAGTGGTTTGATGAGTTTTTCTAATTCATTGTAAGCCTTCTGTGGATCTTCTGGTCAATCATCCATATTGCAACAATTTAGCAAGTAGTCTGGAAGAGACTACATCACCCATTAGCTACACTGTTGAGAACTTATAATCACCTAGGTCTGCTTATCAGGAAAAGGCACATATTGAAAAAGGTGCACATCACACCTACCTCTATATCATGGAACATAGCAAGTGACATGGCTGTAATTAACTGCAAAGGGGTATACAACTAAAAGGAGAAGAGGACCAGACATGGGTAAGTAAATGAAGTTTAGACTACAATTTTTTTTTTGTTTCTTCTGAATAAAAAACAGGAAAGATAATGCTGGATCCATTTTATCGATTAAGATAGCTGTTATAAATAGCAACAAAACATATTTTAATGTGCACAACCATAAATCATATCAGAATTGGTCTAATTAGCTGCCTGATAATTATTCTTGTTATTTTTAGTTGTATTATAACACACTGAGTACAAAATTAGCTAGTTATACATTTTTTCCTGAAATATAGGCAACATAACCATTAGAAATGTTTTGGGTACTGTAAATAACATAGAGAGTGTGATGGAGTCATTATTATGTAATTTATGGAATAATATTGAAAATAAGAATAGTCATAATATCTAAACTCTAAAGAAAACCTTACAAGATTACTCATTCTGGTCCCTATTAAATGGTGTCATCTATCACCATTCTTTACCTTAAAGTAGACTTTCTAGCCATGATAAATAACTTGCAATGAATAGAGTCTAGAATTTGTTTCTCCAAACAAAGCCTCCATATTTTTTTCCTCAATATTCCATTTTCCTGCAATAATGCTACAGTAATTCTTTACATGGCTGACTCTTATTTATCCTTTAAAACTTAAGTCATTCATCCAGGAAGGCTTCTCTAATTTCAAAGGCTCATTAAGTATTTCTACTTTTTTTTTTTTCTCACATTTAGGAGCTTCCTTTGTATTTATCCCTACTGTAGAATTTTGATCTCTATTTTAATTATATGATCACCTACCAGTGACCTCAACAGACCTCACCAGACCACTGATTATTTGAGAATAAGACCATTCTTAGCTACCTTTTCAATCTCCAGTTTCTACCACAATTCATGTCTTAAAAACAAATTAATGTGATAAATATAATTGCGGTCTCTGGCAGAACACAACAAGTCTCTCAAGCAGGTCCAAAATGGTTTGAAAGAGCAAGCAAAGGACAGTGGTCTAGATTTTTCTGAGGATAGGGCCAGGATAAAGGCTCTTACAGGAAGGGGCTTGTACAATTTGAATACATGACTTATACTAGAGAAATAGCACCCAGGCTTTTTTATCAGCTTGATCAGATGTGGGACACAAGAAGAAGAGGGAGGGGTGAGGCTTAAAGCTTTCAGGACTCAGACATCAAAAAATGGAGTGAGACTCCTCAATGAATGTTTGTAAAATCTTAGGAATACAGACAGGATAATCGAATTTCGTACTTGCCCTCAGATACAGAAGGCATTAAGATGAAAGCTACTTGTCCTTTATATTTCTACAGTAACTGTTTTTCTTTTCAGGGTTTGACTTTTAAGGGTAACACATAATATAAAAGATTATTAATTTTAGTCTTTTGTGTTAATATGATTTAAAATAACTCAATAAAATGTATCTTTGCAAGACTTAAATAACTTAAATAAGCACTATATTCAGTATGTCAGTCATTTGCAGTACAGCTTTACTAGTCTATGGAGAAATCTGGCATTTATAAAGAACAATGAAGATAATTGAGAAGCAATTATTACTTTGTGTAAAGATGAGTTATTTTTGCTGCCTATTATTCTGATTTATCCCTACTAAAATAACAGTGATAAAAATTTATTCCTTAAGCCACAAACTATCAATTTTTGTTTTCATTTTGGTTAAAGGTGTTAATGATTTTCTTAGATGAGTACCTGTTTATGTAAGCATTTATACTTTATTATTAAAGTCATTAATATTTTAAAAATCACCTTCATAAAAAATAATTGTAGGCATTTCTAGATGTTCATATGTGAATATAAATAATTTGTACATTCTTTTTGTTATGTTGTATGAAAATGTCTGCATTTAAAACCTGCACAAAACTTTATGATTAAGAGTTCTTCAAGGAACTGGAAGTTTATTCAAGGAAAATAAAAGAATGATGTCACAAAATAAATATTTTTGAAGAAAGTGACAAAATCTTTCCTCATTTTTTCTATCATTACTAATAAATTGGGATTTCAATGGTCTTAAAGTCTTGAGAAATTTTAAAGTTTCAGCGTCTTTAATAAAATGAATCAATAAGTAATAACTTAGTAATCGGTGAAAGGATTAAATAAATGAGAGATTTTATATGTTTAGAGATTAAAGCAGCTTCTATCTCCATGACAAACTTCATCTCAGGTATATGGCTAATTTCCTTGATACAGTTGTAATAAAGTTGCTATCTTCTGAATAATTTGCTGTAATACAATTTCACAATAAAAGAACAACTGCAACAAAACAAGATGATGAAAAGATGAGCAAATTCTATAGATGCTTGTTAGAAATGCCATAATCTGTGATGAAAATTATTATAATGATAATATCCCGATCATTCCATAATTTAATAGTTTTTAATAAAAAGTGGCATATTCCTTCTATACTTAATGATACTTTTCCTTTTCATAGGAACATCTCCATGCATATGAAACCAACACCCCTTTCCTGTGAAAAGCTAGCTATATATACATATAGCTCCACAGTTTCCCTGCGGTTCACCCATAAGGTGATGCTTTCTACTGTTTCTTCTTCCTCGAAGCTACATTCTGCTTCTATTCCTCTCCATTAATGAAGGGCCTCTCACAGACAGGCATTGCTCACCAACTCATTCCTGTCTCAAGACTTATCTCTCATCACCAATGCTTTGTTGCATCTATTGCATTTCTGCCCCAAAACCCAATACTCCAGTGTCACTTATTTTTAGAACACTTCCTGTATTAGATACAAATCTTGCCCCTTCTGGCAAGGACTTACAAGTCAACTACTCTTTGTGGGTCTGGGACTAGCAGCTTTTTGAGAGTTTCTAGTTTCTACACCTCACTACAACTTATTCCGCTGTTACTTTAAGTCTTTGTCTTGATTTTGAGACAAATGTAGAAATCTTTGCTAATGTAGATATCTTCACAACTGTTGTGCCTCAGATTTCTACAACATTTATATCTCTACTCTTCTAGTTATAGAATAATCTGCATGTTCAACTTATAATTGTCTGATTAAATTCTCTGCAATTTTTGTAGGTTTTAAAAGATGCTTGCTATTTCAAATAAACGTTAGTTTAATAAAATGAGTAATATGACACATTTTAACAGAAAGATCACCCAATAAAGTCCTATTTTCCACTTCTCTGTCAACTTTATTTAATTTTATATTGTCATGCCTTCAGTATTAGTCTAATTTGTATTGAATACGAATATAATTTACAAACCACTCACATCTTTTTTCTAACTTGATCCTTAGGGCATCCTTGTGAGGTAGCTAGGTTGCAAAGTTTGTCCTTAATTTAAATGAAACTGAGGTTAGAGCTTTAACATATTTTCTGCATAGCGCACACCCATCAAGTGAAAGAGGTGTTACTAAATCTCACGTTTTTGCTTAGTCCTTGGTTGGATCGTGATTTCATCTCACATTTGACTTTAGAAGTTCAGTAAATAAATGAATTATCTTCTGAGGGAAAGCTGGATTTGACAACTTAGTAGGGAGACCAAATCTTGCCAAGTGCATTCCAAATGTGAACACTGTGTTACGGCACTTTCTCATTTAAAACATTACTAATTAGACACCAGTTTGCCCACCAAGTAACTGAGCCTCAGAGTGCATATAGCTTCCTCATGGTCACACAGCAACAAAATAGCAAACCTAATCAGGTCAACTAGCTACGAATAGCATGCTCTTTCTACTCTACCATTATTCTTTCATATTTATATCATTTTAAAAAATGCACTTAAGCATAACTCGTGTAAAACAAAAATATATCTCTTCTCACAAAGACATTTCTAGATATATTGTGCATATTTAATTTTAGCTAGCTTTCTCTCATGTGATCTTTTTTTTTACTTCTCTGACAGATTATACCAGCAATTTGGCTATCTTTTAGACTACACAGAAATATTTAAATATAATTTATATATAGAAAGTTTACATTAGTCATAAATTGTTTCCAAAAAATACTATACAATCCAGAGGAATCACATTAATACATTATTTTTCCATTTATTCAAAAGACCTTCAAGAGTTTGGTATTTGGCAAATATTGTAATTGGCTCTAAAGTTGCAATCATTGAGTTATATAGGACCTTGATGCCCTGTGCAAGACAAGTGCTGACACTGAAGTGTAATAAAGAATAGACTAGAATGACAAAATCACAATCAAGTAAGTCTACCCAAGTTGGTGGCTGGGTTGGGAGTGATTGGGGTGGCAGAACTGCAGTTACATGAAGATGGAGTGATGAACAGATATCAAAGAAAGGATGTATAGTGCATGGAAATAGAAAGAGTACATTACCCCTAAAGAAAAGTACTTAAGCATTTTTCTTGATCACCTTAGTTTTTTTTTCTCCCCGTGTCTTATTAAATAGAAGAGGTGAATTATATTGTTGGATTAGATCTGGGCATTTATTTGGTGGTGGTGGTGGTAGTGGGATAATCAGAACGTATTTCTCAGAAGTGTTAAACTTGATGTTTACATGACATTGACCCATTTACTAACATCTATTAAGAAAATTGTTTTTATGTCTCAGTGTTATAGGAAAATCAATGTATTTTCGTGAAATTATATTTTTAAGTAAACATTTCACTTTCTCCTCATTCTGGAAAACAACTGTGAAGAAAGATGCAGAACATTGCTCTTTGTTGTTCACAGTTAAAGACTAAGTCTTTTGTTCATTTTCATTAGAGCTATTGTTTCTTTAGGAAAAATTGTTTAGGGACTTATTGTAATTTATCAATTTTCTTCAACAAAATGTCTGGTTTTTACAAAGTCATCATTGTGATCTTAAGAACACAGTTAAGATGTTCAGTCCCTTGAAGTCTGTATTTTTTGGTGTTATTTTATAAGACAATAAACAACTGAATTTAAATAATTCTAATATTAGTGGACTTGTATACTCTAGAACAGTATTTTAACTAAAATAACTATAATTAGATATTTCTATAGTCGAGACACTATGTGTGTGTGTGTGTGCACACGCGTGTGCTTATGGTTAAAGAGTATAAATGTTGGGTAGGGACGCAGGGATTTGGATTTTGCTAGACTAAAATGAATCTCTCTACATCAGTGGGAGAGTCTCCCTGGCTTACCATTTATTTAGTTTGATTTAGCTAAAATCAAATAATTTTATTTCTGTTCTAATTTTATTGATTCTTGCAAAATCCCCATTGGCAAGTCCTTGTTACCCTTTATTAGCCAAGAGGGACTAACTGTTTACCATGAATTTTCTTTTGGCAATATTCATTTATTTTTTTCTTGCCTGATTATTTAGAGCATTCTATAATTCAGTCAACTTTATTTAATAAAACTGCCACAAATTCCTCACTACCATACATTGTGTGAATATTTAACTATTATGCACATGCACACAGAGACACACACACAATATCCAAGTAGATGTGTCATAGCAGGTAAATAAGTACATTTAATAAAATAATATATATTAATGTACAGATCACTTAAGTTAGAAGTGAGCACCTCAGTCGAAAAAAAATTCCTTGAAAGCGTTTACATGTTGAAATTCTTAAAGTAAACAATAGTCGCTAAAGGTGAAAAATCTGATCAACAGCAATATCCAGTTTTCCAGCCTTTTTGAAATTGCAGAATAATACATATTAGGGTAAGTGTTAGGAATGAAATGAACCAAGTGTATGGCTGATAGTTTCTTGGCTTTTCTCATCCATTTCTATCACAATGCTAGCTAGCCAAGCAGTTTAAGAATACAGAGGATCATGCACAAATTGTGGCAGGTATTCAACCTGCAAATTTCAGAGCTGTCAAGGTTGAGTGTTTCAATCAATCTTGACATTTCCTGCCATTCCCTCTCATATTCTAGCTTCTATAAATAATATCCTTTCTTAGATATCATTTTAAGTTCGAAGGCATGTTTCTCCTCCTAACATGAAAAGGTTGTATCTTTTAGCATGTCTTTTCTTTTCTACCCTTAGTCTGAAAAAAAAATGTGGTATATTAAATGAGCTATCTGATCCCAAAATGCTGTATAGAGAAGAAATGTACTGGTAGGTGATACATAAATAACAACATATTATTTAGCACGTGTAAAAAAAGATTTCTTATGAAGATTTTTAAATGTTTTAAGAACTTACAATAAACTCTACAATAAAGTAGCATGCCTCTTATTTGAAAGAAACACTTTCTAAAGATTACCGATGATTTCCCCATGTATATAAATACCTAAGAATAACTATTGAAACACCTAAGTTATAATTTTTTTATACCAAATAACTTCATTTTGAACAAAGTTGTTTCATCTAGGCTCCACTTCTAGCTCGACTTAATTTTCACAGTATAAGAAGGATCTCTTTATAAAGTGTTTTCACTATTTAAAAAAAAAAAAAGTCATATAAAGAAAGGTCAGAAGGAAAGTTTGAAGAATAATTTTTAGTATTTGTGCCAATAAACTGATTCTTATAATCACCACTTTCATTTGGCAGGGTGTCTTAAATAGAAATTAAGTAAGACGATATAAAAATATCATATCATGCAAAATGAGTATGTTTGAGATAGAAAAACTCTGGTGATCATTTTATTGAGAATTCTTTAAGCTAAAAAAAATGTGAACCAGAGGCTTCCCTGGTGGTGCAGTGGTTGGAGGTCCGCCTGCCGATGCAGGGGACGCAGGTTCGTGCCCCAGTCCAGGAAGATCCCACATGCTGCGGAGCGGCTGGGGCCGTGGACCATGGCCGCTGGGCCTGCGCGTCCGGAGCCTGTGCTCTGCAACGGGAGAGGCCGCAGCAGTGAGAGACCCGCGTACCGAAAAAAAAAAAAATGTGAACCAGAAAAATTAAATGATTTTTTTTCCAGAATCACAAAAAGACTTAATGGCAGAGCCAGAAATATGAACACAAAGTTCCTCACTCATAATACAATATATTTGTCCTCTATATGACTCCATTTTTATGCCAAACAGCCATAAGCTTCAAGTGCGCTTCAAGGACTCATATCCTGAGAAATTCCACTGCTGTGTAACTGGCACTTTCATAATCTGATAGAGATACTTTTAGGTGAATATGTGCATTTCTGTCAATGATTTGTTTGGTCATGAACTCTCCAAACTTTCATACATTTGATTACAGACATGCTCCCTCTCCATGTGTACTTGTCAAGGTAGATGTGATGAATGTATTTCTGTGGTAGACATTACTAATCATCACCAATATCTCATTCCCCTCTCCTTTCTAGGGAAGCTTACCAGCTCCTTTGAAGCCATAGTCAATCATGTTACTTTTTGTAACTAGGTCTGGCCAATGGATTGTGAGTAGAAGTGGAATGTGTTTCCTCAGGATCATGGAGAATACAAGCCCTGCATGGCTTTCCACCTCTCTTTGCTGTCACCATTTCTAGTAACCCATTTGTTGAAATGATGGGATCACATGATAGAAGCCAACTGGATCACTGAACTGTCCTGATGATCCACCAGGATCAGAGCAGGTTTTGAGTGAGTGAAATAGAAAAGAAAATGCCAGTGTTAATCATGGTAGCATAATCTAATCAATCCTGATCAGTATATTTACTATTGGAATATACTCTGTGTGTGTATATAAATAATCTTCTTTCAGGCTATGTATAAAAGTTTATTTCTGTCCTTAATATACAAAAGCCACACATGTTTAACACTTGTGTTATGTTTTCCTTTTTTTAAATTTGAATTTTATTTATTTATTTATTTACATACAGCAGGTTCTTATTACTTATCTATTTTATACATATTAGTGTATATACGTCAATCCCAAACTCCCAATTCATCCCACCACCACCACAATCCCTCCCGCCCCTGCTTTCCCCCCTTGGTGCCCTTGGCGTTCTCTACATCTGTGTCTCTATTTCTGCCTTGCAAACCAGTTCACCTGTACCATTTTTCTAGATTCCACATACACACGCTAATATACGTTTTTCTCTTTCTGGCTTACTTCACTCTTTATGACAGTCTCTAGGTCCATCCACGTCTCTACAAATGACCCAATTTCAGTCCTTTTTATGGCTGAGTAATATTCCACTGTACATATGTACCACTTCTTCTTTATCCATTTGTCTGTTGATGGGCATGTAGGTTGCTTCTATGACCTGGTTATTGTGAATAGTGCTGCAAAGAACATTGGAGTGCATGTGTCTTTTTGAATTATGGTTTTCTCTAGGTATATGCCCAGTAGTGGGATTGCTGCATCATAGGGTAATTCTATTTTTAGTTTTTTAGGGAACATACATACTGTTCTCCATAGTGGGTGTATCAATTTACATTCACCAACAGTGCAAGAGGGTTCCCTTTTCTCCACTCCCTCTCCAGCATTCATAGCTTCTAACTTTTCTGATGATGCCCATTCTAACAAGTATGAGGTGACACCTCATTGTAGTTTTGATTTGCATTTTTCTAATAATTAGTCTTGTTGAGCAGCTTTTCATGTGCCTCTTGGCTGTCTGTATGTCTTCTTTGCAGAAATGTCTATTTAGGTCTTCTGCCCATATTGGGATTGGGTCTTTTTTTTTAATATTGAGCTTCATGAGGTCTTTATATATTTTGGAGAGTAATCCTTTGTCCATTGATTCATTTGCAAATATTTTCTCCCATTCTGAGGGTGGTCTTTTCATCTTGTTTATAGTTTCCTTCGCTGTGCAAAAGCTTTTAAGTTTCATTAGGTTCCATTTGTTTATTTTTGTTTTTATTTTCACTAATCGAGAAGGTGAGTCAAAAAAGATCTTGCTGTGATTTATGTCAAAGAATGTTCCTCCTATGTTTTCCTTTAAGAGTTTTATAGTGTCCAGTCTTACATTTAGGTCTTTAATCAATTTTGAGTTTATTTTTGTGTATGGTGTTAGGGAGTGTTCTAATTTCATATAGCTGTTTTACATATAGCTGTTCAGTTTCCCAACACCACTTATTGAAAAGACTGTCTTTCTCCATTGTATATCCTTGCCTCCTTTTCCATAGATTAGTTGACCATAGGTGCATGGGTTTATCTCTGGGCTTTCTCTCTTGTTCCACTGATCTGTATTTCTGTTTTTGTGCCAGTATCATATTGCTTTGATTACTGTAGCTTTGTAGTATAGTCTGAAGTCAGGGAGTCTGATTCCGCCACCTCCTTTTTTTCCCTCAAGATTGCTTTGGCTTTCCGGAGTCTTTTGCATCTCCATACAAACTTTAAGATTTTTTGTTCTATTTCTGTAAAAAATGTCATTGTTAGGGATTGCATTGAATCTGTAGATTGCTTTGAGTAGTATAGTCATTTTCACAGTATTAATTCTTCCAATCCAAGAACATGGTATATCTCTTCATCTGTTTGTGTCATCTTTGATTTCTTTCATCAGTGTCTTACAGTTTTCTGCATACAGGTCTTTTGTCTCCCTAGGTAGGTTTATTCCTAGGTATTTTATTCTTCTTGTTGCAATGGTAAATGGGAGTGTTTCCTTAATTTCTCTTTTCATCATTAATGTATAGGAATGCAAGAGATTTCTGTGCATTAATTTTGTATCCTGCAACTTTACCAAATTCATTGATTAGCTCTAGTAGTTTTCTGGTGGCATCTTTAGGATAATCTATGTAGAGTATCATGTCATCTGCAAACAGTGACAGTTTTACTTCTTCTTTTCCAACTTGTATTCCTTTTATTTCTTTTTCTGATTGCCATGGCTAGGACTTCCAAAACTATGTTGAATAATATTGGTAAGCATGGACATCCTTGTCTTGTTCCTGATCTTAGAGGAAATGCTCTCAGTTTTTCACCATTGAGAAAAATGTTGTCATATATGGCCCTTATTATGTTGAGGTAGGTTCCCTCTATGCTCACTTTCTGGAAAGTTTTTATCATAAATGGGTGTTGAATTTTGTCAAAAGCTTTTTCTGCATCTATTGAGATGATCATATGGTTTTTATTCTTCAATTTGTTAATATTGTGTATCACATTGATTGATTTGCATAAATTGAAGAATCCTTGCATTCCTGGAATAAACCCCACTTGATCATGGTGTATGATCCTTTTAATGTGTTGTTGGATTCTGTTGGCTAGTATTTTGTTGAGGATTTTTGCATCTAAATTCATCAGTGATATTGGTCTGTAATTTTCTTTCTTTGTAGTGTCTTTGTCTGGTTTTAGTATCAGGGTGATAGTGGCCTCATAGAATGAGTTTGGGAGTGTTCCTTCCTCTGCAATTTTTTGGAAGAGTTTGAGAAGGATGGGTGTTAGCTCTTCTCTAAATGTTTGAGAGAATTCACCTGTGAAGCTGTCTGGTCCTGGACTTTCGTTTGTTGGAAGATTTTTAATCACAGTTTCAATTTCATTACTTGTAATTGGTCTGTTTATATTTGCTATTTCTTCCTGGTTCAGGCCTGGAAGGTTATACTTTTCTAAGAATTTGTCTATTTCTTCCAGGTTTTCCATTTTATTGGCATATAGTTGCTTGTAGTAGTCTCTTATGATGCTTTGTATTTCTGCAGTGTCTGTTGTAACTTCTTTTTCATTTCTAATTATTGATTTGAATCCTCTCCCTCTTTTTCTTGCTGAGTCTGACTAAAAGTTTATCAATTTTGTTTATCTTCTCAAAGAACCAGCTTTTAGTTTTATTGATCTTTGTTACTGTTTTCTTTGTTTCTATTTCACTTATTTCTGCTCTGATCTTTATGATTTCTTTCCTTCTGCTAACTTTGGATTTTGTTTGTTCTTCTTTCTCTAGTTCCTTTAGGTGTAAGATTAGACTGTTTATTTGAGATTTTTCTTGTTTCTTGAGGTAGGTTTGTATTGCTATAAACTTCCCTTTTAGAACTGTTTTTACTGTATCCCATAGGTTTTGGATCATCATTTTTTCATTTTCATTTGTCTCTAGGTATTTTTAAATTTCCTCCTTGATTTCTTCAGTGATCTGGTGGTTATTTAGTAACATATTGCTTAGCCTCCACGTGTTTGTGTTTTTATGTTTTTTCCCCTGTAATTGACATCTAGTCTCATAGCGTTGTGGTTAGAAAATATGCTTGATATGATTTCAATTTTCTAAAATTACCAAGGTTTGATTTGTGACTCAAGATGTGATCTATCCTGGAGAATGTTCCATGTGCACTTGAGAAGAAAGTGTAATCTGCTGTTTTCGGATGGAATATCCTATAAATATCAATTAAATCTATCAGTTTATTGTGTCATTTAAAGCTTGTGTTTCCTTATTAATTTTCTCTCTAGATGATCTTTCCATTGTTTTAAGTGAGGTGTTAAAGTCCCCCACTATTACTGAGTTACTGTCGATTTTTTCTTTTATAGCTGTTGGCATTTGCCTTATGTATTGTGGTGCTCCTATGTTGGATGCATATATAGTTATAATTGTTATATCTTTTTGGATTGACCCCTTGATCATTATGTAGTGTCCCTCCTTGTCTCTTGTAACATTCTTTATTTTAAAGTCTATTTTATCTGAGTATTTTTACTCCAGCTTTCTTTTGATTTCCATTTGTGTAGAATATCTTTTTCCATCCCCTCACTTTCAGTCTTTCTGTGTTCCTAGGTCTGAAGTGGGTCTCTTGTAGACAGCATACATACAGGTCTTGTTTTTGTATCCATCCAACGAACCTGTGTCTTTTGATTGGAGCATTTAATCCATTTACATTTAAGGTAATTATCAATATGTATGTTCCTATTACCATTTTCTTAATTATTTTGAGTTTGTTTTTGTAGGTCCTTTTCTTCTCTTGTGTTTCCCACTTAGAGAAGTTCCTTTAGCATTTGTTGTAGCGCTGGTTTGGTGGTGCTGAATTCTCTTAGCTTTTGCTTGTCTGTAAAGCTTTTGATTTCTCCATGGAATCTGAATGAGATCCTTGCTGGGTAGAGTAATCTTGGCTGTACATTCTTCCCTTTCATCACTTTAAATACATCATGCCACTCCCTTCTGGCTTGTAGAGTTTCTGCTGAGAAATCAGCTGTTAACCTTATGGGAGTTCCCTTGTATGTTATTTGTCATTTTTCCCTTGTTGCTTTTAATAACTTTTCTTTGTCATTAATTTTTGTCAGTTTGATTACTATGCATCTTGGCATGTTTCTCCTTTGGTTTATCCTGCCTGGGACTCTCTGTGCTTCCTGGACTTGGGTGGCTATTTCCTTTCCCATGTTAGGGAAGTTTTTGACTATAATCTCTTCAAATATTTTCTCGGGTTCTTTCTCTCTCTCTTCTCCTTCTGGGACCCCTATAATGCGAATGTTGGTGTATTTAATATTGTCCCAGAGGTCTCTTAGGCTGTCCTCATTTCTTTTCATTCTTTTTTCTTTATTCTGTTCTGTGGCAGTGATTTTCACCATTCTGTCTTCCAGGTCACTTATCCATTCTTCTGCCTCAGCTATTCTGCTATTGATTCCTTCTAGTGTATTTTTCATTTCAGTTATTGTATTGTTTATCTTTGTTCTTTAGTTCTTCTAGGTCTTTGTTAAACATTTCTTGCATCTTCTTGATCTTTGCCTCCATTTTTTTTCCTAGGTCCTGGATCATCTTAACTATCATTATTCTGAATTCTCTTTCTAGAAGGTTGCCTATCTCCACTTCATTTAGTTGTTTTTCTGGGTTTTTATCTTGTTTCTTTATCTGGTACAAAGTCTTCTGCCTTTTCATTTTGTCTATCTTTCTGTGAATGTGGTTTTCCTTCCACAGGCTGCAGGATTGTAGTTCTTCTTGCTTCTGTTGTCTGCCCTCTGATGGATGAGGCTATCTAAGAGGCTTGTGCAAGCTTCCTGATGGGAGGGACTGGTGGTGGGTAGAGCTGGCTGTTACTCTAGTGGGCGGAGCTCAGTAAAACTTTAATCTCCTTGTCTGCTGATGGGTGGGGCTGAGTTCCCTCCCTGTTGGTTGTTTGGCCTGAGGCAACCCAGCACTGGAGCCCACAGGCTCTTTGGTGGGGCTAATGGCAGACTCTGGGAGGGTTCAAGCCAAGAAGTACTTCCCAGAACTTCTATTGCCAGTGTCCTTGTCCCTGCAGGGAGCCACAGCTGCCCCCTGCCTCTGCAGGAAACCCTCCAACACTCTCAGGTAGGTCTGGTTCAGTGTCCTATGGTGTAACTGCTCCTTCCCCCTGGGTCCTGATGCGCATACTACTTTTTGTGTGCCCTCCAAGAGTGGAGTCTCTGTTTTACCCAGTCCTGTTGAAGTCCTGTAATTAAATGCTGCTAGCCTTCCAAGTCTGATTCTCTGGGAATTCCTCCTCCCATTGCCAGACCCCCAGGTTGGGAAGCCTGACTTGGGGCTCAGAACCTTCACTCCAGTGGGTGGACTTCTGTGATACAGTTGATCTCCAGTTTGTGAGTCACCCACCCAGTGGTTATGGGATTTGATTTTATTGTGATTGTTCCCCTCCAACTGTCTCGTTGTGGCTTCTCCTTTGTCTTTGGTTGTGGGGTGTCTTTTTGGTCAGTTCCAGTGACTTCTTGTGGATGACTGTTCAGCAGTTAGTTGTGATTTTGGTGCTCTTGCAGGAGGGAGAAAGCACACTTCCTTCTACTCCACCATCTTGAATGAATCCCCACGTGCTCTTCTTAAAATGTGATGTTCATACTCTTCCATTAAGAGGCTACGTGTGTATCTGTGTTATGTTTTGTTAAAGTGTTTTCTTTTCTTTCTTTTTTTTAACTTTCACCTCAAGTGCTGCTTTTTCTCTAAACAGTTTCTACCTTCTCTGCTGCCTGCTTATTTTTGTATATGACATTATTTGGACATTACAAGGTTTTGCCTTGTATTATATCCATTTATGTATCTCCCTCTTCCCCTATTGCACTGTAAACTCCTTATGGGAAGAACTATACAGGATACCAGTCAAAATTTGCTTTGATTGGTTGAATATCTGTTCTAATTACTCAGTGCCCATGATAGACTACACACATTAGGTATAGACCGTATTTGTCTTGGAATTTCTTTAGGACTTGAAATGTCTTACATTCAGTGCTAAAAAATGTTTAAGAATTAAATGAATGAACAGAATTTCTATTAGGAGATATGGCAAAGAGGAGAGTTCATATATACGATGTTAAATTGTTCTTTCCATTGAAAGCTAAGATTCAATACAGCTGGAGAATTATAAGGTTACCACTTTGTCAGACCTCTCTCATAGCCAAAAATAGAGTAGAAACTAGCATGAGTAACAAGAAGATAAACTTATTCTTCAGCTTTAAAATTGAGAAAACTAAGCAAAGGAAGAAAAATATATTTTCTCTGTTTCTGGAACTAATACCCAATGGCCTCACTTATCTTGACAATCTCTCTTGTCAACTAATCTAATAATTTTAACAATGGCCTTTGATTACATGGTAATCTGTGGACAAGAAATAGAACAAGGTTAATAGGTCTAAAAATTAGATAAATTATGTGTCTAGTAAGACACTGATCTTTTCTTTATATTGAAAGAATGTTTGCAACATAATACCACACTATTATAATGTTACAAAGGCAGACAAGCAAGAACGTTTATGAGATTGGTTGGTAGGTGGCTATTGACCATCTGCTGTGTTAAAAATACATGTTCTTTGCAGTAGATTTGGAGGAATTCATGTTCTTTATATACAAATAAATAACAATGATTTCTCATTGCCCAATATGAACATTAAACATGCACCTTGACATAGAGGTTGTTTTCAAAGTAGACTGTATTTTTAAGCAGTTTTAGGTTCAGAGCAAAATTGAGTGAAAATTCGAAGAGTTACCATAAATCCCTTGTTCCCAAGTATGCACAACCTCCCCAACTACTCACATCCTGGACTACAGTGGTATAACTATTTTTAAAAAATGGACCTACATTGACATATTATCACCCAGAGTCCATAGTCTACATTAGGGTTCACTCTTGAAATTATATATTCTCAGTGCTTTGACAAATGTATAATAACTTGTATCCACCATCATAGTATTTTACAGCTGAGTTTCACTGCCCTAAAAATCCTTGTTCTCCCTCTTGCCTATCCCTCTTCCTTAACCTCTCTCTCCCCTACCCTTTGGTAACCACTGAACTTTTTATTCTCACTGTTGTTTTAATTTTTACAAAATGTCTTATAGTTGGAATCTTACAATATGTTGCCTGTTCAGATTGGCTTCTTTCACTTAGTAATATTCATTTAACATTTCTCCATGTTTTCTCACAGCTTGATAACTCATTTATTTTTAGTACTGAGTCATATTTCATTGTTTGGATGTAACATAGTTTATTTACCTGTTCACCTACCGAGGGACATACTACTTGCTTCCAAGTTTTGGGAATTATGAATAAAGCTGTTGTAAGCATCCACAAGCAGGTTTTGGTGTGGGCATAAGCTTCCAGTTCCTTTGGATTAGTACCAAGGAGCACTATTACTGGATTGTACGGTGGAAGTATACAAAGAAATTCCCAAACTATCTTCCAAAGTGACATACAATTTTGGTCATCCTAATAGATGTCTAGTGGTATGTCACATACCACTCACATTGTTTTGATTTGCAATTCTCTAATGACCTATGATGCTGAAAATGTTTTCATATGCTTATTTGTTTATTTACTATGTGTATATCTTCTTTGGTGAGGTGTTTAGTCAGGTCTTTTGCCCAGTTTTTAATCAGTTTATTTTCTTGTTGAGTTTTAAGAGTTATTTTTATATTTTGGTGTGTGTTGTTTATCAGATATATCTTTTGTAAATATTTTCTCCCAGTCTGTGGTTCCATTGATACTATCATGTGATTTTCTACTTTAGCCTGTTGATGTGATTACATTAAATGATTTTCACATGTTGAATCAGCATTGAATACCTCTGGGGTGAATCCCACTTGATCATGGTGTATAATTCTTTTTATACTTTTTGGACTTTTATATACTAATATTTTGTTGAGAATTTTTCCATTTATGTTAATGAGAGATATTGATCTATAGTTTTCTTTTCTTGTAATGTCTTTGTCTGATTTTGGCATTAGGATAATGCAGGCCTCATAGAGTGATTTAGGAAGTATCCTTTCATCGCTTATTTTCTGGAAAAAAATTATAGAGAAGTGGTATAATTTCTTTCTTAAACACTTATTGGGATTCACCAGTGAACCCATCTGGGCCTGGTGTTTTCTGCTTTGGAAGGTTATTTATTATTGATACAATTTCTTTAGCAGATATAGGCTCATTTAGACTGTCTATTTCTTCTTATGTAAGTTTTGGCAGATAGTATCTTTTAAGGAGTTGGTCCATTTCATATAGGTTATTGAATTTATGGGCATAGAGCTATTCAGAGTACTCTTTTTGTTTTGCAGTATGCAGGCCTCTCACTCTTGTGGCCTCTCCCATTGCGGAGCACAGGCTCCGGACGCGCAGGCTCAGTGGCCATGGCTCACGGTCCCAGTTGCTCCGCGGCATGTGAGATCTTCCCGGACTGGGGCATGAACCCGTGTCCCCTGCATCGGCAGGCGGACTCAACCACTGTGCCACCAGGGAAGCCCCAGAGTACTCTTTTATCATCCCTTTGAAGTCCTTGAGATCTTCCCTCTTTTTTTCTTAGTTAGCCTGGCTAGACACCAATTTTTATTTACCTTTTCAAACAGCTTTTGATTTTGTTTATTTTTCTCTATGTTTTCAACTCATTGATCTCTACTTTTTATTATTTCCTTTCTTCTGCTTGCTTTGGATTTAATTTGCTCTTCCATGTTGTTTATTTCTATTATTAGATTGAGTGTTACCTCTCTCAGTCTTGGAGAAGTGGGCATTTGTAGGATATGTCCTGTGGGACCCAGCATCATGCTTCCCTCTAGCCACAAGAATTAGATGCTCCAAAGGTGTCCTTTATGTGGGGTGTGTGCACACTTCTGTTGTGCTGGGGTTGACTACTGCAGGTCCACTTGTATGTGGGCCTGGACTCTGGTCTGACTTGCTGCAAAACCTTGCCTCATGAGGTTGCTTTAGGTGCACTGGTGAGTAAGGCAGGCCCCCAGTGTGGCTGGTTATAAGGTTTGTGTCTTGTGACTGCTGCAGGCATATCAGTGGCCAGAGCCAGCCCCTGGTGCTATTAGGCTGGAGGGAGGATTTCAAAATGGTACCTGTCAGCACCAGTGTCAGCACACTAAAATGAGGGTCACAAAAATGGCTGTTGCCAGCATCTCAGTCCCCAGGGGGAGTCCCAGCTGCCTCATTTTTCTCTAGGTGATTTTTGAGATCACCAGTCAGTCTTACCAGATATCTTTCAATCAGCTGCCTCTGTGCTGGGACTTGGTGCATGTGAGATTTCGTGTGAACCTGATAAGAGTGAAGTCTCAGTTTCCTATAGCCCTCTGGCTCTCTGGAATGTAAGTCTGATGGTTTTCAAAGCCAGATGTTTTGGTGGCCCAACTTCAGGTGCAGGACAGCCAGGCTGGGGAGCCCAATATGGTGCTTGGACCCCTTGCTCTTCATAAAAACCTCTGAGGTTGATAACCCTCCTACTTGTGGGTCACTGACTGGGTTGTGGGTTCTGACTAGATTGCATCTCTGCCTCTCCTACTCATCTTGTTGTGGCTCCCTCTTTATAGCTTTAGCTGTGGAAAATCTTTACTGCTAGCATTCAGGTCATTCTCAGAGATAGTTGCTCTGCAAGTAGTTATAATTTTGGTGTGCCTGCAGGAAGAGGTGAGCTCAGGATTTTCCTCTTCCACCATCTTGATCCCAAACTTTAATTTTTCTTTCCTAATATATGCATTTAATGCTATAAATTTCTCTCTAAGCACTGCTTTCACTGAATACCAAAATTTTAATCAGTTGTGTTTTTATTTTCATTTTGTTCAAAGTATTTTTCAATTTCTCTTGAGATTTCTTCTTTGACTGTCGTTATTTAAAAGTGTGTTCTTTCATTTCTATGTATTTTGGGATGTTCCAGTTATCTTTCTGTTATTGATTTCTAGTTAAATTCTAGTTTAAAATTTTTTTTTAAGTTTAAAGTATACTTTACAGCCCAGAATGTGATCTATCTTGATGAATTTTCTACATGAGCTTGAGAATAAAGTGTATTATGCATAATAATATATATTATGCTTGAGAATAATGTGTATTATGTTGTTGTTGGATGGAGAAGTCTATAGATGTCAATTATATCCAATTGCTAGTGCTGTTGAGCTCAAGCATGTCCGTATTGATTTTTTGCCTGTTGGATTTGCCCATTTCTGACAAAGAATTGCCAAAGTCTCCAACTATAATAGTGGATTCATCTATTTCTCCTTCCAGTTCCATCAGTTTATGTCTCATATGCTTTGGCACTCTGTTGTTAGATGCAGACATTAAGGATTGTTATGTCTTCTTGGAGAATTGACCTTTTTATTATTTTGCGATGTCCTTCTTTATCCCTGAGAAGTTTCCCTGCTCTGAAGCCTGCTCTGTCTGAAATTAACATAGCTACTCCTGCTTTCTTTTGATTAGCATTAGCATTGCTCCATCCCTTTACTTTTAATCTACGTATGTCTTTATATTCAGAGTGAGGGTTTTTGTAGAGAACACATAGTAGTCTTGTTTTTTGACAGTCTTTACAATCTATGACTTTATATTATTTATATAGTTGAATTACTATCTATCATATTTATTACTGATTCTTGTTTGTTGTCTATACTTTTTGTTCTTACTTTTGTCTTTTATTTTTTGTCTTTTTTGGTTTTAAATGAGCATTTTATTTGATTCCACTTTATCTCCTTTCTTAGTATTCCAATTATTATTATTATTTTGCTTTTTTTAGTGGTTTCCCTAGAGTTTGCAATACACATTTACAACCAATCTGCGTCCACTTTCAAACACTATGCTACTTCACTATGCAAGTACCTTATAATAATATAATATTCCTAATTCCTCCCTAACATCTCATCTATGATTGCTATCATTCATTTCACTTACACATAAACTATAATCATTGAATGTACTATTTTTATTATTTTGAAAAAACTTATCTATTATATCAATTATGAATAAGAAATTTTATTCCTTTCATCATGTTTTTTCTTTATGTATATCTGAGTTTCTGACCTATATCATT
Organism: Tursiops truncatus; assembly: GCF_011762595.2. Classification (NCBI taxonomy): domain Eukaryota; kingdom Metazoa; phylum Chordata; class Mammalia; order Artiodactyla; family Delphinidae; genus Tursiops; species Tursiops truncatus. Next base: position 8,671,601 of record NC_047038.1, read on the forward strand.
TTTCTTCTCTCTGAATAATCTATTTTAACATTTCTTGCAAGATAGGTTTACTAGCAACACATTTTCTCAACTTTTGTTTGTCTGAGGATGCTTTCATTTCTTCTTTACTTTTGAGAAATAATTTGCACAATACAGAATTCCAGGTTGGTGGTTTCTTCTCTCAATACTTTAAATATTTCACTCCACTCTCTCTCATTTGCTTGGTTTCTGAGAAGTTAGATGTAGTTCTTATCTTTGCTCCTCTATAGGTAAGGTGTTTTTTCCTCTGGCTTTTGTCAATATTTTTTTTTTTTCTGCAGTTTGACTATGACGTGCCTATGTGTTGTTGGGATTTTTATATTTTTTCTTTCTTCTTTTTTGTTTTTTTTTGGTTTTTAATTTTGGCATTTATCCCACTTGGTGTTCTCTGAGGTTCCTAAATCTGTGGATTTATGTCTGACATTAATTTAGGAAAATTCTCAGTCATTAATGTTTCAAATATTTTTTCCATTTCTTCCTTTCTTTCTTCTCATTCTGGTATTACCATATGCATATGTTACACCTTTTGTAGTTTTCTAACTACAAAATGTATAGTTATTATACATTCTATTCCATTTTTTCCAAACTTTTTTTCTCTTTGCTTTTCAGTTTGAAATTTTCTAACAGCATATTCTCAAGCTCAGAGAATCTTTCCTCAGCCATATCCAGTTTACTAATGAATTCATCAAGACATTCTTCATTTCTGTTAGTGTTTTTTTACCTATAGCACTTCTTTTATATTCTTTCCTAACATTAATTAATCCATCTCTGTGCTTACATTCTTCCACATGTTCTTTCATGTTGTTTACTTTCATTAGAGCTCTGTGATGTTTAATTTTCAAATTGATTAGGCTGGTAAAACATTATTTACAGGTATTGTCTATGAGATGTGGTAGAGTAGGTATCACGCAATCAGTTGAGGGCTTGAATGGAAAAAAAAAGGAGGTGAAAGCTTTATGCTTGAGCTGGGACATCCATCTTCTTCTGCCCTCAGATATCCTGGTTCTTGGGCCTTTGGATTCAGACCAAGACACATTATTGGACTCCCAATTCTCAGGCCTTTGGACTCAAACTGGGACTTAACACCATGGAATTCTCTGATTCTCAGGCCTTCAGACTTGAACTGAATTACACCACTGGGTCTCCTAGTTCTCCAATTTCCCAAAGGCAGATCTTGGGACTTCCTGGCCTCCATAATTGTGCAAGCCAACTCCTATAATAAATCAACCTCTGTCCAGATAGATAGATGATAGGTAGATAGATAGATAGATAGATAGACAGACAGGTCATGAGCATGCCTACAGGGAAACAAAAACTTCAGTATGAGGGCACCTGCATCAAGGATTCCAATGTGCTGGCTTTATAACAACATTGCCAATGGTGCCTTCATTCCCCTGACCCTCAAGGAGAGAGTGAAGAGGAAGAAGTAGAAAAGAGAAAGCTGTCAGGTCCTGGCCACTGCCATTTTGCCTCTCTTATTCCCCACAGCCTGCTCCAGATGCAAGAGACTCTGCCTTGCACATTTGTTTCCCTCTTATTTAGTTTGGAACCTCAAATTGTCCTGTAGAGTTTCCTTGCCCACACACCATACACACACACACACACACACACACATCGATAAGAGAGGGCTTTCTAAGCCACGCTCCTCTCCAGTGGTTTCTGGAATCCTTTCTGTTTGGGTCTTGATTTGAGGGGATTCATTTTTTCCGGAAGCCCATTAGAAAATGTGAACCCAGAGATGCCCTCAGGATAGTATCATAGTGCCAAGTGGCACTTAGCTGATAGAATATGGTTGTTATCTTCATTAATCATTTTGTATCTTGTCATGGGCCAATAAACTTCTTCGATCCTTCTTGTGAAAACATATGTATCCTATTAGTTTTCTTTCTCTGGAGTACCCTGATGAATACAAGTTCTCAGCCTACTGATCATGGTTGTTTTAAATTCATGGTCTGACAATTTCAACATCACTGCCATATCTGGATCTGGCTCTGATGATTGCTCTCTCTCTTCAAACTATGTTTTTTTGCCTTTTACAATACCTGATAATTTTTTGTTGAAAGGTGGACCTGATGTTCTGGGGAAAAGGAACTGCTGTAAATAGTCCTTTAGTAATGTAGCAGTGAGGTGTGGGGTAGGAGAAGAGGAGGAGCTCTATGGTCCTAAGTTTAGGACTCAGTCTTCTAGTGAGTCTGCTCCTGAGCTATGAACTTCACAAGTACTCCTAAGTATTTCCTTTTTTTGTCTTCATGTATGGTATAGGATGGCTAGAGGGGGCTAGAACTGAGTATTTCCTTTGTCCCCCATGGAAAGTTAAAGTGGACTGAAATTGGGTTCTTCTTTTCCATCAGGTCAGTTAGGATCGGATAAAACCTCAGTAGGTTAGAGTCTGTTAAAATAGTATCTCTTGAAAGCAGACTTTGTTAAGAAGAACATAATATTCTGGTGAATTTCAAAATGGTTATTTTCCCCCTCCCTCTGCTGGAAGACCAAAGAGATTTTTCTCTGATGTTCACTATGAGAACTTGGAAGAGCTCCTGGAGGAAAAATTCATATAAGTGAATCTCCCTGGAGTGTGTATCTCTCAGAATCGTTCACACTGAGCCTCCAGCTATTTATCAAGTGCAGTTCAGATTTTCTTACCAGGGTATTGGTTCCAGTCAAGGTGGGTTTCTGCTCTGGTAAGTTGGATTCTCTGTATTTACCTGTTTACCTTTCCATACTTCATAGCAGTTTGCTCTGCCACCTCATTGCTCTGGCAGATGTAAGAAGAGCTGCTGATTTTTCAGTCTGTTTAGCTTTTTACTTGTTGTTAGGAGGGAGTTATGACTCCTCAGCTCCTGACATGCTGAACTGGAAACCAAAGTCCTTGAGATCAATTTGCTCCAAATCTTGCCCCGTTCCTACTCAGTGCTACTCACCACATCTATTCAGTCCATATCAAAGTTCCAACTAACTCTTCCTTTCTTGAACACAGTATGATTTTCCACTCTCCCCTGTCTTAGCACTTGCTGTCCTCCCTGCTGGACTTGTATTGCCTCATTGTATTGGTCCCCAACCTTTTGGGCACTAGGGACCGGTTCTGTGGAAGACAATTTTTCCACAGACTGAGGGTGGGGGGATGATTCAGGCGGTACTGCGAGTGATGGGGAGCGATGGGGTGCGGCAGGTAAAGCTTCGCTCACTCATCCACTGCTCACCTCCTGCTGTGCGGCCTGGTTCCTAACAGGCCACATACTGGTACAGGTCCCCAGTAAACTTAGCATAGGTGCTTATATTTATTTGAAATTTATTTAGTTGCTTATGTAAATGTATTTCCACTTCCTTAGAATAACACTTTAAGGATGAGTCAGTGGATTTCTTGTTAGCTGTTGTTTGCTTTTCTAAAAAAAAAGTATATTTTTTTACAGTGCCTGTTAGAAGCACTCAATTAAGTCTTCATAAAGATATCAAAATTATGTTGTCTTGTGTGTACTTCCTTCAAATAAATAAAAAGGAGAGTAAAGCATTTAGGAAAATGAATCAATCACTATCTTGTAGGAGTGTTCCTGTTGTTTCCTAAAAGGTTTTGCATTTAAGATATGCCTCTTTGGAGACAAAAATAACTCACATTAAGTTTTCTGAAGTGTGACCATTCAGCTAAAACGACCCTGTCCTTAACTGTGTGCATACTAGAGTACAATTAATTGGCTTTGATCCGTGAAGTATTTTTATTTTTTCACTTTAATGGTTTAAGAAAGAAAAAAGGCTAACAGCCATGAAAGCTTCATGAAATTGATTGGTAGATGTTTACGAACACAACTGATGTGTTAAAAACTTTAAAATACATGTTTCTTCTTTGAAACAGATTGGAAGAATCCATGGTTTTTATGTTGCAAACTTTAAACTGATGCATTATTAAAGATGAGTACTGCTTTTATCTAGAGGTTGCTTACGGTTAAAAACAATAATCTTTGTGATCACTAATTTATTTATTTTTTATTGGGGTATAGTTGTTTTACAATGTTGTTTTAGTTTCTACTGTACAGCAAAGTGAAGTAGAGTTCCCTGTGCTATACAGCAGGCTCTTATTAGCTATCTATTTTATACATATTAGTATATATATGTCAATCCCAATCTCCCAATTCATCCCACCCCCTGTTTTCCCCCACTTGGTGTCCATACATTCGTTCTCTACATGTGATCACTAATTTCTTACTCGATGCTCCTCCCAAAAGTAATTACATTTTATGGATCATTTAATTTAATTACGATACCAATCCTTTGAAATAGGCATTACTATTATTGTCTCCATTTTACAGATGTTATATCTGAGCACCAAGAGAGGTTAAGAACTTGCCTAAGACAATACCCCTGGTATATTATAAAGCAGAGATTAAAAAGAAACAGTCTGGGGCTTCCCTGGTGGCGCAGTGGTTAAGAATCCGCCTGCCAATGCAGTGGACATGAGTTTGAGCCCTGGTCCGGGAAGATCCCACATGCCACAGAGCAACTAAGCCCGTGTGCCACAACTACTGAGCCTGCACTCTAGAGCCCGCAAGCCACAACTACTGAGCCCGCATGCCACAACTAATTAAGCCCACACGCCTAGAGCCCGTGCTCCGCAACAAGAGAAGCCACCACAATGAGAAGCCCACACACCGCAATGAAGAGTAGCCCCCGCTCGCAGCAACCAGAGAAAGCCTGCGCGCAGCAATGAAGACCCAACGCAGACAAAAATAAAAATAAGTAAATTAATTAATGGAAGAAAAAAAAAGAAACAGTCTGATTAATAAGTGTTTATGCTTTACCAGGCTTCCATATTACCCCAACCACAAAATTTCATTTTTTACTTATGTAGTTATTTAAAATATGTTTGGTTTGTATAACATGTGAAGTAAAATTCCCAAACTGTATTTTTACTTAGAAATTCTGAACATTTAGTTGTAATAAGATAAGGTTTCTGATTCCACTTTTCTTTCCTTTAAGACTTCTCTATCTCTCCTCCATCCCATATTCATTTTTCTATATTCTAAGGTGAGCCAAACATTTCTATCAAGAAATTGGAATTCTATTATTTGTTTGCACAAATACTGAAAACTTGGCAAAATTTTTCAGACATTAATGTGAGGATATGTGTTTTCTACATTTCTAAGCAGATGCTATTTTTATATTTACAAAGTAATTTCTGGTGTTGTGGTAAGTATAATAATGATCCCCCCAATAATGTCCATATCTTAATCCTCAGAATTTGTGAATACGTTAGGGCCCATGTCAAAAGAGGATTAAGATTGCTAGTTAGTTTATCTTAGAATAGGAAGATTATTCTGGATTATCTGGGTAGAAATAATGTCTTAAAAATGGTAGGAGGAGGTGGAAGGAAGAGATGGAAGTTATGATGACTATGGGAGAAAGGTATGGACTGATGCACATTTGCTGGATTTGCAGATGGAGGAAGGAGGCTCTGATACAAGGAATGTGAGCATCCTCCAGGAGCTAGAAATGGCAAAACAAAACAAAACAAACAGATTCTCTCCCAGAGCCACCAAAAAAGAGTACAGCCTTGTCAACACTTTATTTTAGCCCAGTGTGACCCTTGTCAGACATCTGACCTACTGAACTGTAAGATAATAAATTTGAAGTGTTTGAAGCCTTTGAGTTTTCAGCAACTTGTTAAAGTATCAACAGAAAACTAATACAGTTGTAAATTAATCTACTTGACTTTTTAAACATTAAACATAGGGAAATACTTAGTTTTGTCATTTTACTTGCTGTTTTAAAAGATGAGATGAATATCAACAGAGTGCCTCGAGCTAAGTTCTTGAGATGCTATTGCAGTTTGTAAATGTGTGTACTGTGTTAGTACACATCACGTATGCAAACATAGATCTAAAATACAGTAGCAGATATTTCAAATCAATCCTTCTTACAGTAATAGGAATGGGTCACCAGAATGCGTCAGTAGGGGGTGCTCATGTATAGGGCAACACTGCTACTGCCACATAGATCATCTGATTGGGAAAAGGGCACACCAGAAGTACCAATTCTGTGAAATACACATTTGAAGAAACTCAGAACCTATGACTGAAATGTGCCAAACAGAAGAATCATTATTCATTATTCTGCATTTATTCTTGGATATCTTTTCCACATATGAATAAATAATTCTTAAAGAAAGACAACTTTAATTTTAATTTATTAAATTCATTTTTGCCATATTTTTCTTGATAGTTTTTAATGAAATGCCTACATTGTGATCATACCAAGTCTGGAGGTAGAAGACAAAATTGTAGCTTGTTTGCTACAAATTTTGGGTAGAATTCTGGATATTTATGGTGCAATTACACAGCATAGAAGTGTTTTATCATAGTTACCAGAATTTGTTTTCAAGCAAATTTGCCATTTTGGTGACTCAAATTTGCCTCTATATTTTATGATCATGTGGTCATTGATTAAACATATTTGAACTTCTGTTTTGGAATTTCCCTAAGCAATAATTCATGAATATTCCCAGAATATTAAGCTTACCTTTTTTCATTTATTTTGCTTTCTCTGTCACATCACCTATCTCTTTCTTTAATATTCTTGTTTTATATTTTCTCACAATGAAAGTTACTTGGTTTTATTATTCACATTGTTGATGGAATTTGTTTGTTTCAAAAACTGAATTTATTTACATGAAATAAAGGTTTGTCCTAATCTAGGATATTCAAACAATCAATGAACTGAATTTTGCACACACATACAAAGGTGAAGAGGTCTACCACAAATGAAATAAATACAATCCTTCTGTGCTAGAAGCTTACCTTGTTGCCTGACACAATCTCTATACACCACATGAGTGAGGCTGCATAAACCACATCAAAGGTCCAAACCTAAGCTAGCCCCAGGGACCAAGTGAATCACTGGATTTGTTTGTCTGCTGTTCTTACCACTGATTTAAAGTTGTTCCATAAGTCCCATACAATAAGAAATATAATTTGTCCTTGTAACCAACTCTCTGAGATACACCCATGGTTTAATAACTTGTTTTTGACTTCTTCCCACATTTCAGTTTGTCCATCTTGCCCCCTATCTGATCACTCTGTCTAGGACAAAGCTGTCTTTTAAGAACTTGGTCCTACTGCTTAATGAAGTCATGCCCTTTAACTGTCACCCATTCATACAGGTGTAAGTAACCCACAGCTACATGCTGTTTTTAATACTTTTCATCATCCCAGAGAAAAAATGGTAACCTATAGATAGAAAACTATTGTTCATAGCTTGCTATTCTAGACTATCTTGTATTTGCTGCTGCTGAAACCTTTTTTGCCAAAGAGAACAAATCTATTGAACAGGTCCATCCAAGGTCATACTTGCTTCTCTGTAAACTGAATCCCACGGTAACTATTATTAGAGAATCCTGCATTTATTTGGTTGTGTTTATGTTTCTGAAACAAAGGAGCATACACAAGTATTACCTGTAGCCATTTAAAATGGATTCTTTGGAGGCTTTACGTAAAAGTGGGATATTTATAGATAAAATAGCTATTTGCAGAAAAGTGTATCAGCTCATTCAGACTCATCTTGGCATTGGCTAATATTTAGATAAGCAGAAAAACAAATTCATACTCAATCAAATCTAGTTTTGTTATTGTCAAGGAGTGGGAACTTGTTTTTAATGAGTTAATAATTCTTAGAATGTCTCCTAAGTACATACTAATAGGCTACATTTTTTTCATTTGTTTTGCTTATCACAACTGTGGTTAACTTTATATTTGCTTCAATGATGGGATTCTTTCAGAGTGTTTTGACCTTTTAGTCAATTTGGAATGCTCTTTTACTGCTTTTGCCACAGTTAGGAAAGATTGATCAGTTACTATATAAGCCTTCTATGCTCTGGAAGGCTCCTTTATACATCAGGTCAAGATAGTTCACAAACAGCTGAACACAGATTTTTATTGGTTTACTATTGCAGGTAGTTATATCACTCTCATAAAAGAGCTTTTACTTTCTTTAATTTCAATGTAGAATCTGGGAAGTGAACTGATAATCAATCACATTTGTTCTGTTGCTTTTTAAAAGCTTAAATGCTTCACAGTGAAAAGATGCTACTGAGCAGAGTGGGATTTCATAACGGTTTTTATTAGACAGACCCTATGCTAGCTTAAAAAATGATTTAATTTGCAGTGTGCATATACCACAGATATTACCACTGCAGAAGAACCTATGGGGTATGAAATATCAATTTACATTTTTTCAAGACCCAATCACTTTAAATAGGTGTTGTGTCTGTGGGCCAATTCACAAGGGAGATAGGAAATGGAATGATGAAACAACAAGCAGGTGCAGCAAGTGAATTCATCTTTACTGGATATTTGAAATCATGAAATTCAAGTAGCATTTACTGTTCTCTTTTATTCTTACACCTGCGAAATGTAATGGAAAGTGCACCTCACTGGGACCTGGGAGTCTTGAATTCTGTACATGGTTCTATGCCTAAAGAGTCAGAAAGTAAATTAGGTTCTCAGATACTAGGTGAGTATAAATGAGGTGATCACAAAGAAAATGACTCTGCTAGCCAAAAGCATTCAGCAGGAGTTTTGTGTTACCCCAAGAATGTCTTGGCCTCTCTATAATTGGCAAGATCTGACAATAGTCTCTCTTTCTGAGGGGTGTCATTAGTTTTTTGGTGGACATGATATAGAGTAGGCATTCAATAAATATTCACACACTTTTTTTTTTTTTTTTTTGCGGTATGTGGGCCTCTCACTGTTGTGGCCTCTCCCATTGTGGAGCACAGGCTCCGGACGCGCAGCCTCAGAGGCCGTGGCTCACGGGCCCAGCCGCTTCGCGGCACGTGGGATCTTCCCGGACCAGGGCAGGAACCAGCGTCCCCTGCATCGGCAGGCGGACTTTCAACCACTGCGCCACCAGGGAAGCCCCCACACACTTTTTTTTATCTTTACGTATTTTGTTGTTCATTTTAAGGGGTGGGCTGTCAATCTAGATTGCCATCTTTGAACCTCTTCTCAAACATTTGCTGCTTCTTTAATTCTCTGTGCAGTGCAGGATGAGAAGGATGGAGTGTAGGAGTTGTTCCTTAGCTGATGTGAGCTCATTATTGTGATACTGACAAATAATTTAAAAAATTGATATTTACTTAGTGCCTACTTTCTTCTGAGAACTGTCACTGAAACATTATTTTAAGCTTCAAAGTAGCGCAGAGATATAAATACTATTATAGCTATAAAGGAGGAAGTGAGCTTAGAGGGTCTAAGTAGATTCAATAGGTTCACACAAGCAGTGATCAGTGGAACCTGGATTCAAATGATTCTTTGTCCATTTCCAATGTACTTGAATGTAAGCACTTCAGTAATCAATTCTAAGTGGCACCTGGCAAGATTTGTTTTCATTCTTAATATTTTTAGGAGCCCAATAGCATTAGTTCTCAATAAAAATGTGTTAAAATTTCAAAGCAGCTATATTTTGATTAAAAAGTCAAAATAGTGCTTCCCTGGTGGTGCTGTGGTTGAGAATCCGCCTGCCGATGCAGGGGACACGGGTTCATGCCCCGGTCCGGGAGGATCCCACATGCCGCGGAGCAGCTGGGCCCGTGAGGCATGGCCACTGAGCCTGCGCGTCCGGAGCCTGTGCTCCGCAACAGGAGAGGCCACAATGGTGAGAGGCCCGCGTACCGAAAAAAAAAAAAAAGTCAAAATATTAGCAAATTTAATGTATAGCAGATATTTACTGTAGCTCTACTAAATGGATAAGCTAATTTATGCAACTTCTAATTAAATCTGATTGTGTTTGTATCTTTAATTAAAATCCGGGTAAGATTTCTGTCTCTTCCAGGCATATAAAGAAAGTAGCTGCTTGTAGGAACACTGAATGATTTAATGACAACTTCTCACATTAGCAATGTAAGATCCTAAAGCACCTGAAAAGGTTAGGAAAGATGATCGCTGAGGATTCACCTATACGGTCAGTGACTCATATGTCAGAAAGGAGTTAAATATTTATATCTTGAGGCCCTTCTCATTGAGATATATGCAGACACACAAAAGGGATTGTTTAAAAAAAAAAAAAGCAAACAGGCAAACAAAACAAAAAACCAATACATTGAATCAATGGTCCATTAACTGCATTCCACTTCGAACAGAAACGTCATTTTCAGAACACTTTGGGACTGAGTGTTCCTGAAGAATAAGACTTTCAGACTCAAGAATAGAAAGCAGTCGAGCTATATGGATAAGGCTAAACTATGAAGGTTTTTTTTTTTTTTTCACCGTTACAGGAGAAATGAGTTAGAAGCAGAACTACAGAACAAGCAAAGCTAACTCCATAGTTCTCAACATTGACGGTGTTTTAGAATCACCTATGAGGCTGGGGTCCACTCCTAGAAATGATCATTTTCCTGCTGTGGCCCCTGGTCACCTAAAACTTTTATAACGATCCAACTGATTCACATGTTCAGCCAGAGTAGAGAACTGTTTCTCTAGTATATTACTCTTTAAAGGAAAAAAAAAAAAAACCTCCAAATTTTATTGACTTAAAACAGCAATGATTTATTGCTTCTCACCAATTCCTTGTGAAGTCAAGGAAGTTCTTCCAGGTTGTTCTGCTCCACATGTCATTGGCTGAGGTCCCCCAATCAGTTGAATTCAGTAGACAGAAGAGACTGGTCCAAGAAGGTTTCATTCAATAGCCAGGCCTTTGGGAATATCTACATGGCCTCTCCACTTGCACATTATGCCTAAAGCTACTTTATAGTATGAAGGTTGCCTTCCCTGGAGAGGAAAGAAATAAAAACTGCCAGTTTGTTTGAACATCTGGCCTTGAAAATTCCAAACCATCATTTCTGTCACATTGTATTGACCAAAGTAAGTATCAAAGGCAGCCCATATTCAAAGGAAGGGAAATTTGACTATACTTCCCACTTCACGAGGGAAGTGGCCAGCCCTTTATGATTATCTCTAATCCACTGCAAGGACCACTACTGCAATCCTCCTAACTCTTCCTTAGCTACCTGTTCTGTGGCCTTCAGAGGTAATTGTGTCTGTACAGTAGAGCAAGGTTTCAGATAAGGACAAGAGGGAAGGTGAGAAAGAAAGAAGAGAAGGAAATTTTAATGACAACGCTGATAAGCTGAGGCTGTAGAAGAGTATATTAGTCATATAATCAGGGTGTCAGAGAGGAATCTTGGGGAGAACTGTAGAGATAAGGTAAGAGGGAATATAAACCCAGGGCAGAGAAAGCACAGTATTGATCAAAGAACAGATAAACTGAGTTTAGCCAGCTTCAGTTTCCAAAGTCTCTTCAGACTGAGGGTCTCCGTGTCAGTCATTAGGGCTATTTATCAAATACTTTCAGTCCCTTGCCTTCTGGGTACTTGGCAGATTTTCAGTTGCCCACCCCTTGGACGTTGTGCATGCCCACGTGGTTTGCTTTAGGCAATGAAATGTGGGCACAAAGCGCTACACCCACAACTGAGCAGAAATGGCAAGAGTACAAACCTTACACACTTTCCCTTTTCCTGTAGAACAGATGTGGAACCACACATCACTATAGATCTTCTAATTTGGATATTTGAATAACTAGGATTATCAATAATAATCCTCTCTGTCAATAGCTTTGCACATGGGCATGAAATGTGGGTAAAAATAATCTCTTTTGGTTTGGAGTCACTGATATTTTGGGTGTTTCTTTGGTTTGCTCTGTAGTATAACCTACCAACCAGGTCCTGATGCTACAGTGGTGCAATGTTGTCATGGATAGGGAGTGCTCTTTTTCCTCATTTTTAAAATAATTTCATGCTGGCAGTAGACATTTGTTATTTCTCTTGGTCTGTAGGTTTGGACAGTGCCGAGTGGAAGTAAGTTTATAGTGAGACTCATGGTCTAGCACGCAAATCAGCTTTGAAATGCTCTCTTAAAATGTCCTGCCACTTGAATCCTTATGTTCATATTTTATAGTTTTATATCTTCTCTGACCATTTGTTGATGAGTGCAATGAATGGTTAAGGCTCCCAGTGAATTATTTATTCAACTTCCCAGACCTAAAGTTACCAGCAAGGAAGGCTTTACTGCTGGAAGTGCCATGTTTACAAAGTTGGCACAAGGAGATGTCCCACAAAAGGAAAACATCCAGAATTCCATATCAGATAAAATTTAAGACTTTCTTTTCTTGTTTTCAGAAAAGTTTGTTGTACATTAGCATTTACTTTGGGCTTAGAGGCCAGAAATCCACATCTTCAACTGAATATTAGAGTAAATGGACTAGGCTAGAGGGCTTAATATTTTTTATATAGGTAAAGTATCCATATCAATTAAGTTGTATCTGTATCAATTTATTGTGTTAAGATGCCTTTTCTGCTTTCATTTGCTGATGCTTCAGATAGGGTTTCCAATTAGCTTTCTTCTCAGTAGTCACGGCAGTGCTGTGATGGCTTATTAGAGCAAATTCTACCCTGCACTTCTACTTTATCTTCTATTAAATAGATTTTGGTTTTTACAATAGTAAAACAAAATTGAGAATAAAGTACACAGAACTCCCATATACCCTCTGTTTGTGTGTGAGCATGCATGCATGTACATGCATGCCCATGTGAACTCACATACCTATACACATACACACATATAGCCTCTCTATCAACATCCCCAGAGTGGTGCATTTGTTATAATTGATGAACCTACATCGACACATCATAAACACCCAAAATCCATAATTTACACTAGGGTTCACTCTTGCTGTTATACATTCTGTGGTTTTTGGACAAATGTATAATGACATGTTTCTACCTTTATAGTGTCACACATAGTAGAGTCACTATCCTAAAAATCCTGTGTCCTGTCTATTCATCCTTCCTTCTTCCCTAACACCTGTAAACCACTGATCTTTTTACCATCTCCAGTTTTGCCTTTTCCAGAATGTTATAGAGTTGGCATCATACAGTATGTAGCCACTTCTGATTGGTTTCTTTCATTTAATAATATATTTTTAAATGTGCTCCATGTCTTTCATGGCTTGATACATTTCTTCTTTTAACTTATTATTTTTTTGTTGTTAATTTATTTTTAGTGCTGAATAATATTCCATTGTCTGGATTTACCACAGTTATTTAGCCATTCCTCTACTGAAGAACATCTTTGCTGCTTCCAAGTTTTGGCAATTACGAATAAAGCTGCTGTAAGTATCTGTGTGCAGGCTGCTTCTGTAGACCTAAGTTTTCCACTTATTTTGGGTAAATACCAAGGAGCATGATTGCTGAATAATACGGTAATGACAGTTTCCATTGCTTCATCTCCTCACCAACGTTTGGTGTTGTCATTTTGGCCACTCTAATAGGTGTGTAGTGGTATCTCATTATTGTTTGAATTTGCATTTCCCTTTTGACATATGATGTGGAACCTCCTTTCATGTGCTTCTTTGCTGTCTACATAGCTCCTTTGGTGAGGTGTCTGTTCAAGTCTTTTGGCCATTTTTGACCAAGTTGTTCACTGTCTTGCTGAGAGTTTTTGTGGGGTTTTTTTTGTTTCATATATCTGTATTGTGTTCTTTGCATATTTTGGATAAGAGCTGTTTATGTCTTTTGCAAACATTTTCTCCCAGTCTGTGGCTTGATTTTTCATTCTCTGGGCAGTGTCTTTTGTAGAGCAGAAGTTTTTAATTTTAATGAAGTCCAGCTGATTAATTATTTCTTTCACAAATCATGTGTTTGGTATTGTATCTAAAAAGTCATCCCCATACCCAAGGTCATCTAGATTTTCTCCTATGCTATTTCTAGGAGTTTATCATGTTCTTTTCTCTTCATTAGTCTGATGAATTAACGGAGCTATTTTTTTTACTATGTTAGATTATTAATTAATGAAGCAAAATACAGAAAATTTGGGGGTAAGACAAAACAGTCTGTTGGTTCACTTACTTTCATTAAACAACTGTTTGTTCAATGAGGAAAAAAAATTATCCTTGTCAGGTAATAGTCACCTTACTGCACCTTTTGTTTTTCAGAGGAAATAAAAAGAAAACTTTATGAGCCTGAAATGACAAGTAAAAATGTATTGTCTAAAGTAAAATAATAAATGGGAATAAAATCAAATACATAAATATCCTGAATGTATTATCTCTGTATATGTGTACATGTAAGTGTGTGTGAATGGAAATAACTGACAGAAATAAAGGATTTTATTTATTTAATAGGATACCCTGAGTTTGATCCTCATTCTCTCTCCCCATGGGAAGTGCTTATTGTTTGCTTCCTTTCTTTTGACTGCTTGCTATGTAATTTAAGACTGATGCCTCCCTGTGGGAAACAAAACCTGATCAGAGAACAGGTTGCATTGCTTCCTAAAGAAATCATGCCATAGTGACTGCTGTTTTCAGCTTTGTCATAATGGAACTGTATAATTAATGCCGTTGCTTCAACAGTTTTAGAAACAGAACCATCTGACACTGATTCAAAAAGAAGAATTTGATATTGAGCCCTCTCTCCATCTAACCGTTAATGCATTGGATTGTAGGGGTCACAGCATTATAAAATGGCATGATTAGATTTTTGATACCTGCATTGGTTATTGTGGCTATAGTGGAAATACTAAGTAATGGAAACCTGCCTAAGCTGGGACGAAGTGAGAGAGTGGCATGGACATATATACACTACCAAACATAAAATAGATAGCTAGTGGGAAGCAGCTGCATAGCACAGGGAGATCAGCTCTGTGCTTTATGACCACCTAGAGGGGTGGGAGGGAGGGAGACGCAAGAGGGAAGAGATATGGGGATATATGTATATGTATAGCTGATTCACTTTGTTATAAAGCAGAAACTAACACACCATTGTAAAGCAATTATACTCCAATAAAGATGTTTAAAAAATAAAATCAAAGAGTATAAAAAGTCAATTTCATAAGGTGAAATTCTTCTGTAAGTTGAGAAAATCAAGCTATTTCTATTGTTTTCTTACAGTGTTTTAGGTTTAATATATTTTTAAATTTCAGAGCTGCATTTGCTTATGAGATGAAATTCTGACTTGTATTTTTACAATGTATGATGACCTCAATTTTTCCAATTAACAATTTTTGTTTTGCTTTTGAATTCACAGTAGAGGCTGAACATCTGGTAATATGATTCAAATGTCCTCCGTCTTCTCACCCCTGAGATTTAGTTTGACTATCTGCTATTTATATTTTGAATCAAATTTTCAAATGCCTACTTTATTCTGCTACAATATGTACTAAGGGATTTGAAATGGATGAATCTAATACGTCCTTCAAGATAGATAGTTCTCCCAACCCTTAAATACTTGTGCTAATTAGAGCAGTATTTTCAAAGGAAAAGAAAACGTGTAACTGAATGACTTTGCTAATCAAACATTGTTATAATTTATGGACAAATGCAATCCAATAAAAGATTAATAATTAAAATAAGAATACTACTTTAGTAAGTGTAGTAATCAGGGATGACAACTGGCTGCAAAGGAGTAATTATGTTAAAGGGAAATATCCACAATAAATAATTAAATATGTATTTTGTTAACTGCTACAATTTGAGAATGGTACTCAAAATCATCACCAGAATCTGGACCAATCAAGCATGGACAGTTTGCCTGACTTTGTAGCCTTGACCTATCACTTTTAGCTAGGCAATCCTAGGTCATTTAAGTGTACCATTTTTTATAGCAGAGTGCTGGCACTGGCTAATATCAGACTGTGTGAGTTGACTGTAAAACATTTGGAATTTTGTGAGCCAGTTGATGTCACATTTGTAGCCTGAAAGCAGCTGTGGTAGGAATTTTGTACCATAAAAACTGGCAGATACTACAAATAGGGCCTTTCTGTTCAACACACTTGTTGTTAAACATTTAGCAGCATACAACTCTCTCTATACCTTGGTTTTTGTAATTCTAAAATGTGAATAACTGTATCTACCTCCAACATTTAAAAATTTTAATTACACAAATTGATTTTTTATTGAGGTATAGTTGATTTACCATATTATATTAGTTTCAGGTGTACAACACAGTGATTCAATATTTTTATAGATTATACTTTATTTAAAGTTATAAAATATTGGCTATGATGGAAGTCACCCAATCAGAACTGTAAAGAGAAAAACAGATTTTAAAAATGAGAATAGTTTAGGGGACCTTTGAGACAGCAGAAAGTGTACCAACATTCACCTTATAGGATTCCCAGAAGAAGAGAGAGAGGAAGGAGTCCAAAATGTATCTGTTGAAATTATGGCTGAAAAGTTCCCAAACCTGAGGAGGGAAACAGATATCCAGGTACAGGAAGCACAGAGTGTCTCAAGCAAAATGAACCCAAACAGATATACAAGATATATCATAATTTAAATGTCAAAAGTTAAAGGCTATATTGTACCTCATACATTGATATTTTGAAAGGTGTAATGTAGTGACATGTACAGTAAGCTCTATATAAGCACTCTTATCTAGAAAACCTAACTCAGGCAAACTTGGATGCATTCTACAAGTATTTATTGAGTACCTCGTAATAAGTGCAAGGCCGTCTTTTAGGCCCTTGACTTAAATCAGTGACAGAACAAAGATCAACGTCCTCTCAAAGCTTGCACTCAAGCTGAGAAATGAAGACACATAATAATTTATAACATAATCTAATCTAGAAGTTTTGATGGTGGTACTTATTAAAAAGAAAAGAAGGATAGGATAAGAAAATGATAAGAAACCTTAAATAGTGTGATCAGAGTAGACATCATGTGAGAATTATACAAACGGCTTGTGAAAAAATATACAAATACGGTCACAAATTCCTCACTAAACTTTTTCTAAAAGCATTAAAAGAATTATTAAACAGAATAATTCTGACTCTGTGTCTAATGCCTTAAACTAATTCCATCTCTGCCAGTCTGATCTCTATTTGAGCAATGGATATTAATCACATTTTTGGACAAGTATCCTTAGAACATCCTAAAACAGGTAGGATTGTAATACAATATTAAATGTTCTAAAGAATATAAAGGCAGCAATTACCAGTGAATAATGGAGCTACATACTATTTGTGGCTTGCCAGTAGAGAGTACCCACTGGCAATGAAATAAGTTTCTAGTAGCTAAATTAAATGCCTAGGGAATACAGCATAAAGATGCCATGGGACTTGTTGCTATCTCCCTTCTCATTAATATTCTTATTTCACAGTTAGCTGCTATGCAGCCGATGAAACCGCAGTAGTAGAAACTGTTATAGCTAAAAATTCACAGGAAGAGATGTGTTTTCCTCCTTTCCTTCTAAGCCAAGAAAAGATATTCATTTCACGTGTCTTGGATTCAAGTAATAGCTTCATTTTTTAATGTAGTGCAGGGCTGGGGAGCATGGAGTTGCAAGAAGAAAAGAAACATTGAGCTAGAAGGAAGGAATCTGAGAGGAAAATATTGTCCATAAAATTATTTTTAGAATTTCTGTCATTTCTCTGGAAAAGTAAAGGGTACCTATCTTTTAATGGGGTTACTAAGTGACACAATGGACAGAATTCAGTAATTCTGTTGTAAGATCTGAACAGATCTTACAAAAAGAGTAACAGTATGAAACCTTAAACATTTATAAATTTATATACATATCCTTTCCTTCAATAGCGGAGCCTTTCTGGCTACATACCATGGACATATTCTTTGATCCTACTTCTCTACTTCAAAATAACAGAAATAAAAAAATTAGGCTTTAAAAACATTTATTTCTTGTTAACATGTTTAGTAGGTATTGTTTTCCTGCAATAGATTCTTATTTATGCAAGTTCTACTTAACATAAAATGTTTCAAAAGAGAGATACAGCATTTTATATAGTAAAATGTGCACATAAATAAAGCTATGAATAAAATAGAACTGTGTGGCCTATGGTAGTAAAAATGGTCTCAGGGAATATGAGAAGTAGATACAACTTTGCTTCACATATCTTATCAGATATGATTCACTGATCATAACTGTAATGTCTTACTATGACTTACATGATAAGATTTTAGATCAGGACCCTAGGAGTAGAGGATTCAGTTCTACTATTTTCTTTATTGTGCACTTGTTTGTGTTTGCAGTATTTTGTAATATTTGATATGCATTTTACTTTCCAGAGCCCTATTAAGACCTTAGGAGAAATTATAACAGTTAATTCAGGTAATACTAAATAACATAATTCTAATATATACACACTGAGTAAAGATCGCACAGCCAATATGTGTATTTTCTGGATTGAAAATAATAATATAAGACTAGACGTTCTCATAGTTTCTTCCCAAGGAATGGTATCCTTAAGGACACAGGTATCATATTTTGGATACTGAGTCAAAAGGAGTTTTACAGGTTACATCCACACCAATGAAGTTCTGCAACTGTGTAAGTGTAGGTCAAATAGTAGAACAAGCGTGGACTGTCTACTGTCATCGTTAGCAATCACTGTTTTTATGGGCTATACATTAAGTAAACCACAAAAATATTAGGATGAATGGTAAAAAATCAGCTAAGTGTTTTGAGCTCTTTGCTAACCATAAATACACCTGAGTGCCTGTGTTTGTTGAACCTCTTTTTATAACAATTTTTGTTTGCTAATCTAAACGAAAGAGAATGAAAATGAGTCCCTCAAACACATCACCTCGGGCACACCGCAAGCAAGAATTCCTTTGAGGTTCTCTTAGTGCAGTAAACAGATTTCCCTATATTCGCTTGCCTCACAAACAGCTATTTTTAATCACCTCCTTAGTTTTAAGGCACCAGGGGAATAATTTAATTTTAATTGTTTTTTCTTCTGGTCTGATGAGTGCAGATTTAAAGCCAGAACTCTTTTCATTCCTGCGTACATGAAGCCGTTCTGAAACGATGCACTGCTCAGTGAAATGTAACGAAAAATAATTCCGGCCTCTTCACTTAACATATTGACGTGCTGAACAAATTTAAAATCATAGTTCAATAAGTCATAAAATATGAAAGTACCATAGCAGACGTCTTGTCAGCGATGTTAAGATATGGGTCCCATAACCAAATATATATATATATATATATATATCTCAAAGCCGTGGGATGCCGAAAACACAAGAAGGAAGCATTATGGTACATTTATCATTTATACTGCATGTGAGGTTAGGACCTCTAGCTTTCTTAGGATGGTTCCACTTGAGTGGTGTAGGAATAAATGTATCTCAGTGCTCCTTTGCCTTCACAGTTATGCATTACACAGTAACAGATTTTCCAGGGAGAGACGTTTTTCATACAGGCACAAGTGAAATATATGGTACATAAAAACACTGTGCCTCTTACATGTTTCCTTACACTATGCACAGTGTGCAGGTGATCCTTCATATAATATATAAACAATCATTTCATATGCTTTCAGAGGTCCCGCTGGTCTCATTAATATTTGTAGAAACTCTCAAGCTCAGTTTACCAGATACATCAAACTACAGTCAGGGAGCATTCAGTATGATTGCTGGATTTGGGAATTATTATGAGCCATTAGCAATGATTCAGAGGCCTTAAATGTAGCCAAAGAAGCCATAGAAAACAAGTAAGCATTTTTCCTTGAGAACTGCTGCTAGAAAACAATTTCAACTGTTTTTTCATCTGTGGTATATGCTGCTGATTCCTTCTGGTCTTCCCTAGCCAGAGCTTTCCACAGAAGCCCCAGGGGTCAAGGGGAATCCTTGCACAGAATGCCTATGTCAGGTTGCTAAGGGCACTTTCCACCCCGCGCTTCCCCTAAGAAGGGGAGTCCCCATACTGTGGTTTAATAGGGAGTTTCTACATACAAGGTGCATCCTCATTACATTTACCATCTGTTAGTATTTGTGTTATATTTTCCATTTGATTCATGGGAAATAGGTGTGTAAATATCATTCCTATTGTTCCTGTGGGAGTTACAGGACTGATTCTTCCTTAATTAGTTGAAGTGTGCACCTTATTTAAAGGCGTTAATGAGAACAGAAAAAAGATATAAGCTGGGGAAAATGACCTTTCATCAGCACAGTCTTCTAAAAAGTACCAAAGAGATTTTTATTCAGTTATAACTATGGGGGTCTG
The DNA here is from genome assembly GCF_011762595.2 of Tursiops truncatus. Taxonomy (NCBI): domain Eukaryota; kingdom Metazoa; phylum Chordata; class Mammalia; order Artiodactyla; family Delphinidae; genus Tursiops; species Tursiops truncatus. The sequence continues at coordinate 8,691,615 of NC_047038.1, forward strand.
GGAGAAGGGAATCTCAGGGTTTTAAATACACCATAAAGACATTATTAGGACACTATCAGGAAAGCATAGACATCCGGTTCAACTTACTGATCTTACAGATACAGCAGCAGAAAAAGTTCCTTTATTTGACAAGTTCAAATTATCTACTTTTTTTTTTTTTTTGGTTTCACAATTGTAGGTAAATGTCTGTATCATAGAGCATTGGCAGTATCTTTTGATATCTTTAAGCTGTACTACGCACATGACCTTTTGTGCAAATATTTTAAAATAAAATTTACTCTGGCTATTTTAAAGAATTTTAACTCATTAGCTCTTTAGCTTTCTCTCCTCTATTTTTTATGTGTAATGAGATCAATAAGGATTATATCAAGGAATATCATCTGAATGCCATATACCAACCATAATGTCAGTGTGTTCAACACGAGTCTTCTGATAATATTTACAAGTTTCCTGTTATTTTTTGGTAACAGACTTTTCTTGAGGCATCCGAAACTGAGAGTAATTTCCAATAAATGTTTATTTATAGTCATTTGAAATTTTTATGTACTCAAAATGTTAAATCACAGTATATTTTTAAATTTTTATTTATTTATTTATTTCCGGTACGTGGGCCTCTCACTGTTGTGGCCTCTCCTGCTGCGGAGCACAGGCTCTGGACGCACAGGCTCAGCGGCCATGGCTCACGGGCCCAGCCGCTCTGCGGCGTGTGGGATCTTCCCAGATCGGGGCACGAACCCGTGTCCCCTGCATCGGCAGGCGGACTCTCAACCATTGCGCCACCAGGGAAGCCCCACAGTATACTAAATATGTAATCTTTGACAAAAATGCTTCATAATGAAGTTTATTCCCTTAAAAGGAATCCACTTCAGAGAGTTGTTTCAGTGAAAAATGTGTGAAATTAATTGACATAAATGTATTCATTTAACTGACTTAAACCTTTTATAATGTCAATCCATCATTCTATTTTATCTTTTGGTACATTTGATATAAGCTTGCAGTTTAACAGGTACTTAAGAATCATCCATGTTCCTGAAAGTGAACTAGAATATATTAAATATTATGGGCAACATTGTAAAAAACACGTAAGTACACCTCAGTGGTGGCTAACAGGTTTTCGCTCTTAATGATTTATCAAACTGTATGGTCATGTTTTGTGCACTTTTGTACATGTGTGCTTTAGTTCACAGTAATAATTTCAAAATCTGATATAAGGATATTAAAGATGTATTTTTCTTCAAATTTGTCCAGGTCATCCTCATATTAACCCCCTAAAGTAATTGTATGCTATCCTGAGTCCTGGCACACACTCCTCCTTTTAACTGATTTTCATCAATTAACTTCAAAAAATATTTTTTGAATATTTTCTAGACACCAGCACTGGAACCACGTGCAGAAAGCGATGATTAACATTGATGGCCCTGTCCTGATGAACTTACATTCTGGTATCTTTGTGACATTTCTAAGTCTTATGAAAGTAACTTTTTTTCTTTTTTTTTGCGGTACACGGGCCTCTCACTGTTGTGGCCTCTCCCGTTGCAGAGCACAGGCTCTGGACGCGCAGGCTCAGGGGCCATGGCTCACGGGCTCAGCCGCTCCATGGCATGTGGGATCCTCCCTGACCGGGGCACGAACCCGTGTCCCCTGCATTGTCAGGCGGACTCTCAACCACTTTGCCACCAGGGAAGCCCATGAAAGCCACTTTTAAAATTCTTTATTGATAATAGACTCAGACACTTTAATTTCTGGGAAACTGGCTAATAAAGGATTATTTTCTACATCATTTTCAGATTATTTTAAAATCTTTCTAGAAGTTTCACATGACAAAAATTTGAATATAAAATCCTAAACATAATTTCTTTGCACTATTATTCTGTTATTTTTAAAATTCCTAAACCATCTAAGCCTTTCCCCAATGCTATAGTTTTTCCTCATTAATCCAAACGCTAATGTGATTTCCACCACGCAGTTTTTATTTAGGCTGGTTGGCCCATTGCCCTAGAGATGCCCCACTAGGTTTCTGACACAGTGCATTTTTTCATTCTGTTTCTAAACTCACTAAGAAGGTCCCCGAGATGTGTCAAAGAATATTTGCACCAGGCAAGTGAAACAGGTGAGGAAGATTTTATTCAGAACAATGGCAATGAGGGTCATAATAACTCAATTCCTCTAAAATATAATACAGGAGAGTTTTTAAGCCTGGGGTTAGCTACTAGAAAAGTATTCAAGGATATTATCTGGGAAGTTCATCAGTGAAATTTGGCCATTTATGTTTGCTAATTGGTGCTCACCCAAGTTAGGCTCCTAGCCTTTCAAAGAGACTGGGAAATATAGACACTATCTTTCTTTTTTTCTTTTCTTTTCCGTTTTTTTATTTATTGAAGTATAGGTGACGTACAAGATTATATTAGTTTCAAGTGTAAAAAACAGTGTTTCAATATTTTTATAGACTACACACCATACAAAGTTATTTTAAAATACTGACTATATTCCCTGTACTGTACATTACATCACTATGACTTCTTTATAACTGGTAGTTTGTACCTCTTAATCCCCTTCACCAATTTTGCTTCTCTCCCCACTCCCTTGCCTCTGGTAGCCGCAAGTGTGTTCTCTGTATCTGTGAGTCTGTTTCTGTTTTGTTGTATTTGTTTGTTTGTTTTGTTTTTAGATTCCACACATAAGTGAACATATAGTATTTGTTTTTCTCTGACTTATTTCACTAAGCATAATACCCTCCAGGCCCATCCATGTTGTTGCAAATGGGAAGATTTCATTCTTTTTTATGACTGAGTAATATTCCAGTGTGTGTGTCTGTGTGTGTGTGTGTGTGTGTGTGTGTGTGTGTATTTATGTATAAAATGCTGCTACGGATACTGGGGTGCATGTATCTTCAAATTAGTGTCTTCATTTCATCAGATGAATACCCAGAGTGGAACTGCTGGATTGTATGATAGTTCTACTTTTAATTTCTTTAGACACTATCTTTTTATTTTTTTAAACATCTTTATTGGAGTATAATTGCTTTACAATGGTGTGTTAGTTTCTGCTTTATAACAAAGTGAATCAGCTATACATATACATATATCCCCATATCTCCTCTCTCTTGCATCTCCCTCCCACCTATCTTTCTTAATGATTACATTCCAAAAGGATGGCTTCTAGATCCTTGAGAAAGACATTCCTGGGTTGTAAAACTGGCCAGAGGCTGGGAGAAGATTTGCATCTCAAAGCAGCATAGAAAATATTGAAAGTTGCAAGTTTTCTAAAGTAAATGCACTGAACAGCAGGGGCCTATAGTCAGGAAAATACTCCTCTAAAGTGTAGTGAAGCTGAGGGGAATCTTTTTTTTTTTTTTAACATCTTTATTGGGGTATAATTGCTTTACAATGTGTGTTAGTTTCTGCTTTATAGCAAAGTTAATCAGTTATACATATACATATGTTCCCATATCTCTTCCATCTTGCGTCTCCCTCCCTCCCACCCTCCCTATCCCACCCCTCCAGGTGGTCACAAAGCACCGGGCTGATATCCCTGTGCCATGCCACTGCTTCCCACTAGCTTAAGGCAGTCTTGGTCAGATCCCATAATGGATTACATCATGATAGTAGAAGGATGTTTAACAATGGTTAAACATTCCTTTCTATCCTCAACTCCAGCAACTCTGCCTGATTTTTAAGAGTTAGAGAAAGGTCAAATTAGGATTAAAATTTTTAAATAAAGAAAAAAATCATCTGTATGTCTTCTCCAAAGAAGACACACAGATGGCTAAAAAGCACATGAAAAGATGCTCAGCATCACTAATTATTAGAGAAATGCAAATCAAAACTATAATGAGGTATCACCTCACACCAGTCAGAATGGCCATGATCAAAAAATCTATAAACAATAAATGCTGAAGAGGGTGTGGAGAAAAGGGAACCCTCCTACACTTTTGGTGGGAATGTAAACTGGTAGAGCCACTATGGAGAACAGTATGGAGGTTCCTTAAAAAACTAAAAATAGAGCTACCGTATGACCCCGCAATCATACTCCTAGGCATATACCTGAAGAAAACCATAATTCGAAACGATACATGCACCCCAATGTTCATTGCAACACTAGTTACAAGAGCCAGGACACAGAAGCAACCTAAATGTCATTAAAGGGAGGATGGGGCTTCCCTGGTGGTGCAGTGGTTGAGAGTTCACCTGACGATGCAGGGGACACGGGTTCGTGCCCTGGTCCGGGAAAATCCCACATGCCGCAGAGCGGCTGGGCCCGTGAGCCATGGCCGCTGAGCCTGCGCGTCTGGAGCCTGTGCTCCGCAATGGGAGAGGCCACAACAGTGAGAGGCCTGCATACCGCAAAACAAAACAAAACAAAACAAAAAGGGAGGATGGATAAAGAAGATGTGGTACATATATACAATGGAATATTACTCAGCCATAAAAATGAGTGAAATAATGCCATTTGCAGCAACATGGATGGACCTAGAAATTCTCATGCTGAGTGAAGTAAGTCAGTCAGAGAAAGACAAATATCATATGATATCACTTATATGTGGAATCTAAAAAAAAAAGGGTGCAAATGAGCTTATCTGCAAATAGAAATAGAGTTACAGATGTAGAAAACAAACTTAAGGTTACCAGTGGGTAAGGGGGGGGGAGGGATAAACTGGAAGATTGGGATTGACATATGCACACTATTATATATAAAATAGATAACTAATAAGGACCTACTGTATAGCACAGGGAACTATACTCAATACTCTGTAATGGCCTATATGGGAAAAAAAATCTAAAAAAGAGTGGATATATGTATTAATATATGTATAACAAATTCGCTTTGCTGTACACCTGAAACTAACACAACATTGTAAATCAACTATACTCCATTAAAAATTTTAAAAAAAGAAAAAAAATCAATGCTTCAGAAGTGATACCATTTGATGTATATATGTGAATAACTGACTCACTTTACTGTACAGCAGAAATTAACAAATTATAAATCAACTATACTTCAATAAAATAAAAATTTTTAAAAAGTGATGCCATTTGATTATTCCTATTTGGAATAATCTTCTCACAGATACTAATAATCATAAAGGAACTATTAACCATTCAATAATTCTACCTCTTGAGTAAAAACGAAGTGATGTTCCTTTTACACTGTAGCATGACATTTAATAATAGAAAACATACTATGAACCAATTGCTTTTCTTCTTTTGGGAAAAATTCATTTTTCTCTAAAGGTATAGGAATTGGTAAACCAGTCTTAAAATCTTCATCTTTATGTCTGAGGCTTTAAGAGAAGGAAGTTTCAATCCAGTTATAGAGTTTATCAGAATTAGAATGTCAGTCAGAGGGTACTTCAAACATAAAAGATTCAAAATCCAGTGAAGGGAGAGCAAGATATCTAATAAAAGAAACACAGGTTACTAGAAGAAAAATATTTTGACATAACAGCCCATTCTCTTCAAGGAACTGAATTTGGAAAGCAAGAAATTAGTACTCATTATACTGGGAAACTCAGATGCTTATTCTATATCTTCAGAGCAACTAGGCCATAACTGAATAAATGATATGTATTGAACACTGGTTGATTTTTATCCTCACTAGACTAATGCAAGGCTAACTGAGTTGGTAAAGACAAATGTTCATATGGAAGTGATTTGAGGAGAAAAAAAAAAGTTCCTATTATTGAGATATGGTGCACACAAAAAGGTAATTATTGTAAATGGAAAAGAACCTTAATGATGCTCACACACTTGTATAAGGTAATCATATACTGTTATAACTTTGTAGGGTCAAGAAAATAATAATTTTTATGTTTTTGATACTGTGCCAGGAAAATCATTCCCTTAAATCGTACAACAAAATGTCATATTACAAATTCATAGATGAGGTAATTGAGGTATGGGAGACAAATAATTTAGTAGGAGTCACAACATTAGTATATCTGTATTAATTTTCAAAAGCTGAAAGGAACTTTGGCTATGACACTGAATACATTGCTTCTTTGAATTCCTGCTTGTACAACATTTATCTTAAGGACAAGTAAATCTGGGTAGTGTTAAAATTTGACACTGAAGCCTCTCTCCTTTCTCTGTAACACTACAAACACTTTAACAGAGGCTTCTCTTCACTCTATAATCAAAATATATTCAAAATCTAAATTACTTTGCACTACCTTTTCTGCTACCATACTGTTCAGACCACCATCATCTCATACCTAGATTAGCATCCTTGCTTCTCCCCTGCTTCTAGGGTTGGCTATGTAATCTCTGGGACCCAGTGCAAAATGAAAATATTTTTAAAAAGAAGGGAGAAAGCCACCTCAGCTTCCCCAGGTCAGTCAGCTCCCAGTCAATGATGCAGTCACATGAATGAACTCAGGCAATACCAGAAGAATGGCACACAAATTTGTGAGAAATAATACATTCTTATTGTTATAAGCTATTAAATTTTGGGGTTGCGTTTTTATGCACCAATAGACAAGACAGGGTTTTTCCAGTTACAGCAGATTTTTTCCATGAGAGATTTTTTAAATCCCTCTCATAAAAGGAATTTTCTTATAATATCTTTTGAATTTTTTTTTGTTTTCCTACATTACATATTTTCTAACAAATTACAATCATCAACAAAAAAACTGGTGAGAAGAATTATAGAGTAGCTGAGTGTGTGAAATCCCATGTATTTTCTGTTTTGTTTTATTTCTGCAAGTCTTAAAAAAGTTTCACAGCAACTTTTGTAGCTTAACCCAAGCTTCTCTCCTTTCCTTTGATCTCCCCTACTAAGCTGAGTCCATTGAGTCTATTGAGAACTGAAATTTGAATTTGTTTCATTATCAATGTGGATTGTCTCTGTGTATTTCAGGAAAAAGTCTTGAGATACAAAATTCTGAGCCTATTTGAGAAACTGTTTTCTCAAAGGGGCTGTATCTCTTCTAAAGCAAACAATTTGATCAACATTTAAAAAGAAAACTTAACAAGGTTTTTAAACAGAGTAAAAGTGATTTTACTGCAAACATATTTTTCCCCAATTTGAAAGAGAATCAATTGGTGACTGTTATGATCAGCTGCAGACAGCACTCCTTTTTTTTCTTTAATTTCCATGATAATTGACAGGTATTATAGAAAGCTGGATGAATCTTCCTTTAAAACATCACTTCATATGCTAAAAGAAGGAGTTATTTTGGGAGGATGGGTTATGACATTTCCTTTAAACTGACTGGAAAACATCAGTTAGCTTTTCCTGGAGCATTTAATACTATTTATTTTATTTTCACTTAAAAATAGTTCCTTAATGTATTGTAAATATTTTTTGCATTCATTATTTATGTTAATATTTATTATACATAGTGTGCCTACATTTGGCAGTAAAGTTTTCAACCTATAGTTCATAAAGTAGTGTGAATATAAACATGAAACTGATAAATCTGTCAAAAAATACCTTCAGTAAGATGTATGTACTTTAACTGAGGTAAAAGAAATTATATTAATTAAAAAATATAAGTAACAGACACTTAAAGATTATTTACATATATGAAGCAGACATTCTCTTACTTGCAACATGAATGTTGTACTAAAGAGAGCAGGGCTTGATGTCAGGAAAACTGAGTTTCAGAGATGGCTTGGCTACTAACAAATTGTATAAGATGAACAAAGCTGCTTTATCTCTGGGTAAGAGTTTCCTAATCTTTAAGTGAAGGTGTATATAATGAGTTTTCTTGGTGATCAGATTAATTGAAAGTTTGTTAGAAAGCTTTTAAAAATAAATTGAGGGCAAGAGAGTTTTCCTCACATAGCTCCTATTTAAACAGGGAGTTATTATAAGCATTCCCCTCCTAAACGCAGTTGAGTACAGGTGGCCGAAGCTATGGACACAAATGCCTCAGCCAGGAAGTAGTCCTTCTGTACTAAAAGAGCATGAAATTGTACATATTATTATGCCCAAGGTGGCTATTGAATCCTAAAGGAGTTCACAGTCCTTGCAGATGTAGGCAGATGAATTATAAGAAGATCAAGCCATTAAGGGCAGTCATGCTTCTGTACTCTATCATTTCATTTTATGATTTGCCCTATGTACAACTGAGAACCAGTTGTGAGTCAGTTGGAGCCTGGAGGATTCTGCAGAAAGATAATGACATTTTCTGGTTTTGCTTCCTCTTCATCATAGCCCTTGTCTTACTTAAATCAAGTATGACAGGTAGTTAATGTAATTTGGGTTAAATCTAAGGTACCTGTGCCATTCCAGGAACTGTTGCCTTGAGAGGAGAGATGGAGGCAGGGATAATTTTTGGTGTGTCAATAGAACTTGGTCAAGTTTCTTTGACTAATGGGAGAGGCAGGAATCACTGCTTCAAGTGGACAGATGCAGGTGCTTGCCTTGACAACTGGACTTTTGTAGGTGTTGGCATGCATCACTCCTGCTAATAATACATTGGCACCTTCAAACTAATCCTGGGCAGTAAGATACGTCATAATGTGTTTTCTAATTTTCCACAGACTGCGGATTTTACACTTGGGTAACACAAACCACCTGAGTGGGGGCATCGGCCAATACAGTGAACTCCAAATACGATGGTTGAAACAAGTGGTATATAAGCCTTGATCTTTTGAAATTAGAGGGATAAACTATGGTCCAGAGCCTCCCTGTAAGACTGACAAACACTGAAAACTGGAATATTCTTTATTTTTTTCTTAGAGTAGTTTAAAAATGGATATTTTTCATGCCCCAGTTCACACATAATGAATGAGGTCTTAGTGAAAGTACAGTGATGGTTTATAACACTTTTTTTAGTACAAAAGAAGAAAGTTACAAAACATCAATTGTTTTTATATTATCAAATAAATGTGATGTATACCAATGCATATTCATAAAATTTAAATATTGAGCAATGTTAGAATTATCTTAATCTGCTCTTGAACACTGATGTTAATCATGGAAGCATCAGTAACTTTGTCAAAGGGCTAATTAGCACTCTTCTGTGGAGTCCTACTAGGACCCCTATTGTCATTGCTCTTCTTCAGAGAGATAGCAGGCTTTTTAAGTGAGAAAGGCATTTGATATTCAGATTTTAGTTCCTCAGATTATATGTCCTTCAGTACAGAGGAATTCTAGATAGCTACACTACGTAATGCATTGTATGTGAGTTTAAATAATGGATGTCTTGAATCTAAATCTAAGCAAAATATAAATGTCCTGAATTTAGTCAAAAATGCATGGAAATTAAATTTCAGCACCTCATTTTCAAAAATATGTAATAATACACTCTATATTCATGTATATAACATTTTATATGTGATATTTATATGTTTATGACTAAGGGTTAGAGAGGACCAAGAAAAAGTGTAAATAGATATTTTCTTTGGGTAATGGGATTACTAGTAACTTTTTTCTTTTTACAATACAGATTATTTAAAATAACTAATTATTCTTTAAAACACCATGAAGGAGAACATAGAACAATATGTACCGAAGTATATACTTGAAAGTAATAAAACCTATTACCACAAATTTTGAAATTACAATACAATATTACAGTGTAAAACGCTTTGTTAATAATAAGAGGTCTCATAGGATGGGCATGAAATGGGGCAGAGAAAGATTTATTCTCTTAGACAGAATTTGACCAGCATCTTTTAGTAGTAATTTAACGTTTAAAATTTGTAGGATTATTTTTTCCTGTTTTTTTTTTGGTCTGTGGATGTTTCTCTCTTGCTTACTCCCTTAAATGAAATGAAAGAGATGCATCTTAAAGTTCTCAGGCTGTTATTGCCCTAGACCCAACCATTCTTTTTTCAAAAGTTTTTAATAGGACAGTCTCAGTCAGGTGAGGGCAGCAAAGAGCAGAAAGATGTCTCTGTCCCTTGGGCAGAGTACCTAGGGAGCTGTGTGAGGCAGGAGAGAGTCTGACATGGGTGAACAGCTCAGAGCAGGGATAAGTGGGGCAATGGACAATGCCCAGGTTTTCACCTCATGAGAATTTTACACCGCTAGCAAAGTTTTAGGAAGAATGAAGTGAGTAGCAACATGCAGATGGAGGAAAGCATGAAAGTTACTATACACAGGGTTTTCAAGCATCAGAACCAAGGCCAGATAAGCAAAACAAGCTTAACAAGGCATTCATTCAGACACTGAACTTACTTCCAAGAGCTAGCTTATCTTATTGATGGTCCTTCAGAGTCAGTCAACTCTCAGAGATTATTAGTAACTTTGAGTAGTTTTTCATATACCTGTTGGCCATTTGTGTGTCTTCTTTGGAGAAGTGTCTGTTCAAGTCTTTAGCTCACTTTTAAATTGGGTTATTAGTTTTCTTGCTATTGAGTTTTACTAAGTCCTCATATATTTTGTAATTAATCCCTTATCAGATATATGTTTTGCAAATATTTTCTCCCATTTTGTAGTTTGTCTTTTCAGTTTGTTGATTGTTTCTTTTGCTGTGCAGAAGCTTTTAAATTTGATGTAGTTCTACTTGTTTATTCTGGTTTTTATTGCCTGTGCTTTTGGTGTCAAATCCATGAAATCTTTGCCAGAACCAATGTCATGGAGCTTTTCCCCTATGTTTTCTTCTAGGAGTTTTATGGTTCCCTACTATTTTGTTTACCAACTTATTCCCCTTCACTTTTAATGTGATTTCACATCACATATGTATATAACAAATAATCACATGTGTGTATGAACAATGTTCATATGTACAAAGAAAAATAATAATGGTTTCTGCATATTGATTCCCTTGTTATACATCAAGTAACTATGTAAAGCTTTTTACTATACATCCTCTATTCTTCTATTCAGAGCATGAGTTCTATATTTGTATTTGCATTTACACGTTAGTAAACTGAGACAGTAAGATGTTTGAAGCTTGATCCATGACACATGGAAGTTAGTGATGTAATCAAGGTTTGTATCTAAATTCCTGGCATCATCGAAGGATAATGAACCAATATAAGCAATATTTTTTCATCAGTATACTAGTGATTCATTCAGAACACTCTGAAGTCAGAAAGCATGCAATGCTGAGACTCTACCATTGGCATAGTTAACACTTCAGACAAGTTTGCCTTGACTCTGCATACTTTGTTCTTGGTGCTTCAGTCAGGAATGGTTATAACTATAAGTATTAGAGACACAGCTAGTTAGTAGATTAGTACTTAGTAGGTAGTTAGTAGATTAAAAAAATTTTTTTCTTCATTAATGATCAGACATAGACAATCCTTTGTTTTTTACAAAATTCTCAGGGACCCAGATAACTTCTCTAGATTTTTTTGTTTTGATTTATTTTGTTTTTATGTTCATTTTTCATGGCCTCTATTCTCAAGGTCACCTCTCTTGTTAAAGCTGCCCTAGATCCAGTCATGTGGAGCAAATTAGACATTAGTTGTCATATTCCTGGAAGGTACAGTGTCACTCCTTTACAACGTTCGCAATCGAATGTCAAGGGGAGATCTTATATTTGAGAAACCTTGCAGTGGGCTTTGCCTTACATCGTTTTATGTGTTTTTTCCTCCAAGTTTTTGCCCATAATTAATAATATTAAGTGGCCTTTGGAGACATTTAACTCACATAATTTTTTTAAGCATCAGCCCTTTGAGAAATACTATAGTGTGTGGTGTTACAATGAAGATGAGTAAAACATGCTCCCTTTTCTCAAAGAATTTCTAATCTTGTAAAAAAGAAAAAGTTGAAAATCTGTACATAAATCAAGCCATACATCGAATAAGTGATAGGGAAGAGTGGCAAACAAGTGCTAAGTGGCATAGCTCTGGAAAAATGTATAGGTTGTTTAACTTTTCACCCAGTGGTGTTAGGTGGTCCCTCATAATGAACAAATTGTTCTTTTTTCTATTCTCTCTTAGCTAATGCCTTCCTTTGTAAATGTTCTTCAAACACAATAACCACGCACTGGTACACTATATACCTTGTTGAACGTGGTTTTACTTGTTGATTCCCATTATTAAGGGCAGATGTTACATACACTTAGTTTCAGCATACTGATATTTCTGCATTACTTAGTGTTCATCCATTAGCACATATCCCATTAGCTTTGCCTCACAGGACTGATCATAGAACTCCATGAGGTTGTTTTCACTTCACATTCTCTTCCTTGATAGCCTCATCCACATCAATACAGACTCAATCTAAATTACAGCACTTTAGATCTAGAAAGGATTATAAAATATCATTTTGTTTTCTCAGCTCCTTATTTACCAGTTAGGAAACAGATGCCCAGGTATTTATCCAGAAACTAAGTTAACTTTCATATTCTGAGCACAATGTATTTTCATGTGCTCCAAAAGAGTGTATCTTCTGCCTATTCTGGTCTATGAACTCAAAACCTGAATCTCCAAGTATATTTAGAAGAGTTACAATTGAAGAAAGTATAACGCATGTTAGACTTACACCTTTCTCCCATATTTAAAGGATAATTGAAATAATAATTTCAGTACTAATAAAATTTTGTTAAATGATACATCTTTTTTTAAATTGACGTATAGTTGATTTACAATGTTGTGTTAGTTTCAGGTGTATAGCAAAGTGATTCAGGAATATATATATATATATATTCATTTTTAGATTCTTGTCTGTTATAGGTTATTACAAGATACTGAATATAGTTACCTGTTATATACAGTAAGTTGATATATTTTTTTAAATAGAGCTCATTCCTGATAAAAGAAGTGCTATTTTAGAATTTTGCTCAAAAGCTTGCTGGATATTCATTTATTAGTGTGGATATACTAAATGGGGTAACTTTTTCAGCAGATTTCTGGGTACATAAATAAAAGCTAGACAAAATTCTTTTGCATGTTTAAGTTATTATTATTTTACTTACTCTTTCAGTCATGGGGTCAATTATGATAATATCACCCCCAATGTCTGAGTCACTTATAGTTAGATCTCAGAGAGATAAATAAATTTGGTTTCATTTAGCATAAAACTAAATGTTCTATCAATTTCATGATATAATTTCTATACTTGTCCATTTGTCCAGCTATATTATTACTCACTATGCAAAAGTTGGAAAATGAATACTAGCAAAGGTTAGAAAATGAGTATTAGCAAATGATACATGTGTATGTATATATATATATATATATATATATATATATATATATATATATATAATTTTTTTCTGGAGGATTTATTTTGATAAAAGGAGATAAAGTGCTAGAATGGGATTTAAGGAACCCTGGATCTAGTACTTTCCATAACTAACTAAATTACCTTGGCCCACTAATATCAGCTCTATGGATATCATTTTCCTTATTTGACAATTACCTGGCTTGAACAACTTTTCAGAGGTACTTTGACCATGTACAACCATGATCTGTAAACTTCCACCTCTGTAAAAGGTTAGATTCTAGAAGAGGAATGAATCCTGCCCCTGTCACTAAGGTCCATTACTGCTGCAGAGGAATGAGGAAGAACTATCACCCATGGAGGCACACTGACCTCCCAGACATTGTTTCACAAGCTGGCAGCCATATTTCAGGATCTGGAAATAAGCATTGGATATCCAGAAGTCCAATTTCATCAGCACACCTCCAGATAAGTCTCTTCAGAGTCTGATCTATTAATAAAACCCACACAGGGCTTCCCTGGTAGCGCAGTGGTTGAGAGTCCACCTGCCGATAGAGGGGACACGGGTTCATGCCCCGGTCCGGGAAGATCCCACATGCCATGGAGCGGCTGGGCCCGTGAGCCGTGGCCCCTGAGCCTGCGCGTCTGGAGCCTGTGCTCCGCAATGGGAGAGGCCACAACAGTGAGAGGCCCACGTACCGCAAAAAAAAAAAAAGAAAAGAGAAACCTCACACGGTACTGATGTGCATGAATCCGAGGGATGAGTTATTCATCTAGAGCAAACATATAACCAATAAATTAACCATAACAATTTAATTGGCCCATCCATTTTTTCTCTATTGAAGACTTTACATGGAAATCTGAATTATTATCCAAAGGCTGCTTGTTGAGCATGCAAGCAAAGCAGTAGAATGTGGCATGTTTGAAAAGGTACACAGTTACATAGTGGGTTGAAATAGCTTCCTGAGTTTACACTTCTCAAAATAGCTGGTCCACAAACTCTTTGTTCCCAGCTATGGGAGATAAGAAACCTGTGCCAGAATGCAAATTGAAATTTCAGCTGACCTAAGTAGTATACTGCTGGTCTAGTTAAATTATAACACACGCTCCTTTTACTATGGTGACCCAGTGACATACTTTGCAGACCACACTTTAAATGGCCCTGGAATAGAGGACCATCTCACATGAAGCAACAGAGATACGATGACCATAGTTTCCAATTTTATACCTGACGTTCCAGCCTCCCCACTTAAAATCCTTTATCTGGTAATGAGGTCTTTCATCAAACGGAGTACTTGGAAATTATTAGAAACGTGGTTCTTATCAGTATAGTCACATTCCAACCAAACTTTTCCAACACCAAATTAATGTAGCCTACTATCTATATTTCCTAATTCCTTCACCCTCAGTGGTAGTTGCCATTAGCACCTTATCTCCTTGGCACTTACAATTTCCACAACAACTGCCCCAGAGGCCAACTACCAGCCTCACAGCGTTTGACCTCAAGGCCTTGGATGTCCATACCAGCTTTCTCTGCTCTTGCACACTGGAAGAGAGGTGCAGGCTGGAAGGACTGGAGATTAATACCCTTTGGGAACTGCATTCAACTAATGACAGACGTGAGTTGGGGGAAAACCTTGACCCCACACCTCCTTTTGATAAGTCTTGGGCTTGTGTTTTAAATCATTTCCCAGAATTCTTTAGCAGCACCCAAATCCATTTGCTCACAGCGGTATCTTGCTTGCAACCTTTGTTAGCTCCTCCCCTTCCTGTTTCGTTGCCATTTGTTCCCACCAGTGTTCACGAATCACTTCCCAAATAATCCATTTGTACTTTATTATTAGTTTCAGGTCTTCTTCTGAGAGAACCAGTATTAGAAACATGAAACCCACTTATTCACAAATAACCCATCGAGTTATTTCTATCAGTGAATAATTTAAAGTGTTTCATCTCTTTTTTTTCCCCCTAACTTAAAAAGTTAATTTTTGTAAGTCCACAGAGTTCTATGTGTCAGCTTTAAAATCTAGTTCAGGTAAAGCACATAAACATCAAGTACCAAATGATAGTTCCACATAGGATTTAGATAATCGTATTTTAGATAACCAAAAGGGTAAGATCGCTAGAAACAGGTGAGATTAAAAAAGGAGATGTTATAGACAAATTGGGATTTGAGTGAGGTTTGAGGTTGTATATGAATCTATACTTACACAGTCATTTGGAATCTAATAAACAATTTTGCCTACAGTGAGAAGAATATACTGAGGAGTTTGTAGATTTGAAAAGTGAAGAAAGTACATTGCAAGAGCTATAGACAACAGACCTAAGAATAAAGCAACCTGTATACAACACGGTACTGCGGATAGATGTTACAATAAAGAAATAACACGTTTTAAATGATTCTGCAGTCTAGGCACATAAATCTAGTAGCAGCACATAGCACTGACATGACTGTGAGTAAGAAGAAAGCTGGGTAAAAGTTTATTTATTGTTAAAACTGTAGAGTGGAAACATTTTTCCAAGTTATTCAGGACCTAGGCATGGCACATCCAGAGCGCAGGCAACTTTTAGGAGGCGTTGATCATATTGGAACAAAAAGAGATTAGACAGACTGGAAAGTTAGGCAAAGATTATCTTCAAGCGACAAGTCATTAAGTAGGTACTAAACAGCACTAAAATCCAAGCATGTGGGCATTACACGTATCACATAATGAATAGAATCCCCAGAAGTCCTGAGAGCTGTTCTTATCCAGGTTAAAGGCAAGAAATAAGGATTCAGTCATGAAGATGGTTTTGGTGTGTCAGGATTAAATTAGTAAAACAGACCATAATTCCAGAAGACCAGATATATGAGAAAGATAACCACCCAGGAAGTCAGGCAGAGGAAAGCAGACATGCAATAGAAGGAGAGAGAGAAAGTCATAGTGAGGGATTAAATGCAAAACAAGATGTACATATTCAATTTAACCAAAAGAAAAGTTCAGAGCAATAGCAGAAACTTAGAAATGAAGTCCAGGATAGAGATGTCAGGAATGAAAATATAATTTAATTTTATATTCACCTGATTATAAGTAAAATACAAATGTTACCGGGTTGGCGTGCGTTGCGTCAAATAGCTTCAACCGAGGAGGTCAACGTTAGACTCAGACCAGCAATCTTGGTCCTTGTGATAGCAAGCAAAGAATTACAGGCTACCACTTTGGGCTTAGGTGCAAAGCAAAGTTTACTGAAGCATAGTTACACTCTCAGAGGGAGAGCGGGCTGTTTCTGCGAAGTGAAACCAGCCCTCCTGCACAGAATTAAGGGTGTTTATAAGGAGTGTTCTGTGAAGAGGCGGGGTGCGATCATGGGTGAGTGACCAGGGATCATTATTTGATTGGCAGCCCCCGAGCTAGGTAACAAGTTCATTATTGTGCATGCCCTTACCCTTGATTCGCTAAGAAAAGCCCACCTGGGGCGGGGGCAAAACCACATGCAGATTTTACTATAGTGATGGTATAATGAGTTTGGGTTTACTATAGGTTATATGCCTGTCTAGTCTGGACATGGGCAGCCCAGGGAAGTTCCCTTGTGTTACTGTGCCCCCTCTTTATCAGGATAAGTTGCCCACCACCCGACCATAGTTTTACCCTTTCTGAGTGGGGTCGGGGCGGGTCCCCAGATGGTTGGGGTGTTACTTGACTACTCCCCTCTTGTCTTTTCGCCACTGTCACCTCCTTGCTGCTAATGTCTGACTATCTAACACATATATGTGGTTAACTGCAATATTTAATTCATTTAACAGGAAGACTTATAAAGCAGTCTGTTCCCTCCAGAGGAAGTATTAGAGTTTAAAGGTGAGATAGATACAAAAAATATATCATTATACCATTATGGTAGTACTTAGCCAAGAGTTAGTAGAAGAAATGTATGACATGTTGAGTGATTTAAAGCTCATGAAAGAGGCAAACTGCCTGGGTTTAATTCTTAGCTTTGGCAGTAGGGAAAATTATTACAATTCTCTAAGCCTCCAATACTTATTTGATAACTACAACTATTAATAGTACATGTCTAATGGGGTTTTGGGGATTTAAAAAAAATAATATACACGAAGTTCCAAGTACAAAGCCTAAAATCTATCCCCACCAGCCAAAGACCACAAGGAATCACATACAGTAAAAGAGTTAGGTGTGTCACCTTAGTACAGCAGGGGAGACGCTTACCATGTGTAGCCATGAAGCATCTCAGTAAGAAGAATTTAGAACAGTCTTGTTACAGAGTTTGGGTTTAGAGGGGGTTTAAAGAAATGAGGGGTTGTTCTAGATTGTTTTCTCCCAGGGGTGAGTTCAATTTCATGGTTAAATGTCTTAACAATTTTTATCTAGGGTGAAAGAGGAACAAGCACAGGTAGGTTGAGCATAGGTAGCCCTATGCATAGGTAAAGCATAGGTTGTGATACGTGTTAGTCACGAGAGGGGCATGAATTTTCTGATTGTATCGTATCTTTCTCTTTGTGTTCAGACATGATTACTAAGTAGTTTTGCTTCTGCCTTGTTGCATCAGAGCCACAGCGTGGCTTTGCCAATTGTTCTGGGTTTCTTGTAGAAATTCGTTATGGTCAGTATTGTGGTAGGCAGGCTTCTAAAAAGGTTGTCAACGATCCATGCCTCCTGGTATTCATGCCCTTGGGTAATTCCCTTCCCTTGATGTGAGCTGGACCTTTAACTTGCTCCAAATGAACATAAATATGGCAAAAGTGATGCGTTATCACTTCCAAGACTATATTATACAGACTATGACTTCCATCTTGCTAGCACCCTTTCTCCTGCCAGCACTCTTGTGCTCTTTCTTTTGACTTCCTGGCTTGTTCTCTTTGAGGAAGCAAGCTGTCATGCTGGAGAGGTTCACATGACAAGGAACTGAGGACTGTTTCTGGCCAATAGCTAGTGAGGAATTGACACTCTCTGTCCAAGAGCCCACGAGGAAATGAATCTTTCCAACAACCGAGTGAGTGAACTTGGAAGTGTACCCTGAGATGATTATGTCTCTGGCCAACATTTTGCCACCTGTGAGAGACACTGAAGGAGAGGACCCAGATAATCTGCAGCTGGATTCCCAACCCACAGCAGCTGCAAGGTAATAAATGTGGTTGTTTCAAGCCACTAAGTTTGGGGGTAATTGATTACTATACAGGAAAGAATTAATTCAGCAGTCCTGGGCAGCTCAAACCTGGCACATACCCAAGAAAATCCTGTCTTTATGACTAGCCCTTGGCCAGCCCCAGAGACATGAACTCTGAGCCTTTGGAATATTCTGCCCAATAAGAGTGTTTGTGCGTGCCGGAGGCAGTAAGCCACACAGTACCAATTTGATCATATAGTTTACGCTAACAATGTGATTTAGGTTGGACATCTGATTTTGCTCTTGTGGGTCTGGAGTCTAGGTAGTTGAGGTCGTTTGTGCAGATGCTACATGCCTTGGCTGATTTTAATCTGTATATTTTTTTCACCATATTTGTGAGAATAACAGCTTTTGTGAGCCCTGGGAGACCTTTTAGCAAATCATTGAGCTTGAAGGTGATCTTGGGACCCCGAACCCAGTTGCAGAGCAAAGCCTAGCTGGCTCCTACCAGGTTTCCTCATTTCAAAAAAACCCAAGGGTATATAATAAATGCACAGTAAACGTTAGCATATTAATTTTTTTGCAGTCCCTGGAGAATAAATTACCTTAAGATCCTGAAGCAGAACCTCCCTCTCCTGGCTAAGACAGTCTCAGCTGACTTTCTTCTACTCCTGACTTCACCTTTTCCCTTTTATCAGCAAAATATAAATACAGATTTTCAAGCATGTCCAATGCTCTTTTAGTTACTATTGATATTTTTAATAATTATAAAGCATTTCAATACCTCTTCTATCATTTTCACCCTGTGAATAGAAGTTCTGACTACAAAATAGATCACTAGAGCTGTCTCTTTATTAATCCAACTGTTATGGTGATCTCTTTAATCTCAAATTTATTCACTGCTTGCTCATTTTAATGTTTTTATTGAGGAACATTATAATACTAATTTTTGTATTGATGGATATTATAATGCCATAGATTTGTTACAAAATCACAATTGTTTTCTTGATCCTTTATTTACAAAACAAAATAAACCAAAAACTGAAGTTTTAAGCTTGCCTTTATGAAATTAGCTTTAATTATTGTTCTATGTATTCATTTGAATTGATAAACAGTTCATTTTAAAGGTGTGTTCAGTTATATTTCACTATCCCTACTCTATTATTGATTAAGATTACTTTAGAATTGGGTTTTTCTAGTACTGTCCTGGCATGTGGACTTAAAGACTTTAAAATATTGTATACTAAAAGTAACAGATGTTGCAACTGTTTTCTTTAGGGGGTTTTAAATTTTTTAAACCCTCTTTAACACGCTCTCTTTTACTGACTTCCTTGAAAGACCTATTTAATTTTCATGTGATAACTATTAAAGTGAATTCAGCATTATCGGCATAAGTGAACCACATTACCTAGTATCTAAATAGAATCATCTCATTTGAAAATAATATTAAAGTTAAAAGAACTATGCATTTTTCACAGAAAGAGACATAGGGAAATAAGTTACTGTTAAAATATTTTTGAAATTTATGGTAAGAAAGGAACTAAACTCAGATTATTTTCTTTACATGATGTTAGGGTATTCTTTTGCTTGTTAGGGTTTTTCGTTTAAATATTGTAAAAATTTTAATTTCATTTAATATTTTCTCTCTTTCTCTTTCTGTGTCTCTGTCTCTCTCACTCTTACTCTCTCTCTGATTTTTGAAAATTTCTGTGCAATCTATAAAACTCTATGTCAATTTTATTTTCTGAAAAATTCCAACCTAATTGTTTGAAGCATATCGCAATTAACATGGACATTTTTACATATGATACTATGATACTTAAAAGAATAATTAAATAATTAATAAAATTTATCGATATTATAGAAAATGATAAATGTGAGAATATAAACAAGGAAAATACAGCTCTAATTTTGAAATTTATAATATTAGTAATATATTCCTATTTTAACTAGAGTAGAAAAAAGTGTTATAGCATAGTGTATCTAAATAAAAATGGAGAGTGAAAAGTTACCAACAAGGGTACAATTTATCCTCATGGTAAAAAAAGAAAACAACAAAACATTTCAAAAGGAGAACACACACATATATATACACATATATGTACACACATGTATATGTGTAAGTAAATATATAGGCAATAAGTTAGATATAAACATACCAATATTTTTAAAGATTAGAGGTATATCAAAAGTCAATATCAAAATCATTAGGTCTCCCATGTGGATTTAGAGGTCACACAATAGATTTATTAGAACAGCTGCCTCTCCACTTAAGTCCCTAGCTCCCCCAGTAGTAAATCCAGTTCTAGGTGGAAGCACTAAATTCTCTTTACATTTTGCAGCTCTGGTGGTCAATAAGCTCCTTTGTTTCTCTCACTATGTGTTACATCACTACCAAAGACAGAGCAAACAATCTACTAATTTCATAAATGTAATTATACCAGATTAGCTAAAAAACTAATGTGACAGCAAGATTCACTGCTACATGGATTATTTATGAATCTTGTTCAAGATGATATGGTCATGGATAGAACCTTATAATACTGGAAGTGACAGTATAGTTACCATAGTGACTAAAGTGCTCAGGTGTGGGCTACAAGATATAAAAAATACAGGTAATCTGGTATCTTAGAGATGTAGGGGAGTGTGGAACTTAAAATATATTGGGTATAAATGAAATATATATCCCTCTTGACAGCTCCAATAATTGAAGTTTGGAATCTCCAATATATAATATAGATTTTTTTTGTAATTTAAGTATACGTAGAGTTTTTTAAATATATGAAATACTTGTTAATAAGCTACATACATGTGAAACAGCCTATAATAATTATTTTCTGTGTTTGAGAGATATGCACTCTAATATCTTTAAAGAGAAGTTGAACTTTAAATAATTTATTTTATCACATATTTATTTTTTAGCTGCCATGGAAACTGCCTAAAGATTTTCTAAGTAAACTATATATCATACAGCCTTGTTATCTGACCTTCAGCCCATCTCCATTTGTCCCTTTACAACATCAAAAAACAAAACAAGAAATCTTATTAAATAAAACAATTAATACCAAAAGATCCTTACAAAAATTAGTATTATAAAAAATGAAATGTCTATAGAAACCAGATCTATTTCAGCTATTTTTATACAGACACAAATGTTGTACTTGCTAAGTAAATGTTCTCAACCCAAGGACATTTGCATATCTGGTCTTATAAAATGTCAGAAATAATCAAAGAGGCATGCTCTTGAGTTCATTTGTCAAAGTATCCATCTTGATGTGAGGAAGGGAAAAAAAGAACGTTCGGCAACATTTTTAAAGGTCTTAATCTAACTGTCTTTTTTCATGTTCTTAACTGAAAATAAATTTAGGCACATGTATATTATCTTCCTGATGAGAACTTCCGTTTATTATTTTAAGACACATGTAACCATTTTATAATAAGTTTGAAATGTTTTCCAAAATTACATTTATTTATTTATCATTAATAAACTGTACAATTTAATGAGTACAGGAAAGTATTGATTGCTATGATTATATTACCTAAACTGAATAATTCATAAATCATTTTCTTCAACATCGTATGGGTGATAACATAGCATATTATATATATATATATATATATATGCTATGTTTTATATACATGTGTATATATATATATACACACTTATGTAAATAATTTCCTTTTAGATATTGTATTGCTAATATCTTGGTGTCTAAAATATTATTTGAGTAACATAATTGTCTTTTACAAATATAATCCATCCTCCATAAGCAATGCCTTTTTGAAATATCATTTGACATCACCATCTGAATAGAATATGATTTTTTCTTTTAAACCTGATACTTTTTGTACCAGACCTGAAAAAAAATCCCAATTATACTTCTGCAAATCAAAGTTTCCTGTAATGCAAATGCAGATTTTTTTATTCATAAATCTCTTAATCAGTACAATTATTATTTCTTAATACTATTTTATGCAATATCATAACTATTTTAACTATGTAAATTCTGATTGATAAATATGGTAATTAAACACAGTTCACCAGTGATATTTTATTAAACTTTGATAACAGAAAGCCTAGAACAATTCTGCTTATGCTGGGAACTGTGTTTGCTGCTCTAAGTTAGAGAAATTAACCGGGCAAGGTCTCTGCCCTCAGAGAATTCATCGTGGTAATTATTAGAGAAAGTCTTAATATTAAAAAATAATTATGTTAATAATATTATTAATAGATGTCCTCTTAATTAATGTCTATTCTGGAGGACCCAGTGTGCTAAGTGTTTGAGGCAAAAATCTCCTCTAATACAACAAGCTCATGAGGCAGTCATTTTAGGCACAGGGTGTAAAATAGAGAACATGAGGGTAAAGCTAGGCATTGAAACAGTATATTATTCACTGTGGTGAAAAGTGTGCTGGTTCTACAGCCAAACTTGTTAATTTCAAGTTTTTACTCTTCAATTCATAGCCTGTATGTTCTTGGGTGAGTTACTTAACCTCTCTGTGCCTCAGTTTCCTCATCTATTAAATAAAATAATAACAGCAGTTACTACCTAGGTTACTTGTAAGCACAAAATGGGTAAAAAATTTAAACTCCCCAGAACATTTTTAGACTTAGTAAGTCTTCAATAAATATTTATAATTATATTATTTGAATAACAGGTGATAGATTTTATTTTCTATGTTATTGATAAAAGTATGACTTAGCTCACAGCTTACCTAGTTGGTTTAAAATATTTGATATTTTTGTCTTGTTTTATGATATTACTAGTGTATTAGTCTATTTTACTTAGGAAAACAGAAGCTACTCTATGTAATCCAAGAATGGAATTGTTATTATAGGAATTAAGAATGTACAAAATTGTTGAAAGATTGTGCAAGGAAAAGTCAGAGAAGTACTTCACTAAAGCTCGGGAAAAAAAGGGATGATCTCATACTGAAGCTCCAAGGAGCTCATAAGGAAGCATCTGTGAGCATCTGTGGATCTCACGTCCACTCATGCATCTGGCAGCAACTGCCTGCAGAGAAGTCTAACTTTTCTGCCCCATTGAAATCCCAGGGGAGGCTACCATTTGGCAAACTGATAATTAAATGGAAAAATGGATTAGGGCAAAAACAAGTTTTGGCATCCCTGAAGGAATTCAGAGGAGGTTTTTGGAAGTGGTGGCAATGATGTCAAGTTAACAACAATTAGGGCACCTAAACCACCTATGCTCTTCCATGGAATTGGTATTCCCCTCTTACAGAAGTTGAACCAGAGACACAAAGACATTACATACTCGCCTACATCCACCAGATATTAAGTAACACAGTAGGATTTGAGCCCAGCTCTGCCTGACTGTCATACCCAGGTCTTGTTTTAGCCACTGAGTATACAGTTTCATGGAGGTGCCATGCCTGAACTGTAGCATGGAGAAAAGAATATCAAAAAAAAAAGATCTTAAAAACTTTTTTCACTTACATTTCAATAGTATAGAAATTTTTATGAGTTGATGTTCAACTCATAAAATAACTTAATCACAGTATATTTAGAATTGGGTGTTCTCTAATGGTCAGCAATTGAAAATAAAGGGTCCTTCAAACTCCAGGTAATTGAAGTTTGTACAGAACAAAGGAGCATTGTTGCTACAAAAGAAGAATTCAACCCTGTATAATTTAAAGCTGAGTATGTCCAGCCAGTGCACATTAACATCTGAAGGCAGAACTTAAAGAGCCGTACAATGTGATATTTACAATTAAAATAGTAATGAAAGGCAACTGACCTTTAATAATTATAACGTACTCTAGCTCATTAACTGAAATAATGTACTGCAGATGAATGTAAAAACTGGGTGTAAAATTCTTAGACCCCTGAAACTGTCTTTAAACCTTTAAATCACAAACTGAAAAGGCATCTGGCTGAATCACTTGTTTTATTCTGTCTTCAAGATGTATATCCTCTTTGCATACAGAGAACCTTTTCAGAAGGAAGTTGTTCAAGAGGTAGTCCGTATGTAAATTCACTAATTAGATTACTGAAAACAGTAATAACACATCTTGTTGTTACTTCTTTAAAAAGACAGAATATTCTCCACAATGCATTCGCAATAATGTAAACTAAATATTTGCCTGACTGCAGAATAGAATTACTTTTACGGGAATCAGTAATAATATGACTCCTGATAGTATAAGCCTTTTGCATAGCCTCTTGTCTTTTAAATGAGCCATGAACTCAGGGATGTCCAAAACTTTTCCATATGATTGAGATGCAGTGATTGTGTGGAAAAACTGGAGATTTCAACCGAATAAATATATATTTAAAGTGCCAGTTTTGGCTGAAATATCTTCAACAAAATTTTTAAAGAGCAATTTGTAATTGCTTTTTGCAGGCAGAACCACCATAGGAGACATTCACATACCTAAGCTCTGAATCATGTGCATATATTTTTAATTCCTGCACAGTCCATTTATTAATTGACAAAATATTTAACTTAATAAAGTGATTTTAGAACAAATTTCTCATTTAGTTAGCATTTTTAAATAAATACATCTGAAAAATATTATTACTGAGATTAGAAAAACATTATGTTAGGAAGAAGGGAGGACCATAATTTGGGGTATTATTTTGGGATATTTATGGGTAAATCACATAAACTTTCTGAACCTCAGATTTCTCATTTCTGTAATAAGAAGGATGAGATGCTTTCTAAGGACCATAAAATTCTATTTTCCTCTGATAAATGTAGGTTTCGCAATTCTTGCCATACTATGAAGCCAACATTGCCGTTGCATATGAATATCATATGCACGGTAAACTCATAGTTTACCTCTTTTCAGAACAGGATTTCCTTTCAGACATACTCTCCTAAATGGTTGACAATTGCATTTATCTTGGCATTTCTGCTGAAATCATCACACACCAATTTTTCCTTTCTTTTTAACAGTACCGCAGAACTTCAGGCTCTTAGAACGCTAGTTGTTTGTGTTCACGGTTTAAGGGATCATTCAGCCCGGTGTTTCTTTTTAGAAGCGCTGTTGCCATTTGATGGGGCTCATTCTTTAAGTGCACTTGCAGCCTCCTCTCTGTGGTGCATTTAGTGTCCCTGGAGACCTGGTCCTAGACTCGGGCAGCAGCCACAGCCCTCTCTCTCTACAGGTCATTGTGATAAAATCTTGCTGCATATTTCCACTTCCACTGTGCCATAGTTGGGCAACAAAATATGTCTATATTAATTGTTACATGAGAATTTCATGATACAGGAGTTTATTTGTACCCAAATGAAAGACACGTATTTGTAGATTCTAGAAACTGAAGCAAGGCCATCTTTTTTTTTTTTTTAATCACAATTCAGAATCCGTTCCAAAAATAAGAATGTTTTTTCGTAGTTATAGCTTAATCATTCATTTTTTTCTTCCTAAAATTATGATTGGAATAAAATATTTTGTCCACTTGGATTTTTCAAAAGCAGTTTTTGCTTTGTTTTTTTCTTCCTAATCTATTTCTCTTCTATTGAGTCTCCTGGATTGGAAATTTATATTTCCTTTAACTAGCACTTTGTTGAAAAGTCCTCTGATATTCCATGTAAACTTGAGTTTATTGTTTTCTGCAGTGTCCTTAATCTCCAGTTTTGAGGTTATATATTCTTGCTTTTGTCCTCTTTGCCAACCTCTTCAATACGTTCTATTGGAAGGCTTTTTAAACTATTTTTTCTTGTGTTAGCCTTTTTCTTAATTACTTCTATTCTCCACCAAACCACACCTTGAGTTTCTACATAGAGTATAAAGCTTGACTCTACTTGTTTTTGTGTTATACTAATTCTTGAAATACAGACACCTTAAGCTATAAAATAATACTCCAACCACCCAAACTTGCGTAACTGGAGTGATAGGCCAATATATAACACAGAATATTTCTTCTGGAATCACTCCTTGTTTCCTTTGGCCAAACAAACAGGTGTTTATTAATTTGCATATGACTATGGTTTGGAGTAATAGTTGTTGTAGAAATTATTGTCATGCTTTTATCTTACTTTTCGGGTTTTCTTTTTCCCCATCAAAATGACACCATAAGAATTACTTCCCCAATCAGAGACTGTTGGGAGTGTTGGAAGTAGTCCCAAAGGCTGTGTGGGAGGACAACCCCAGGCAAATCAGAAGTGCTTGGCTCTCCTGCCACTGTCATTTAGCAGTTGTACACTTTAAATGAATCCCAGCAAAAAAATAAAATAAAAGTTTGTGGAAACAGGTGACTAGGTGTAAGACAAACAAGTGGTAATGAGTATTAAAATGTCTCAAAGGAGAATTCAGTGGGAATTATTTGAAGCCCCCTGAACTCTCTAGTGTCAAGTCTTACAAGTGAGTTATATCAACTGTTTGACCTTGCCTATTACTTGATTTCTGTACCTGAATCACCCACATTTACTTTCCTATTTTCCTAAATTTTCTCAGAGAATTGATTTGGCTAAGGTTTAGAAATAAGAAAGATTAACATTTGAGACTGTGTGAAGGTGAATTTCTCAGAATTTGGGTTTTAGGGGCTTCAGACACATCTTTTTGAAAGGTGGCAACAAACCATCCTGGTCAGAGGTACTGACAGCAGAGTGGAGCAATGTGTTTCCTGTTATGTGCACTTACTTCTCATCTCCCCTTTTAAGTATGTGTGTGTGTGTGTGTGTGTGTGTGTGTGTGTGTGTATAATATATTTATGAAATATATATTTATATATGAATATATATTTATACTATACTGTATATACTATACTATATATACTAAATATATATATATATTTACTGGATATATATGACATGTCTTTTGTCAGATAGCTTTAACTTCTTGACTCATATCATATTGATGAAAAATATTTTGAAGGGATCTGGTTCCTTTGTTTTGTAAGTTTCAGATATTGCAAAATATGACTAAAAGGCATAGAACTTTTTAAAGTAGAGGAAAATTTCATTACAGTATAGCAGGTTTCTGGGACTAGACACTGTCGCAAATGGAGGGGTGTGTAAGATAGTATTTGCCTTCACGCATCATCTATTGGGATAAAAGGGATAAAAAAATAGTATCAAGAAAACATACTATTAGTGCTTTGGGCATTCCAAGGACAGAGAATTCACACAAAATGGAAAATCAGAAAATACTCTTGTAGAATGCTGAATTTTACGGTTCTTGGTAATGATTAAGATTATTAATTAATAATTATTAAACAAATATGTATAAATGTCTACAGTATGTTAGGCCATATAGTATGGTCGTAGACAAATAAAATATGCTTTCTACTGTGATTCAAAACAGAATCCATCTTCTTTCAAGATAAATGAATTTTATGGGTTTTGTTTAATTGTGGTGACAGAATGCCAGCATCCAGTCACTAGGTATTTTTCTCTATTTCACATTGCTTTGGATTCAGTATATCATTGGGGAATCATGCAAGAAAATACAAACATAACTCAAATAGTTAGAATTGATGATCTCAGACCAATCAACCTCGTCAGCAGGTTGTGTTTCTTTGAAAAAATTATGTGGCCTCTCCAAGCATCACTTTTCCCATGTACGAATCCACATGGTATGTAGTACAGATTTGATGAAATAATTTACATAAAACATTTAGTACTGCCTTACACATTATAAGTGGTCAATGTTTATTGATTTTTTGCTGCTAAAAAACAACATATCACACAGAGAGTTATGTCTGTTCAACTGAGATGATCTACTTTTTCATTGGTCTGGAATATTTATTTATGATGTTTTCTGAGGACAGATGTTTGTATGGAATGATCATGAAAGACATTTTCTAAATTTTTATTAGAAAAATTACACATATTTATTATGTGTAATAGTACCATTATGAACTTGTTAAGCTTTGTCAATTTATGTAAACTGAATAAGGATACATATATACAAATTAATACACTCTGTATATTTTGGGGCAGAATGACATACATTGACTCAAACTTGCCTATATTTATGTTCTACATTTAAGAACATTTGAGTTGACTCAATCTGTGCATGGAAAGGCTGGATCCTCAATTCTATGGAACTTCTTTAATATAGTCTCAAAATATTTTCAAGTTACTTCTCTTTTTAACTAGAGGATGAATTATTCTGTATATTCCTATAATAAAGCCTATCTCTGACTCATATTTTCTAAGTTGCGTACATTGACACACTGAATTTATATTTTAATTTTAATCTCTCATTTGTTTCATTAATAGCTTTCAAGAACCACTGAAAATACATAAAACTGCAAGAGATAAATAAATACACTTGGATTTATTTCTTTTCCTTTTTTGGAAAGTTGTGTCACTCACTCATTGAATTAATTATGTGACCCTAAAAACAAACAGAAAGGATCAGGATACACAAAAAAGCATGGTTGAACATAAAAATATTAACACACAAGTAAAATTTGTTAATACAAATCAACTATAGCTGTTGTTTTATCAAGTATAAGCAAGTCTGTTTGGGGGGGCCAGTTATTTCCAGTTACTTTAAATGATTCTGAAACAAAATATAAAAACTAGGTTTTCAAAATACATGGCCTTAGATGATATTTACCTGCCCTTTAGCAGTGAGATATCAGCCTAATGAGGTAGGAGCAAATGTTTGGCATATGTGGAACCAATCTGTTTTCAAACATTGTTAGCCTTGTCTGTTTCAATAAATGCACTGTGTGAACCAAAATATTTTACTTCCATTCTGGGTAGCAATCAGATATGTGGGTGATGTTTCCTCAACAGGAGCATTTTTCAGTATGAGTGGAAATCACTTGTTTCCCAAATAACAGAGTTAAGATGAACATGGCATTACAGATGAAACCCTGACCTCCCAATATCTTAACCTATCATGCTTCTAGGTTCTCCTTTTCCTCCTCCAGGCTGAAACAGGAAGCCACAGCATACTCACCTCCATAAATATCCACTTATCACATACTGAGAACTTATACACATTGTGTACCTACTATACTTCTGGTACAAAACAAAGTTCCCATATTATAGAGTTATCAATTTTCTGCATAACCCCTGAAACTAAGAACAGGTCATAGTAAATCTAGTATAGCTGTTCAATCTGTTAACTAGATTAACAGCAACTCCAGTATTCTTATACTGGTCATTAATAATAATCATATTAATTATAAAACAAGATATTCTACTTTCTACTAATTTATATGAGTGAATTTTTCTAGATTCTCTCTTTATATTTAATATGCTAATATTTTTAGTTTTTTTATACTTGTTTTTATGTTAAGTTATAATAGAAGCTGATATGATGCCTATAAATTCATGAAGATTCAAAGTGAACTGCTACCATAGCTAAAAACAGACATATCTGCTCCCACAAGAGTATACTTTTGGCATATATTAAATTTATTGTAAAGTTTTCAAACCATTTCCCCCCTGCACATACTAAATTTTAAAAAGCAATTTAGAAATTACTCATAGAAAAGTGAATTGCCTAGCAATCCCATGAGTTAAAATTATGTCCTTGAGAAATCGTTTAAAATAAAACAGACTTCATTAAATGAGAAAAATAAATCTCTCTATTAACATAGCACCCAAACGCTAACAATACAAAGTAACAAATCGCTAGAGGCCTCAAATCATAGCATTCTAACCAAGGTTAATTTCTTTAATATTTTGAACACTGAGAAATTGTAGTCTAGAGGAAAGAATATATTAAGTCACTAAATTATCAAAATATCATGGGAAAATAACAGATTTAAGTTTTTACTATCCCTCCAATAAAGCTCTCTTGAGTTGGCAATAAATGACTAAGTTGAAGAAGAATACTTGGTATATATGTTTGAAATCTTTGGGGGTATAATAATTAAATCCCTGCAGTCTTTTTCTTAAAGAAAGAAGGTAGCCATTCATCCAAAGCTTTTAGGGATTTTTTTTTTTCTCATAGAGAAGTGATTCCCTTTATTGCTCTTTGAAGAGTGTATAATGGATGCTAAACAATTTATTTCCAAATGGAAATGCATCTTCAGAAAAATTCATATTAATCTAACTTTAATTTACTTCAAGTCAACAAATATTTATGACACATTAATAATATGCAAAATTCTATGCTGTAAATTCCTAAGGGATATATAAAGATGAGTTAGACATATTCTTGTTTGGGGGAGTAAATATAGGAAGGAACGCCTAATTACAAGGGAGTTAAACACATCTGAGCTGGATCTTGAAGACACAGGATGATGTGAACAAGCAAAAATAAGTGGGAGATATTCAGATGGAAAGCAGTACAAGAAACAAGAAAAGACAGGAGGAGCTGAACAAACTGATATAAAATTAAAACCTGTTAACTTATTTTTCATAGATGATGAGTGCTTCCTCATGTATAGACACGTCATCCTCAGAATAACCCAGTTATATAAATAGAGCTGGTGCCATGCATGTATGTGTGTGTGTGTGTGTGTGTGTGTGTGTGTGTGTGTATGTGTGTGTATGTGTGTTATACATAAGAAAGCAGTGGCTTTTTAGTTCCACTATACTGATTAGTAACAAAATTAGAAATGAATCCTGTTCTTTGGCTATTAGAGCAGTTCTTTTCCCACTACATTATGCCACCTTTCATATTAGTTTAGATTGTATTGAAGGAGCACTATTCTCTAAGTACAATATAAGCTGAGAAGCTGAACAATGTGGGGTTAGGAGAAACACCATGCCTCAAGTAATTTTCATGAAACTAACTATCCAAGTAACAAATAACTAGAACATTGCTCCCAGTTTAGATTTCAGCTACATGCAGTTACACTGAATAAACATGAGATAAAGGAGAAGTCAAATAGGAGTCAAATTGCAAGGTCCCTGAGAAAACTTTCAATAATGATGAGGAAGACTTTTGGAATGTGGGGTCAAAGTCAGTCATGGGACCTAAATGTGGTGAGGGAGCTGTGATTTGGTTTTTCGAAGAAATAATCTTTCAAGTTATTTCTATGTCCTGGTAAGGAGACCCTCAGTTAAAAAAAAATAGAAGAAACTATGAAAATTGCATAAAATAACAATTGAATTTCTTTTATAAATGGTTTCAGTAGTTTGATTCAGCAAATACTCAAAGAACATTTATTGATGACATACTGGAAACTAGAAATATACTAAACAACAAACTCTTAACCAAAATATTTAACACAAAAAGTTGAATTCTTAAAAGTAAACTCTAAGTACTTTTTCACAGTTAGTTTATATGTCAAGATTTACTCCACTTTTCTATGTATATTTTAATGCAGCTATCCTTTCTTTGAGTAATCCCTTCTAAACACTTTATCTTTTCTTTTTTTTTTAACTTTTTCAGTATTAACTTATTTTACTCTTTAATAATAAATGTGTCACGATTTTCTCCTTTTGATTTTTGGGCTTCTGGTATTATTTCTTAAGTATTTCCACTTCTTTTATGTTTGTTTTTTGCTTCCTATCCATAACATCTGAATTGATTTTTATCCACTGTTCTATTTTTTAAATTAATTAATTAATTATATTTATTTTTGGCTGTGTTGCGTCTTCGTTGCTGTGTGCTGGCTTTCTCTAGTTGCAGCGAGCGGGGGCTACTCTTTGTTGAGGTGCTCAGGCTTCATTGTGGTGGCTTCCCTTGTTGCAGAGCATGGGCTCTAGGCGCGTGGGCTTCAGTAGTTGTGGCCCGCGGGCTCAATAGTTGTGGCTCGCGGGCTCTAGAGTGCAGGCTCAGTAGTTGTGGCGCAGGGGCTTAGTTGCTCCACGGCATGTGGGATTTTCCCAGACCAGGGCTCGAACCCATGTCCCCTGCATTGGCAGGCGGATGCTTAACCACTGCACCACCAGGGAAGCCCCACTTTTTCTTAAAAGGTGTGTGTGTGTGTGTGTGTGTGTGTGTGTGTGTTTTAGGTTTCAGTAATTAAAAATTTCAGCAAATAGTCAAACTTAAGCCATTCTTTCATATTATTAATGAGAAGATGAGTTCAGTAAAGAGACCCAACGTTTTGGAGAGTCCATATACTTTCCTGACTATATAGGTACAGTTTGGGGGTAACCAATCACCCTCAGGTCAGTGATTTGCTAGAAGGACTCACAAAACTCAGAAAAACTGTTATATCATGGTCATGGTTTGTTACAGTGATGGGATATAGAATAAAATATCAAAGGGATGAGGTACATAGGGCAAAGTCCAGGAGACACCAGATGTAAGCTTCCTGGAGGCCTCTCCCAGCAGTGCAGTTGTGCGGACAGGGTTTATTTCTCCCAGCCATGATGTGTGGTAACAATATACAGAGCATTGCCAACCAGTGAAGCTCACCTGAGCCTAGATGTCTAGGGTTTTTATTGGGGTCCAGTGACATAGGCATGGTTCCCTGCTGACCTTTATTCTGCAGCCCTTCCAGAGATCAAGCTGATAACACATGGCCCAAGCCTGCCACCATCAATCACACTGTTACCAAGAACTCTCTTTGTTGCCCAAATTCCCCAGGTAACAAAGATACTCTGAACAGACAGGATACTCTAAGGACTTAGACGTTACCTCCCAGGAATCAGGCAAGAGACAAGCCTTTAATGTGCAGTGTGTGCACAACCTGGACTTGCTGAGTTGATCACTTTCTGCACAATGGGATTAACTTTTTATTAAAAATACAAAAACATTTCTCCTTTAGGTATTGGAAACACTAAAAGTCAAGGGGAGATAAAAACATACACTTGAAACAGAAAAGGGACTGAGGATAGCAAGCAGCAAACTTAATTTTTTTTAAAGAGTAATCTACACTGATGACATTAATTTCTTATCACTCATTCATTTCTCAGATATCTGGCTTTTCTTTTCATCACACTAAAGAAACTCCCCTCTGTAATCCAGAAGGACACATAAAACACCAGAAATAATAAGTCCAAAGAATTTTTCAAGCCTTTGCTTTAGACACTGCTGGTCACAAAACATGCTATATTTTATTTGCACTTTTGACTACTTAAAAAGGTATGCAAAAATCCAAACTGTCTACCAGTTTATAAAATGAGAGGTATTACTCTTAAGACCATTTCTAACCTAAGAGATAATCACTGTTCACAGCTTTTTGAACATCCTTCCAGAAAATTTCTACACAAACACACACACACACACCTTTGTTTGACTCCATTATTTACACCAAGTAATGTATAAAATATATAAAATAAGCTAATCCTTTTATTTAACATCTAATTGAGATATTTTCATGTAAAATATAATGATAAAACTTCTGGATTTTTATAACTGCAGAGAATATTGATATGTGACTATGGTGTAATTTAGGATATAAGGTGATATTTCTCAAGCTGCTAAGGTAAAAAATATCTTACTGTTATTATTTCAATCTTCAGTTATATTCAATAAATTTGAGCATATTTATATACATATGTAATAGCCATTCATAGTTCTTGATTTTATATTTTCTTCTTGTAGTAACATCATTAGAACTTACGCTGTCATATTTGTTGTGAATGCACATTTCCTTTTTTTGGTTTTTGTTTTCAATCTATTTTTGGCATATTTTCTCTGCCAAAAAAATTCTGTAGTGAAGTTTATCTGTGTTTTCCTTTATAGTTTCTGGGGTTTGTGTCTGGTTTAGAAAGGATTTCCAAACAAGATTATAAATGGTACCTTTTTCCATTTTTCATGCAGATTTTCATCTGTACCACTTCTATGTTTTGTAATCTATTGACAGTCACTTTGTGGCTTAATATTTAATCATTTATTATAAATTTTGCATATACTCTTGAAAATATGTTGTAGTATCTGTTTTCAAGGACCACAGTTTAATATGTATCTAATAAATTGCCTCCATATTATTTGGGTCCTTAGTCTGTGTCCATATTTCTTGTTGTTTATTTGCTTTGTATAGGTTTAGTGAAAAGTTAAAATTTTAACATCATTATGAGTTTCTGTTATTTTCTCCAATATAATTTCTATAGGTAGTGTTTGATCAATTTTGATTCTGTTTTTTACTACACAAAATTTTGTCCTTCTTTTAACAATAATTTGTTTCATTATTTAACTCTCTTTTTCATTCTGTTTAAAAAATTTTCCCTTGTTTTCAAACTTCTCTATTTTTATTTGTATTTTCTGGTACGCCATTTTCTTTAAGATCATTTTTATGTTGATTAATACGATGTTTCGAGTTAGTTCTACATTATAATATGCTTTTTGCTTTGGATATGCCTTTGCTTTGTCTCTCTTACTGTAGCCTCCGCTACTACTAAACATGCACGCATTGTGTTTGTGTGTGTTTTTTCCAGCTGAAAATTAAAAATTTAGACTTTTTATTTAGATTATTATGACTAATGTTAACATCTACATCTTTAAGTAATACTCTTAAGGTTCTATTATTAGATTTATCAGACTTAAATGGTTGCATGATGTTGATTTTCTTAATCATTGATCATCAGCCATGAAAGAATAGTGCATTTATCACCTAATTTTTTACTTTGCCTTCCAATATCCTATTTTTGGTTTGTGTTTTTCTGTAATATCATTATTTATTACATTTAAAAATTTTAAACCATAATTACCATAATTGTTTTGAAAAGGACTCAAGGGTGCTGTGCTTACTGATTTATCTCATGTCTAAAGATAAATCTTCATACTTGAGAATTAGTTTGTTTGAATATTCTTAATTGCCACTTATATTTTGAATATTCTTTAGACACATCTTCTCATCTACTCATCCCACGTGAACATCTAAGGTCAGGCTGATTCCCCCTGAACAATAAAGGGTTAATTTGGAAAGTCAAGGTAGTCCACACCCTGTATGTTCCAAACAAAATTTGGCTCTTGTCTGGCTCCTAGGAGATAACCTCTAAGCCCTTGGAATATCTTGTCTGATAAGAGTATCTGTATCTGAGGGCCTTGGACCATGCCACATTGATTATGTTAATAATGTGATTTATGGTGGGGGCCTGGGACTGTACGTAGCCGCTTGACTTCTGGAGGGGTGGGAGTTTAAATGTCAGCCATGCCAGTTAACATATTCATGTAAATGACCCCTAATAAAAGTCCTGGACACCAAGGCTTAGGTGAATGAGCTTTGCTGGTTGGCAATATTCCATATGTGGTATCACACATGTTGCCACACATATATTACTGGGAGAAGTGAGTGCTATCTGCAAAAATCCAACAGGAGAGGGAAACTGGAAGCATTCCCTGGTGTCTCCTGAATTCTGCCCTAGAAGCTTCTTTCCTCTGCTGATTTTAGCCGGTATTCTTTCACAGCAATAAACTATAACCATGAATACCACAGCTTTTCTTAGTTCTTTGAGTCCTTCCATTGAGTCATTAAACTTAACTGTGGTCTTGGGACCCGTCCCCTCCCAACAGTACTCCCTTTTTTTTTTTTTTTTTTTTTTGCAGTACGCGGGCCTCTCCCGTTGCGGAGAACAGACTCCGGACGCGCAGGCTCAGTGGCCATGGCTCACCGGCCCAGCCGCTCCGCGGCATGTGGGATCCTCCCGGACCGGGGCACGAACCTGCGTCCCCTGCATCGGCAGGTGGACTCTCAACCACTGCGCCACCAGGGGAGCCCTATAGTTCCTTCGAAATTTTTGTCTTTGGGGGCATGTAAAGCAGGGGCAGGTATTTTTCCATTTTAGGAAATTGTTAATTTCATTATTTTGCTTTCAAGTGCTTCTGTTTCAACTCTTCTGTTTCTTCTTGAAGGATACCAATTACAGTTGTGTTAGCTTTGAATTTTCTGTCATCCATATTTATTTTCTCTAGTCGTCTCTAGCTCTGTTGATTTCCATTTTTTATTCCTGTGTTTTTTCAGACCTACCTTCCATGTTCTTGACTGTTCAGAGTTGTGCTTGTTTTTCTTTTTTGCTTCATCTAAATGAACATCATTTCTATGGTTATTTAATTTTCTCTTCCCTTATTTTCTGAACTCTTCTACCAGCATTTTTATATTTACCTTTGTATATATTCTTTGAATTTTTATTTCAGACAAACCATATTTTCTTTAATTTCATTGATTTCTTATAACATTGACCCACAAATTTGTAAAATAGCTTTTCTGATATGTAATTTTGGGAGGTGTGCATCTTTTATCCCCTTTCCTCCTTTCCCTTTTTATATTCCTTTCCTCTCTTTTCTTCCAATATCTTTGCACAAATTCTATGCTGGTTCCTTTGTAAATTGTTTTCACCTTTGAAATGCAGGGTTACTTTTTTGAGGCTGGCTATTTGTTGAAGGATGGTTTGACTGAGGTTAAAGAATAGGGTCAATAGGCCACATGGACTTCAGCCCATTTTCTCTGAAATCTTTCTCATGAATACTCTCCCTGAGGATCATTCTCTGTTCTGGCATAGAAGGAAATAAGTAGAGAGAACCCTAAAGCCGTGTATGTTCCTGTCGCCTGCAGTGATTTAACAGTTACTTCTGCTGATCAGACCAAGACTGTCCTCAGCAGTGATTTCCACATGCTTTTTCTTTTCTGACTTGCCCTATTGAAGAGTTGGCTACATTTTAACAAAGAAGCAGATCTCTGAGTTTCTTTTTTAGCCTCCTCTCCCATCTACACTGCCTTTTAAATTGTCTGAAACTAATTGTTTAAGTCAGTTGAAACTTACAAATGGACTGAAGAGGTTGTGATTTGCTTGTTTTTAACTTCAGCTTAGGAGTTATTTTTCTATATATCTCTTGTTTCCTTTCCATCCACCATGCTGTAGATTCAAATATTATTCTGGGATGTTCTCTAAGCTCTCATATGTACCCAGATCAGCAACGAAGTTTTGTTTTGTCCCTCAAGGTATATGTTGCTAACTGATCAAGGCCCATTTAATAGAGCTCATCTCCTACATTCTTTTTGGTAGTTTCCAAAGATGTTTGATATAAATAGGAGTTAACTACCTCACACATTTACTACCATGTTAAAATAAAAGCAAATCTCTGAACAAGCACTGTCTCACATATAAAAGACAACAAACACTTATTGCAGAGGAAACAGAAATCATGTCATAAAATCTGTTTTAGAAGTTTGACAAAAATCCCAGTTCTCTGTCCTTTTAAGTACTTGAATCATGTCACATGAAAAGTCTGTAAAAGCAGAGAATAATATTCTAGAGGCAGGTTATCCTTAGGGTTATCATCAGGAAAATAGAAATACTTCAAAACAAATTTCTGGATGTAAGTCTGTTCAGTGATCAAGTTTCTGGCTTGCCTAGATTCTTAATACTATTAATGAGCAATAAAAAGTTTAGCTTTTCCAAACCTACTGAATTTAACATTGAGAACGCATTTCTAATATTCATCATGTTATTTGACAAACCAATGTTTTCACTAATAAAAACACATTTTTACTTCAAATTTGCTAATGAGCAAATATTCAACTATTGATCTAGTTATGGATTACCTTTGGATTAGGGTCTTTTTGATATAATAACAGCTAATCACCCCTGTCATATGTTTTTCTGATTAAAGCAACTGATTGCCCCTAGAGTTGAAGCTTAAACTAACTAGTACGTACTTACTAACATACTGTCTATATCACTCTGCTACAATGTTGAAATCTTTAAAAACAGATTACAGGTGAGAAAAAAATGCCCAATTTACTTTTGGAGAAACTGGCTCAATTCCCAAGATCAGCTTTTCAGCACGCAAAGTACCATATGTCATCGCTCTTGGTAGCACTTTTTCTTTATACATTATGTATCTAGATATACACTAACTGTATCAAGGACAAAAGTTTGGGACTTTGAATTCTTAATTTCATCATATTTAAGAAGAAGATCCAGGAAGAACTCTCTTCATGCCCTCATTCTTCAAATCAAATATCTACATGTTCTTTCTTGGAAATTTTCTTTCCTTTATTTCTTTCTGTGTTTTCCTTCCACTGCCCAATATTTTTGTTTGTTTTAATTATTGTTTTTAGTTTGATATAATTTCAGCGTTACAGAAAATGTGTAAGAATAATATCCAACCCAAGACCATATGTTCAGTTCCTCAGACTTATCTTTTATGACCCTAAATTTTTAAAGAGCACATGGAAAATACCCTTTATTTGAGTTTGCCTGGTGCCTCCTAATGATTACAGGTCATACAGTTTGGCAGGAATACTACAGGATATATTTTGTATCCTTTAACTTTAAGGTACACGATGTCCATTTGTCCCTTGATCTGTCCACTACAAGATGAAGACAAGCCAGTGGTGTAGTTCCACTCCGAGTCTTAAAGCCTGAGAATCAGGAGCAGTTAAGATGTTATTTCTAGTCCAGGTCCAAAGGCCTGAGAACCAGAGTCCCATGGTGTAAGTTCCAATCCAAGGGCAGGAGAAGACTGATGTTCCAGCTCAAGCAATCAGGTAGAGAGAGTGAATTTTCCCTTACTCTGCTTTTTTTCTACTCATTCCCTCAACTGATTGTATAATATGTCCACTCATATCGGCGCAGGCAATTTGTTATACTCGATTTACTGATTCAAATGTTAATCTCGTCTGGAAACATCACCACAGACACATAGAGAAATAACGTTTAGCCAAATATCTGGACATCTCATGGTCTAGCCAAGTTGACCCATAAAATTAATTATCACAATAATTTTCATCACTTGCAAGCCCAGAGAACTGGGATGTTTACTAGATTATTTTTCTGTACTCACCTACCCCTTCCAACACCTAACAATGCACTAAGAGATGTAATTAATATTTCCCTATGACTCTCAAATCTGTCTCCTCTTTCTCATTATCTCTGTGACTATCCTAGGTAAAAGCTTTGTAATTTTATAATATTTTACTATAGAGGTTTTGTAACTAACCTCTCAATCTCCAGCGCTGTCCTTTTTCAATCCATTCTTCCTGTAGCTGTCAGTCTCAGTATTCTATGTGGTTTCCGACCGTAACAACTTTGCCTCTTCTAAACACCACGGTGCTAGAACAGTGATTAAGATATAATAAATATTCTATAAATATTGGTTGAATAAAAGAGTAAAATGCAAACTTGAAAATGTAATGTCCAAACCAAAATCACTCCACCATTTCTCACAGATTTACAGACATTCTTCAAACACCTTGGTCTAGCAAACAAAATGCAGGCTTACCTGGAGCAAATTTATCATCCACCACCCTTTAATACCCCCTATTTGCTCCAGTGATATAAAATTATTGTTTTTCACATAACCCATAACCCATCAATCTTTCATACATGCTGTTACTTTGACCGTTTCACTCTTTTTCGAACTAGCTATAAACGAACATTTTTCAAAAAATGCAGCTTGATTCTTACTTAATCACCATGTACCCCCTGATGTCATATAGATATATATTTTTTTCTGTCACTAGTAACATACTTCATCAAAACACTTAGTTCACTGAACTGTAATTACCGTCCTATTTTTCTCTCTCTTTTTGGGTAAGGGCCATTTATTATTTATGTTTTCATCACCAGTTTATAACTGAGTACCTGTTATAGGTAGACAATCAATATATATTTGCTGAAAAAGTGAATTCTGAACCCTACATGTCAAATAACCTTTCACCCCATATCTACTTTTAGTATTTCTGTTCTATTCATCCTTAAAAATGTTTTCACCTCTTCCAGGAGAAACAGTCTATTTGCCTTCTTGGAATTCAAAAATCTCTCTTTGCTCTCATCACTCTTAATGTTTGTCATTACTAAAACATTTAAATCAATCTGATTTGTAGTATAAATGATTATTTGTTTTTCTATCTCCCCAAGTGAACTATAAACCCTGTGACAACAAAATCTATGTCTTTGTTTTACTAGATATACTAAAATAATTATATTACCAATAATAGTACCTTAAGGAAAAATAAGTTTTATATTGAGTAATTGTCAGAACTTTATTTCAGAAACAAACCATTGGAGCTAATCGTGGAAGTGAACCCTTCAGGGGCAGGATTTTTATGGAGAATAAAAGGAAAATTATATTATATTGCGTAACAAAGTATAGAATCGGCTGCTTTGTAAAAATTACTGTGTTAGACATAACTTGATGGAAGATAATCTTTGTGGTTAGAGCGTAAAGACATTTCATGTTCATTTTACATGTACTTTGCTTTTTGAGAATTATTAGTTAAGTACAAATTGTGGAAGACTTATTATTGTTCATAAGGTTTCTTCTCACATTTTAATAGTGATTCACACTTTTTAAATTGGGTTTACATACTTTACTTCACATTAATACTTAATATTATTTTGTAAAGTAGGAGAGGGAACTGAGATTCAGCAAATTCGAATTATGTCCCTGAGCTCTGTCATACTGTTAACTACCACATAAGTGTGCAATTTTATTACCATGGTAATACAGGCAGAGAGAAAAAAGAAGTAATGATTTGGGATCTGATCTAAGATTTTTTGTGTGTGGGGGGGGAACAACTGCCAGGAAGGCCTGTCCTGGTATAAAAGCTAACTATAGGTGCTGTGACTCTGAAGCATGTTCAAAAATACTCAATAGAAGTAAAGTAATGCAAATTTCTAAGATCAAAGAAGCTTCCATTTATCACCTACAAAAATAGCAAGTATATTTTTTAAACTATTCAATAGAAAGATGACATAGGGTCAGTTATTTAACCAATATTTAAATTATGAGATGCCAAGTGGACAAAGTACAACATGCAAAGGAATCTGAGATTTCCATCATTCTATTTGGTTTTGTAATTCAGAAATTAATCGAAAGTCATCAGATGCCCCATGCCTTGTGTGTGGCCAAGGTTGGGAATTGATGACTTCTAACCCAAAAGCAGGTCTCCTGGCCCTGGACCTGAATTAGGACATGGTCGGTTGACTTATGACAGTGTTCTCAGAGCAGGAGTAAGGGTAGAAAGTTTAGGTAACAATGTTAAATTATTGCCTCATGTGGGAGTATTCCTCATGCATAATTTGGAGGAAAGGGTAGTGTTAGTAAACCTCACACTGAAAAGTAAAATGAAGTGACTGGTGAATCTTGAACTTTAATCTTTTGTCATCCCAGATCCAATGCATATTCTATTCTGTCCGCTCACCACAACCACAACAGTTATTTTCAGACATTCACTAAATATTGTTGAGTGAATTGTATCCTGCAAAATATCATGTTTCTGTAATAACTTCCCTACAACTTTAAGAATATATCCATTTTCTCATTCTCATTTTGAAACACTGACATCCACTATAAAATAAATAATGCTATATTTTAGGTCACCAGCTATAATTAATAAGGCATTCTATATATACATACTATCTCTTGAATTATTCGTTCAACTACATCATGAATTATATATAATTCTTCATTCTCATTGTCACCACTTTAGTTCAGGCCCTCATCATTGCATGCCTGACCAACAACAGTGATATTATAAATAATTTTCCTATTTCTAAACTAACAGATACCCTGAATGTCTTATTTTGCTCATATTTTCTGTAGCACTATGTTGATCATATAGAACAACTTTAATGACTCCATACTGAATTAGTAAAAAGTACCAAAAGCACTTTATAAAGATTTTATCCTCACTATTTTTCATGTCTTAGTAGGATAGTAATACTTGGGTAATTTTTTGGCTTCTAAAAAATGTCAAGTTGGATTTAAAACTTCAAAAAAGAAAAAACAAAACTTCAAAAAAGAAAAAACAAAACTTCAAAAAAGAAAAAATTAAAAAGGAAAGAAAGAAAAAAAGAGGGAAAGAATATCAATTTTGGAACTCATTGTATCCACACTATTTTACCTTCATGTTCAAGTTCTCAGTCTGATACCTGTTGTGATACAAATACTGAACCAAAGAAAGAGCAGTGATCCTTCTAACTAGTCATTCATTTCATTCACAGCACGTAAACATGTTGCAAAAACATACATACAGAATTCAGTTAGAATTTAACTCTCACTCTGCCTCTGCCCCATCAGTCCAACTCTTATTTAATAATAAATTAGATTGTAGATTAATTTATACAAATTTTAATATAAAAATAATTTTTTGACAATCAAGGCATACTGAAAATGGAAGGGTTTATCTGAGGAGGTGTTCAAAATGATGGTTATCAATGTTCAGAAATGCTGTTTGTATAGTTTTGAAGAGATGTGAAATATTGCTGTTGAAATCGTAACAAAATTAGGTTCAAATTTTGAGTCAATGAAAGATCTCTTTGGAACAACCTAAAGCCTGAATCATTATATGCCTATGGTATTTTCTGAGACTGAACTATGAATATGCATAAATTGGTTTAGAATATATAAAAATCTTGGGACGGGACTCTAATCATAAGAAAGATCTTAGTCATATCAACCAATTTTAATTTTGTACTGTTAATTTTTAAGCATTCCTGCAAAATTACTAGACATGAATCACATTTCTAAAAATACATTTTCAGTTTTGTTGTCATTTTCTTCCAGTAACTGAAATGAAGTCTGGACTATTTAGATAATTTAGAAAATATAATGAAACCGTAATCTAATGAGCAGTAAAGTTCAGTAAATGCTCTGATGCATCTCTTTACTACCAGGAAATAATAAATAGTAAGCTAATTTCCATTAGAGTTAATGTTTAGTATGAATAAAATATTAATGTAATAATAAACTGTAATATAATAATACATAAGAGGGAAATAGAGTTGAATTTATTTGTTTCTTTCTGCATAAGGAATGCTTCTCAGTTGCCCTAAAGTTTAAAATACTTTTTAATTACAGAGGTCTTTTTTTTTTTTTTTTTTTTTTTTTGCAGTACGCGGGCCTCTCACGGTTGTGGCCTCTCCCGTTGCAGAGCACAGACTCTGGACGCGCAGGCTCAGCGGCCATGGCTCATGGGCCCAGTCGCTCAGCGGCATGTGGGATCTTCCCGGACCGGGGCACGAACCCATGTCCCCTGCATCGGCAGGCGGACTCTCAACCACTGGGCCACCAGGGAAGCCCTAGCGGTCATTTTTAAAGATTATCTAAAAATGTTTCAAATTAAACTAAAAATTCGAGGAGTAAAATATGACCTAATTAAAACTTAGTAAGAAAATGAAATAGTCCAGTTGACATATCATGTGGAATCCTAAAAGTATATTAATATTATAATTTTAGATTAATATGAGGTATCTTTATTGATTAATAAGACACTAAGATATTTCAAAATATATTTAATTAAATTGAAATGACATATTTTTCTAAAAAATAAAACTAGTTTTTATATGGTCATTCTTATGTCATTCATACCTTTACCTCTTCATATTTTGTAAAAATATCCAGCTTATTATATGAAGGAAATTGATTTCATAATCACCTTCATAATGACAGCAAACCTCCGAACATCAATCTGTCATTACATTTCTGTTTAGTGTCTTTTGAGTGTCCTGAGAGGAAATGAAAGCTGAAGGACCTAAAGAATTACTACAGAACCCCTGAACATAAAGAATTTACATTTTATCTTCCAGCATCATCATGATGTCCATATCTTATCCCCCAAACTCAGCATTTATAAAATTGTATGATTACTGCTGCCCATATCATAAAATGCAAACTCCTCAAAAAGCACTTTATGCCTCTGGCCTCAGCTAACTTTTCCCGTCTGATCTTCCAGCCTAACCTCCATTTAGAGAACAATTAATAAAGAAACAAGACACCTGAAAGTATTGGCAAAAACACATGACAATACAACATATATTTTCTTAATGCATTGTGAGGTACATGGTCCAACTGCTAATCCATTGTCAATTGGCTGGAATAATCAGAGCTTCTCGGAGAAAATATTAAACACCATTTTGAAGGCAAACTGGGTATAAATTGGTTTATGGGAGAGATAACACCATTTCTGTGAAGACACATTAATGAAGGGGTGATTATGATGTGAACACTGTAAAATATTAATATCAGTCTGAATACTTAAGTTGTATTAATATTTAAAAGTAACCAGAATTAGAGTTTAGTGAATAGGGAGAAAACATTATGAAAGACTATACGATTAATTTAGAGGAGTCTTGATCGGTTTCAGAAGTAGGATTATGAAAAAGAAATCATATATAGTCCATTTCTCAAGTTTAATTGCAAAATGTGTGATTCTGCTCCTTCTTTATTCATTTGAAATTATGTATTGAACTTCTGAATGTCTTTGTTAAACGCCGAACATATTTACAGCATTACCCAATTTTGGAAAAATAAAATTCATGGGTCACAAACACAAATGTCTTACAGGAAAGAAATATCAATCATTTCTTCAACAAATATTTATTGAGCAACTTCCATGCACTGGGCACTATTCTCAGAAGTGTCAGATACAAAACAACAAGGAGTCAAGAGGACTACAACAAACTAGAGAATTTCTGCCTAGTTTACATTCTCTCCGTTTATTTATTTATTTTAATCAAGCAAGTCAAACAAGACAAATCTGGTAACTTCCCCTTTGACCTACCCTGACTCCTACCTAAATATATACCTGTGCTGAGTCTTTGTAGTTGAGACCAACCTGAGTTTTTCAGAGATTCTGAGGAAATCTCAGATAATATAGAAGAAATAATCATTTGGGGGGTTTGTTTCTTCCAGAGCACTCTCAGGATTAGAGGGCATCAATAATGGGTTCTGGAGCTACAGCATGGAGAAAAGTTTGAGGTACAGTCAAACAGCTAATCCCTTTTCTATTTTATCCTCAAAATATTGCCATCTGTCAGTTGCCGAGTGAAAAGCAAAGCTAATTTACACCTCTCTGAAATTTCTTTAACATCAAGTCCTCTTTTCAGGCAGCTGCTGGGATCCTGCCTTAGTTATGGGCACAATGAGTCTTTGAAAAGTGATCAGAAGAATTCAGTTACTTTTAATTTCTGTAGAAATGAGAGGCCAGTAAGATGAGAAGAGAAGAATATGAAGGAAATAAAAATGTTATGATGTATTTTCCCCTTTTGTATGTGTTTGTTTGTAAAAGTGATTTAAAATAATCAAATGTGTCATCAGTTAAAAATAAC
Organism: Tursiops truncatus; assembly: GCF_011762595.2. Classification (NCBI taxonomy): domain Eukaryota; kingdom Metazoa; phylum Chordata; class Mammalia; order Artiodactyla; family Delphinidae; genus Tursiops; species Tursiops truncatus. The sequence goes on from NC_047038.1 coordinate 8,736,611, forward strand.
CAACTTTAAGAAAATATCAATTGACAGTTACATTAGAAATCTGTAGAAGTTATTTCATTCAAAATGAAGCAAAAAACACGATTATATTTTATTTTATAATGGTGAGATGATGCTAGCTCCCTGTGCAAGATCTGGGCATATATGAACCTATTGTATCAAAAAAAGAGTATCTAAAAATTCTACTCAAAATGTTACTGTTTGCATAAACATCATCGTTTAATAAGGTCATGTGCAATTTTATATCTTGGAAATATACATATATCAACTGAGCCAATTTTTTACCTAAATATTATCATAGATTTGATAAAGAACTAAATTATAATACTATCAAAATGAAAAAATATATATATAGTATATTAAATTGGATTAGACCAATATAATTTGCTGGTTAATAAACACTATTAACAGTTTACAAGATCAAAGAACTGAGTCACAATATATTTTAATAAATATCCTTCCTACTTTTCTTTTCTCATTTAAAGAAATGGAATGACATATTGCTAGTTAGTAGCAGATATAGGAGTAAAACCATTGTTCTCATATTTTACTACCAAAAACCCATTAACTCCTCTACTTTTAAGGCTCAGTACATCTGATTTTGTTACTCCAGGCAGGTTACATGACTTGGTCAAGGTATGATGGTTGTTTTATTGTAATGGTAGCAGTGGACTGGGTCTGACTCACCTGCTATGGACCTCAACCTAATGCTCTTTCCACTACACATGCTGTTAATATTCGTGTTTACACTTTCTTCATGCAATAGGTATGGTTCCTATGTAATTAACATTTCTCTTAATACTGGTCATAAATTGACTCAACAAACCAGTGGAAAACTAAATAGAGGAATTAGAAAATCAGTTAGTGGTAGCTGCATATATGAATTACCATTCACGATTGTGCTGACTGATATTTAACTACAGCAGGAAATTACTTTTTAAGAATATTCAATTTTCTGTAAACACCAAAATCACAAAATTCAATTCTTGCTAATGTTCAATGAACCACACATATGTACATATCTATACATAAATTAAATTTAGATGTATTATATGCACATATATTCAAAGCAAAAATTATATGCAATTTTAAAAACTAAAAACATGGGAAGACTCATGACATCAATTTTTATCTACTGGACATATTCTTAATAATATTATGTTGTTATTGAGCAGAGAAGAGTGAGATATACATAATTTCAATACAGTTTTAAAGTAACTGTCTCTGCCTGAAGATTTGCAGAGTCCAATGCTTACACAAAACCAGCAGAGATGTAAAGTCAGACCAAAGAAACTTTTACTCAAATCTTTTTCTCAAATCTTATGAGAGGTAAACCAAACCAGATTTATAAAATTAAATTGTACCAATCAGAAGAATAATCCCCTTTCTCTTCCTGTTTAGTTTTACAAGAAAGTCAAAATGGTCAGTAGAAAGTTCGTGCTTCCAAATGATCAAATCCATGACCACTTTTCTTTTTGAAGGACTTCTTTCTCAGGAATTCTAAATTCACCCAGCGTAAGGGAGCAGAGATAAGCAAACATTCTTCAACTGGGTCATTAGGTATAATAGTGAAGGGGTGATTCCTCTTTCTTACCCTTTGTTCCCATGTCTATGAATTCGGGCTACAGGAAGGACTACCCCATATATTGGCTCTGGTTTCAAGAATATGCCAAATCTTGTAGAAAAATGTAGACAAATCTTGCAGATATGTCCTCCAAGCAGGTGCCACAACTCTTATTATAGCTTGCTGTCCTATCATTTAATCAAACCAGCTGCTTCTGGATGATGTGACTCAGGGCAAAAATAGTAACTTATCTGTGTAGGAACCAATTGTCACAATTCCTTTTCTACAAAATAGGGCCTGTTTGAATGCTTAGCAGTTGAATCTGAAATGAAGATTCTTGTAAAATTTATTTACAAAGCAAAATACTCAAGAAAAAGATAAAGGGCAGGTGCCCTAGAGGAAAAGCAAGCTAAGCAAAGATATCTCAGCTGAATTGTAACTTCAGTTTGATTACATGGGGAAGGTTTAGAGTGAAAACAGAACCACAGAGTTTGTTCCATCTTGAGGAAAGAGAGCGGTCCATTGTACTTTGTATTAATGTATCAGGAGCGCTGAGTTTGATTCTCCAAATAATGAGAGAGCTGTGAGTTAGCAGCCAACTGCAATAACTGCTGGGTTGTGTGTACTGTCCCAGTAAAGGTTATTAGGTGTGGAATCAGCAGCATTTACTACAGAGTTGATGTTGTGTGGGATTCCATAGTGCTGGTGAAGAGTATTGAAGTCCAATCATGTCAAAACTGGCATTGAAGGCAACCGAGACCTGAAATATTTTCTTTCCCTTGAGGACAAAGTTGCTGACCCTCTGTGATGGGAGAGATCCAATGAAATTAGCCAGTCACCACACTGTTGGCTGGATATTCAGGAATTTGTACTATGTCAGGGGATCAGCATTGACCTCTGCTGTTGGAAAGCTGTGCTCATAGCAATTGTCATAGTCAAATCACGGTGAAGGGAAGACCATGTTGTTTTTTCATTTTGCCATGGAAACTTTGTTCAACAACCAATTATTGAAAGCCTCCTTCCTTGTCAAAATCTTCTGATTGGCATTTATGTGGTACACAAATATTTTCACCTTCTCCTAAGGGGACCATCCATATACTTCTCTAGATTTCCTAGGACCGATTTTCCAATATTATTGAATCTAAATCTTTCCAAATTGTGCCAGCAGCTACCCACTGTCTATGAGGTGATGTAGAGCCATAATTTAGACCATCTGTTTTTTCATAAGAAATGGACAACCAAACTTACGTCTTATGTTCTGAACTTTAGAAAATGAGTTTGTAAGGCAGCATCTATCTAGCTTTGGCCCGTGTCTGCGTATTACACAGGTCCATCCATAAACAGGACTGCAACTCTTCAAGGAATCTGTCAGAGGGAACTTATAAATTTGGGGCTTATGAAAAGGTCAAACAAGAGCAGGTGCCATGGGATTCTGAGTCACATGCATGAGAAATTTAATTCTGTCTTCTAGCCATGCTCAGGACTAGTCTGTATGAATCTCTTCTATTTCGTAATCCTATTAGACATCCCAATTTTATTGAGAATCAAACCTGTCATTTTTAATACTCTACCACCCTGGTCATGGCACATGATGGAGAATCAATGCATATATACTCAATAAATTAGTATAAGATTTAAAATGGAATACATCAAAGTTGTATAAGAATTAGTCTAAAATATTATAAATTTTTCTTTTATTCTCTAGTGTTGCTTTAAATAAGGTAAAATTACTTTCTATAGTAAAAGAAACACCAATATCAGTAGTTTTATAGAGTTTTTTTCTAATTTACGTGAATTTTTCAAATGCCTAGAAAGAGTATACATCCTTCCCCTCAACTTCCATTAGCTGGAAATTAGTTCCATAGCCACTCCTAACTGCAAGAGATGCTTGAAAGTTGTGATAAAATATTTAGTACTAGTAAATATCAAATCACACAGAAAATAACGTTATTTCCATTTATAAACTACGTTTGAATTATTGAAAAAGAAAAGGAAATTAATAAAAATGAGGGAAAAAAGCAATAAGAAGTAACTGAACATTTGGTCAAGATTGCTAACTTTTCACCAAAGTTGCTCTTTTCTTATTACTGGTCACTCATGCTGCTAGATTATTGTTGTTATATAAGTGGGCCAAAATTGGCCCCTGTGTATTGGCCTAAAATGGCCCCCATACTATTTATTTTTACAAAACAGGCTAGGACTGTTATCCCAAAGCCTACCCGAATTAGAATTTTGGCTTAATCAAGGAAGAGACAGAATCATGAGAAGTAGTAACACACAAGCTTTATTGGGCAACACTTGGACGGGGTTACTTAGGAGGGGAAGTCCCTCCCAGAAAGACACCTCCATAAAGGCACACAGGGCCACCACCCAGAAGGGGAGTAGAGCAAGGGATCTTTTGGGGAAGAAGGGAAACCAGCGAGGAGGCTGACTTGTCTCAGCTGCAAGGTGGGGAGTCTCTGGGTAAGAGAGCTCCATAAGGCAGCAGAAGTTTGAAGTCTTATAGCTACAGGGTTTGTCTTGTCTATGGTTGTTAGCAAATGTTGGGTGCAGTTTGCAGGGTTTGAAAAGTAGTTCTGGTCTAAATGGCTAAAAATATGTCTATTTGGATTACATTTAAATCAATTAGATGTGTATGGATTTAAGCTTGGTGCTGGTAGGCTTGGGATTAACTTGGCTAAATACCTCGGGGTGGGATTTTTGGACCATAAGTGAATGTCTAACGTTTTACAAAACAGACAGCATGATTTCCAAAGTGGACATCTGACCTTACATTTCCACCAGCAGTGTATCAGAGTTCCAGTTCCTTCACATCCTCACCCACACTGGGTATTGTTGCAGGTTTTAATTTTAGTCATTCTAAAAGGTTTGCTTTGCAAATATTTTCTCTTACATTGTGACTTTTCATTCCTTTAATAATTTCTTTTGGAGAATGGATGTTTTAAATGTTTCTTAAATCCAATTTGTCATGTTTTTAAATTTCTGTTGATTTTGTTTTTACTGTCATACCTGAATAATCTTTATTTAACATCTCCCATTTTTTTTCTAGACGTTTTAGGCTTTACTTTTAGGTCTACGATTAATTTTAGCTTCTTTGTATATATCTTGTGAGGCATTACTCTAAGTATTTTAAAATTGCTAGTAGTGGTAAATAATTATAGTTTCATGATTACAATAAAGGGTAAAATGGTCTTTTGTCTTCATTTGAACATTTTCATCATATCTTAAATATTTCTTAAATAAATATCTATAATAAACACAACTATTCATCCAATTATTCATTCATTTTTCTGTGGGGGATACAATATCCAGCAGGGGGTAATATCAAATACATAATTAAAAATTACGAATAGAGCTGGAAAAAAAAGTACATTGAATCATGAAAGGGAAAAGCAGCAGGATCTGAAGTGATTCAAAGTGGCAGCTGTTGGGTGTGTGAATCAGAAAATCTTTATCTTTGAAAAGAGATCTGAAAGTTAAGGAGAATTTCTTTGCACACACGCACGTGTGTGTGTGTGTGTGTGTGTGTGTGTGTGTGTGTGTGTGTTGTAGGGCACTGTGTATCAGGGAGGATGGCATTCATTCCACCATACTGGAAGACCCTAGAGTGGAAGAAAACAGGGAAAGTTCAATGTATTCAGAGAAAATTGCAGAGAGCACGGAGCTATGATAGGTGAGCACTGTAACATGGGATTTTTATTATTCAGAGCCTATTGTGTGACACCATCAAAGGTTTTCATGTAAAGGATGGACATAATTATACCATTAAATTTTCATTTTAAAATGATTACTCTAGAAGCAATGTGGAACAGAGTGTGGAGGGAGCAGAAGAGCATGTGGGGAAATAGATTAGTACTTTTCTGAAAGCGGGAAATTAAAATTGCATGTATATTTACGCGGGGGATTAGGCAGAGCTTGGCAAGAGACTGGAAGAGTTAAGGGAAAAAGGAAGTGCCAAAGATAATTCCTGGTTTTCTGGTTTACAAAACTTTCATGTATTTAAACAGGTAATGGTGTAAGTGGCTTAAAAGTGTGGTTTTTAAAACATTGATTTTATAGTCTTTGTAATACCTTTAAATTAAAGAACAAAGAAAAATTCTGGTAACAGTGCTAATTTTTACTAAAGCACACCTGTCACGTAAACTATCTGGAAACGTATAATTTTTAGCATCCATTTTCACAGGATAGATAGATATTTAAACAGAATTAGCTAGTTTTACTCATGTTTGTCCTATTTAGGTCTAATTCAAACAAAATAAGGAGGTTGCTAATCTGAGTTATTTCTCCAAAAGAGAGAATAAACTATTTAAGTTGAACTAGTATAGAAAGTCATGCTCATTTGAAGCATATGAATTTAATAGCTGAAATACTGGAATAAGTATAATGCTATTCTTTGGATTTATTCTCATTAGAGAACACAAGGCACTCAGTATGTCAGTAGCACACACTGCCCACCTGTTTGGGGGGACAATTGCCAAGTAGTATGATCTATGAAAGGCAACTGAGATGACATCTCAAGGAACTTGGGTTTCATGTTGCATTAAAAAAAAACACACACACAAAGCTGGCAGTCACTTGATAGAAGTTTCTAGAATGTTCACAGGGAAGAAATTTTCCACAAATAATTGATCCTTAAACTGAAGTACTTTCCTTAAACTGAAGTACTTTGATCCTTAAACTGAAGTACTTTCCTTCAGTTTAGCTCCACGATTAAGGTGATCATGTTCATCAGAGTCAGACTCTGGTTAAAAATGTCAAATATGCCAAGAATTAATTATTAAACAAGCATGTGCTATAATTTTACTATATGTATTATATAAATGTTCTTGCAAAATTTCAGATGTGGTATGATTTTTTCAACTTTGCTAAAATTAAATTGCTTTACATTTAGGATTTTGACAAGCATGACCAAAGGGTAAAGTACTTTTAGGAAATCTAAATCAAGTTCATTTGTTTAATACATCAGGAGGATAACCCTGCTATATCTCATTTTAGGAATTGTCCATGTAAACAAAACATCTAAAAACTATAGGAGCCCATACAGTAACTCAACATATATGATTTTAGTGAACAGTTTTGGTATTAAACGTGACACACTTTGGAAAATAGATTTTATTTCTAGCACTGAATATTTATACCTCCTTCTTACAATTGCAAATTACTTTTGAGAATTGTGCCCACTAATCTTCACAGAAGCCGATGAATTAGACTTGCATTTAGAATTCAGGTTTTTAGAGAAGAAAAGTAACATGAAAATGTTTAATTGTGTGAAAAAGTCTTAAATAATGAAAGAAATCATTTTATAGTTCTATTTACTCTTCTTTCTTTATCTCACGTTTTTTCTTTAGATTTTTGTATCTCTACATTTGCTCACACTAAATTACACTTAATCTGCTTAGAGAGGGACATTTGTAAATCCTCATTTTTTTTTCTTCTCCAAATACTACTGTTTATCCCACAAATCACTAAATGTTACATTTCATTGTTATATAGTGAAGAGAGCAAGATATTATGATGCAATTGTAGTTGAAAACAGCTAAGAAAAGACAGTTATAACCCATATTTTATTTTTTCTCAGACATATCTTGTTTATTTTTTATTAATTGATAATATCATCTTTCAGTTTGGTCATTCATAAAATTAACTTACAATATCAGCTTTGTGGCTATCCATGTGTGCGTGAGTGTGTGTATATTTTCTGCCCTAAGTGAAATAAGAAACCACTGTACTAAAACAGAGAGAAAACATGAAGACCTCGCAATTTGACAAATGATATAAGTACTTTCCTTCAGTTTAGCTCCACAAAAAGGTGATCATTTTCATCAGAGTCAGATAGACTCTGGTTAAAAGAATCATGTGTACCACTTAAATCTCCTATATAATTACAAACAAACAAAAATAACTAAAAGTTCATGTAAGGATAACTAATATCTGATTCTTCCTTTAGTGTTTCAATTTCTATAAAATTATCAAATACCAAATTCATTAAATTGTTTATGCTCCTTATGCTTAGTTCACCATTGAATGTTAGCTCTATTCAATCTCTTGAAAACCTTCTAATTATATATCAAGGAGGCAGTTGACCATGGAGATTCTCAAAAGCATTTGACATCTGTGGTGTTCTGGTGACATCAATTAATTTATAATATTGCTGTTGCAAACAACTTTTCCTCTCTGGAGCCATAGAGCACCCATCAGCTTTTATTGTGGTACATTTATCCAATCTGCTCTTTCAACAGAGTGGAGTATAATTAACATATTTGTAATTTTAATATGTTTTATTGAAAAAGCAAGTAAGTGTTGCTCTGCTATTTTTATAAAATTTGTAGGTATCTATGCTAAGTTTTCTAAGTGTCTGCATTTGATTACAAGACAAAACAAAAAAACTTAAAATTTTGCAAGGTGGAGTAAGAAAAAGTGAAAATCAATGAGTGATATAAAAGATAAATTGGTAGGGATAATTTTTATAAACTCTTAACAATGCTTTGAAGAAAGTGGGTGTGAGTGACTTGCTATGGTACTGAATGAATTTTTACTATAGGTGCCTTCTTTTCCTTACATTTTCTTCATAAACTGTTCAGATTATTTTATAAAAGATAAAAACACATTTCTATAAAGAAGTTTGCTCTGTTTCTTTTTTTATTTTGTTTTTATCACTATTGTTTTACCAATTTGTTAAGAATGAAAATATTTAAATCCATAGGAAGATATGTACTGAGAGAGATTTTTATTTTCAGATAAATTAAATTAGCTACCCTAGCTTCTGATAAACTACATAACTAAATAAAGTAGAACATAATAAGGCTAAAAAGAACAAGAAGAACAACAAAAAAACCTGTTGACAAAATAGGATGAGATTTATTCTCCTTAAGTCTGTATACTTGAATAGTCATCATATTTATTATGCTATTTGTGAAATCTAGTTTTAGTGATGTCTAGGCAAAGAACACATCAAAAAACAAAATAAAGAAAAAAATAGTCAGTTTCCACTGTGATTTTACTTTCACTGGATAATTACTAAGATATTCTGCCAACTTTGTTGTGAAATGGAGAAGCTGTTTCTTCTTAGCTCTGGCACTCCTGGGCAGCTTTGTCCTATAGCTGTACCCATCTGTGCAAACAACTAAGTCTTTCTGATTAACGTGTTGCTACATTTTTAAGACTGGGCAATGTGTATTTAGTTCTTGCTCTTGGAAGTTGTTGGAAAGCAGCACGTTTATAGAAGAAAATAATAGTTTACTTTCTCAGAACTTTTTTTTCCTCCCAAAAGAACAGACCCTTTCATCAGAAAGAGGAATTTTATCTAGTTATTACATGAAAAACAACCATTACTGTTGATGGGGTCATGTGTGTGTTGACTATAATTTTGCAATGAATATTCACTATAGAGGTATACATTAAAAACATACAAGTGATTTCTTCCATCAGATACATTACTTAAGATGGACTGTGTTTAAACTTTACAGGAGTAGAGATTCCATATATCTCCCATAATCTTTTCTGGTTTCCCTTCTATCCTGTATTATTTTTTTCCTAAATAATTTATTGGTTCAATTTTTTCCTAAAATCCATTTTACCATTAGTTTTACTTTGCCCTGGTCTACAGGTTGCAGAATACACAACACATATGCCCTATTCTATCTTCAAGGAACTTATTCCACTAGAAGAATCAACATAGTTATAAATTGGAATTGATTAAATATTTCCTTGTTTTTTATTTTTTTACCTTTCAATTATTATAAATCAACAAGAATTTATTAAGCCCAAAGGAATACCAGAAACTTGGCTAGTTGCCAAGAATTAAAGACATAAGATATTTTCCTCCCTGAAAGCAAAAATTCTTCTTTGCTAAGTTTTAAAACCATACATTTTTATTGTCTTCTACAAAGGTAAAAAATAATTTCCAGCATTTATATATACTTAAAAATAGTTTTACGTTTTAGTATTCTCTTCCTCAGGGATAAAAATGAATGTACATAAAATAATATAAAAGTAAAATAAACACAGTGACTTTTATTAGCACATTTCTGTTCCTTTAATTATTGTTTTCTCTATCCTGATGAGTGTCATACATTTCTTTTCTGAATGTGAAGGTGAAATTTGGATGTAAGACTGTGTTAATAATATAACCACATTTACATTACATATTTACACATATGTGTTTTTATTAGCATCTAAGATACTAATTTGTATCATATAATGCTTCATAAGAAAGACAACTGTGAACATAAATACCAGGAAGCTCTGTGACGGCAGTAACCAATCTGCTTTCTTAACTCTCCAGACACCCATTGCGACATTTGGCCTTCTTAATTTTCCTGAACCCCATTAAATCAATAGCCCTTCATAACTCCGGACAGCCATTAAAACAATAAGCCCCCTTAAATCACGTGATTACGTTTGAGTCAATCCATCCCCTTAAATCATGGGGCTACCAGTGACTCAATCAGGCCCCTTGTATCACATGCCTCCCATTGATTCAATCAGCTCTCTTAAATACCATTAACCCTTTTAAATCAATCGGCCTTTGTAAACCTCCTGATCGTCATTAAACCAACCAAACACCTTAAGTTTCCTGACCCCCATTAAATCAATCTGCCTTCTTAAGTCTCATGACACCCATTAAAAAGGATGATTGATTTGATTAGGGTCACCTTATTTAAGAAGGTAGATTGAATCAATGGGTGTGCTGTCCCCTTTTGGGGGGTGGCCAGATGACCCAAATTAAGGTAAACAATTCAAAAATAAATTCTAAAACTTGTTCAATTTTGACATTAATCAATTAAAAGTACTTTAGAAATTATATTTACATAATTTGTTGTATTCAGAAATTAAGAAATTCAAATTCCACTGCTTATAATATGCCATTATAAAAATGGAATAACTTGCATTCATGTATGTGTGTATATAAACATGTGTGTATATATATGTATATATAATCAAATTTTTTCACAAGCTTTTTCTTTACCTTAGGTTTATGAGGTATAATTTACATACAATAAACCTTATCCTTTTTTGTGTATATTTCTTGTTTGTGATAAAGGCGTCCAGCGTGTAAGCACTGCCACAGTCAAGATATAAAAGTTCCACTGTTCCATAAAATTTACTCATGCCATTGGTAGTCAATTGCCCCAACCTACTCCACTATAGCTCCTGAGAAACACTGATCTGTTTATGCTTTTGTGTTTTACAAGCTTCTCTCTCCTACTGTCTTTATTATAAAATTTTGAGTTATGTAACAGTATTCCAAATTAAATGAAAGTACAGAAATGCTCTTTAAAAATATAAAATCAGTATTTGCTTCAGATGCTTGTTTTATTCTCATAATGTGTGAGTGTATGTGTGTGTTCTTTTGACCAATTTGAGTAGTAAGTTGAGAAGTACCTAGAAATAACATTTTATCAATTTGCTCTGTAATTTACTATCAAAAGTTGGAAAATTCTTTTTTCTCTTTCAAAGACTAGAGATTTTCCTTTTCATATCAACCACTTAAATATTGTTTGCTTATAAAATTATTTGATTAAATAATTTAAATTTCAGTAATTAGTAATTATTTACAAACCCAAGATATGGAAGCAACCTAATTGTCCATCAACAGATGAATGGATAAAGAAGATGTGGTATAATTATACAATGGAATACTACTCAGTCACACAAAAGAATAAAATTTTGCCATTTGGAACAACATAGATGTACTTGGAGGGTATTATGCTTCGTGAAGTGAGACAGAAAAAGACAGATACTGTATGTTTTTTCTTATATGTGGAATCTAAAAAATAAAACAAGTGAGTAAATACAACAAAACAGAAACAAACTCACAGATATAGAGAACAAGCTAGTGTGTACCAGTGGGGAGAGGGGCAAAACACTGTAAAGATTTAAGAGGAACAAACTACTACATATAAAATAAATAGTAAACAAGAATATAATTTATAGCATAAGGAATATAGCCAATCTTTTATAATAACTCAGGTGGAGTATAATCTATGAAAATATTGAAGCACTATGTTGTATAGCTGAAACTAATATTGTAAATTAACTATAATTATAAAAGAATTTTGTTTCTTATTTCATTGTAGTCTTAGTATGTCATTTTGGAATTCGCTAAGAATTTTCCCAATTTCCTTTTATTTTATAATCTTAATCATAATTCTTTTTCAAAGTATTATATTTGATAAAGTTACTACTTTCCTGGGTTTTTTTTCTGAAAAATAACTTTCATACTTTAAATTGCATTGGCAATTTCTTTCAATATCAATTAAATTGAAATCTGGAATTATGCTGTTCAGATCATAGAAAATCAAATGCTTTCCAAATCTTATGTTTATAAAGTTGAAATTCTTCAATTTAAAACTGAGGTCCAGAGAGGATGTTATTCTTGAATGGTACAGATATAATTAACAAAGCATGTATGGTATATTCATAATTTACACTCCTACATACATGAACATAGATGGGAGAGGAAAGTAGAGCTTATGTTAGGACACCCATGATCCAACACTTGCTTTGCTACTAATTGTATGAATTTTTATGTCACTTAAACTTTCTACACCATATGTAATTTTCCCCTTTGAACAATAAATGGATATCCCAAGGTACACTCTATTGCTAACATATTTCCTATATGCAAATCTCTTGAAATTCATTATATTTTACATATAGCCACATATTTGCAAAGAGAGGGCTTATCAATGTGGCATGATCATTTTTACCACAAAAATTTTGTGAAGCTACTAATATTTCTGACATAGAAAACTTAAAATTAACAGAATAAACTGAACATTAACTAAGGTTCACTTAGTTTAATTCATATATCCTTAACTTTATGCATTAAGAACCCTCAGCAATATAAGCAATGCAACAATAATTCAACAAGTACTTAACAGTCACTCTCTTTGAATTTCCAATGAGATTCCATTGGACGCATTAATTATGAATTTAATCCCAAGAATACAATACTCTTTGTTAGCCAACACTGTAATATCCAGAACAGTTTACTTTCTGATATATTTTTTCTTAATAATTTAGTTTGTCAGGCTTCAGTGATTTTTGTCATGCCTGAACATCCAATGAATAATTACTACAAGTAACATCTTTAAATACTGATGACAGGCACATAAAATAACTTCTAAATATGTATTCACTTATTTAATGGCACATGCAGTGAACTTCACACATGAAAAAAGCCAATGTGCCTTGGGAGGCATAAAAAGCACAATTAAAATATTAAGTATGAAATGTAAAACTGACTTCAAAACACTGTTATTTTCTTTATGGAAAATAGCAAAATGTTTCCTATTAAATGCAAAACATAAAATTCTAATATGCACAGAGGAGGATTAATATGAAACTTGTGGAAGGGAATTATGATTAATTCGTTATTAACTTGATTATAATCAAGGCTAAAATATGTAACATATTTGATTTATCCTTACAACTGATGTATATATATATTACACATTTTATGTAATAAAGAACTTACTTTAGTAAATATTAAATATAATCAATTGACAATATACTAGAAAAGTAAAACCAGGTTTTCTAAAGAAATATTTCAAGTCATAATAGGACTGCCTTGTCTGAGTGTATGTGTCTGTTTGTGTGTGAAAATAAAAGGAAGGCTAAATTCAGAACTATTGGATCAACTTTCTATTTTGTATGAACACTGAAATTCATCCATGTATGTATCTGCCTAGGATGTCAAAGAAAGATGAGAAATGACATTTTAGCTCTATTCCTAAATAAAATACAAACATTCAAAGAAATGGAAATACATATTTTGCTGATGTTGAAGAAATTTCATTCTTTGAAATGTTTTGTTTGGTATCATTTTGAAAAAAAAAAATACTGATTTGGTTTGACTACTGCAATGAACTCCTTCCCTTCAACCACTTGTATTCTTGAGAAAAATAACATAATTTTTGCATTCAAATTTGCACAACAAATTATTATTCTTCATAAGTCTATATTACATAGGGTTATATATAATTACTTTCCACAAAAACATGATTTCACAAATAAATTCATTCCTAATTATAGTTGAGTATCCAGTTAAATTTCTGATTCTTAAAACACAAAACCTTACATTATTATCCTCTAATATTATATTTCTCTTAATATATCTTTTTCATGAAACCTGAAAAATGATGACATGTCCAACATTGTGTACAAGAAAAAAATTATGCCTTATTAATATATCTATATATTTTATTAATTCTGAGTATCTCTTTTATTTATATATGATTTTCAGGATGCAGACTATTACTCTATGTAATTTAGAAGCAAATGAAGGATTTTGAGCCACATGAGTGATAATCACTCTGAAGAAAATGTAGGAGAAAGTGTGGATTCAGGGTGACAGGTTAGGATGCTAATGCAGTAATTTGGGGGACAGGTATTAGCATCTTGGAGCTGGTTGAAGTGGGTAAAATTGAGTAGAATAAAGACAACTATTTCATTTTTGAATATATTTTGGAGGTAGAGTTAACAGGATTTACTGACAGATTATAAGCATGCTTTGAGAAAAAGAGAGGAATCAATCATATTTCCAAAGTTATTGTCTTGAGCATCTGGAAGAATAGAGTTGCCTGAGGTGCGGAGATTGCAGGAATAACACATCTTAGGGCATGAGTTTATAGTATTTTATTTTATTTACAAGAAACTCTATTTTTCTTATATAAGAATCACTTCTATTTTTTCTTTTCCATTATGGTTTATTACAGTATATTGAATATAGTTGCTTGTGCTATACAGTAGGACCTTGATGTTTACTTTACATATAAGTAGTGTGTATCTGTTAATCCCAAACTCCTAATTTATCCCTCTCCCCACTTCCCCTTTGGTAACCATAAATTTGTTTTTTATGTCTGTGTTTCTGTTTTATAAATAAGTTCATTTGTATTATATTTCAGATTCCACATATAAGTGCTATCATATGGTATTTGTCTTTCTCTTTCTGGCTTACTTCACTTGGTATGATAATTTCTAGGTCCATTCATGTTGCTGAAAATGGCATTATTTCATTCTTTTTTATGGCTGAGTAGTATTACATTGTATATATAAATATACCACATCTTCTTTATCCATTCTTCTGTTGATGGATATTTAGGTTGCTTCCATGACTTGGCTATTGTAAATAGTGCTGCCATGAACACTGGGGTGCAATTATATTTTCAAATTCTAGTTTTCTCCAGATGTATGCCCAGGAGTGAGATTGCAGGATCATATGGTAACTCTATTTTCATTTTCTAAGGAACATCCTTACTGTTCTCCATGGTGGCTATATCAATTTACGTTCCCACCCACAGTGTAGGAGGGTTCCCTTTTCTCCACACCCTCTCCAGCATTTATTATTTGTACACTTTTTGATGATGGCCATTCTAACCAGAATGAGGTGATAGCTCATTGTAGTTTTGATTTGCATTTCTCTATTAATTTGCGATGTTGAGCATCTTTTCATGTGCCTATTGGCCATCTTTATTTCTTCTTTGGAGAAATGTGACATTTTAGATTTGAGATGCTTGGTAGTAGAAATAGTATATATTAAATATGATAGTAGCTGTATATTTGAAATAATCTTTACCAAATTAGAACATATTTGGCATATCTTTCAGAGTTTTTAAATCAGGAATCAGTGATTTGTATTTTATGAGTGGTAAAATGAGGAATATAAGTTTGTTTTGGTCTTGTTCAGGTATAAAAATTTTAACTATATTTCTTAAGTGTAAAAATGAGTAGGGAGTTACGTATGTACTTTGAAGTACAGTGGGTTGAAGGCGCAAATTTGGTAGTCATCCACATATTTACATACAGTATTTAAAGGCAAGAACCCGTTTATCATTATCAAATGAATAAATATGGATAGAATGAGGAGAGGATCAAGAGCTGAAGGATAAGGCCATTCAACACTGAAAAATGAGAGAGAAGAGGAAAAACCAGAAAAGGAGACTGAGGAGGGTTAATCAATGAGGTGGTAGGCAAACTAACAGATGCAGTGGTCTGGGGTCCAAGTAATATGTTTTAAGGATTATGGATGAAAAATGTGACCTGCCATATCAGTAAACAAAGGGTGTTGCAGCCATCAAGCCAGCAGCCATTGCAGCCTCCCCAGGCTGTGTCCCCTGAGGGGATTCAGGATGCAGAAATGCAGGACACTGGCCCTAGAAAGCTAAGGTGCATATCAAAGGAACGATTTCAATGAGCCCAGACTCTAACATCTTCCCAAATAGAGAAAAGTGATACCTCAAAAAGTGATATCTCAATTCATTAACTTGAAATATCTGGTTTTCTTTAATTAACAGTTTATCTTTTGATGTTTCAACTACCAGTTTTTGTTGCAAAACTCCCATATATCCTGGCTCCTCCCATACCTCTTCGGAGTAGTCCCTCAGAGCAATCTGAAAGGCTGTCTTCTGGGCTTAAGTCCTTAGAAAATCCGCTGAATAAAACATAATTCTCAAATTTTAAGTTGTGCATATTTTTTTCAGTTGACAGCAGAAAGAATTCATCTTTGTCAAATTCTGTTATAGGTAAGGTAAAATAAAGACTGAGAAGTTACCATTTTATTAAGTAATGTGTAAGTTGTCAAGAACAGTTTTGGGCTGAGCATTGAGGGAAACATTCTGGTTTATGAGAGAACTAGAAACAACATGTACAGAGGATATTTTTAGGAATTTTTCTACAAAGATTAGAGAAATGGAGTGGTAGGTAAGAGGGAAAGGGGGATGATCATGAAAAGATTGTTTCATTTTTTTCCACATAAAAGAAATAACGGCATGTTTCCATGCTGATGGATAAATTCTGTGGAGAGTAAGATCTTGGTGATATAGGAGAGAGAAGGGAGAATTAATTCCGTCATTGTTTGCGTATGCATAATGTGATGGTATTGGGTTTCAAGAAGAGCAGGACCGATATGTCATGATACATCACGAGTGAGAAATGGAATATTTCCTGCCAGTAAACAAAGGATGTCACAGTCATCAGCCATTGCAGCCCTCCAAATTGAGCGGGTGAGCCCTGAGGAAACTCAGGAAGGAAAGAATACCTGCCATCTAGCAGCAATGAGACTGCAGACACTCCCCATGGTGAGCCCTGAAGAAACTCAGGATATAGAAACACGGGATACTGGCCCCAGAGAGCTGAGGTGCAGTCAAAGGAACGATTTCACTGAGCCCAGACTCCTGCATCTTCCCATACATAGAAAAGCGCTAAATTCCTTACCTTGGGCTATCTGGTTTTCTTTAATTAACAATAATCTTTTTATCTTTTTTTTTTTTTTTTTTTTTTTTCAGTACGCGGGCCTCTCACTGTTGTGGCCTCTTGCGTTGCGGAACACAGGCTCCGGACGCGCAGGCTCAGCGGCCATGGCTCAAGGGCCCAGCCGCTCCGCGGCATGTGGGATCCTCCCGGACCGGGGCACAAACCCATGTCCCCTGCATCGGCAGGCGGACTCTCAACCACTGAGCCACCAGGGAAGCCCAACTCTCAACTTTTACGTTGTGAATATTTTTTACGTCGGCATGAGTAACGATCAGAGTATATAAACACAGACATTGATAGGCTAGACTGCCAATTGCACAACTCCTGGGTGCACCGTAACAGTGTATTCTGTGGAGTTTTGCTCTAGTGAGTAGCATAAAAAGTGAATTGCGGCCTCTGGTATTGCACAGTGGTATTGGCAGTTGGATGTTGTGACGGTGGGAGCCTGTGGAAGTCCTTTGGTGACTTTGTCAGCTAAGTGAGAGAAGTTTGTCAGAAGAAGTGAGAGCGGGTTGCCTGTTGGAGGAGTGAGTGGGATGTGTGAAATAGTCACTTAGAAGATCTGGACGAAGGAAGTATGGGATAATATCAGTGAAGCATTCATGGCCTGCTTGACGTTAATAAGCATGAATTTAAAGGGATATCACCATGCACTCTGGGGTGTGTTATTCTAGATACGTTCAGTTGTGTGGGTATAAAAGTATGCAGAGTGCGTGTATTTGGATTTAACACAAAATGGAGATATGAAAAGGACATTCACCATATCTACAAATATTCCACTTTTTTTCCCATCAAGAGACAAACACTCTGTACTCTCTCCTGAGTGTATAGAAGTAAAAAAAGATAGACATCAGTCAGCCCCTGTCCTCAATATTTTTAAGCTTCAGTCAAGATTTAGGAGGAGCACTGTAGGAGAAGAAGAATGTTCCTACTCAGCAGCCTAGATTGGTAGTAATAATTTTCTGTTGAAAAACTTAGATCTTACATTGAAATTCCTTTTGCAGTAGGAAAACTCCCTACCTCCATTTGAACAAGGAGCATGCTTTCAGAGTAGCTTTCTGAAATAATGCTGCTTGTTTATGCTATACAACTCTGGATCTCTTATAGTAGAATACTAAATACTAAATACTAAATACTAAATACTAATACTAAATACTATAGTATTTAGTCTCAAATACTTCTTGACTTGTAGAACCCTGTAGACATTCAGTATAGATAATTCACTATTTTCTTTTTTAAGGACCTCATACAATAGTTATCATGACTATTATAGGTTAAATTGTTTCTATCACCCCCAAGTTAAAGATATGCTGGAGTTCTAACCACAAGCACTTTAGGATATGACCCTATTTGGAAATAGGGCCATTTTAATGCAATTAGTTAAGTCAAGATGTGCCCATCTTGGAATAGAGTGTGGCCCTAAATCCAATATGAGTGGTATGTTCATAAGAAGATGGCCATTTGTGAAGACACAGACATACAGGGAGCATTTCATGTGCTGACAATGCAGATGCAAGCCAAAGAATGCCAAGGATTGATAGCCACCACCAGATACTAGGAAGAGGGTTGCAAAGGGAGTGCCTTTCCAACACCTTGCTTTCTGTCTTCTAGCCTCCAGAACTGTGAGACAATAAATTTCTGCTGTTTTAAGCCACTCAGTTTTTTGTACTTGTTAAGGCAGCCTAAGACTGTTAATATAATGACCTAAAGAATTTTTCAGCTAAAGTCGCTAAACTAAAGCTCCATCCGTATCTCTATCTATATATGTAGACATCCCTCTATATATAGTGTGGTACGATTATTTGCCCATTCAATTTTTCCTTTTCTAAACATTAATGTGTTCTGCAGGAAACCACTTCATAGTCTGATATTAAGTTACTTGTGTTTGATTCTAGATTCTATTCCATCCCATTATAAATGTGACCTTAATTAACCTTCTTAAATGCATTGGATTTCAAGGACAGCTTCCTGAAAAGGGTGTTACGGTGCTAGTCAAATGATAAGGTAATATCACTTCATAACACTATTTATATAAAAGACCCTTGAATAGTAAAAGCTTCCAATCACTTGAAACTTATATAGTCATTGTAATAGAAATGTTATTTATCTTGATGTACAAAAAATACATTCTTAAAGCTAGAAGAGCAAGCTGCCTTTTGAATAGTGTTCATAGAGAATAGTATGATAAAATTACAGCACAAGAAGAATATAATTGTGTCCTTCAAAAAAAAATCAAAGGAGTTTAAATTTAGCAAACTCTAGATATACTTACTTGAAATTGATAGAGTATTCCTACTCTCAGTCTTGCTGATTCAACTGCAGACAAATTTAGAATATATGGAGATGAATGTTTATTTTATATTTATATACACTTTTCAGTACCAAATTTCTGTACATTGAAATTTTGATGAGATATAATTCAGAAGGTCTTAATTAAAAAAAATTATTAAAAAGTCCTTTAAGTCACCACTTAGAAGAAGAATTGAATGTGCTTGAGATTAAATTGTTTTGTTCGTCTGTAGTTGACACAATACAGGTTGCAGAGCTAATAATGGGTTTTTATTGAACAATATATGTCAATTTTCTGTTAGAAGGGCCACCCTATAAAGCTGTAATTACTACTCTTATTTTTTTTAAGTAGAGGAAAAGTTAGGAAATGATTTAAATAAATGAAGGCCCATATACCAAACATAAATCTTATGAATATTTGGGCTGATGTTTTCCTCAGTGGAATTTAAATCAAAATGAGAATATCTTGCTGAAATGTAAAGAAAATGATTCAATTTGATGGGATATTTTATATCTTGACATTAAATAAAAATATTTTCTGGTTTATATATCATAAAGTTTTCTAAGAAGAAAAGAATGAAACACTAAAAATATATTACTTAAAGTTAAAACGAACATTCCCCAAATGACTACTGAGACGCAAGTATGTATCTGCTTCTTGCAAGCATGAAGATAATACTATGTATGTTATTACTGAAAAACTGACAAATGGGGAAGATCTTTTAAAATTACCCGTGAATTCAGCTTACAGAGATAAGCACTCAAACCAATTGCAGTATTTCTTGTCAACGTCCTATGTTATTAAATCTCTTTGTACTGTATGTTCATGACAGGTTGTTTCTGTCATATGGATGAGGCAGGATTTATAACTATTTTGGATGCTTAGTTTGTTGCCAATGTTTTATTGCCACAAATAATTCTGCTGTGAGTGCACATGTTGTAAGTCTTTGGGCACCCTCGGATTAATTTCTAGAAGTGGCATTAAAGGTCAAAGAGCAAAAAATATTGCCAAATAGTCTTGCAGAAAAAAAAGGCTCTTAATTTACACTCAGTAAGGTCCTATTAAAGGTAAAATTACAAGCTAGAAAAAGAATCACACAAAGGATAAAATAATTATTCATGTTTATACTACCCTAAAATATCTGTGGTATGACTTGTATTTCTAAATACATTTTTCTACAGCTATCAGTTTTATACACAGTTAAAATGTAGTTTACAATTGTGAATTTGACCTTTTTTACCTTTTTTTTCAGTTTGTAAGCAGTTTGTTATGATGCCAAAAATTCTTCACATTTGTTATAATAATAGTGCATAAATTAGATATGCCATTTCTCTAAAGAAGGAAACGTAGGTCATTTGCAATTTTTCGTTATTATAAATAATCTTGCCCCTTTGTATGCATACATTTTTTTAAAGACTCATTGCCGAATAATAAATTCCACTGAATGGGACACTGCCTCATCATGTACCAGCAATGTCAACAGATTTTCATGGTGGTGGTGGTAGTGGTGGGTTTGCCAAAATGTTGTACAAATTTCAATACCGATAAGACTAAATCCTCATTCCAAGCTTTAAATAGTCTTTCGCCGGCTTTGGGATTTATGTACATAGGTGTAAATACCCAAGACCTTGGAGATAGACTGTCTGGTTAAAATATTAGCTCCTACCATTTTATAGCTGATTAATACTAGAAAAAATTCTTTTTTTTTCTTTTATAAATTTATTTATTTATTTATTTTGGCTGCGTTGGGTCTTCGTTGCTGTGTGCGGGCCTTCTCTACTTGTGGCGAGTGGCGGCTGCTCTTCACTGTGGTGCGCGGGCTTTTCATTGCAGTGGCTTCTCTTGCTGCAAAGCACGGGCTCTCGGCACGCAGGCTCAGTAGTTGTGGTGCACGAGCTTAGTTGCTCCGCAGCATGTGGGATCTTCTCGGACCAGGGTTCGAACCCATGTTCCCTGCATTGGCAGGTGGATTCTTAACCACTGCGTCACCAAGGAAGTTCTAGAAAAATTTCTTAAATTTTTGTGTCTTGGGTTCCTTATTTGTAAAATTTGTAATACTCCACTTCATAGTGTTTTTTTTGGTTCATTAAATGAATTAATTTATTAGAATAGAACTTTGCACATGTATAGTTTACTACGTATACACTGGTGCTAACTTTTTAAATCAATATATATATATATATTTAAGTTTTGGAATTTGTGATAAATCCCTGAAAATCAAAACATTAGTTGGAAAAAAGTCAGATATTTGCCATCATTGTCACAGCACTAATAGTTCCCCACTCATCAAATTAGCTATTTCTTTTTGCAACTTGTTACAATAGGTAACATTCATTGCAGTAGTGTTAATTGCCTTTGTTTTACATTAAAATTATTTGATCCCTTATCCCAGAGAAATGGTAAGGATAATGTAAAGAAAATAAATTTAAAATATACATTATAATTATGCTTATATAATTATGTGAAAAATCTAAGCATAAAATGTGATATTTAATAGCAAGATGTAAAATATTAAATTAAATATGTCTTTGCATTTGGTCAACTGGTTTTTGTTTTGTTTTAAATTCCAGAAAGGAAAATAGCAGCCTGAATTCCAAATCTAATATATGCCAGAACTTAAATTTTCAGATTTGCAAAGCTAATGTGTTTTAGTTTATTATTGTCCTAACTCTTTTCTCCCTTTGATCACTGGTGCATTACTTATTAGAATTCTCATTCACTTACATCATTCATAGTTTAGTTTGTCTAGTTTGTTTTAAGAATTACAACAAGCAAATCAAAGTTTCTCTAGACATTTGGATTTAATAGTTTCCATTTAATTCCAAACATATCTTAAAACAGTTTTGAGAAGGCTTGTGATATATGTATATACTTTATCTATGAGGATTTTATGTTTCTTCCATTTCTCTGGGATTTTATGTTTCTTCCATTTCTCTGGGTTTTTAAGGAAAAATGGTCAAATCAATTCTAATCCTATATTGTTTTAATTTAAACCTCTTTTAGTTTCACAGAATTTTTTTTAAAGTTAATGAACATGCCATGATGTTGGGTTTTGAATAATAATAATGCACGTGGTTTGATGAGCTTGTCCAGCTGCAAAACTTAGGACTTCCTCTACCCTGAGGAATTTAGTTCTAGCATTACCTTTTTCATCAATTCTCCATTAGTACTTCCTTTCATGACGGAATTCATCCGCATTTGGATCTCTGATATATGTTAATAAAGTAGATCCTCTTTCACTCTTTCCCTAAATGCTTTATTATATTTGGTATAGAAAGCATTGTTATTATTTTATTTTTAATATTTTAGGGATTTATAATTATTCCTTCATTTAACTTGTTTAATAATTTTACAAAGTATTATATTTCTTTAAGATTATTTAAAAGCTGTTTCATGAAATATAAGGATAGAATGTCTTTGAATTTCTATTCAGCCTTCCAGCCTTAAAATTCCTATTATCTGGGGCTTCCCTGATGGTGCAGTGGTTGAGAGTCCGCCTGCCGATGCAGGGGACACGGGTTCGTGCCCCGGTCCGGGGGGATCCCACATGCCGCGGAGCGGCTGGGCCCGTGAGCCCTGGCCGCTGAGCCTGCGCGTCCGGAGCCTGTGCTCCGCAACGGGAGAGGCCACAGCAGTGAGAAGCCAGCGTACCGCAAAAAAAAAAAAAAAAAAAATTCCTATTATCTATAAATCTTAAAAAAAACTTAGTTCAATTTAGTATAAATTCATATTCATGGTAAAATGCAGGTAGTGTATTAAAAACAAAAAGTAAAAATCAGTTTATTTTCTTGACCTTATTCACAGCTCCATTTCAGAATACTGATATATACTTACAGTCTGAATTTTAAATCTGCCATGAGATGGTTCTCATGAGATCCGATTATTTCACTTACTAGCTTACAGAAACACTTTTTTTCAAATGACATGTTAATTTTATAAATATCATAGTGGAAATTTACTTGACCCCAGACACTGCTGAATATATCAGGTTGGTGTTAAAAATGATATCTTGTTTTAAAATTCTTGCTAAAATGTGAACACCACCAACTGAATTATCTTTTTGAAGTGATTCTCAATGTTATATTAATTCTGTGTTGAACACTAGGTGATAAAAACAAGAGCTTTTGCTCAGTCTAATGTAGAAGCCCAACACAACTCTAAATAAATTCAGGCCATCACATAACAGCCCTCAAAGAATGGCACAAATAGATAGGTAGAAGATACATCAACAAAATTAGCATACATAAATGAAGGGATCAATGCTGATATTTCAGTGATAACTTTTTATTCTCCTTTAAGTGTTCTTATTTTAGAAAAGAGGATTTAATTGACAAATTACATCTGTAACTACAGTTCATTCTATGCTAATTTATTATTCTGTTTTTATAAGTGAGGGCAAATTACTTTTCAAAACCTCCGATTTTGCGTTCTTTTTGACTATTCAGAAATTTATAACAAACAACTCTTAACTGGCTATGTCAAAAAAACCCAACAAACTATTAATGCACCAAGTACACGAAATATAATCTATAGTAAGTGAAAACAAGTAGTAGTCACTATAATACAAAGGAGGACTGGCCCTAGAAATTCAAGACAAAACTATGTAACAATTAGTGATGCATGAAGGACACTCCACAGGAGAAGGCATCACATCATATAGCTTACTTTTAGAGATATATACATATAGCAGAAGCAAAATATCTTTACAATATAAATTTCTATTAGTTTTGTCTTGCTGGTTAAGTGACATGTTGGTATTATCACGTGTCATGAGCATTGAAAAGCACAGAATTTACAGGAAAATCTCTTCCACTTTTCAAAAGCAGATGCAAAAACTTGGAATAATTTTTTATGGTAATATTGTAATTTTACCTGCAGTACAAAATTGCCTGTTGTCAGAATATAGAATTTTAAAACTAATATTGAATTAATTTGTCTAAATTACCAGTGACCTTATCATTCTTGAGCAATTGTAATTTGATCAAAGAAACGCAAAATAGGTATTTACTTTTGATTATAACATAATTTCTGATCAATATTATGAGGCCTAGAATTAAATCTTAGCCCATATATGCTGTCAAAGGATACTGTTTTACTGCTTTCCATAAAGATGTATTAATGCTTTCACTTTTTCCCCCAAATCATCTTTTCCTTTCATTTCTTCCTGGGAAAAGACAGAGTCAGCCCCATCTGTCTGATGTCAGGTTATTGTTTGTATTTTCCTTTTATAAAATATTCAGGAAAATGATAAATTTGGGGGCTGTAAATATAAGTGGTTCACATATCTTATTTAATATATTTTTTTTTTTTTTACTGTTTTTTATTTGCTTTTTTTCCCCACAGGCATGGAACACTTTCTCTTTAAAAGAAATAAATGCCAGGATCAAGGCCTCACTTATTCAAGTATATGAAAGCATTTAGCAGTACTTAAGAAGGCAATGTCCTTGTATGTAGAATATGAAACACTGATTTATTACAGCATTATTAAATATTAAAATAGAAAAGTACATATGTGAAGTGTAGAGTGAATTTATTTTATAATATTATCAATGATAAACTTTATTTTATTTCATCCACCACTTTTGAAACTACCTTTAATAATATGAATAAAATCAAATCTCTTTTGGCTATATGTTTGTCAAAGGTTAGGTTATTGCACGTGCTGTAATTCTCAATCACTAAATTTCCAAGAGTTTAAAATCTAATATTTTTGTATAAATATCATATTACTTAAAAGTTATTTATTGGATATAGAACAATTAAAAAGCTCTAATCCATTATAAAGTATTTTATTATACTATAGTAACATGTTAAGTACATAATATAGACTCTGGAATTGGCACTGGGAAAGTTAGGGATTGGTAAAACACAATCTCTTCTTATATTTTGTTGGAGGAAGTAATCAGGAGGATATAAACACTGGTTGATACTTGAGGTGGACTTGACCAATGGGAGGGATCAATCTTCACTCTTTCCCCTATCCTTGGAATGTGCACTTTACTATTCCCACACTGGGAGCTCTTCCAAGGACACAGACTTGAGAGAGTGAAGTGTTGCTGAGAAGATATGGACGGTGTACATTACTGAGCCCAATTAAAGCCTCTATGTAAACTTTTAAGATTCTGGCAGGGGAGTGCAGAGATCAGCTGCTATTGTGACCTCCCAAGACAAACCTAGTAAGTTTCTGTCACTTTCTCCTTTTATGGCTGTTAGCATTTGTCTTATATATTGAGGTGCTCCTATGTTGGGTGCATATATATTTACATTTGTTATATACTCTTCTTGGGTTGATCCCTTGACCATTATGTAGTGTCCTTCCTTGTCTCTTCTAACAGCCTTTATTTTAAAGCCTATTTTGTCTCATATGACCATTGCTACTCCAGCTTTCTTTTGATTTCCATTTGCATGGAATACTTTCT
Organism: Tursiops truncatus; assembly: GCF_011762595.2. Taxonomy (NCBI): domain Eukaryota; kingdom Metazoa; phylum Chordata; class Mammalia; order Artiodactyla; family Delphinidae; genus Tursiops; species Tursiops truncatus. Next base: position 8,762,139 of record NC_047038.1, read on the forward strand.
CCCATCCCCTCACTTTCAGTCTGTATGTGTCCCTAGGTATGAAGCACCATATACTGAAGACAGCATATATATGGGTAAGTTTTCTAGCTTATTCAACCTGCCTCCTACCAATCAGTAGTGGTCTGCCTCTTTCTTGGGTCTCTCCCTACTCTCTGTGTACAGGGGCCAATTCTACCAAGGAAGCTCCTGAGATTGCTAACCAACACATATAGAAATCTTAATCAAATAATAAATCCATATTTGTACACTCAGACCATGATAACATACATGACTGTTTGAACAGAGGAATGAATGTTTCTGGCTGGGAGAAATCTGGAAAGTCTCCACAGATGTTATGATCTTTGAGCTAAGTCATTGATATATAATGTTGCAGACCCACTTTCATCCAAGGATACCCTGATTAAGAATTATACTTATTTATCTTTTTACATTGAGTTACATGAGATTAGCTTTTCTAATAATATAGGTAGACACCATATGCCAAACATACATATTGATAGTCCTTGAGACCTGGGATGTACCATTATATTAAAGATCTTAACCTAAAGACTAATGTAATCAGTGACTCTTATCAGAACCTGCAAATCTTCCTTTCCTATGTTTCTCCTCCACAATTTTCCTGGACTTACTGGTAAATTAATCTCGCCTAATCTTCCATTAGGACCCATTTATTGCTGATTAAATATCTTCATATTAAAGGCTTCCTTTCTGTCCTTTAGAAGAAACTCATCATTGGACTTAATAGATGTATTCAGCATTTAGTTTCTCCACTATCAACAAACATAAAACAAACAAAATAGAAAATAGACCTCTCTCATGCTGCTTTCTCTTGAATCCCAGGATCTTTTTAGCTCATCTCTAAGAACTTTTAATATTAGCCCTGTCTCGTGGCACAGTTGGTCGTAGCCCTTGCTCCTGTCTATAGTTCAGTCTTGTGCTCCATCTATAAATATGGAAATTTATTTTTGTTATATGTTCTATCAACACAAAATTGATTGAACACATGTAAATAATATCAAACTTACATTGTTAATCAAATTGGTAAATTCTGTCAGTACTCAAGGCATATTAAGAGTTTTTTAACATATAAAAGTAAATCTTATTTTATATAAACACAGCAGGCTTAAAACCGAGTGTCAAGGAATTCCAAGAATATATTAAGGATTATAAAGTCCCTGAAGACAAAAGTGGAATCATTTAAAGGTGTGTTACAATACTTCCAGATACTACTTTACCCAGATATAAAAATGAAGATTGACAGGAAAAATAAGCACTATATATGTCAATATTTCAAATATACACTAAATTTTAAAAAGCTGGTATCTGTGTGTGTGTGTGTGTGTGTGTGTGTGTGTGTGTGTTTGTGTGTGAGTTTTAAGATTAAGCAATTTACTGAAAAATATTATATGGAAAAGATAAGAGAAACAAAAGATGGATCACTGATCATCCTATTCTCATGCTGCTGCCTTTGTGACACAAACATATGACTAAATATATTGAATTCTAATATTTTACATTTTTAAATAAAACATTTAGAAACATACAGACTTTGTATTTTATCATACTAGTAGGAATGGATCATTTTAAAAGTACATCTTGAAGAGGACCTTCAGGATGGCAGGGGAGTAAGACGTGGAGATCACCTTCCTCCTCAAAAATACATAAGAAATACATCTACATGTGGAACAACTCCTACAGAACACCTATTGAATGCTGGCAGAAGACCTCAGACTTCCCAAAATGCAAGAAAATCCCCACGTACCTGGCTATGTGGCTGAAAAGGTCTAGGTGTTCTGGCCAGGTGTCAGGCCTGAGACTCTGAGGTGGGAGAGCCAAGTTCAGATATTGCTCCACCAGAGACCTCCCAGCCCCATGTAATATCAATCAGCGAGAGCTCTCTCAGAGAGCTCCATCTCAATGCTAAGACCCAGATCCACTCAACGACCAGCAAGCTCCAGTGCTGGATACCCAATGCCAAACAACTAGCAAGACAGGAACACAACCCCACCCATTAGCAGAGAGGCTGCCTAAAATCATAATAAGTTCACAGACACCCCAAAACGCACCACCGGAAGTGGTCCTGCCCACCAGAAAGACAAGATCCAGGCTCATCCACCAGAACACAGGCACCAGTCCCCTCCACCAGGAAGCCTACACAACCCTCTGAACCAACCTTACCCACTGGGGACAGACAACAAAAACAATAGGAACTACGAACCTCTAACCTGTGAAAAGGAGATTCCAAATACAGTAAGTTAAGCAAAATGAGAAGACAGAGAAATACACAGCAGATGAAGGAGCAAGGTAAAAACCCACCAAACCAAACAAATGAAGAGGAAATAGGCAGTCTACCTGAAAAAGAATTCAGAGTAATGATAGTAAAGATTATCCAAAAACTCGGAAGTAGAATGGAAAAAATACAAGAAATGTTTAAAAAGACCTAGAAGGACTAAAGAGTAAACAAACAGTGATGAACAACACAATAAATGAAATTAAAAATTCTCTAGAAGGAATCAAGAGCAGAATAACTGAGGCAGAACGGATAAGTGACCTGGAAGATAAAATAGTGGAAATAACTGCTGCAGAGCAGAACAAAGAAAAAAGAATGAAAAGAATTGAGGACAGTCTCAGAGACCTCTGGGACAACATTAAATACACCAACATTCGAATTATAGGCGTCCCAGAAGAAGAAGAGAAAAAGAAAGGGAATGGGAAAATATTTGAAGAGATTATAGTTGAAAACTTCCCTAATATGGGAAAGGAAATAGTCAAGTCCAGGAAGTGCACAGAGTCCCATACAGGATAAACCCAAGGAGAAACATGCCAAGACACATATTAATCAAACTATCAAAAATTAACTACAAAGGAAAAATATTAAAAGCAGCAAGGGGAAAACAACAAATAACATACAAAAGAATCCCCATAAAGTTAACAGCTGATCGTTCAGCAGAAACTCTGCAACCAGAAGGGAGTGGCAGGACATATTTAAAGTGGTGAAAGGGAAAAGCCTACAACCAAGATTACTCTACCCAGCAAGATCTCATTCAGATTCGACGGAGCAAATAAAACCTTTACATACAAGCAAAAGCTAAGAGAATTCAGTACCACCAAACCAGCTGTACAACAAATGCTAAAGGAAATTCTCTAGGCAGGAAACACAAGAGAAGGAATAGACATACAATAACAAACCCCAAACAATTAAGAAAATGATAATAGGAAGATACATATCGATAATTACCTTAAATGTAAATGGATTAAATGCTCTAACAAAAGACATAGAGTGGCTGAATGGGTACAAAAACAAGACCCATATATATGCTGTCTACAAGAGACTCACTTCAGACACAGGGACACATACAGACTGAAAGTGAGGGGATGGAAAAAGATATTCCATGCAAATGGAAATCAAAAGAAAGCTGGAGTAGCAATTCTCATATCACACAAAATAGACTTTAAAATAAAGGCTATTACAAGGGACAAAGAAAGACACTACATAATGATCAAGGGATCAATCCAAGAAGAAGATATAACAATTGTAAATATTTATGCACCCAACATAGGAGCACCTCAATACATAAGGCAAAGGCTAACAGCCATAAAAGGGGAAATTGACAGTAACACAATCATAGTAGGGGACTTTAACACTACATTTTCACCAATGGACACATCATCCAAAATGAAAATAAAAAAGGAAACACAAGCTTTAAATGATACATTAAACAAGATGGAGTTAATTGATATTTATAGGACATTCCATCCAAAAACAACAGAATACTCATTCTTCTCAAGTGCTCATGGAATATTCTCCAGGATAGATCATATCTTGGGTCACAAATCAAGCCTTGGAAAATTGAAATCATATCAAGTATCTTTTCCGACCACAGCGCTATGAGACTAGATATCAATTACAGCAAAATATCTGTAAAAAATAAAAACACATGGAGGCTAAACAATACACTACTAAATAACCAAGAGATCACTGAAGAAATCAAAAAATACTAAGAAACAAATGACAATGGAGACACGACGACCCAAAACCTATGGGATGCAGCAAAAGCAGTTCTAAGAGGGAAGTTTATAGCAATACAATCCTACATTAAGAAACAGGAAACATCTCGAATAAACAACCTAACCTTGCACCTAAAGCAATTACAGAAAGAAGAACAAAAAAAACCCAAAGTTAGCAGAAGGAAAGAAATCATAAAGATCAGTTCAGAAATAAATGAAAAAGAAATGAAGGAAATGATAGCAAAGATCAATAAAACTAAAAGCTGGTTCTTTGAGAAGATAAACAAAATTGATAAACCATTAGCCAGACTCATCAAGAAAATAAGGGAAAAGACTCAAATCAATAGAATTACAAATGAAAAAAGAGAAGTAACAACTGACACTGCAGAAATAAAATGATAATGAGAGATTACTACAAGCAACTGTATGCCAATAAAATGGAAAACCTGGGAGAAATGGACAAATTCTTAGAAAAGCACAACCTTCTGAGACTGAACCATGAAGAGATAGAAAATATAAACAGACCAGTCACAAGTAATTAAATTCAAACTGTGATTAAAATCTTCCAACAAACAAAAACCCAGCACCAGATGGATCCACAGGTGAATTCTATCAAACATTTAGAGAAGAGCTAACACCTATGCTTTTCAAACTCTTCCAAAATAAGGCAGAGGAAGAATGCTCTGAAACGCATTCTATGAGGCCACCATCACCCTGATAACAAAACCACACAAAGACATCACACACACACACAAAAACTACAGGCCAACATCACTGATGAACATAGGTGAAAAAAACCTCAACAAAATAGTAGCAAACTGAATGCAACAGCACATTAAAAGGATCATACACCAAGATCAAGTGGGGTTTATCCCAGGAATCCAAGGATTCTTCAATATATGCGAATCAATCCATGTGACAAACTGAAAGATTAAAACCATATGATCACCTCAACAGATGCATAAAAGCTACTGACAAAATTCAACACCCATTTATGATAAAAATTCTCCAGAAAGTAGGCATAAAGGGAACTTACTTCAACTGAATAAAGGCTATATATGACAAACCCACAGCCAACATCATTCTCAATGGTGAAAAACTGAAACCATTTCCACTAACATCAGGAACAAGACAAGGTGGCCCATTCTCACCACTATTATTCAACATAGTTTTGGAAGTTTTAGCCAAAGCAATCAGAGAAGAAAAAGAAATAAAAGGAATCCAACTTGGAAAAGAAGAAGTAAAACCGTCACTGTTTGCAGATGACATGATACTATACATAGAGAATCCTAAAGATGCTACCAGAAATCTACTAAAGCTAATCAATGAATTTGGTAAAGTAGAAAGATACAAAATTGATGCACAGAAATCTCTTGCATTCCTATACACTAATGATGAAATATCTGAAAGAGAAATTAAGGACACTCCCATTTACCACTGCAACAAAAAGAATAAAATACCTAGGAATAAACCTACCTAAGGAGACAAAAGACCTGTATGCAAGAAACTATAAGACACTGATGAAAGAAACTAACGATGACAGAAACAGATGGAGAGATATACCATGTTCTTGGATTGGAAGAATCAACATTGTGAGAATGATTTTACTACCCAAAGCAACTACAGATTCAGTGCAATCCCTATCAAACTACCAATGGCATTTTTCACAGAACTAGAACAAAAAAATTTCACAATTCATATGGAAACACAAAAGACCCCGAATAGCCAAAGCAATCTTGAGAAAGAAAAACGGAGCTGAAGGAATCAGGCTCCCTGAGTTCAGACTATACTACAAAGCTACAGTAATCAAGACAGTATGGTACTGGCACAAAAACAGAAATATAGATGAATGGAACAGGGTCAAAAGCCCAGAGATAAACCCACGCACATATGGTCACCTCATCTTTGATAAAGGAGGCAAGAATATACAATGGAGAAGAGATTGCCTCTTCAACAAGTGGTGCTGGGAAAACTGGACAGCTACATGTAAAAGAATGCAATTAGGACACTCCATAACACCGTATAAAAAAATAAACTCACAATGGATTAAAGCTCTAAATTTAAGGCCAGACACTATATTAGAGGAAAACATAGGCAGAACAGTCTATGACATAAATCACAGCAAGATCCTTTATGACCCACCTCTTAGACAAATGAAAATAAAGCCAAAAATAAATAACTGGGACCTAATGAAACTTCAAAGCTTTTGCACAGAAAAGGAAAACATAAACATGATGAAAAGACAACCCTCAGAATAGGAGAAATATTTTCAAACGAAGCAATGGACAAAGGATTAATCTCCAAAATATACAAGCAGCTCATGCAGCTCAATATCAAAAATACAAACACCCAATCCAAAAATGGGCAGAAGACCTAAATAGACATTTCTCCAAAAGAAATACAGATTGCTAACAAACACATGAAAGGATGCTCAACATCACTAATCATTAGAGAAAATGCAAATCAAAACTACAATGAGGTATCACCTCACACCGGCTAGAATGGCTATCATCAAAAAATCTACAAACAGTAAATGCTGGAGAGGGTGTGGAGAAAAGAGAACCCTCCTAAACTGTCGGTGGGAATGTAAATTGATACAGCCACTATGGAGAAAGTATGGAAGTTCCTTAAAAAACTAAAAATAGAACTATCATATGACTCAGCAATCCCACTACTGGACATATACCCTGAGAAAACCGTAATTCAAAAAGACTCATGTACCACAATGTTCACTGCATCTCTATTTACAATAGCCAGAACATGGAAGCAACCTAAGTGTCCATTGACAGATGAATGGATAAAGAAGATGTGGCACATATATACAATGGAATATTACTCAGCCATAAAAAGAAATGAAATTGAGTTATTTGTAGTGGGGTGGATGGACCTAGAGTAAGTGAGAAAGATAAAAAACAAATACTGTATACTAACATATATATATATATGGAATCTGAAAAAAACAAAATGATTCTGAAGAACCTAGGGGCAGGACAGGAATAAAGATGTAGAGAATGGACTGGGACATGGGGAGGGGGAAGGGTAAGCTGGGACGAAGTGAGAGACTGGCATGGACATATATTCTCTACTAAATGTAAAATAGATAGCTAGTGGGAAGCAGCTGCATAGCACAGGGAGATCAGCTCGGTGCTTTGTGGTCACCTAGAGGGGTGGGATAGGGAGGGTGGGAGGGAGACACAAGAGGGAGGGGATTTGGGGATATATGTATATGTATAGCTGACTCACTTTTTTTTTTTTGCGGTGTGTGGGCCTCTCACTGTTGTGGCCTCTCCCGTTGCGGAGCACAGGCTCCGGACGCGCAGGCTCAGTGGCCACGGCTTACGGGCCCAGCCACTCCGCGGCATGTGGGATCTTCCAGGACCGGGGCACAAACCCATATCCCCTGCATCGGCAGGTGGACTCTCAACCACTGCGCCACCAGGGGAGCCCTGACTCACTTTTTTATATAGCAGAAACGAACACACTATTGTAAAGCAGTTATACTCCAATAAAGATTTTTTTAAAAATACATCTTACTAAATGACAAACATATTGCCTTATTTCTTAACTTCAATAGTTGCAGTTGTTATGTAGACCATTTTTATTACTTGAGGTATAATTTTAAAAATAATATTGAGAAAGATATAGAAATTGTAAGGGGAAAAGAGATATTTGACTCTGATGATGTTTCTGTAGATAATTCAATGACAAAGATCAGAAATGATTTTGCAGTAGAAATTGAACAAGATCAGTTACAAAAAGGAAGGACAAAGTTATTTCCACTATCTCTTATGTTTTATGTATTTCAGTAACAAATTAAATTGTAATATTACCATGAGAGTAGTCTCATAGCAGAGAGACAACATTATTTTACAATTCTGAGAAAATGAAATTTTACAGAAACATACAGTTTTCTCCTTTCACTATTCCTTCCATTTCATATTAAGTAAAACAAGCTCAATTTATGTAACTCACACACAATGATTTAATCTTTTTAATTAGGCCAAGAATGTTATTCTATAAGATAGTGTCATAAGTAATATTAGATGAAAAGACATTCCTTGATTCTTGCCAAAATGTGTTTTCCTTGCTTAACAGTGCCAATGTTTTATTCTTTTGCATGAGTTTTAACAGTAGTATTAATAAGAATTGTTACTGCCTTATAAAATTAGTTAAGATGACTATACACAGTTAAATACTATTTAGTGCATGACTGAAAGAGCCTTTGGGGTTGAACTGTGGATACCAGAGGTTTGTTTGCATGTTCACTTTTTACCATGCTGTCTGCTTGAAATATATGTTTTTCTGAGCAATATTCAGTGGCACATGGAAAATTCATAACAAAATAAAATGCAGTGAAAAAATACAGGCAGCTAATACTGATTACAGAATGGTCTCATGCACTTTTGTGCTGCTACTTCATGTCATTTTTGGCCTTACAATATTCCTCTTGGAGAAACTTGTTTCTGTTTATCTACATCTTCCCCTCCTGAATAGATTATGTCAAATGTCACAGTTCATGAAGACTTCCTTTAAAAAAACCTGTTTCTTAGAAGCTGAAATTTTATAGCTTTCATCCTATATTTCTCACCATTCACTATCATGTGGTAATTCTCCACTGTTCAAGCAAGCCAACTAAATAGTAACTCTCATCTTGTGCCCATTTTCCACCAGCCTGTTTTTTGCTTATTTGTTCCCAAGCCTATATTTAATTATTTATTAGTAACTTTTAACATTGTAGTCATGTTAGAAAATATCAATTAAGCACAATTAAGGAAATTAAAATAAACCAGAGAAAACTAAGTATTATGAATATTTGTAGATCTCTCTTTCCAGTGTATTTTCTACACAAACAGAATAACAGGCAGACTTTTTTTTTATTAAACTATTAATATATAATGAAAACTTTGTGTTGATTTAAAAAAAAGACAACAGGTCCAAAATGTAGTCACTCATTCTAAGCTCCCCATCAACAAACCAAAATTTAACTTAATTATAGTCAGGGCTCTTCCAGAAATGGAATCTTAAAACAGTCAATCAGGAATCTCCTGCCCAGCACTAGTTAGGTAATCTGCCTGATAGACCCCCATTATCCCTTAAGTGAAAGTAATCTTTTAATAACCAATCTGTATTTTTGCCAGTACGACTTCCTTGCTTCCATTCTCTTTTGCCTGTAAGTTTTTCATCCTGTATAGCTCCTGGGAGCTCCTCCCTACCTTCTAGATATGGTGCTTACCAATTGAAATCAATTTTTGCTCAAATTCTTAAATTTTTAATATGCCTCAGTTCATATTTTAATAATATCTATATGTTTCTTTGATACAGATTTTTGTATTCTAGCTGTCCTCACTATCCAATTCCCTCTTCTCTTTTTCTAGATTCTTTGTGGATCAATTTCTTTTCTCAGTTTAGGTCCTTGATCTCCTTTCTTTTATTGGTACCTCCTCCTGTGTTCCAAGTGTTTTTCAAAATAAAACAAACAAAAAGTAAATTCCCTTCCCTTTTGATTTTCTTATTTTTTTTTAAATTAATTAATTAATTTTTGGCTGTGTTGGGTCTTCGTTTCTGTGTGAGGGCTTTCTCTAGTTGCGGCGAGCAGGGGCCACTCTTCATCGCGGTGCACGGGCCTCTCACTATCGCAGCCTCTCTTGTTGCAGAGCACAGGCTCCAGACACGCAGGCTCAGTAGTTGTGGCTCACGGGCCTAGTTGCTCCGCGGCATATGGGATCTTCCCAGACCAGGGCTCGAACCCGTGTCCCCCGCATTGACAGGCAGATTCTCAACCACTGTGCCAACAGGGAAGCCCTGATTTTCTCTTATATCTCTATCATTTATCTCATTACTAAATTTCTTCCAAGAGCTTTCTATGTTTTGAATTCCCTTTCTCATGTCTCGTGAATTCTCTGTAGACTTAAACGTAACTTCTATTAGCTACAGTTCCCGCAAAAGTGCCCTTTTAAATGTCACAATTGACCTCAATTTCAGAATATAATTAGTTTTTTATCCATTTTTCTGCTTTTTGGTTATGTACAGCATTCCATGCGCTGGCCATTATTTTCCCCTTGATACTACATGATTAGCCACTGTTATTAGTCAAGATTCTCTGGAAAAACGTAAATAAAGATCTATCTTATAGAGAGATTTACTTTAAGTAAGTGGTTCACGCTTAGAGGCAGACAAGTCTGAAATACACAGTGTGGTTTGGCAGGCTAGATATTCAGGCAAGAGCTGATGTTGCAATCTTGAGCCTGAGATCCAAAGGGCAGGTCAGCCAGGCTGGAAACTCAGAGGATTCTATGTTGCAGTACTGAGGAAGAATTCCTTTTTCTAAAATTTAAGAAAACTCATTCTTCACTTTTAAGACTTTCAACTGATTGGATGAGGCTCACACATACTAATGAAGGTAATCTGCTTTATTCAAAGTCTGGTGATTATAAATGTTAATCACTTCTAAAAAATACCATACAAGCAACATGTAGACTGGATTTGACCAATCATTTGATCACTGCAGTCTAACCAACTTGACATATAAAATTATCACAGCCACTAATAGATTTTTCCCCGTATTTACCTCTATACATCTCTTTTTCATTGTTTCTGTTTCTTAATTTTTTCTCTTTAATGCTTTTATCAGTTTGCCCTATTTCCTCCTATTTTTACCCAAATTGTTATCTCTAGAAAAATTTTCTACTTTGTTTAAAATGTTACCCTGCAAATAGCTCAGATATCTGTTTTTTCCAGGTATAATTAGTTCTTTAAACTCCATATGACCATATATTTAACTGAATATTTGAAAAGGTCTGTGTGGCTGTCCCATACACCCTCATGAGATAAATAGCTCTAAATTATGTAATAACCTATTATGATTAAAAATATCCTATTTTTTCCTAGTTCTGGTAACTCAAAGATAGATTTGAAAATGTAACACTTTACATAAAACCTTTCATTTTAGATAATACTCAATCAGCAATTACAGAATAATTACTACTTATCCTTAGTCTACTTTTTAGCTACATCTCCACACCACCTAAAAGAAAACTCATTACCAGAATTCACCATGTCATACGGGGTATTGCTCCTTTACCCAAGCTACTTGGCATGTACTTATTCAAACAAAATATTATTGATCAAGTGCTAGTTACTTTGTGTCTCCTCTCCCACCTTGCTCATCAATGGACACTCAATTATTAGTCACACAGTATAATATACAGCCAGTTCTAAATCACAAGCAAAAAACAAGTAGAAATCAGTAAGTGCTGGAATCAATAACATTTAGATATCTTTAGAGATATGTTTATAATGTTAGCTAATACAAAGAGGTCAATAGTGAAGAAGATGTGACTAAAGTCTGCTATTTTTTTTTTCTTTTTTGGTATAAAATATTAGTCTGAGAAATGCTGGTCTGAGATTTAGTGAGGTGGAAAATAGCAAAATGTTTAGCTTACATGTCACACAAATTAATGACTTTATGTCCTTTTCTGAACATGAAATAAATTACACTCTGAGTTCATCCACATGGGATCTCGCCTGTTGAGTTAATTAGGATTAACCAATTCTCAAAGATCATAGGTCACAAGTCAGAAGAGTAAAATACATCTTAAACAGTTGTGTCAGAAAATCTTCACCATGTATGTTAAATTAAGATTTTCAAATCAATTAACTGAGTAAAGAAATGTTACAGAGTATAAAAAGTAAAAACAAGAGACACCAACTTTCATGAAGATGTCCTGCAAAATATAAGATTTTTCAGGAATTAACTGAGTAAAATGCTTTATAATATTTCTTGCTCAGTTTCTAGTTAAGAAATTATGTCTCCATATTTACCTTGTGTTTATTTTTGCATACAGAAAATTCTATACAAATTTTTTTAATATTGAAGATAATTTAAGTATTTTCAATTTAATAATAATCCATTGATAAGGATGGAGGGAGAAGGCTCCTTCAAAGTTAAACTGAATTGATGTTTTAATGTATTTTGTACAGTATGAAACCTATGATATATGGTATGTTTCTCTTACATACATAATTTTTCACTCCATTAGTTTTAATCTGACCTTGTTAAGTAGAGAATAGATAAACAAAATGAAGAATACCTTAATTCTAATTTAGATAAGGGAGTCAAATTAGAATTACATGATGTAAAATTATCATCTTGAGTAAAATTATCATTACTTGAGTAAGCAGCTAACTAGTGATTGTAATAAATATATGAGCACTGGTATCATGAATGAGAAAATAGGAAAGGTTCTACCCAATAATAAATTTATCACATGGTTTTTAACAATTTTGCCAGAAATTATTCAATATATGTACAACCGATTTAATTGATATTGGAATAAAAGTTACTGCATTTTACAAAAATTTTTTTTAAACCTCATTTAGGTAGTTTACCATAGTAAAGTAATTAGCATAAAAAAAGTTATGCTAGCTCTCTGGATTTTGGGATTTAGATTTTTGGTAATATGTTGAGAATTTTGTTTTTATTTTTACTTTTTATTTTTTTTAATTTTTATTGCAGTATAGTTGATGATAATGTTTTGTTAGGTTCAGGTGTACAACAAAGTGAATCAGTTATACATATACATACATCCACTCTTTTTTAGATTCTATTCCCATGTAGGTCATTACAGAGTACTGAGTAGAGTTCCCTGTGCTACACAGTAGGTCCTTATTAGTTATCTATTTTATATTTGGTAGTGTGTAATGTCCATCGCGGTCTTGCAATTTATCCCTCCCCACCTTACCGCCTGGTAACCATAAGTTTGTTTTCTACATCTGTAACTCTATTTCTGTTTTGTATTTTTTTTAATTTCCTCATTCAATCGTATTTCATTAAATATTCAATTTTAGGCCCTGATGCTTCTAGCAGTTATGTCAAACTATACAAGGTCTTGTTGCTATACCCCCTAACACCTTCATCCTTCCTCAAAGGAGAGGGCTGGATGATATGAACATGTTTAGGAAATCATATTTTTATTTGTCATCACTGGAAGGAACATAGTCTCTCTGTTGGGCTCTCTCTCACATTTCTCTTAGGCTCCATAAGTAGGTAGTCTCCTTAGCTTACTTCATGTCTACGTGGTAATTTAAACTCTGGTCTTTCCTCTTGTATTAAGGAGCAAAAAGAGCTCTAAAACTCCTCCATATGTTGGTGGTCAGCAGAACCAGAATTTGCAGAGGGTTTAAAGCAAAACAATATAGTGATGTGTATCTGAGTGTGTTCCATGCGTATTTAATTTATTGATTGGCTGAGTATAATGCATGTTTTATACTGAAATACATTATTCCAGTTCTGGAGAATAAATATAAAGACTAATGAAATATTACACTTCTTCCAAGTCACAGCAAAAATATCCAAATATTTTGCCATATAAAATTATATCAAATTTTAGCCATGAAGCCATTAACATTATACTTGTAAAATTACATGTTCTTGTGGCAACTGAGTTTTTGTTTTTTGCCTGCTTTTATTTGGAAAAAATATACAGACTTAATGAATTTTAAATTTTAATAATTTAGCCAAATAATTTATACTTATGAAGTTATTACAGTTCATATTTGAACCTACTAGGCAAAGAGTTACACTATTAATATTTGTTTCCTCCTTGTTAAACATCTACTCCCATCTTGGATACAAAGCTATTCAGTGACTAACTTAAACTGAAGTATTTTTATGATGCTTCCCCTTTTCCAATTTATAAATACAATGTCAAGTATATACCTATTCTAGGATTGACTAGTGCAAGGAGTAAAATCTTATGATTGTCTTTTGGAAAAAATATGAACATTTTTATAGTACAAGTAAATGGTATAATATAATCATCAAGAATTTCTTGCTGCAGAAGGATTATTAGAAAATATTTGCAAATGAAGCAACTGACAAAGGATTACTCTCCAAAATATACAAGCAGCTCATGCAGCTCAATAAGAAAAAAACCAATCCAATCCAAAAATGGGCAGAAGACCTAAATAGACATTTCTCCAAAGAAGGTATACAGATTGCCAACAAACACATGAAAGCATGCTCAACATCACTAATCATTAGAGAAATGCACAGCAAAACTACCATGAGATATCACCTCACACCAGTCAGAATGGCCATCATCAAAAAATCTACAAACAATAAATTCTGGAGAGGGTGTGGAGAAAAGGGAACCCTCTTGCACTGTTGGTGGGAATGTAAATTGATACAGCCACTATGGAGAAAGTATGGAGGTTCCTTAAAAAAACTACAAATAGAACTACCATATGACCCAGCAATCCCACTACTGGGCGTATACCCTGAGAAAACCATAATTCAAAAACAGTTATGTACCACAATGTTCATTGCAGCATTATTTACAATAGCCAGGACATGGAAGCAATCTAAGTGTCCATCGACAGATGAATGGATAAAGAAGATGTGGCACATATATACAATGGAATATTACTCAGCCATAAAAAGAAACGAAATTGAGTTATTTGTAGTGGGGCGGATGGACGTAGAGTCTGTCATACAGAGTGAAGTAAGTCAGAAAGATAAAAAACAAATACCGTATACTAACATATATATATGGAATCTGAAAAAAAAATAAAATGGTTCTGAAGAACCTAGGGGCAGGACAGGAATAAAGATGCAGCTGTAGAGAATGGACTTGAGGACACAGGGAGGGGGAAGGGTAAGCTGGGACAAAGTGAGAGAGTGGCATGGACATATATTCTCTACCAAATGTAAAATAGGTAGCTAGTGGGAAGCAGCTGCATAGCACAGGGAGATCAGCTTGGTGCTTTGTGACCACCTAGAGGGGTGGGATAGGGAGGGTGGGAGGGAGACCCAAGAGAGAGGGGATATGGGGATATAGGTATACATTCACTTTGTTATACAGCAGAAAGTAACACAACATTGTAAAGCAATTATACTCCAATAAAGATGTTAAAAAAGAGATGATTTCATATCTTTCTTCTCTAAAATAGCATAAGATTAAAAAAAGAGAATGAACTGTTTAAGTAGATTTATTTGCTTTATGGTTGAGCTAGCTTGATGAATTTTCAATGATACTGGACAGTAATGAGAAATTTAGATTCTTTATTTCTAAACATCCTGTTTTTCTCCTGGGAATATTTACAAGTACACCACATTGATTATATCTTCCTAGAAAGTGTTAGGAAAGATTCACAGGGACTTAGTTTTCTCTTTAATAGAATTTACTTTGCTTGACACTTAGACATCTTTTTAGATTGAAGTACTTAATAATCTAACTATAAAATTTCTTTTGTTGGGCTTCCCTGGTGGCGCAGTGGTTGAGAGTCTGCCTGCCGATGCAGCGGACGCGGGTTTGTGCCCCGGTCCGGGAGGATCCCACGTGCCGTGTAGCGGCTGGGCCCGTGAGCCAGGGCCGCTGGGCCTGCGCGTCCAGAGCCTGTGCTCCGCGGCAGGAGAGGCCACGGCAGTGAGAGGCCCGCGTACCGCAAAAAAAAAAAAAAAAAATTTTTTCTTGAAGCAAAATTATAGAAATTTGTCTCAATATTGAGGATTCTTTTAAAATCTTCTTGTGTTTTCTCACCTCTTCACAAGATGAATAAACTACTAGTACTTTCTACCAGATAGAAAAATTTGTAAAGAAGTTATCTTTAGGCTTGATACAGAAAAGCCAAAAGTACTTTCCCTTGGTAATTCAGTAACAAAACCATTTATTTTGTAACATCATGCTATATCCTAGGAAACACCTCTTAACCTCCTCTGATCTTGGGCAAGTCTCAGCAAGCAAACTGTGTGATTCTTCTTTACATTTCCACTCTCAGCTTAGATGCACCATTTGTGCTTCTTTAATTGTGACTGCTTTGTCTGTTCTCCTTTTATTCCTTCCTGCCTCCTTCCAAAAAATCATGTTATCTGTCATCTACCCACCAGCCATCCTTCATAGCTGTATTGTCTCATTTTCTACCATTTCCATTACTTTTGATTCCCCAAAATGTCCTCTTCTCATTCCTGACACTATTTTTTTTTAATTCACGCACAGCTCAAGTTAAATTTTTATTCAAACTTTTTCTTTTCTGTGATTGTTCAATTTCTTAGGAGATGGTCATACACTCTATGTTTCCCATTTCAACCATAATTCCTTGCAATTTACTTCTGAATCCACTGTGTTAATAAAACTGCACTTTCTTAGATCAGACGTATCTCATAAATCCCTCTTTTTCCTTGACATTCACAGTATATAAAATTGAAAAAAATCAATTATATTTTCAACTTATATTCTTTTTGACTTCCTAAAAATAGTCTCTAGATTATCTTCAGTCCTAAGCTGCTTTCCCCTTCTCTAACTCCTCTCTGTTCTTCCCCTTTTTCTTTTAAATTTATAGTCTCTTGCCCTAAACTCCCATTATCATTATGGCCTTTTGCCTTTATAAGGATAACTCTCACATCACAGTTCCAGAGCTGACTTATTGTCTGACCTCTAGTCATAAATATCTGCTCAACATTTACTTTGGAATCTTGCCATCAACCCAAAATCCTATTAAGTTTAAGCTAATCATTCCTCCTTCATCATATCTTTCCTCAACCCCTTTATTTCCTTGTCAATCTTTTCCTATTTCTCCCCTTGCTCATTTATTCCTGTTTATTCTTCTTTTTCCATATCTCTCTCTCCTTTTTCTCTTCCTGGTCTTCCTACTTCTCTTATTTTTTTTGTTCTTTCCCTTTATCTGATAATGGCATCACATTTATTCTTTATTGTCCAGATTCAAACTATTGGAGTTATTGTTATATTTTTCTTCTGTGAATCAACAGGCATTAAATATTAAAATCAATATTTAATTCCAAAGCTGCTACCCAATGAGGCAGGTATTATTACTCCTTGTTTTACAGTATAAAAATGGAGGCTCAGAGAGGTTATTTGCCCACAGTTTCTACAAAATAGTCATGGAATTCATGTGATTTCACTGCTGAAAAATCTTTAGTGGCTTTTCTGTGATCATAAAATCCAGGCTTCTTATTCTGCTATCGAATGCTTTGTTATGAGACCCCTACATAAATCTCTGTTTAATTTTCCTTGGGATTGTCATCCTGAGAACCCAGTACCTGCCTACAGACTCCAAAGGAACTTTAATTTTTACCCAAATCATTGTCCAACAAATGGAAAACAACACCATCATAAACAAAACAACAAGAAACTTTCACTTTGCTCAGACTGTTATGTCTTTCTATAATGAATTATTATTTTCCACTTATTTAAGCTAGATGCTTTCCTTAAGACCCAGGCCATCGCGTCTTTTTTCCAGCAAGCCTTTCTCCACTTCCAGTCACCCATGCAGAAATACTGAGAACACTGCCGTGGGTATTGTTATTTGTATTTTGTATACATTAACAGTTGGAAGGATGTGACATTCCTTTGTAGATGACCTGTAAGCTTTTAGTCGTGTAGTTCTGGGACAGTGATTGGTATTTGAGAGTCATCAGATTGTATGAATTTCTGAAAGGCTGATGGTATATGGAATGGCTTAATTAAAGACTGTAATCCAGTTTATTACTATTTCCTTACACCAGGACTTTGGTTTCTTGTTCAATATATTGTTTCTAACATTAAGAGCATGAAAATAGACTCACATATTACTGCATAGTACATAAGTTATTCTCATAAGTAATTTTCCTTTCAAAGACTTATAATCTACCTATTCATCCTTCCTTCTCCCCTAATCCCTGGTAATCATGGATCCTTTTACAATATCCATAGTTGTGTCTTTTTAAGAGTATCATATAATTGGAATCATAATACATAGCCTTTTTAGATTGACGTTTTACACTTAGTAATATGCATTAAGCTTCCTCCATATTTTTCATGCTTTGATAGTTCATTTCTTTTTAGTGCTGAGTAATATCCCATTGTGGATGCACCACAGTTTATTTCTCCGTTCACCTACTGAAGATGTGGCATCTTGGTTGCTTCCAAGTTTTGGCAATTATGAATAAGGCTGCTATAAATATCCATGTGCAGATTTTTGAGTGGATGTAAGTTTTCAGGTCTTTCAGGTAAATACCAAGGATGCATTTGGTGAATCGTATAGTAGGAGTACATTTAATTTTCTAAGAAACTTCCAAATTGTCTTTCAAAGTCGTTGTTACATTTTGCATTGCTACCAGCAAAGAATGAGCGTTTCTGTTGCTTCACATCCTCACCAACTTTTGATGTGTCACTGTTTTGGATGTTGGGTGTTCTAGTCATTATGTAATCTTACCTCACTATTGTTTTACTTTTCAATTTCCTAATGACATATGATGCTGAACACTTCTTCATATGCTTGTTTGCCAAATGTATATCTTCTTTGGTGAGTTGTTGATTCAGATCTTTTGCTCATTTTTTAATTGGGTAGTTCAATTTCATTGACCTTTAAGAATTCTTTATGTTTTTTAAATTAATTTTTATTGCAGTAGAGTTGATTTCCAATGTTGTGTTAGTTTCTGCTGTACAGCAAATGAATCAGTTATACATACATACACATATAGCCACTCCTTTTTAGATTCTTTTCCCATATAGGTCATTACAGAGTACTGAGTAGAGTTCCTTGTGCTATACAGTAGATTCTTATTAGTTATCTATTTTATATATAGTAGTGTGCATATGTCAATTCCAATCTCCCAATTTATCCCTCTCCCCACCTTTCCCCCTTAGTAACCATAAGTTTGATTTCTA